>NC_092011.1:22560615-23198115 GCF_044704955.1 Pristiophorus japonicus | reverse complement strand
TCTGCAAAGGGATATAGACAGTCTAAGTGATTGGGAAACATTTGGCAGATGGAGTATAATGTAGCAAAGTGTGAGGTTATCCAAAGGATGCTGTCTGACCCTCTGAGATTTCTAGCATTTTCTGTTTTTATTTCAGATTCTAGCATCTGCGGTATTTTGCTTTTGTGTCAGTGTGAGGTTATCTACTTTGGCAGGAAAAATAAAAAAGCAAATTATTATTTAAATGAGGAGAGAATACAAAGTGCTGTGGTACAGAGGGACCTGAGGGTCCATGTGCATGAAACACAATAAGTTAGTATGCAGGTACAGCAAGTCATCAAGAATGCAAATGGAATGTTAGCCTTTATTGCAAGGGGGATAGAGTAGAAAAGCAGGGAAATCCTGCTCCAACTGTGCAGGGTATCAGTGAGGCCACACCAAGACTACTGCATACAGTTTTGGTCTCCGTATTTAACGAAGGATATACTTGCATTGGAGATTGTTCAGAGAAGGTTCACGTGGTGGATTCTGGAGACGAAGTGGTTGACTTATGAAAAAAGGTTGAGCAGGTTGTGTCTATACTCATTGGAGCTTAGAAGAATGAGAGATGATCTTAATGAAACATATACCAAGGGGGCTTGACAAGGTATATGTAGAGAGATTGTTTCCACTCATGGGGGAATCTAGAACCAGGTGCCATAATTCAAGAATAAGGGGTCACCCATTTAGAACTGAAATGAGGAGGAATTTCTTCTCTCAGAGGGTCATAAATATGTGGAATTTTCTGCCCCAGAGCTCTGGAGGTTGGGTCATTCAATATATTAAATGTGGAGATAGAGATAATTTTCAACGATAAGGGAATTAAGGGTTATGGGGAGCAGGCAAGGAAGTGGAACTGGGCCCAAGATCAAATCAGCCATGATCTTATTGAATAGCGGGACAGGTTCGAGGGACCAAATGCCCTACTCCTACCCATATTTCTTATGCTCTTATGTAACCCAATGTGTCGTGAAGATCCTCCCTAAGTGCTGTAAGGGAGGGAATTCCAGGACTTTGACTCAGCGACTATGATGGAACAGCGATATAGTTTTAAGTCAGGATGGGTATGACTTGAAGGGGAACGTGGAGGTGGTGGTGTTCCGATGTGTTTTCTGCCCTTGACCTTCTAGGTGGTAGAGCTTGCGGGTTTGGGCGGTGCTGCCGAAGAATCCTTGGCAAATTGCTGCAGAACATCTTGTAGATGGTACACACTGCAGCCACAGTGCACCGGTGGTGGAGGGAGTGAATGTTTAACGTGGGGGATGGGATGCCGATCAAGCGTGTTGCTTTGTCCTGGATGGTGTCGAGCTTCTTGTGTGTTGTTGGAACTGCACTCATCCAGGCAAGTGGAGAGTATTCCATTACACTCCTGACTTGTGCCTTGTAGATGGTGAAAATGTGTAAGTGTTGGATGACAGATCATAGATGGTGAGAAGACATTAGAGAGACTAAAGGGGGAGTGGAATTGCTCCAGCGATGATCGGCCCTGAACAGCCCAGGTTCACCTTCTCTCCTTCCTTGTCACTGTTAACTCAACTTTTCCCCTTGATGCGCTGACTCACTTTTCCACAACTGTCTGTTTTTTTAAACATATAACACAACATCTAAGTGGGACATGATTAGCAGAATCACGGCTCGTTACGGTTGTCCAGACCCCACTCCACCCCTGCGGGCAGTTGCTGATTGGGTCGATGAGTTTACAAACTCTGCTTTGATGTTTATTTTTTGATGAGTTTCAGGAACCGATGAATGGGCTGTGTGATGGCTTGCCTCATCTCCTCCCTGAACTTAGCCTGGGTGAGAGCGTAAATGCAGGTGTTGGTGCAGGAGTTCAGGTACATCAGCATGTCGCCGACTTGGCTGACTATGACATTGTGGCTCACGTCCAGCAATATCTCCTGAAACACAAAGTCCACCACTCTGGTAATCCACAGCACGATGAAGCTGCCCGATATGGCGAAGAGTAGGATGATGGATCTTCTCCGGTTCTCCATCTCGGGGTCAATTTGCTTCCCATTGCCACCTTGACCCCGGAATGCTCTGCGGACCCGACTGGCCACGAGAACGTGCCTGACGTTGAGAGCGTTGAGCAGCGAGATACACACGTAGGGAATGAGAGGGGTTAAGACTGTGCCGGACCACATGTAAACAGCCCAGGGGGACTTTGTGCACACATTGCGAAGTCTACAGCCAGGGACTGAACTGGGGATGATAACCGGTTCGTAGATGAAGTAGCGCGGGATATTGCGCAGGTAGCTCACCGTGCATATGGTCGTTATAACCCGCGCTGCCGTCTCCTCTGTGCAGTATCTCACTTTCCACCTCTGGCAACAAATGGCGACAAATCGATCGAAGGTGAAGGCCACAGTGAGACAGACCGAGCAGTCAACCATCGCGGCATTCATGATGCCTTTCAGGCTGCACACGTGCTAATAGGTGAGGATCGAGAAGGGGAAGTAGAGAGATCCCAAGTAGTTCAACATCACACAGAAGATGATGACCAGCAAGTCCGCCGCTGCCATGGAGACCAGGTAACGGCCCGTGCATTTGGCAAGGCCACAGCTCCCGCGGGAGAGAATCACGATGGTCATTAAGTTAGCTGCCAGAGAGGGAAAGAGAGGTGACGGTTAGTAATTACACCCACACATGTGTTATAGGATGACACCGAGCTTGGAAACATTGGGAGAGAAGGCAACGTAAAGCATGGATGATGATGAGGAAAGGCCTCTGTTCAGAATTGAGAGCCTGCTGATTGTGGGATGAAGACCATATCAGACGGCGGTGTCGAGTACCCCTGACATTGAATGAGTTGGAGTAGATCATGCAATGAGTCTTGATTTCAACACACTCCTGACTTGATACAAAGAAGAGGGAGTGTAGCAAGTTGTCGGAAGAGAGAACATTTCTAATTTAGGATACAGGCAAAGATTGGAGAATAGAATTATTGGCATTCAGACCAATACATAGTTTTTATATATTTGTATAAACTGTACCAATTCCATTTCACTTTTCGGTCCAAATTTCCAACTGTCATCCAATCACCCAATGAGCTCCTGGTGTTCAATTCTCATCAGAACTCAATGAGATCCAGTTGTCCAACTCACTTTTTCACTCAATCATCTCCCAGTGCGCAACTCTGCATCGCTCAATAAGCACCCATTGTCCGACTGTCTGTATCCGTCAAAGACTTTCCATTACCAAGTTTTCTGCATCGCTCAATCAGCTCCCATTGTTCTACCACCTTCATCACTTCATGAGCTCCCATTCTTCAATTCTTTCTCAGTCACTTAATTATCTGACAATGCCAAACTCTCTGTCAATCAATGAACTCCCATTGTCCAACTCTCAATCAATGAGCGCTAGTTTCCCAACAGTCTCAAACACTCAATGTACAAATAGCTGTTAACGGATATGATGTAATTGGCATCATGGAGACATGGCTCCAGGGCGACCATGGCTGGGAGCTCAACATCCAGTGGTATTCAACATTCAGGAAGATAGACAGAAAGGAAAAGGAGGTGGGGTAGCGTTGTTGGTTAAAGAGGAAATTAATGCAATGGTAAGGAAGGAATTTAGCTTGGATGATGTGGAATCGGTATGGGTGGAGCTACGGAATACCAAGGGGCAGAAAACGCTCGTGGAAGTTGTGTAGAGACCACCAAACAGTTGTAGTGAGGTTGGGGATAGCATCAAACAAGAAATTAGGGATGCGTACAATAAAGGTACAGCAGTTATCATGGGCGACTTTAATCTACATATTGATTGGGGTAACCAAACTGGTAGCAATGTGGTGGAGAAGAATTTCTTGGATTGTGTTAGGGATGGTTTTCTAGACCAATATGTCGAGGAACCAACTAGAGGGCTGGTCATCCCACAGTTCATGATGTGTAATGAGAAAGGACTAATTTGCAATCTTGTTGTGCGAGGACCCTTGGGGAAGAGTGACCATAATATGGTAGAATTCTTTATTAAGATGGAGAGTGACATAGTTAATTCAGAGACTAGGGTGCTGAACTTAAGGAAAGGTAACTTGGATGGCATGAGACGTGAATTGGCGAGAATAGCCTGCCGAGTGATACTTAAAGGATTGACAGTGGATAGGCAATGGCAAACATTTAAAGATCACATGGATGAACTTCAACAATTGTACATCCATGTCTGGAGTAAAAATGAAACGGGGAAGGTGGCTCAACCATGGCTAACAAGGGCAATTAAGGATAGTGTTAAATCCAAGGAAGAGGCATATAAATTGACCAGAAAAAGCAGCAAACCTGAGGATTGGGGGAATTTTATAATTCAGCAAAACAGGACAAAGGGTTTAATTAGGAGGGGGAAAAGCGAGTATGAAAGGAAGTTTGCTGGGAACATAAAAACTGACTGCAAAAGCTTCTATAGATATGTGAAGAGAAGAACGTAGAAACATAGAAACATAAAAAATAGGTGCAGGAGTAGGCCATTCAGCCCTTCGAGACTGCACCACCATTCAACATGTTCATGGCTGATCATTCACCTCAGTACCCCTTGCCTGCTTTCTCCCCATACCCCTTGAACCTTTTAGCCATGAGGGCCATATCTAACTCCCTCTTCAATATATCAAATGAACTGACATCAACATCTCTCTGAGGTAGGGAATTCCACAGGTTAACATCTCTCAGATTGAAGACGTTTCTCCTCATCTCAGTCCTAAATGGCTTACCCCTTATCCTTAGACTTGTTCTCCTGGTTTTAGGCTTCCCCAACATGGGGAACATTCTTCCTGCATCTAACCTGTCCAGTCCCGTCATAATTTTATATGTTTCTATGAGATCCCTTCTCATCCTTCTAAACTCCAGTGAATACAAGCTCAGTCGATCCACATATGTCAGTCCTGCCATCCCGGGAATCAATCTGGTGAACCTTCGCTGCACTTCCTCAATAGCAACAATGTCCCTCCTCAGGTTAGGAGACCAAAACTGAACTCAATATTCCAGGTGAGGTCTCAGTAAGATTAGTAAAGACAAACGTAGGTCCCTTGCAGTCAGATTCAGGTGAAATTATAATGGGGAACAAAGAAATGACGGACCAGTTCAACACATACTTTGGTTCTGTCTTCATGAAGGAAGACACACATAAGCTTCCGGAAATACTAGGGGATCGAGGGACGAGTGAGAAGGAGAAACTGAAGGAAATCCTTATTAGGCGGGAAATTGTGTTCGGGAAATTGATGGGCTTTAAGGACGATAAATCCCTGGGGTCTGATAGGCTGCATCCCAGAATACTTAATGAAGTGGCCCTAGAAGTAGTGGATGCATTGGAGATCATTTTCCAAGTCTATCGACACTGGATCAGTTCCTATGGATTGGAGGGTGGCTAATGTAACACCACGTTTTAAGAAAGGAGGGAGAGAGAAAGCAGGTAATTATAGACCGGTTAGCCTGGCATCAGTAATGGGGAAAATGTTGGAATCAATTATTAAAGGTGAAATAGCAGCGCATTTGGAAAGCAGTGACAGGATCGGTCCAAGTCAGCATGGATTTATGAAAGGGAAATAATGCTTGACAAATCTTCTCGAATTTTTTGAGGATGGAACTGGTAGAGTGGACAAGGGATGTGGATGTGGTGTATTTGCATTTTCAAAAGGCTTTTGACAAGGTCCCACATAAGAGATTGGTTTGCAAAATTAAAGCACATGGTATTTGAGGTAATGTACTGACGTGGAGAGAGAACTGGTTGGCAGATAGGAAGCAG
This sequence comes from Pristiophorus japonicus, assembly GCF_044704955.1. NCBI lineage: Eukaryota > Metazoa > Chordata > Chondrichthyes > Pristiophoridae > Pristiophorus > Pristiophorus japonicus. The sequence continues at coordinate 23,192,370 of NC_092011.1, read as the reverse complement.
AGAGTCAGTATAAATGGGTCCTTTTTGGAAAGGCTACTGGGGTGCCGCAGGGCTCAGTGCTGGGACCCCAGCTATTTACAATATACATTCATGATTTAGGTGATGGAATGGAGTGTAATATGTCCAAGTTTGCAGATGATACTAAGCTGGGTGGCGGTGTGAGCTGTGAGGAGGATGCTAAGAGGCTGCAGGGTGACTTGGACAGGTTAGGTGAGTGAGCAAACGCATGACAGATGCAGTATAATGTGGATAAATGTGAGGTTATCCACTTTGGTGGCAAAAACATGAAGGCACAATATTATCTGAATCGCGGCAGATTAGGAAAAGGGGAGTTGCAACGAAACCTGGGTGTCATGGTACATCAGTCATTGAAAGTTGGCAGACAGATGCAGCAGGCGGTGAAGATGAAAAATGGTATGTTGGCCTTCATAGCGAGTGGATTTGAAAATAGGGACAGGGAGGTCTTACTGCAGTTGTACAGGGCCTTAGTGATGCCTCACCTGTAATATTGTGTTCAGTTTTGTTCTCCTAATCTGAGGAAGGACATTCTTGCTATTGAGGGAATGCAGCGAAGGTTCACCAGACTGATTCGCGGGATGACAGGACTGACCTATGAGGAGAGACTGGATCAACTGGGCCTGTATTCACTGGAGTTTAGAAGGATGAGAGGGGATCTCATAGAAACATATACAATTCTGACTGGACTGGACAGGTTAGATGCAGGAAGAATGTTCCCCATGTTGGGGAAGTCTAGAACCAGGGGATATAGTCTAAGGATAAGGGGTAAGCCATTTAGGATTGAGATGAGGAGAAACTTCTTCACTCTGAGAGGTGTTAACCCGTGGAATTCCCTACCGCAGAGAGTTCTTGATGCCAGTTCATTGGATATATTCAAGAGGGAGTTAGATATGGCCCTTACGACTAAAGGGATCAAGGGTATGGTGGGAAAGCAGGAAAGTGGCACTGAGGTGAATAATCAGCCATTATATTAATGAATGGTGATACAGGCTCGAAGGGCCGAATGGCCTACTCCTGCACCTATTTTCTATGTTTCGATGTTTCATTTTCCAGCATTCTTCATCAGTCAGCTCCCTTTTGTCCAACCTTCTACCAGTCACCCAATGTGCTCCTTTATTCAACTCTCTCCATCAGTCAACGAGCTGCCATTGTCCAACCCTTTCCCTCGCTCAATGAGCTCACATTGTCCAAGGCTAGTCATCATTCGCGGCATCATGGCACACAAGATTAGGTCTCATGGGATTGGGGGATAATATATTAGCTTGGATTCAGGATTGGTTCATGGATGGAAAAAAAATAGCAATGGACCTGTCCATTTTCAGTTTGCCAGGTTGCAAATATAAGGATCAAGTGCTTGTGCCTCAGCTATGTACAATCTACTCCAATGACTTAGATGATGAGACCGAGTTTAATGTATCCAATTTACTGACGTCACAACTATTTTGTTGTGAAACAAATTAAACAATTAATTCAAGTGCCCCCTGATTAAACGGGGGCGGGGCGGGAGGGGGGGGGGAAGCTCCAAACACTTTTCAAGTGCCCTTTTTTAGGGGGGAGAGTTGGTGTTTATTTTTATGGCACTTTAAAACACAAATTTTACAAGTGTCCCCTCGCTAAAAGGGGGGGGGCACTAAAACCTGGCAATAAAACAAATTAAACTTTAAAACATATAAAATCAAATTAAAATTTGTTTGCTGGGGGTGATGATGCACTCCAGTCCCTCCAGCGCCCACCTCTCGTGGAAGGCCTCGAGCGTACCGGTGGACACCACGTGCTCCATCTCCAGGGACACCCTGGCTCAGATGTAACCGCAGAAGAGAGGCAGGCAGTCGGGCTGAACGACCCCCTCGACCGCCCGATGCCTGGACCGGCTGATGGCCCCCTTGGCTTACGGACGTTACAATGCTAGATGGGAATATAAGCTGTGCACTGGATTAAACAGATTACAAAGGGATATAGACAGTTTATTGATTGGGCAAGAACATGGCAGATGGAATACAATGTGGAGAAGTGTAAAGTTATCCACTTTGTTAGGATTAATATAAAGCATAATATTTTTTAAATGGTGAGTGACTATTAAATGTTAATATGCAGAGGCATTTGCGTGTCCTTGTAAATGAATCACAGACAGTTATCATGAAGATACAGCAAGCAATTAGGAAAGCAAATGTATGTTAGCCATTATTACAAGGGGGTTGGCGTATAAGAGTAAGTTAGTCTTGCTGCAATTATATAGGGCTTTGGTGAGACCACACCTGGAGTAATGTACACAGTTTTGGTCTCGTTATTCAGGGGAGGATATACTTGCCTTAGAGGCGGTGCAACAAAGGTTTCCTAGATTGATCCCTGGGAAAAGGGGGTTGTCCTATGAGGAAAGATTGAGTAGATTAGGCCTCTACACTCTGGTGTTTAGAGGAATGAGAGGTGATCTCACTGAAACATACAAGATTCTGAGGGGGATTGACAGGGTACACTTTCGAGCGATAAGGAAAAAAAGAGTTATGGGGTGCAGGCAGGGAAGTGGAGTTGTTTCCATGATCAGATCAGCCATTATCTTATTAAATGTTGGAGCAGGCTCGAGTGGCCAAATGGCCTACTCCTGCTCCTATTTCTAATGTTTTTATGTTCTTATGTGCTCCCATTATCCAACTCTCTGCCAATGAGCTCCAAGTGTCTAACTCTCTGGATTTCCAATAAGCTCCCATTGTTCAGCTCTTCCAGTCACTCAACTATCTCACCGTTCCCAACTCCCTCACTCAATGTGCTCCCCCTAACCAACGCTGTCCATCACTCCATGAGATACCAGAGTCCAACTCTCCCAGTCACACAATGAGCTCCCATTCTCTAACATTTCTTATTCCTTCATGGGGTGTGGGCACTGCTGGGAAGGCCAACATTTATTTCCCATCCCTAGTTTCCTTAGAGAAGGTAGTGGTGAACCATTTTCTTGAACCACTGCAGTGCTTGTGGTGAAGGAACTCCCACAGTGCTGTGAGGGAGGGAGTTCCAGGATTTTGACCGAGCGACGTTGAAGGAACGGCCGATATATTTCCAAGTTAGGATGGTGTGTGACTCATGTGGCAAGTGGAGAGCATTCCATCACACTCCTGAATTGTGCCTTATAGATGTGGAAAGGATTTGGGGAGTCAGGAGGTGAGACACATGCCGCAGAATTCCCAGCCTTTGACCTCTCTCCATTATTTGATGGGTTACCATAGACCGACACTCTACATCACTGGATGAACAGATTGCCCAACACTCACCATCAATGAACTCATATTGTCCAACTCTCTCCCAGTCACTCAATGATTTCACATTCATCAACTTCCTCTCCTTAACTCAATGAGCACAAATTTCACAACTCTCTCACTCACTCAATTACCTCCCATTTTCCAGAACTTTCAATCACTCAGTGAGTTCCCATTGTCCAACTCTATCCAAGTCAATTAATGAGTTTGGATTCATTAACTTCCTCTGCTTAAATCAATGAACTCATGCTTCAAACTCTCTAACTCACTCAATGATCTCCCAATGCCAACACTCACCATCACTCAATGAGATCCCATTAACCAATTTTCTAATTCATTCAATGACCTCCATTTGTGCAACTTGCGACCAGTCACACAGCAAGCTCACATTGTTCAGCTCACATTGTCCAACTCACTGTCATCAATGCGATCCCACTGTTCATTTATCCATATCAATCAATGAGCTCCCATTAACCAGCTCTGTTCAGCAGCTAATGAGCTGCCATTTTCCAACTTCCTCCATCAATCGATGTTCCCCATTTCATCCAATGCTCCACATCACTCAATGAACTTCTATTGTCAAACTTTATAAGCCACTCAATATTATATTGTTCAACTCTCTCTCCATAACAGAATAAACTCAACTTTACCAACTCGCTCACACACTTAATGGCCTCCCATTTTTCAAAACGTTCGATCTTCTGTGAGTTTCCTTTGTCCAACTCTCACAAACTCAATAATCCCATCTTGTTCAACTGTCTCCTTCAACAAAATCCAAGTATCCATATTTCTCCATTCCTCAATGAGCTTCCATTAACCAATGCTTTTGACCATCCAATGAGCCCCCATTCACCAACTCTCTCGACCACTCAGAGATCCCATCATCGAACTCCTTCCTTCATCAATGTTCTCTCACTGTCCATCCTCCAACATCACTCAATGAGCTCTAACAACTAACTCTGTCCATCAGTCAATAAGCTACAATTGTCCAAATCTCGCCTTCAATTTATGAGCCCCCATTTTTCACTCTCACCATCAATCAACGAGATTGCTGTGTCCAATATCTCCCAATCCCTCAATGGCATCACATTGACCAAATGTCCCTGACTCAATGAGATCATATGGTCCAACTCTCTTCATCACACAATTAACTCCCATTGTCCAACTCTCCCCAGTCGCCCAATGAGCTCCTATTGTTCAAATCTCTCTCACCACCAATCACTGAGCTCCAGTTGCTCAAATCGCCCATTCAATGACACTCCTTCTGTCCAACTGTCCAAATCACACAATAATCTCCCATTGCCGAACTATTCTCTAACTCAGTGCTGTCGTTGTTCAAGTCTTTCCGTCATTCAATTTTCTCTTAATGGCCAACTTTCTATAACACATAAGCAGCTCATATTGTCCAAATCTCTACCAGTTAATCAATAAGCTCGCATTGTTCAGCTCCCTCTCCATAGTGCAATGAACTCACCTTTCCCAACTCCCCCACTCACTCAATCAACTTCCATTGTCCAACACGCTTCATCACTCAATGCGCTGATATAGTTCAACTGTTTCCTTCAACAATGATCTACATTCTCCATATTTCTCCATTGGTCAATGAGTTCCCATTAACCAACGTTCTACTTCACTCAATGACCTCCAGTTGTCCAATTCTCTACCAGTTACCGAATAAGCTCACATTGTCCAACGCCCCCGCCATTAATGAGCTCCCACTGTATTTCTTTCTACATCACTCAATGAGCTTCCTTTAACTGACTCTGTCCACTAGCCAGTGAGCTAAATCTTTGCAACGTTCTCCATCAATCAATATTCACCTTTTGTCCAACTCGTGACAAAACTCATGTCAATGAATTCCCATTGTAAATCTTGACCACTCATTCAATAACCTCCCATTTCCCCACTCTCTCCATCATTAAATGAGCTCACATTGTCCCATTGTTCATATTTTCCCATCACTCAGTAAGCTCCCATAAACCAAATTTTTACTTTTTTTCAATGAGGTGCCATTATCCAACTCTTTGTATCACTCGATGAGCTCCCACTGTCCATGCTTCATCATCACTCAATGACCGCCCATTAAGCAATTCTGACCATCAGACAATGAGCTGCAATTGTCCAACCTTCTCCAGCATCAACAGGCTCTATTGTTCAACTTTTCCTGTCAATAAATAAGTTTCCATTTTTCCAACTCTCTCCAGCATTTAATAAGATCCAATTGTCCAACTCGCTCAATCAGCCACAGATATCTCAACTCAAATACCAGCGATTTGCCAAATTAATTCAATCATGTGCCCTCTTGTTATAGGGGCACAGCCATTAGAACCTTCAATTCATGAAAATACGTTTAACGGAAACCTTAATAAACCAAATTAAAATTGCTGCTTGTGATAATGCACTCCAGTTCCTCCGGTGCCCACCAATCACGGAAGGCCTCGAGTGTGCCGGTGCACACTACATACTCTATCTCCAGGGACACCCAGGCACAAACATAGCTGGGGAATAGAAGCAGACAGTCAGGCCCAACGACCCTTCAAAAGAGGTCTCATTGTCCATCTCTGCCTCACACAATGAGCTCCCACTGTACTACTCTCCACCAATCACTCAATGAGCTCTCATTGTCCAAGTCTATGCATCATTCAATGTGCTTACATTTTCTAACTCTCCCCTCACTCAATGATTTATTATGATGCTATCACCATCAATGGCAACCCATGATCCGAGTATCCCCCACTCAAAGATTTTCCATTGTCGAACTCTCATCATCAATCAATGAGCTCCAGTTATTCAACGCTCTCTATCAATCATTTAGTTCCCATTTTCGATCTCTTTCCAACACTCATTGAGTTCCCTTTGCCCAACTCTCTAGTTCACTCGATAAACAGCCATTAGCCAAGTTCGACCAAATGAGCTGCCATTACCCAACCCTCTGTCTCATTGAATGAGCTCCCAGTGCTGAACACTGTCTTAGTCATGCAATGTGCTTTTGATGTCCAACGTGCTCCATCACTCGCTCAGATCCCATTAACCATTGCTCTGCTAGTCACCCAAAGTGCTCCACGGTCGTTATCTCTCCATCACTCAATGAGCTCCCATTCTAAAACGGCCAGTTACCAATTCTCTGCATTACGCAATGTGCCTACATTGTCCAACTGTCACCATCAATCAATGAGTTGCAGGTGTCTAATATACTCCATCACTGGATGAGCGACCATTGTACAACTCTTCTCATAAATGAATGAGTTGTTTTTTGCCCGACTCCCTACATCACTCAATGAACTCCAATATCCGACTCACTGTCAGTCACTCAATGTGTTCCAATTGTGCAGTTCCCACATAAGCACACAAGAAATAGGAGCAGGAGTAGACCATTTGGCCGTTCGAGCCTGCTCCACCATTCCATAAGATCATGGCTGATCTTCTATGTCAACTCCACTTTCCTGCATTCTCCACATATCCCTTGATTCCCTGAATCAAAAATCTATCATTCTCTGTCTTGAATATACTCAACGTCTGAGCCTCCACAAATCTCTGGTGTGGAGAATTCCAAAGATTCACCACCCTCTGAATGAAGAAATTTCTCCTCATCTCAGTCCTAAATGGCCGACCCCTTATTCTGAGACTGTGACCCCTGGTACAAGACACATCAGGCAGGGAAAATATCCTCCCTGCGTCTACCCTTTACGAATGTTTTATGTTTCAATAAGATCGCCTCTTATTATTCTAAACTCTAGAAAATATAGGCCTCGTCAACTCAATTTCACCAATCTGTAAGCTCCATTTATCTAAGTATTTCCATCACTCACCGAGCTCTCATTATACAACTTTCACCATAAATCAATTACCTCCCTTTTGTCCAACTTTCTACATCAATTAACTCTTATTGTTTCACTGTCTAACATTTACTCAATTATCTCGCATTGTTCAACTCTATCCCAATCATTCAATAAGCTCTCATTGTCCGAATGTTCCCTTATTCAATGAGCTCCAATTTTCCAACTCCCACCATCAATTAATGAGCTCTGTAAATCCACCTATATCCGTAACCCAATTGTAACTATCTTCATCAATCAATGGGCTCCAATTGTCCAACATGCTCCATCATTAAATGCGTACACATTGTCCAACACTCTCCCAATCACTTAGTGAACTCCTATTGTACAACTGTTCACAAATCAACGAACTCCTTTTTGTCCAACTATCTACATCACTTAGTGACATTCCAGTGCAGTACTGAGGGAGTACTACACTGCCAGAGGTGCCGTACTTCAGATGAGACTATAAATTGAGACCCCGGCGGCTCTCTCAGGTGGACGGAAACGATCCTTTGGCACTATTTCGAAGAAGAGCAAGGGAGTTATCCATGGTGTCCTGGACAATAGTTAGCCCTCAATCAACATCATTATCTGATCTTTATTGTATTGTTGTTGGTGGGAGCTCATTTTTCCCAAACTGGCTGTCGTGTTTCACACATTACAACGGCGACTACTTTTCAAAAATATTTTATTGGCTGCAACCGCTTTGTCATGTCCTGAGGTCATGAAAGCTGCGATATAAATGCAAGTCTTTCTCCAATTTCTCCAGTATCCGATCCTCCACTAGTCACTCAATGTGCTCCAATTGTCCAGCAATCTGCACCACTCAATGAACACCCATTGTGCGACTAACGTCAGCAATCAATGATCTCCATTTCCCCAGCACTCCACCACTCAATAGACTCACACTGTAAAAAACTCGTGACATTAGTCATGGAGCTCCCATTTTCCAGCTCTCTCCCAGTTACTCAATTAGCTCGCATTGTACAAGGATCAACATAAATACTTTGTCTAACTCTCGAAATCACTCCACTAACTTCTGTTGTCTCACACTCTACCAGTCTCACATTGAGCTCCCTTTCTTCAACTCTCTCCCACTCACGCAATAAGCTATAATTGTCCATATTTTACCATTATTCAATTAGCTCCAAATCCAACTGACAACAATCACTCAATGAGCTCCTATCGTTCAACCTCGCCACCATCGTCATTCAATGAGCTATCAATCATTGAACCCCCTCCCCCCCTCACCATCATTCAATGGACTCCCATTGAATAACTCTTTCCATCCACAATGAACAACAATTGTACGACTCTCTCTGTCAGCAGTGAACTGTCATTGTCCATAATTCCCCAATTCTCAACAATCTGCTATTAAGTAACTCTCTCCTTCACTCATTTATCTTCCATTGTATAACTATCGTCATCAATTAATGGGCTACGAATGTCCAATCTCGTCCAGTCACTCATCGATCTCCCGTTGTTCAACTCTATGACTCATTTAATGAGCTCCCGATTTCCAAATCTCACCCTGAAGCAATGAGCTCCAGATGTCCAACTCTATACCTCATTCCATGTGCTCCCACCCCTCCCCTTTTATAGGGGGCACTTGGAAAAATGTGATTTTAGCGCCCAAAAAAAACTAAAACAAAAACAAAAACACAAAAAAAGGAAAAGAAAAAAAAAGGGCCTTGAAAATGTCTGCTGTGTCATGCAGGGCGGGTGGCACGGTTTAATGTTTATGTTTTTTTTCAGGTAAACTCAAAAGAGTTTCCATGTGCTCCCATTGTCCAGACCGCAACAGTGACCGAATGAGCCCTCATTGTCCAACTATCTCCATCACTCAATGAGCTCTCATTGCATAAATATACCCTTACTCAATGAACCATTGTATAACTATCCCCCTCACTCAATGTATAAATATCTCCCTCAGTCAATGAGCCCTCATTGTATAACTGTCTCCCTCACTCAATAAGCTATCATTGTACAACTATCTCCCTCACTCAATGACCTCACATTGCATAACTCTCATTCTGAATCTATGAGCTCATTGTTTAATCTTCACCAATCACACAATTATCTCCCATTGTCTAACTCTTTACAGGTCACTCAATGTGTTCCAATAGTTCAGCTCCATCTCTGTCACTTACTACGCAACCCTTGCCCAACGCTACCCTTGCCCAACGTTCTCCACCAATCAATGAGCTACAGTTGTTCAAGATTCTCCATCACTCAATGAGATACCATATCTAACTCTCTCCCTCACGCAATGAGCTCATTGTCCAACTTTCCCCATCACTCAATGAGATCCCATATCTAACTCTCTCCCTCACGCAATGAGCTCATTGTCCAACTTTCCCCATCACTCAATGAGATCCAATATCTAACTCTCTCCCTCACTCAATGACCTCCCCTGCCTGACTCTCTCCAGCAGTCAATGAGCTCAAGTTGCCCAACTCACCACTTCCCTCCCGTTCGCCAATTCTCTCCATTACTGCAGGAACTCCCATGCAGCGAACTCAATCATCCCCTTCCTGATTTTCTTATCCTTTAACAGTTCCCTCTCTTTGTCCACAGACACACAAACGAACACATATTCACAGACACACACATACAAAGACCCTTACTCACACACACAGACAAGAGCACACACACACAGCAACACACGGACACAAGGGCACACACACACATCCAAACATAAACAATAAAACACGCTCGCATTCACAACCACAGTCACACGTATGCATAAAATCCCTCACACATTAGCATGCCACGCAGACACATAGACAGTCACACAAAGACAAAATCATAATAATGCACATAGGCATTCACACACACACTCACACATTCCCAGGCCGCTAGTCTTTGAAGAGGAGTTCCCTCATTTGGTGACTATCTGCTACTCACATACCAGCCACACCGATGACTGCCAGGCAATGGTAGAAAACGTCCTGCGCCAGTAAGAACACAAAGCCTCCCATCTTCGGAGAGAGTCAGAGACGAGTGTTGGAGGAGGAGTCAGCTGCACACACTGACGCACAGAAGCAGCCCCGAATATACATCCAGGAGGAGCACCCAGAGACAGCGAACTCAGGGGGCCTGGGACCAGCTGCAGTCAGTGCAGAAGGCACAATACGTAAGAGAGCTTAACTAGCTAATTTCAGGGGGACAGCTTACATGGAGATTGCACTGTTTAAAAGCATCAAACACACACTGCACGAGCAGAGAGTCAACCAGTAATATTCAGAGAGTGACTGCAATGAATGAATTTCATATTTAATTCTCTGCATGTTGTTAATTAGGCCTGACTGCCAGGACATGCTCTCAGCGATATAGATAGAGAAAACTGACATTTTTGCAGCACCTTACATAAACTCGGGACGACTAAAAGTGCACACAGCCCTTGAAGTGTTTAAATGTATGAAACACTGCACTCAAGATACACACAGCAAACTGCTACAGCAATGTGACCAGTTTATCTGATGCAAGTTGAGGGATAATATTGGCTTGGACACCAAAAAGAGATGGAGATTGTTAGCTGGCATTGTATCGACGAATCATTCACTGAAAGAAAATCGCTGAGAACAACATATACAATATCGAAAATAACAGGCAGACACACTGGTCAGAATCGCTGTGCTCAGTCCCTTCCAGTGCTCATTCTCCCCCTGTGCTCAGTCCCTTGCTGTGCTCCGTCTCTCCCTTTTGCTCCGTCTCTCCCTGTGCTCACTCTCTCCCTGTGCTCACTCTCTCACTCTCTCCCAGTGCTCACTCTCTCGCGGCACTCAGTCTCTCCCTGCGCTCCATCTCTCCCCGTGCTCCATCTCTCCCCGTGCTAAGTCTCTCCCTATGTTTAGTCCCGCTGTACTCTCTTTCTCCCTGTGCTCAGTCTCTCCCTTTTCTCAGTCACTCCCTTTTCTCAGTCTCTCTCATTTAAAGTCCCTCCCAGTGCTCAGTCTCTTCCCGTGCTCAGTCTCCCTGTGCTCACTCTCTCCCAGTGCTCGGTCTCTCCCTGTGCTCACTCTCCCCTGTCTTCAGTCACCCAGTGCTCAGTCTCTCCCCATGCTCGGTCTCCCGCTGTGCGCTCAGACCCTCCCTGTGCTCAGTCCCTCCCTGTGTTCAGTCTTTCCCTGTGCACAGTCTCTCCCAGTGCTCGGTCTCTCCCTGTGCTCACTCTCTCCCTGTGCTCAATTTCGCCCTGTGCTCACTCTCTCCCTGTGCTCACTCTCACTTTCTCCCCATGCTCACTCTCTTCCTGCGCTCACTCTCTTCCTGTGCTCACTCTCTCCTCCTGTGCTCACTCTCTCCCTGTGCTCACACTCTCCCTGTGTTTAGTCTCACTTTTCTCAGCCTCTCCCTTTTCTCAGTCTCACTCTTTTAAAAGGCGCTCCCTTTTAAAAGTATCGAACTGTGCTCACTCACGCCCTGTGCTAACATTCTGTCTGTGCTCACTCTCTATCTGTGCCCACTCGCTGTCGGTGATCACTCTCTCCCCGTGCTCAGTCTCTACCCGTGTTCAGTCTCTTCCCGTGCTCAGTCTCTCCAGGTGCTCAGTGTCTTCCTGTGCTCGGTCTCTCCCAGTGCTCGGCCTCTCCCAGTGCTCGGTCTCCCAATGCTCGCACTCACCCCGTGATCGCTATCTCCCTGTGATCGTTCTCTTCCTGTGATTCTTCTCTCCCTGTGCGCACAGTCTCTCACTTTGCTCTCTCTCTTCCTGTGCTCACTCTCTCCATGTGCTAAATCTCTCCCTGATCTCAGTCTCTCCCAGATCTCACTCTCCCCCCGTGCTCACACTCCCCCCGTGGTCACACTCTCCCCGTTCTCACTCTCTCCCTGTGCTCACTCTGTCCCTGTACTCATACTCTCCCTGTGTACACTCTCTCCTTGTGTACACTCTCTCCCTGTTATCACTCTCTCCCTGTGCTCACTTTCTCCCTGTGTTCAGACTCTCCCTGTACTCCTCTCTCCCTGTGTTCCCTCTCTCTCTGTGCTCAGTCTATCGCTGTGCTCACTCTCTCTCCGTGCTCACACTCTCCCTGTGCTCACACTCTCCCTGTGCTCACTCTCTCCCTGTGCTCACACTCTCCCTGTGCTCACTCTTTCCCTGTGCTCACTCTTTCTCTCTGTGCTCACTCTCTCTTTGTGCTCACTCTCTCCCTGTGCTCACTCTCTCCCTGTGCTCACTCTCTCCCTGTGCACACTCTCTCCCTGTGCTCACTCTCGCCCTGTGCTCACACTCGCCCTGTGCTCACTCTGTCCCTGTTCTCACACTCTCCCTGTGTACACTCTCTCCTTGTGTACACTCTCTCCCTGTTATCACTCTCTCCCTGTGCTCAGTCACCCTGTGCTCAGTAACCCTGTGCTCAGTCTCCCGGTGCTCAGGCACCCTGTGCTCAGTCTCGCTGTCCTTAGTCTCCCTGTGCTCACTCTCTCTCTGTGCTCAGTCTCTCCCTGTGCTCGGTCTCTGCCTGTGCCCGGTCTCTCCCTGTGATCATTTCTCCCTATGCTCAGACTCACCCTGTGCTCATTCTCTCCCTGAGTCACTCTCTCCCTGTGTTCAGTCTCTTCCTGTGCTCAGTCTCTCTCTGTGCTCACTCTCTCACTGTGCTCGCTCTCTCTCTGTGCACACTCTCTCTTTGTGCTCACTCTCTCTCTGTGCTCCCTCTCTCCCTGTGCTCTCTCTCTCTCCCTGTGCACAATCTCTCCTTGTGCTCACTCTCTCCCTGTGCTCACTCTCTCCCTGTGATCACTCTCTCCTTGTATACACTCTCCCTGTGCTCAATCTCTCTCACTGTGCTCACTCTCTTCCTATCCTCACTCTCTCCCTGTGCTCACTCTCTCCCTGTGCTCACTCTATCCCTGTGATCACTCTCTCCTTGTATACACTCTCTCCTTGTGCACAATCTCTCTCACTGTGCTCACTGTCTTCCTATGCTCACTCTCTCCCTGTGCTCACTCTCTGCCTGTGCACAGTCTCTCCCTGTGCTCACTCTCTCACTGTGCTCACTCTCTCTCTGTGCTTACTCTCTCCCTGTGTTCTCTCAATCTCCCTGTGCTGAGACTCTCGTTGTGTACACTCTTGCTGTGCTCAGAATCTCCCTGTGCTCTGTCTCTTCCTGTGCTCACTCGCTCCCTGTGCTCATTCTCTCCCTGTGCTCACTCTCTCCCTGTACTAAATCAGTCACCCTGTGGTCAGTCTCTCCCCGTGCTCAATCTCTCCCTGTGCACATTCGCTCCCCGTGCTCACTCTCCCCCCAAGCTCACTCTCCCCCCGTGCTCACTCTCCCCCCGTACTCTCTCTCTCCCCGTGCTCACTCTCTCCCCGTGCTCACTCTCTCCCCGTGCTCACTCTCTCCCCGTGCTCACATTCTCCCCGTGCTCACTCTCTCCCAGTGCTCACACTCTCCCCGTGCTCAGTCTCTCCCCATGCTCACACTCTCCCCGTGCTCACACTCTACCCATGCTCACTCACTCCCCGTGCTCACATTCTCCAAGTGCTCACTCTCTTCCTGTGCTCTGTCCCACCCTGTGCTCAGACTCTCCCAGTGCTCTGTTTCTCGCAGTGATCTGTCCCTCCCTGTGCTTAGTCTCTCCTTGTTCCCAATCTCTCCCTGCGCTCAGCCACTCAGTGCTGAACATTTCTGGCTCAGGCTTCCTGTCCTCAGTCTCTCCCTGTGCTCTGTCTCTCCCAGTGCTCTGTCTCTCCCAGTACTCGGTCTCTCCCAGTGCTTGGTCTACCCCTGTGCTCACTGTCTCCTCGTGCTCACTCTCTCCCCGTGCACACTCTCTCCCCGTGCTCAACCCCTCCCCGTGTTACTCTCCCCCCATGCTCACGCTCTCCACGTGCTCACACTCCCCACGTGCTCACGCACTCCCCGTGTTCACTCTCGCTCCATGTGCTCACACTCTCCCCATGCACACTCTTTCCTCGTGCTCACTCTCTCTCCGTGCTCACTCTCTCCCTGTGCTCACTCACACTCTCTCCCCGTGCTCACTTTCCCCCTGTGCTCACTTTCCCCCTGTGCTCACTCTCTCTCTGTGCTCACTCTCTCCCTGTGTTCACTCTCTCCTTGTGCTCACTCTCGCCCTGTGCTCACTGTCTCGTTGTGCTCTCTCTCTCTCCCTGTGCTCAGTCTCTCCCGCTGCTCAGACTCGCCCTGTGCTCAGGCTCCCTGTGCTCACACTCTCCCTGTGCTCACTCTTTCCCTATGCTCACTCTTTCTCTCTGTGCTCACTCTCTCTTTATGCTCACTCTCTCCCTGTGCTCACTCTCTCCCTATGTTCACTCTCTCCCTGTGCTCACTCTCTCCCTGTGCTCACTCTCGCCCTGTGCACACTCTCGCCCTGTGCTCACTCTGTCCCTGTACTCACACTTTCCCTGTGTACACTCTCTCCTTGTGTACACTCTCTCCCTGTTATCACACTCTCCCTGTGCTCAGTCACCCTGTGCTCAGTCTCCCGGTGCTCAGGCTCCCTATGCTCAGTCTCCCTGTGCTCAGTCTACCTGTGCTCACTCTCTCCCTGTGCTCACTCTATCTCTGTGCTCAGTCTCTACCTGTGCTCGGTCTCTGCCTGTGCCCGGTCTCTCCCTGTGAACATTTCTCCCTATGCTCAGACTCACCCTGTGCTTATTCTCTCCCTGAATCACTCTCTCCCTGTGTTCAGTCTCTTTCTGTGCTCAGTCTCTCTCTGTGCTCACTCTCTCACTGTGCTCGCTCTCTCCCTGTGCACACTCTCTCTTTGTGCTCACTCTCTCTCTGTGCTCACTCTCTCCCTGTGCTCTCCCTCTCTCCCTGTGCACAATCTCTCCTTGTGCTCACTCTCTCCCTGTGCTCACTCTCTCCCTGTGCTCACTCTCTCCCTGTGCTCACTCTGTCCCTGTACTCATACTCTCCCTGTGTACACTCTCTCCTTGTGTACACTCTCTCCCTGTTATCACTCTCTCCCTGTGCTCACTTTCTCCCTGTGCTCAGACTCTCCCTGTACTCCTCTCTCCCTGTGTTCCCTCTCTCTCTGTGCTCAGTCTATCGCTGTGCTCACTCTCTCTCCGTGCTCACACTCTCCCTGTGCTCACACTCTCCCTGTGCTCACTCTCTCCCTGTGCTCACACTCTCCCTGTGCTCACTCTTTCCCTGTGCTCACTCTTTCTCTCTGTGCTCACTCTCTCTTTGTGCTCACTCTCTCCCTGTGCTCACTCTCTCCCTGTGCTCACTCTCTCCCTGTGCACACTCTCTCCCTGTGCTCACTCTCGCCCTGTGCTCACTCTGTCCCTGTTCTCACACTCTCCCTGTGTACACTCTCTCCTTGTGTACACTCTCTCCCTGTTATCACTCTCTCCCTGTGCTCAGTCACCCTGTGCTCAGTCACCCTGTGCTCAGTCTCCCGGTGCTCAGGCACCCTGTGCTCAGTCTCGCTGTCCTTAGTCTCCCTGTGCTCACTCTCTCTCTGTGCTCAGTCTCTCCCTGTGCTCGGTCTCTGCCTGTGCCCGGTCTCTCCCTGTGATCATTTCTCCCTATGCTCAGACTCACCCTGTGCTCATTCTCTCCCTGAGTCACTCTCTCCCTGTGTTCAGTCTCTTCCTGTGCTCAGTCTCTCTCTGTGCTCACTCTCTCACTGTGCTCGCTCTCTCTCTGTGCACACTCTCTCTTTGTGCTCACTCTCTCTCTGTGCTCCCTCTCTCCCTGTGCTCTCTCTCTCTCCCTGTGCACAATCTCTCCTTGTGCTCACTCTCTCCCTGTGCTCACTCTCTCCCTGTGATCACTCTCTCCTTGTATACACTCTCCCTGTGCTCAATCTCTCTCACTGTGCTCACTCTCTTCCTATGCTCACTCTCTCCCTGTGCTCACTCTCTCCCTGTGCTCACTCTATCCCTGTGATCACTCTCTCCTTGTATACACTCTCTCCTTGTGCACAATCTCTCTCACTGTGCTCACTGTCTTCCTATGCTCACTCTCTCCCTGTGCTCACTCTCTGCCTGTGCACAGTCTCTCCCTGTGCTCACTCTCTCACTGTGCTCACTCTCTCTCTGTGCTTACTCTCTCCCTGTGTTCTCTCAATCTCCCTGTGCTGAGACTCTCGTTGTGTACACTCTTGCTGTGCTCAGAATCTCCCTGTGCTCTGTCTCTTCCTGTGCTCACTCGCTCCCTGTGCTCATTCTCTCCCTGTGCTCACTCTCTCCCTGTACTAAATCAGTCACCCTGTGGTCAGTCTCTCCCCGTGCTCAAGCTCTCCCTGTGCACATTCGCTCCCCGTGCTCACTCTCCCCCCAAGCTCACTCTCCCCCCGTGCTCACTCTCCCCCCGTACTCTCTCTCTCCCCGTGCTCACTCTCTCCCCGTGCTCACTCTCTCCCCGTGCTCACTCTCTCCCCGTGCTCACATTCTCCCCGTGCTCACTCTCTCCCAGTGCTCACACTCTCCCCGTGCTCAGTCTCTCCCCATGCTCACACTCTCCCCGTGCTCACACTCTACCCATGCTCACTCACTCCCCGTGCTCACATTCTCCAAGTGCTCACTCTCTCCCTGTGCTCTGTCCCTCCCTGTGCTCAGACTCTCCCAGTGCTCTGTTTCTCGCAGTGATCTGTCCCTCCCTGTGCTCAGTCTCTCCTTGTTCCCAATCTCTCCCTGCGCTCAGCCACTCAGTGCTGAACATTTCTGGCTCAGGCTTCCTGTCCTCAGTCTCTCCCTGTGCTCTGTCTCTCCCAGTGCTCTGTCTCTCCCAGTACTCGGTCTCTCCCAGTGCTTGGTCTACCCCTGTGCTCACTGTCTCCTCGTGCTCACTCTCTCCCCGTGCACACTCTCTCCCCGTGCTCAACCCCTCCCCGTGTTACTCTCCCCCCATGCTCACGCTCTCCACGTGCTCACACTCTCCACGTGCTCACGCACTCCCCGTGTTCACTCTCGCTCCATGTGCTCACACTCTCCCCGTGCACACTCTTTCCTCGTGCTCACTCTCTCTCCGTGCTCACTCTCTCCCTGTGCTCACTCACACTCTCTCCCCGTGCTCACTTTCCCCCTGTGCTCACTTTCCCCCTGTGCTCACTCTCTCTCTGTGCTCACTCTCTCCCTGTGTTCACTCTCTCCTTGTGCTCACTCTCGCCCTGTGCTCACTGTCTCGTTGTGCTCTCTCTCTCTCCCTGTGCTCAGTCTCTCCCGCTGCTCAGACTCGCCCTGTGCTCAGGCTCCCTGTGCTCACACTCTCCCTGTGCTCACTCTTTCCCTATGCTCACTCTTTCTCTCTGTGCTCACTCTCTCTTTATGCTCACTCTCTCCCTGTGCTCACTCTCTCCCTATGTTCACTCTCTCCCTGTGCTCACTCTCTCCCTGTGCTCACTCTCGCCCTGTGCACACTCTCGCCCTGTGCTCACTCTGTCCCTGTACTCACACTCTCCCTGTGTACACTCTCTCCTTGTGTACACTCTCTCCCTGTTATCACACACTCCCTGTGCTCAGTCACCCTGTGCTCAGTCTCCCGGTGCTCAGGCTCCCTATGCTCAGTCTCCCTGTGCTCAGTCTACCTGTGCTCACTCTCTCCCTGTGCTCACTCTATCTCTGTGCTCAGTCTCTACCTGTGCTCGGTCTCTGCCTGTGCCCGGTCTCTCCCTGTGAACATTTCTCCCTATGCTCAGACTCACCCTGTGCTTATTCTCTCCCTGAATCACTCTCTCCCTGTGTTTAGTCTCTTCCTGTGCTCAGTCTCTCTCTGTGCTCACTCTCTCACTGTGCTCGCTCTCTCCCTGTGCACACTCTCTCTTTGTGCTCACTCTCTCTCTGTGCTCACTCTCTCCCTGTGCTCTCCCTCTCTCCCTGTGCACAATCTCTCCTTGTGCTCACTCTCTCCCTGTGCTCACTCTCTCCCTGTGCTCACTCTCTCCGTGTGCTCACTCTCTCCCTGTGCTCACTCCCACCCTCTGCTCACTCTCTCCCTCTGCTCACTTTCTCACTGTGCTCGCTCTCTCTCTGTGCTCGCTCTCTCACTGAGCTCGCTCTCTCACTATATACAGTCTCCCTGTGCTCACTCTTTCCCTGTGCTCACTCTCTCCCTGTCTCACTCTCTCCCTATGATCACTCTGTCCCTGTGATCACTCTCTCCCGGTGTACACTCTCTTCCTGTGCTCAATGTCTCACCCTGTGTTCACTCTCTCCCTATGCTCAGCCACTCCCTGTGCTCACTCTCTCCCTGTGCTCACTCTCTCCCTGTTCTCACTCTCTTCCTATGCTCACTCTCTTGCTGTGGTAAGTCTCCCTGTGCTACGTTTAACTGTGCTCAGTCTCTACCTGTGCTCAGTCTCCCTTTGCTCAGTCTTCCTTTGTTCAGTCTCCCTGTGCTCAGTCACTCCCAGTGCTCACTCTCTCCCTGTGGTCACTCTCTGCCTGTGCTCACTCTCTCCCTGTGCTCACTCTCTCCCTGTGCTCACTCTCTCCCTCACTGTGCTCAGTCAATACCTGTGCTCAGTCTCTCCCTGTGCTCAGTCTCTCCCTTTGCTCAGTCTCTATCTGTGCTCGCTCACTCCCTGTGCTCAGTCTCTCCCGCTGCTCAGACTCGCCCTGTGCTCAGGCTCCCTGTGCTCACTCTCTCACTGTACTCACTCTCTCACTGTGCTCACTCTCTCCCCGTGCTGACTCTCTCCCTGTGCTCACTCTCTCCCTGTGCTCACTCTCTCTCTCTGCTCACTCTCTCTCTGTGCTCACTCTCTCCCTGTGCTCTCTCTCTCTCTCCCTGTGCTGAGACTCTCCCTGTGCTCTGTCTCTCCCTGTGCTCAGACGCTCCCGGCGCTCAGTCTCTCTCTGTGCCCACTCTCTCCCTGTGCCCACTCTCTCCCTGTGCTCACTCTCTCCCTGTGCTCACTCTCTCCCTGTGCTCACTCTCTCCCTGTGCTCCCTCACTCGCTGTGCTCAGTCTCTCCTTGTGCTCTGTTTCTCCCTGTACTCAACGTCTCCCAGTGCTCAGCCTCTCCCAGTGCTCTGTCTTTCCCAGTGCTCTCTCTCACCGAGTGCTCTGTCCCTCCGTGTGCTCTGTCTCTTACTGTTCTCAGTGTCTTCCTGTGCTCAGTGTCTCCCTGTGCTCAGTGTCTCCCTGTGCTCAGACTCTCCCAGTGCTCAGTCTTCCCTGTGCTCAGTGTCCCCCTGTGGTCAGTATCTCCCTGTGCTCAGCCTGTCCATGTGATCAGCCTTTCTGTTCTCAGGCTGAATGTGCTCAGCCTGTGCTCACTCTCTCCCTGTGATCACTCTTTCCCTGTGCTCACTCTCTCCCTGTGCTCACTCTCTCCCTGTGCTCCCTCTCTCCCTGTGCTCAGTCTATCGCTGTGCTCACTCTCTCTCCATGCTCACACATTCCCTGTGCTCACACTCTCCCTGTGCTCACTCTTTCCCTGTGCTCACTCTTTCTCTCTGTACTCACTCTCTCTTTGTGCTCACTCTCTCCCTTTGCTCACTCTCTCCCTGTGCTCACTCGCTCCCTGTGCTCACTCTCTCCCTGTGCTCACTCTCGCCCTGTGCTCACTCTCACCCTGTGTTCACTCTGTCCCTGTACTCACACTCTCCCTGTGTACACTCTCTCCTTGTGTACACTCTCTCCCTGTTATCACTCTCCCTGTGCTCAGTCACCCTGTGTTCAGTCACCCTGTGCTCAGTCTCCCTGTGCTCAGTCTCCCTGTGCTCACTCTCTCCCTGTGCTCACTCTATCTCTGTGCTCAGTCTCTCCCTGTGCTCGGTATCTGCCTGTGCTCGGTCTCTCCCTGTGATCATTTCTCCCGATGCTCAGACTCACCCTGTGCTCATTCTCTCCCTGAGTCACTCTATCCCTGTGTTCAGTCTCTTCCTGTGCTCACTGTCTCCGTATGCTTACTCTCTCCCTGTGCTCACCCTCTCCCTGTGCTCACTCTGTCCCTGTGATCACTCTCTCCCTGTGCTCACTCCCTCCCTGTGCTCACTCTCTCCCTCTGCTCACTCTCTCACTGTGCTCGCTCACTCCCTGTGCTCACTCTCTCTCTGTACTCGCTCTCTCACTGAGCTCGCTCTCTCACTGTGCTCGCTCGCTCCCTGTGCTCACTCTCTCCCTGTGCTCACTCTCTCCCTGTGATCACTCTCTCCCTGTGTATACTCTCTTCCTGTGCTCAATCTCTCTCCCTGTGCTCACTCTCTCCCTGTGCTCACTCTCTCCCTGTGCTCACTCTCTCCCTGTGTTCAGTCTCTCCCTGTGCTCATTCTCTTTCTGTGCTCACTCTCTCCCTGTGCTCACTCTCTTGCTGTGGTCAGTCTCCCTGTGCTACGTTTCACTGTGCTCAGTCTCTACCTGTGCTCAGTCTCCTTTTGCTCAGTCTCCCTTTGCTCAGTCTCCCTTTGTTCAGTCTCCCTGTGCTCAGTCTCTCCCTGTGCTCACTCTCTCCCTGTGCTCACTCTCTCCCTGTGCTCACTCTCTCACTGTGCTCGCTCTCTCCCTGTACTCAATCTGTCCCTGTGCTCAGTCTGTCCCTGTGCTCAGCCTCTCTGTTCTCAGGCTGGATGTGCTCAGCCTGTGTTGACTCTCTCCCTGTGCTCACTTTCTCCCTGTGCTCACTCTCTCCGTGTGCTCACTCTCTCCCTGTGCTCACTCTCTCCCTGTACTCACCCTCTCCCTGTGCTCACTCTCTCCCTGTGCTCACTCTCTCCCTGTGCTCACTCCCTCCCTGTGCTCACTCTCTCCCTGTGCTCACTCTCTCCCTGTGCTCACTCTCTCCCTCTGCTCACTCGCTCACTGTGCTCACTCTATCACTGTGCTCACTCTCACCATGTTCATTCTGTCCCTGTGATCAGTCTCTGCCTCTGGTCAGTCTCCATGTGCTCAGTCTCCCTGTGCTCAGTCTATCCCTGTGCTCAGTCTCTCCCTGTGCTCACTCTCTCACTGTGCTCGCTTTCTCGCTGTGCTCAGATGCTCCCTGTGCTCAGACGCTCCCGGCGCTCAGTCTATCCCTGTGCCCACTCTCTCCCTGTGCTCACTCTCTCCCTGTGCTCGCTCTCTAATTGTGCTCCCTCACTCGATGTGCTCAGTCTCTCCCTGTGCTAAGTCTATCGCTGTGCTCACTCTCTCTCCATGCTCACACATTCCCTGTACTCACATTCTCCCTGTGCTCATGCTTTCCCTGTGCTCACTCTCTCTCTGTGCTCACTCTCTCTTTGTGCTCACTCTCTCCCTGTGCTCGCTCTCTAATTGTGCTCCCTCACTCGATGTGCTCAGTCTCTCCCTGTGCTAAGTCTATCGTTGTGCTCACTCTCTCTCCATGCTCACACATTCCCTGTACTCACATTCTCCCTGTGCTCATGCTTTCCCTGTGCTCACTCTCTCTCTGTGCTCACTCTCTCTTTGTGCTCACTCTCTCCCTGTGCTCACTCTCTCCCTGTGCTCACTCTCTCCCTGTGCTCACGCTCTCCCTATGCTCACTCTCGCCCTGTGCTCACTCTCGCCCTGTGCTCACTCTGTCCCTGTACGCACACTCTCCCTGTGTACACTCTATCCTTGTGTACACTCTCTCACTGTTATCACTCTCTCCCTGTGCTCAGTCTCCCTGTGCTCAGTCTCCCTGTGCTCACTCTCTCCCTGTGCTCACTCTATCTCTGTGCTCAGTCTCTCCCTGTGCTCGGTATCTGCCTGTGCTTGGTCTCTCCCTGTGATCATTTCTCCCTATGCTCAGACTCACCCTGTGCTCATTCTCTCCCTGAATCACTCTCTCCCTGTGTTCAGTCTCTTCCTGTGCTCACTCTCTCCGTGTGCTCACTCTCTCCCTGTGCTCACTCTCTCCCTGTGCTCACCCTCTCCCTGTGCTCACTCTCTCCCTGTGCTCACTCTCTCCCTGTGCTCACTCCCTCCCTGTGCTCACTCTCTCCCTCTGCTCACTCTCTCACTGTGCTAACTCCCTTTCTGTGCTCGCTCTCCCTCTGTACTCGCTCTCTCACTGAGCTCGCTCTCTCACTGTGCTCGCTCGCCCCCTGTGATCACTCTCTCCCTGTGCTCACTCTCTTCCTGTGCTCACTCTATTACTGTGCTCACTCTCTCCCTGTGATCACTCTCTCCCTGTGATCACTCTCTCCCTGTGCTCACTCTCTCTCTGTGCTCAGTCTCTCCCTGTGCTCGTTCTCTGCCTGTGCCCGGTCTCTCCCTGTGATCATTTCTCACTATACTCAGACTCACCCTGTGCTCATTCTCTCCCTGAGTCACTCTCTCCCTGTGTTCAGTCTCTTCCTGTGCTCAGTCTCTCTCTGTGCTCACTCTCTCACTGTGCTCGCTCTCTCCCTGTGCACACTCTCTCTTTGTGCTCACTCTCTCTCTGTGCTCACTCTCTCCCTGTGCTCTCTCTCTCTCCCTGTGCACAATCTCTCCTTGTGCTCACTCTCTCCCTGTGCTCACTCTCTCCCTGTGATCACTCTCTCCTTGTATACACTCTCTCCCTGTGCTCAATCTCTCTCACTGTGCTCACTCTCTTCCTATGCTCACTCTCTCCCTGTGCTCACTCTCTCCCTGTGCTCACTCTATCCCTGTGATCACTCTCTCCTTGTATACACTCTCTCCCTGTGCACAATCTCTCTCACTGTGCTCACTCTCTTCCTATGCTGACTCTCTCCCTGTGCTCACTGTCTGCCTGTGCACAGTCTCTCCCTGTGCTCACTCTCTCACTGTGCCCACTCTCTCTCTGTGCTTACTCTCTCCCTGTGTTCTCTCAATCTCCCTGTGCTGAGACTCTCGTTGTGTACACTCTTGCAGTGCTCAGAATCTCCCTGTGCTCTGTCTCTTCCTGTGCTCACTTTCTCCCTGTGCTCATTCTCTCCCTGTGCTCACTCTCTACCTGTGCTAAATCAGTCACCCTGTGGTCAGTCTCTCCCCGTGCTCAATCTCTCCCTGTGCACATTCGCTCCCCGTGCTCACTCTCCCCCCAAGCTCACTCTCCCCCGTGCTCACTCTCCCCCCGTACTCTCTCTCTCCCCGTGCTCACTCTCTCCCCGTGCTCACTCTCTCCCCGTGCTCAGTCTCTCCCCGTGCTCACATTCTCGCCGTGCTCACTCTCTCCCAGTGCTCACACACTCCCCGTGCTCAGTCTCTCCCATGCTCACACTCTCCCCGTGCTCACACTCTACCCATGCTCACTCACTCCCCGTGCTCACATTCTCCAAGTGCTCACTCTCTCCCTGTGCTCTGTCCCTCCCTGTGCTCAGACTCTCCCAGTGCTCTGTTTCTCGCAGTGATCTGTCCCTCCCTGTGCTCAGTCTCTCCCTGTTCCCAATCTCTCCCTGCGCTCAGCCACTCAGTGCTGAACATTTCTGTGCTCAGGCTTCCTGTCCTCAGTCTCTCCCTGTGCTCTGTCTCTCCCAGTGCTCTGTCTCTCCCAGTACTCGGTCTCTCCCAGTGCTTGGTCTACCCCTGTGCTCACTGTCTCCTCGTGCTCACTCTCTCCCCGTGCACACTCTCTCCCCGTGCTCAACCAGTCCCCGTGTTACTCTCCCCCCATGCTCACGCTCTCCACGTGCTCACAGTCCCCACATGCTCACGCACTCCCCGTGTTCACTCTCGCTCCATGTGCTCACACTCTCCCTGTGCACACTCTTTCCTCGTGCTCACTCTCTCTCCGTGCTCACTCTCTCCCTGTGCTCACTCACACACTCTCCCCGTGCTCACTTTCCCCCTGTGCTCACTTTCCCCCTGTGCTCACTCTCTCTCTGTGCTCACTCTCTCCCTGTGCTCACTCTCTCCTTGTGCTCACTCTCACCCTGTGCTCACTGTCTCGTTGTGCTCTCTCTCTCTCCCTGTGCTCAGTCTCTCCCGCTGCTCAGACTCGCCCTGTGCTCAGGCTCCCTGTGCTCACACTCTCCCTGTGCTCACTCTTTCTCTCTGTGCTCACTCACTCTTTATGCTCACTCTCTCCCTGTGCTCACTCTCTCCCTATGCTCACTCTCTCCCTGTGCTCACTCTCTCCCTGTGCTCACTATCGCCCTGTGCACACTCTCGCCCTGTGCTCACTCTGTCCCTGTACTCACACTCTCCCTGTGTACACTCTCTCCTTGTGTACACTCTCTCCCTGTTATCACTCTCTCCCTGTGCTCAGTCACCCTGTGCTCAGTCTCCCGGTGCTCAGGCTCCCTATGCTCAGTCTCCCTGTGCTCAGTCTACCTGTGCTCACTCTCTCCCTGTGCTCACTCTATCTCTGTGCTCAGTCTCTCCCTGTGCTCGGTCTCTGCCTGTGCCCGGTCTCTCCCTGTGAACATTTTTCCCTATGCTCAAACTCACCCTGTGCTCATTCTCTCCCTGAATTACTCTCTCCCTGTGTTCAGTCTCTTTATGTGCTCAGTCTCTCTCTGTGCTCACTCTCTCACTGTGCTCGCTCTCTCCCTGTGCACACTCTCTCTTTCTGCTCACTCTCTCTCTGTGCTCACTCTCTCCCTGTGCCCTCCCTCTCTCCCTGTGCACAATCTCTCCTTGTGCTCACTCTCTCCCTGTGCTCACTCTCTCCCTCTGCTCACTCTCTCCGTGTGCTCACTCTCTCCCTGTGCTCACTCTCTCCCTGTGCTCACTCCCTCCCTCTGCTCACTCTCTCCCTCTGCTCACTCTCTCACTGGGCTCGCTCTCTCACTGTATTCAGTCTCCCTGTGCTCACTCTTTCCCTGTGCTCACTCTCTCCCTGTGTCACTCTCTCCCTGTGATCACTCTGTCCCTGTGATCACTCTCTCCCGGTGTACACTCTCTTCCTGTGCTCAATGTCTCACCCTGTGCTCACTCTCTCCCTATGCTCACCCTCTCCCTGTGCTCACTCTCTCCCTGTGCTCACTCTCTCCCTGTTCTCACTCTCTTCCTATGCTCACTCTCTTGCTGTGGTCAGTCATCTTGTGCTACGTTTAACTGTGCTCAGTCTCTACCTGTGCTCAGTCTCCCTTTGCTCAGTCTCCCTTTGTTCAGTCTCCCTGTGCTCAGTCTCTCCCAGTGCTCACTCTCTCCCTGTGGCACTCTCTCCCTGTGCTCACTCTCTCCCTGCGCTCACTCTCTCCCTGTGCTCACTCTCTCTCTCACTGTGCTCAGTCAATATCTGTGCTCAGTCTCTCCCTGTGCTCAGTCTCTCCCTTTGCTCAGTCTCTACCTGTGCTCGCTCACTCCCTGTGCTCGGTCTCGCCCGCTGCTCAGACTCGCCCTGTGCTCTGGCTCCCTGTGCTCACTCTCTCCCTGTGCTCACTCTCTCCCTGTGCTCACTCTCTCCCCGTGCTCACTCTCTCCCTGTGCTCACTCTCTCCCTGTGCTCAGTCTCTCTCTCTGCTCACTCTCTCTCTGTGCTCACTGTCACCCTGTGCTCTCTCTCTCTCTCCCTGTGCTGAGACTCTCCCTGTGCTCTGTCTCTCCCTGTGCTCAGACGCTCCCGGCGCTCAGTCTCTCTCTGTGCCCAATCTCTCCCTGTGCCCACTCTCTCCCTGTGCTCACTCTCTCCCTGTGCTCACTCTCTCCCTGTGCTCACTCTCTCCCTGTGCTCCCTCACTCGCTGTGCTCAGTCTCTCCTTGTGCTCTGTTTCTCCCTGTACTCAACGTCTCCCAGTGCTCAGCCTCTCCCAGTGCTCTGTCTCTCGCAGTGCTCTGTCTCTCCCAGTGCTCTGTCTTTCCCAGTGCTCTCTCTCACCGAGTGCTCTGTCCCTCCGTGTGCTCTGTCTCTTACTGTTCTCAGTGTCTTCCTGTGCTCAGTGTCTCCCTGTGCTCAGTGTCTCCCTGTGCTCAGTGTCTCCCTGTGCTCAGACTCTCCCAGTGCTCAGTCTTCCCTGTGCTCAGTGTCCCCCTGTGGTCAGTATCTCCCTGTGCTCAGCCTGTCCATGTGATCAGCCTTTCTGTTCTCAGGCTGGATGTGCTCAGCCTGTGCTCACTCTCTCCCTGTGATCACTCTCTCCCTGTGCTCACTCTCTCCCTGTGCTCACTCTCTCCCTGTGCTCCCTCTCTCCCTGTGCTCAGTCTATCGCTGTGCTCACTCTCTCTCCATGCTCACACATTCCCTGTGCTCACACTCTCCCTGTGCTCACTCTTTCCCTGTGCTCACTCTCTCTCTCTGTACTCACTCTCTCTTTGTGCTCACTCTCTCCCTTTGCTCACTCGCTCCCTGTGCTCACTCGCTCCCTGTGCTCACTCTCTCCCTGTGCTCACTCTCGCCCTGTGCTCACTCTCACCCTGTGTTCACTCTGTCCCTGTACTCACACTCGCCCTGTGTACACTCTCTCCTTGTATACACTCTCTCCCTGTTATCACTCTCCCTGTGCTCAGTCACCCTGTGCTCAGTCACCCTGTGCTCAGTTTCCCTGTGCTCAGTCTCCCTGTGCTCACTCTCTCCCTGTGCTCACTCTATCTCTGTGCTCAGTCTCTCGCTGTGCTCGGTATCTGCCTGTGCTCGGACTCTCCCTGTGATCATTTCTCCCGATGCTCAGACTCACCCTGTGCTCATTCTCTCCCTGAGTCACTCTATCCCTGTGTTCAGTCTCTTCATGTGCTCACTGTCTCCGTGTGCTTACTCTCTCCCTGTGCTCACCCTCTCCCTGTGCTCACTCTGTCCCTGTGAACACTCTCTCCCTGTGCTCACTCCCTCCCTGTGCTCACTCTGTCCCTGTGATCACCCTCTCCCTGTGCTCACTCCCTCCCTGTGCTCACTCTCTCCCTCTGCTCACTCTCTCACTGTGCTCGCTCTCTCCCTGTGCTCATTCTCTCTCTGTACTCGCTCTCTCACTGAGCTCGCTCTCTCACTGTGCTCGCTCGCTCCCTGTGCTCACTCTCTCCCTGTGCTCACTCTCTCCCTGTGATCACTCTCTCCCTGTGTACACTCTCTTCCTGTGCTCAATCTCTCTCCCTGTGCTCACTCTCTCCCTATGCTCACCCTCTCCCTGTGCTCACTCTCTCCCTGTGCTCACTCTCTCCCTGTGCTCACTCTCTTCATGTACTCACTCTCTCCCTGTGTTCAGTCTCTCACTGTGCTCATTCTTTTTCTGTGCTCACTCTCTCCCTGTGCTCACTCTCTTGCTGTGGTCAGTCTCCCTGTGCTACGTTTCACCGTGCTAAGTCTCTACCTGTGCTCAGTCTCCCTTTGCTCGGTCTCCCTTTGCTCAGTCTCCCTTTGTTCAGTCTCCCTGTGCTCAGTCTCTCCCTGTGCTCACTCTCTCCCTGTGCTCACTCTCTCCCTGTGCTCACTCTCTCACTGTGCTCGCTCTCTCCCTGTACTCAGTCTGGCCCTGTGCTCAGTCTGTCCCTGTGCTCAGCCTCTCTGTTCTCAGGCTGGATGTGCCCAGCCTGTGTTGACTCTCTCTCTGTGCTCACTTTCTCCCTGTGCTCACTTTCTCCCTGTGCTCACTCTCTCCGTGTGCTCACTCTCTCCCTGTGCTCACTCTCTCCCTGTGCTCACTCTCTCCCTCTGCTCACTCGCTCACTGTGCTCACTCTATCACTGTGCTCACTCTCACCATGTTCATTCTCTCCGTGTAATCAGTCTCTGCCTCTGGTCAGTCTCCATGTGCTCAGTCTCCCTGTGCTCAGTCTATCCCTGTGCTCAGTCTCTCCCTGTGCTCACTCTCTCACTGTGCTCGCTTTCTCACTGTGCTCAGACGCTCCCTGTGCTCAGACGCTCCCGGCGCTCAGTCTCTCCCTGTGCCCACTCTCTCCCTGTGCTCACTCTCTCCCTATGCTCGCTCTCTCATTGTGCTCCCTCACTCGATGTGCTCAGTCTCTCCCTGTGCTCAGTCTATCGCTGTGCTCACTCTCTCTCCATGCTCACACATTCCCTGTGCTCACACTCTCCCTGTGCTCACTCTTTCCCTGTGCTCACTCTCTCTCTGTGCTCACTCTCTCCTTGTGCTCACTCTCTCCCTGTGCTCACTCTTTCCCTGTGCTCACTCTCTAGCTGTGCTCACTCTCGCCCTGTGCTCACTCTCGCCCTGTGCTCACACTGTCCCTGTACTCACACTCTCCCTGTGTACACTCTATCCTTGTGTACACTCTCTCACTGTTATCACTCTCTCCCTGTGCTCAGTCACCCCGTGCTCAGTCACCCTGTGCTCAGTCTCCCTGTGCTCAGTCTCCCTGTGCTCACTCTCTCCCTGTGCTCACTCTATCTCTGTGCTCAGTCTCTCCCTGTGCTCGGTATCTGCCTGTGCTTGGTCTCTCCCTGTGATCATTTCTCCCTATGCTCAGACTCACCCTGTGCTCATTCTCTCCCTGAGTCACTCTCTCCCTGTGTTCAGTCTCTGCCTGTGCTCACTCTCTCCGTGTGCTCACTCTCTCCCTGTGCTCACTCTCTCCCTGTGCTCACCCTCTCCCTGTGCTCACTCTCTCCCTGTGCTCACTCTCTCCCTGTGCTCACTCCCTCCCTGTGCTCACTCTCTCCCTCTGCTCAGTATCTCACTGTGCTCGCTCTCTTTCTGTGCTCGCTCTCCCTCTGTACTCGCTCTCTCACTGCGCTCGCTCTCTCACTGTGCTCGCTCGCCCCCTGTGATCACTCTCTCCCTGTGCTCACTCTCTTCCTGTGCTCACTCTCTCATTGTGCTCACTCTCTCCCTGTGATCACTCTCTCCCTGTGATCAATCTCTCCCTGTGTACACTCTCTTCCTGTGCTCAATCTCTCTTCCTGTGCTCACTCTCTCCCTATGCTCACCCTCTCCCTGTGCTCACTCTCTCCCTGTGCTCACTCTCTCCCTGTGCTCACTCTCTTCATGTACTCACTCTCTCCCTGTGTTCAGTCTCTCCCTGTGCTCATTCTCTTTCTGTGCTCACTCTCTCCCTGTGCTCACTCTCTTGCTGTGGTCAGTCTCCCTGTGCTACGTTTCACTGTGCTCAGTCTCTACCTGTGCTCAGTCTCCCTTTGCTCAGTCTCCCTTTGCTCAGTCTCCCTTTGTTCAGTCTCCCTGTGCTCAGTCTCTCCCTGTGCTCACTCTCTCCCTGTGCTCACTCTCTCCCTGTGCTCACTCTCTCACTGTGCTCGCTCTCTCCCTGTACTCAGTCTGGCCCTGTGCTCAGTCTGTCCCTGTGCTCAGCCTCTCTGTTCTCAGGCTGGATGTGCTCAGCCTGTGTTGACTCTCTCTCTGTGCTCACTTTCTCCCTGTGCTCACTCTCTCCCTGTGCTCACTCTCTCCCTGTGCTCACTCTCTCCCTGTGCTCACTCTCTCCCTGTGCTCACTCTCTCCCTCTGCTCACTCGCTCACTGTGCTCACTCTATCACTGTGCTCACTCTCACCATGTTCATTCTCTCCCTGTGATCAGTCTCTGCCTCTGGTCAGTCTCCATGTGCTCAGTCTCCCTGTGCTCAGTCTATCCCTGTGCTCAGTCTCTCCCTGTGCTCAATCTCTCACTGTGCTCGCTTTCTCGCTGTGCTCAGATGCTCCCTGTGCTCAGACGCTCCCGGCGCTCAGTCTCTCCCTGTGCCCACTCTCTCCCTGTGCTCACTCTCTCCCTGTGCTCGCTCTCTCATTGTGCTCCCTCACTCGATGTGCTCAGTCTCTCCCTGTGCTCAGTCTATCGCTGTGCTCACTCTCTCTCCATGCTCACACATTCCCTGTGCTCACACTCTCCCTGTGCTCACTCTTTCCCTGTGCTCACTCTCTCTCTGTGCTCACTCTCTCTTTGTGCTCACTCTCTCCCTGTGCTTACTCTCTCCCTGTGCTCACTCTCTCCCTGTGCTCACTCTCGCCCTGTGCTCACTCTCGCCCTGTGCTCACACTGTCCCTGTACTCACACTCTCCCTGTGTACACTCTATCCTTGTGTACACTCTCTCACTGTTATCACTCTCTCCCTGTGCTCAGTCACCCTGTGCTCAGTCACCCTGTGCTCAGTCTCCCTGTGCTCAGTCTCCCTGTGCTCACTCTCTCCCTGTGCTCACTCTATCTCTGTGCTCAGTCTCTCCCTGTGCTCGGTATCTGCCTGTGCTTGGTCTCTCCCTGTGATCATTTCTCCCTATGCTCAGACTCACCCTGTGCTCATTCTCTCCCTGAGTCACTCTCTCCCTGTGTTCAGTCTCTTCCTATGCTCACTCTCTCCGTGTGCTCACTCTCTCCCTGTGCTCACTCTCTCCCTGTGCTCACCCTCTCCCTGTGCTCACTCGCTCCCTGTGCTCACTCGCTCCCTGTGCTCACTCCCTCCCAGTGCTCACTCTCTCCCTCTGCTCACTCTCTTACTGTGCTCGCTCTCTTTCTGTGCTCGCTCTCCCTCTGTACTCGCTCTCTCACTGAGCTCGCTCTCTCACTGTGCTCGCTCGCCCCCTGTGATCACTCTCTCCCTGTGCTCACTCTCTTCCTGTGCTCACTCTCTCACTGTGCTCACTCTCTCCCTGTGATCACTCTCTCCCTGTGATCAATCTCTCCCTGTGTACACTCTCTTCCTGTGCTCAATCTCTCTTCCTGTGCTCACTCTCTCCCTATGCTCACCCCTCCCTGTGCTCACTCTCTCCCTGTGTTCACTCTCTCCCTGTGCTCACTCTCTTCATGTACTCACTCTCTCCCTGTGTTCAGTCTCTCCCTGTGCTCATTCTCTTTCTGTGCTCACTCTCTCCCTGTGCTCACTCTCTTGCTGTGGTCAGTCTCCCTGTGCTACGTTTCACCGTGCTAAGTCTCTACCTGTACTCAGTCTCCCGTTGCTCAGTCTCCCTTTGCTCAGTCTCCGTTTGTTTCGTCTCCCTGTGTTCAGTCTCTCCCTGTGCTCATTCTCTTTCTGTACTCACTCTCTCCCTGTGCTCACTCTCTTGCTGTGGTCAGTCTCCCTGTGCTACGTTTCACTGTGCTCAGTCTCTACCTGTGCTCAGTCTCCCTTTGCTCAGTCTCCCTTTGCTCAGTCTCCCTTTGTTCAGTCTCCCTGTGCTCAGTCTCTCCCTGTGCTCACTCTCTCCCTGTGCTCACTCTCTCCCTGTGCTCACTCTCTCACTGTGCTCGCTCTCTCCCTGTACTCAGTCTGGCCCTGAGCTCAGTCTGTCCCTGTGCTCAGCCTCTCTGTTCTCAGGCTGGATGTGCTCAGCCTGTGTTGACTCTCTCTCTGTGCTCACTTTCTCCCTGTGCTCACTCTCTCCCTGTGCTCACTCTCTCCCTGTGCTCACTCTCTCTCTGTGCTCACTCTCTCCCTGTGCTCACTCGCTCACTGTGCTCACTCTATCACTGTGCTCACTCTCACCATGTTCATTCTCTCCCTGTGATCAGTCTCTGCCTCTGGTCAGTCTCCATGTGCTCAGTCTCCCTGTGCTCAGTCTATCCCTGTGCTCAGTCTCTCCCTGTGCTCACTCTCTCACTGTGCTCGCTTTCTCGCTGTGCTCAGATGCTCCCTGTGCTCAGACGCTCCCGGCGCTCAGTCTCTCCCTGTGCCCACTCTCTCCCTGTGCTCACTCTCTCCCTGTGCTCGCTCTCTTCATGTACTCACTCTCTCCCTGTGTTCAGTCTCTCACTGTGCTCATTCTCTTTCTGTGCTCACTCTCTCCCTGTGCTCGCTCTCTTCATGTACTCACTCTCTCCCTGTGTTCAGTCTCTCCCTGTGCTCATTCTCTTTCTGTGCTCACTCTCTCCCTGTGCTCACTCTCTTGCTGTGGTCAGTCTCCCTGTGCTACGTTTCACTGTGCTCAGTCTCTACCTGTGCTCAGTCTCCCTTTGCTCAGTCTCCCTTTGCTCAGTCTCCCTTTGTTCAGTCTCCCTGTGCTCAGTCTCTCCCTGTGCTCACTCTCTCCCTGTGCTCACTCTCTCCCTGTGCTCACTCTCTCACTGTGCTCGCTCTCTCCCTGTACTCAGTCTGGCCCTGTGCTCAGTCTGTCCCTGTGCTCAGCCTCTCTGTTCTCAGGCTGGATGTGCTCAGCCTGTGTTGACTCTCTCTCTGTGCTCACTTTCTCCCTGTGCTCACTCTCTCCCTGTGCTCACTCTCTCCCTGTGCTCACTCTCTCTCTGTGCTCACTCTCTCCCTGTGCTCACTCTCTCCCTCTGCTCACTCGCTCACTGTGCTCACTCTATCACTGTGCTCACTCTCACCATGTTCATTCTCTCCCTGTGATCAGTCTCTGCCTCTGGTCAGTCTCCATGTGCTCAGTCTCCCTGTGCTCAGTCTATCCCTGTGCTCAGTCTCTCCCTGTGCTCACTCTCTCACTGTGCTCGCTTTCTCGCTGTGCTCAGATGCTCCCTGTGCTCAGACGCTCCCGGCGCTCAGTCTCTCCCTGTGCCCACTCTCTCCCTGTGCTCACTCTCTCCCTGTGCTCGCTCTCTCATTGTGCTCCCTCACTCGAAGTGCTCAGTCTCTCCCTGTGCTCAGTCTATCGCTTGCTCACTCTCTCTCCATGCTCACACATTCCCTGTGCTCACACTCTCCCTGTGCTCCCTCTCTCCCTGTGCTCAGTCTATCGCTTGCTCACTCTCTCTCCATGCTCACACATTCCCTGTGCTCACACTCTCCCTGTGCTCACTCTTTCCCTGTGCTCACTCTCTCTCTGTGCTCACTCTCTCTTTGTGCTCACTCTCTCCCTGTGCTCACTCTCTCCCTGTGCTCACACTCTCCCTGTGCTCACTCTTTCCCTGTGCTCACTCTCTCTCTGTGCTCACTCTCTCTTTGTGCTCACTCTCTCCCTGTGCTCACACTCTCCCTGTGCTCACTCTCGCCCTGTGCTCACACTGTCCCTGTACTCACACTCTCCCTGTGTACACTCTATCCTTGTGTACACTCTCTCACTGTTATCACTCTCTCCCTGTGCTCAGTCACCCTGTGCTCAGTCACCCTGTGCTCAGTCTCCCTGTGCTCAGTCTCCCTGTGCTCACTCTCTCCCTGTGCTCACTCTATCTCTGTGCTCAGTCTCTCCCTGTGCTCGGTATCTGCCTGTGCTTGGTCTCTCCCTGTGATCATTTCTCCCTATGCTCAGACTCACCCTGTGCTCATTCTCTCCCTGAGTCACTCTCTCCCTGTGTTCAGTCTCTTCCTATGCTCACTCTCTCCGTGTGCTCACTCTCTCCCTGTGCTCACTCTCTCCCTGTGCTCACCCTCTCCCTGTGCTCACTCTCTCCCTGTGCTCACTCTCTCCCTGTGCTCACTCTCTTCATGTACTCACTCTCTCCCTGTGTTCAGTCTCTCCCTGTGCTCATTCTCTTTCTGTGCTCACTCTCTCCCTGTGCTCACTCTCTTGCTGTGGTCAGTCTCCCTGTGCTACGTTTCACCGTGCTAAGTCTCTACCTGTGCTCAGTCTCCCGTTGCTCAGCCTCCCTTTGCTCAGTCTCCGTTTGTTTCGTCTCCCTGTGTTCAGTCTCTCCCTGTGCTCATTCTCTTTCTGTGCTCACTCTCTCCCTGTGCTCACTCTCTTGCTGTGGTCAGTCTCCCTGTGCTACGTTTCACTGTGCTCAGTCTCTACCTGTGCTCAGTCTCCCTTTGCTCAGTCTCCCTTTGCTCAGTCTCCCTTTGTTCAGTCTCCCTGTGCTCAGTCTCTCCCTGTGCTCACTCTCTCCCTGTGCTCACTCTCTCCCTGTGCTCACTCTCTCACTGTGCTCGCTCTCTCCCTGTACTCAGTCTGGCCCTGTGCTCAGTCTGTCCCTGTGCTCAGCCTCTCTGTTCTCAGGCTGGATGTGCTCAGCCTGTGTTGACTCTCTCTCTGTGCTCACTTTCTCCCTGTGCTCACTCTCTCCCTGTGCTCACTCTCTCCCTGTGCTCACTCTCTCCCTGTGCTCACTCTCTCCCTGTGCTCACTCTCTCCCTCTGCTCACTCGCTCACTGTGCTCACTCTATCACTGTGCTCACTCTCACCATGTTCATTCTCTCCCTGTGATCAGTCTCTGCCTCTGGTCAGTCTCCATGTGCTCAGTCTCCCTGTGCTCAGTCTATCCCTGTGCTCAGTCTCTCCCTGTGCTCACTCTCTCACTGTGCTCGCTTTCTCGCTGTGCTCAGATGCTCCCTGTGCTCAGACGCTCCCGGCGCTCAGTCTCTCCCTGTGCCCACTCTCTCCCTGTGCTCACTCTCTCCCTGTGCTCGCTCTCTCATTGTGCTCCCTCACTCGATGTGCTCAGTCTCTCCCTGTGCTCAGTCTATCGCTGTGCTCACTCTCTCTCCATGCTCACACATTCCCTGTGCTCACACTCTCCCTGTGCTCACTCTTTCCCTGTGCTCACTCTCTCTCTGTGCTCACTCTCTCTTTGTGCTCACTCTCTCCCTGTGCTTACTCTCTCCCTGTGCTCACTCTCTCCCTGTGCTCACTCTCGCCCTGTGCTCACTCTCGCCCTGTGCTCACACTGTCCCTGTACTCACACTCTCCCTGTGTACACTCTATCCTTGTGTACACTCTCTCACTGTTATCACTCTCTCCCTGTGCTCAGTCACCCTGTGCTCAGTCACCCTGTGCTCAGTCTCCCTGTGCTCAGTCTCCCTGTGCTCACTCTCTCCCTGTGCTCACTCTATCTCTGTGCTCAGTCTCCCCCTGTGCTCGGTATCTGCCTGTGCTTGGTCTCTCCCTGTGATCATTTCTCCCTATGCTCAGACTCACCCTGTGCTCATTCTCTCCCTGAGTCACTCTCTCCCTGTGTTCAGTCTCTTCCTATGCTCACTCTCTCCGTGTGCTCACTCTCTCCCTGTGCTCACTCTCTCCCTGTGCTCACCCTCTCCCTGTGCTCACACTCTCCCTGTGCTCACTCTTTCCCTGTGCTCACTCTCTCTCTGTGCTCACTCTCTCTTTGTGCTCACTCTCTCCCTGTGCTCACACTCTCCCTGTGCTCACTCTCGCCCTGTGCTCACACTGTCCCTGTACTCACACTCTCCCTGTGTACACTCTATCCTTGTGTACACTCTCTCACTGTTATCACTCTCTCCCTGTGCTCAGTCACCCTGTGCTCAGTCACCCTGTGCTCAGTCTCCCTGTGCTCAGTCTCCCTGTGCTCACTCTCTCCCTGTGCTCACTCTATCTCTGTGCTCAGTCTCTCCCTGTGCTCAGTATCTGCCTGTGCTTGGTCTCTCCCTGTGATCATTTCTCCCTATGCTCAGACTCACCCTGTGCTCATTCTCTCCCTGAGTCACTCTCTCCCTGTGTTCAGTCTCTTCCTGTGCTCACTCTCACCGTGTGCTCACTCTCTCCCTGTGCTCACTCTCTCCCTGTGCTCACCCTCTCCCTGTGCTCACTCTCTCCCTGTGCTCACTCTCTCCCTGTGCTCACTCCCTCCCAGTGCTCACTCTCTCCCTCTGCTCACTCTCTCACTGTGATCACTCTCTCCCTGTGATCAATCTCTCCCTGTGTACACTCTCTTCCTGTGCTCAATCTCTCTTCCTGTGCTCACTCTCTCCCTATGCTCACCCTCTCCCTGTGCTCACTCTCTCCCTGTGCTCACTCTCTCCCTGTGCTCACTCTCTTCATGTACTCACTCTCTCCCTGTGTTCAGTCTCTCCCTGTGCTCATTCTCTTTCTGTGCTCACTCTCTCCCTGTGCTCACTCTCTTGCTGTGGTCAGTCTCCCTGTGCTACGTTTCACCGTGCTAAGTCTCTACCTGTGCTCAGTCTCCCGTTGCTCAGTCTCCCTTTGCTCAGTATCCGTTTGTTTCGTCTCCCTGTGCTCATTCTCGCCCTGTGCTCACTCTGTCCCTGTGCTCACACTCTCCCTCTGTACACTCTCTCCTTTTGTGCACTCGCTCCCTGTTATCAATCTCTCCCTGTGCTCAGTCACCCTGTGCTCAGTCACCCTGTGTTCAGTCTCCCGGTGCTCAGGCTCTCTGTGCTCAGTCTCCCTGTGCTCAGTCTCCCAGTGCTCACTCTCTCCCTGTGCTCACTCTCTCCCTGTGCTCAGACTCTCTCTGTGCTCACTCTCTCTTTGTGCTCACTCTCTCCCTGTGCTCACTCTCTCCCTGTGCTCACTCTCTCCCTGTGCTCACTCTCTCCCTATGCTCACTCTCGCCCTGTGCTCACTCTCGCCCTGTGCTCACACTGTCGCTGTACTCACACTCTCCCTGTGTACACTCTATCCTTGTGTACACTCTCTCACTGTTATCACTCTCTCCCTGTGCTCAGTCACCCTGTGCTCAATCACCCTGTGCTCAGTCTCCCTGTGCTCAGTCTCCCTGTGCTCACTCTCTCCCTGTGCTCACTCTATCTCTGTGCTCAGTCTCTCCCTGTGCTCGGTATCTGCCTGTGCTCGGTCTCTCCCTGTGATCATTTCTCCCTATGCTCAGACTCACACTGTGCTCATTCTCTCCCTGAGTCACTCTCTCCCTGTGTTCAGTCTCTTCCTGTGCTCACTCTCTCCGTGTGCTCACTCTCTCCCTGTGCTCACTCTCTCCCTGTGCTCACCCTCTCCCTGTGCTCACTCTCTCCCTGTGCTCACTCTCTCCCTGTGCTCACTCCCTCCCTGTGCTCACTCTCTCCCTCTGCTCACTCTCTCACTGTGCTCGCTCTCTTTCGGTGCTCACTCTCCCTCTGTACTCGCTCTCTCACTGAGCTCGCTCTCTCACTGTGCTCGCTCGCCCCCTGTGATCACTCTCTCCCTGTGCTCACTCTCTTCCTGTGCTCACTCTCTCACTGTGCTCACTCTCTCCCTGTGATCACTCTCTCCCTGTGATCAATCTCTCCCTGTGTACACTCTCTTCCTGTGCTCAATCTCTCTTCCTGTACTCACTCTCTCCCTATGCTCACCCTCTCCCTGTGCTCACTCTCTCCCTGTGCTCATTCTCTCCCTGTGCTCACTCTCTTCATGTACTCACTCTCTCCCTGTGTTCAGTCTCTCCCTGTGCTCATTCTCTTTCTGTGCTCACTCTCTCCCTGTGCTCACTCTCTTGCTGTGGTCAGTCTCCCTGTGCTACGTTTCACCGTGCTAAGTCTCTACCTGTGCTCAGTCTCCCGTTGCTCAGTCTCCCTTTGCTCAGTCTCCGTTTGTTTCGTCTCCCTGTGCTCGCTCTCTCCCTGTGCTCATTCTCTCTCTGTACTCGCTCTCTCACTGAGCTCGCTCTCTCACTATGCTCGCTCGCTCCCTGTGCTCACTCTCTCCCTGTGCTCACTCTCTCCCTGTGATCACTCTCTCCCTGTGTACACTCTCTTCCTGTGCTCAATCTCTCTCCCTGTGCTCACTCTATCTCTGTGCTCAGTCTCTCCCTGTGCTCGGTATCTGCCTGTGCTTGGTCTCTCCCTGTGATCATTTCTCCCTATGCTCAGACTCACCCTGTGTTCATTCTCTCCCTGAGTCACTCTCTCCCTGTGTTCAGTCTCTTCCTATGCTCACTCTCTCCGTGTGCTCACTCTCTCCCTGTGCTCACTCTCTCCCTGTGCTCACCCTCTCCCTGTGCTCACTCTCTCCCTGTGCTCACTCTCTCCCTGTGCTCACTCCCTCCCAGTGCTCACTCTCTCCCTCTGCTCACTCTCTCACTGTGCTCGCTCTCTTTCTGTGCTCGCTCTCCCACTGTACTCGCTCTCTCACTGAGCTCGCTCTCTCACTGTGCTCGCTCGCCCCCTGTGATCACTCTCTCCCTGTGCTCACTCTCTTCCTGTGCTCACTCTCTCACTGTGCTCACTCTCTCCCTGTGATCACTCTCTCCCTGTGATCAATCTCTCCCTGTGTACACTCTCTTCCTGTGCTCAATCTCTCTTCCTGTGCTCACTCTCTCCCTATGCTCACCCTCTCCCTGTGCTCACTCTCTCCCTGTGTTCACTCTCTCCCTGTGCTCACTCTCTTCATGTACTCACTCTCTCCCTGTGTTCAGTCTCTCCCTGTTCTCATTCTCTTTCTGTGCTCACTCTCTCCCTGTGCTCACTCTCTTGCTGTGGTCAGTCTCCCTGTGCTACGTTTCACCGTGCTAAGTCTCTACCTGTGCTCAGTCTCCCTTTGCTCAGTCTCCGTTTGTTTCGTCTCCCTGTGTTCAGTCTCTCCCTGTGCTCATTCTCTTTCTGTGCTCACTCTCTCCCTGTGCTCACTCTCTTGCTGTGGTCAGTCTCCCTGTGCTACGTTTCACTGTGCTCAGTCTCTACCTGTGCTCAGTCTCCCTTTGCTCAGTCTCCCTTTGCTCAGTCTCCCTTTGTTCAGTCTCCCTGTGCTCAGTCTCTCCCTGTGCTCACTCTCTCCCTGTGCTCACTCTCTCCCTGTGCTCACTCTCTCACTGTGCTCGCTCTCTCCCTGTACTCAGTCTGGCCCTGTGCTCAGTCTGTCCCTGTGCTCAGCCTCTCTGTTCTCAGGCTGGATGTGCTCAGCCTGTGTTGACTCTCTCTCTGTGCTCACTTTCTCCCTGTGATCAATCTCTCCCTGTGTACACTCTCTTCCTGTGCTCAATCTCTCTTCCTGTGCTCACTCTCTCCCTATGCTCACCCTCTCCCTGTGCTCACTCTCTCCCTGTGCTCACTCTCTCCCTGTGCTCACTCTCTTCATGTACTCACTCTCTCCCTGTGTTCAGTCTCTCCCTGTGCTCATTCTCTTTCTGTGCTCACTCTCTCCCTGTGCTCACTCTCTTGCTGAGGTCAGTCTCCCTGTGCTACGTTTCACCGTGCTAAGTCTCTACCTGTGCTCAGTCTCCCCTTGCTCAGTCTTCCTTTGCTCAGTATCCGTTTGTTTCGTCTCCCTGTGCTCATTCTCGCCCTGTGCTCACTCTGTCCCTGTGCTCACACTCTCCCTCTGTACACTCTCTCCTTTTGTGCACTCGCTCCCTGTTATCACTCTCTCCCTGTGCTCAGTCACCCTGTGCTCAGTCACCCTGTGTTCAGTCTCCCGGTGCTCAGGCTCCCTGTGCTCAGTCTCCCTGTGCTCAGTCTCCCAGTGCTCACTCTCTCCATGTGCTCACTCTCTCCCTGTGCTCAGACTCTCTCTGTGCTCACTCTCTCTTTGTGCTCACTCTCTCCCTGTGCTCACTCTCTCCCTGTGCTCACTCTCTCCCTGTGCTCACTCTCTCCCTATGCTCACTCTCGCCCTGTGCTCACTCTCGCCCTGTGCTCACACTGTCCCTGTACTCACACTCTCCCTGTGTACACTCTATCCTTGTGTACACTCTCTCACTGTTATCACTCTCTCCCTGTGCTCAGTCACCCTGTGCTCAATCACCCTGTGCTCAGTCTCCCTGTGCTCAGTCTCCCTGTGCTCACTCTCTCCCTGTGCTCACTCTATCTCTGTGCTCAGTCTCTCCCTGTGCTCGGTATCTGCCTGTGCTCGGTCTCTCCCTGTGATCATTTCTCCCTATGCTCAGACTCACACTGTGCTCATTCTCTCCCTGAGTCACTCTCTCCCTGTGTTCAGTCTCTTCCTGTGCTCACTCTCTCCGTGTGCTCACTCTCTCCCTGTGCTCACTCTCTCCCTGTGCTCACCCTCTCCCTGTGCTCACTCTCTCCCTATGCTCACTCCCTCCCTGTGCTCACTCTCTCCCTCTGCTCACTCTCTCACTGTGCTCGCTCTCTTTCGGTGCTCACTCTCCCTCTGTACTCGCTCTCTCACTGAGCTCGCTCTCTCACTGTGCTCGCTCGCCCCCTGTGATCACTCTCTCCCTGTGCTCACTCTCTTCCTGTGCTCACTCTCTCACTGTGCTCACTCTCTCCCTGTGATCACTCTCTCCCTGTGATCAATCTCTCCCTGTGTACACTCTCTTCCTGTGCTCAATCTCTCTTCCTGTACTCACTCTCTCCCTATGCTCACCCTCTCCCTGTGCTCACTCTCTCCCTGTGCTCACTCTCTCCCTGTGCTCACTCTCTTCATGTACTCACTCTCTCCCTGTGTTCAGTCTCTCCCTGTGCTCATTCTCTTTCTGTGCTCACTCTCTCCCTGTGCTCACTCTCTTGCTGTGGTCAGTCTCCCTGTGCTACGTTTCACCGTGCTAAGTCTCTACCTGTGCTCAGTCTCCCGTTGCTCAGTCTCCCTTTGCTCAGTCTCCGTTTGTTTCGTCTCCCTGTGCTCGCTCTCTCCCTGTGCTCATTCTCTCTCTGTACTCGCTCTCTCACTGAGCTCGCTCTCTCACTGTGCTCGCTCGCTCCCTGTGCTCACTCTCTCCCTGTGCTCACTCTCTCCCTGTGATCACTCTCTCCCTGTGTACACTCTCTTCCTGTGCTCAATCTCTCTCCCTGTGCTCAGTCTCTCCCTATGCTCACCCTCTCCCTGTGCTCACTCTCTCCCTGTGCTCACACTCTCCCTGTGCTCACTCTCTTCATGTACTCACTCTCTCCCTGTGTTCAGTCTCTCCCTGTGCTCATTCTTTTTCTGTGCTCACTCTCTCCCTGTGCTCACTCTCTTGCTGTGGTCAGTCTCCCTGTGCTACGTTTCACCGTGCTAAGTCTCTACCTGTGCTCAGTCTCCCTTTGCTCAGTCTCCCTTTGCTCAGTCTCCCTTTGTTCAGTCTCCCTGTGCTCAGTCTCTCCCTGTGCTCACTCTCTCCCTGTGCTCACTCTCTCCCTGTGCTCACTCTCTCACTGTGCTCGCTCTCTCCCTGTACTCAGTCTGGCCCTGTGCTCAGTCTGTCCCTGTGCTCAGCCTCTCTGTTCTCAGGCTGGATGTGCCCAGCCTGTGTTGACTCTCTCTCTGTGCTCACTTTCTCCCTGTGCTCACTTTCTCCCTGTGCTCACTCTCTCCCTGTGCTCACTCTCTCCCTGTGCTCACTCTCTCCCTGTGCTCACTCTCTCCCTCTGCTCACTCGCTCACTGTGCTCACTCTATCACTGTGCTCACTCTCACCATGTTCATTCTCTCCCTGTAATCAGTCTCTGCCTCTGGTCAGTCTCCATGTGGTCAGTCTCCCTGTGCTCAGTCTATCCCTCTGCTCAGTCTCTCCCTGTGCTCACTCTCTCACTGTGCTCGCTTTCTCGCTGTGCTCAGACGCTCCCTGTGCTCAGACGCTCCCGGCGCTCGGTCTCTCCCTGTGCCCACTCTCTCCCTGTGCTCACTCTCTCCCTGTGCTCGCTCTCTCATTGTGCTCCCTCACTCGATGTGCTCAGTCTCTCCCTGTGCTCAGTCTATCGCTTGCTCACTCTCTCTCCATGCTCACACATTCCCTGTGCTCACACTCTCCCTGTGCTCACTCTTTCCCTGTGCTCACTCTTTCCCTGTGCTCACTCTCTCTCTGTGCTCACTCTCTCTTTGTGCTCACTCTCTCCCTGTGCTCACTCTCTCCCTGTGCTCACTCTCTCCCTGTGCTCACTCTCGCCCTGTGCTCACTCTCGCCCTGTGCTCACTCTCGCCCTGTGCTCACACTGTCCCTGTACTCACACTCTCCCTGTGTACACTCTATCCTTGTGTACACTCTATCACTGTTATCACTCTCTCCCTGTGCTCAGTCACCCTGTGCTCAGTCACCCTGTGCTCAGTCTCCCTGTGCTCAGTCTCCCTGTGCTCACTGTCTCCCTGTGCTCAGGTCTATCTCTGTGCTCAGTCTCTACCTGTGCTCGGTATCTGCCTGTGCTTGGTCTCTCCCTGTGATCATTTCTCCCTATGCTCAGACTCACCCTGTGCTCATTCTCTCCCTGAGTCACTCTCTCCCTGTGTTCAGTCTCTTCCTGTGCTCACTCTCTCCGTGTGCTGACTCTCTCCCTGTGCTCACTCTCTCCCTGTGCTCACCCTCTCCCTGTGCTCACTCTCTCCCTGTGCTCACTCTCTCCCTGTGCTCACTCCCTCCCAGTGCTCACTCTCTCCCTCTGCTCACTCTCTCACTGTGCTCGCTCTCTTTCTGTGCTCGCTCTCCCTCTGTACTCGCTCACTCACTGAGCTCGCTCTCTCACTGTGCTCCCTCGCCCCCTGTGATCACTCTCTCCCTGTGCTCACTCTCTTCCTGTGCTCCCTCTCTCACTGTGCTCACTCTCTCCCTGTGATCACTCTCTCCCTGTGATCAATCTCTCCCTGTGTACACTCTCTTCCTGTGCTCAATCTCTCTTCCTGTGCTCACTCTCTCCCTATGCTCACCCTCTCCCTGTGCTCACTCTCTCCCTGTGCTCACTCTCTCCCTGTGCTCACTCTCTTCATGTACTCACTCTCTCCCTGTGTTCAGTCTCTCCCTGTGCTCATTCTCTTTCTGTGCTCACTCTCTCCCTGTGCTCACTCTCTTGCTGTGGTCAGTCTCCCTGTGCTACGTTTCACCGTGCTAAGTCTCTACCTGTGCTCAGTCTCCCGTTGCTCAGTCTCCCTTTGCTCAGTCTCCGTTTGTTTCGTCTCCCTGTGCTCATTCTCGCCCTGTGCTCACTCTGTCCCTGTGCTCACTCTCTCCCTCTGTACACTCTCTCCTTTTGTGCACTCGCTCCCTGTTATCACTCTCTCCCTGTGCTCAGTCACCCTGTGCTCAGTCACCCTGTGTTCAGTCTCCCGGTGCTCAGGCTCCCTGTGCTCAGTCTCCCTGTGCTCAGTCTCCCAGTGCTCACTCTCTCCCTGTGCTCACTCTCTCCCTGTGCTCAGACTCTCTCTGTGCTCACTCTCTCTTTGTGCTCACTCTCTCCCTGTGTTCACTCTCTCCCTGTGCTCACTCTCTCCCTGTGCTCACTCTCTCCCTATGCTCACTCTCGCCCTGTGCTCACTCTCGCCCTGTGCTCACACTGTCCCTGTACTCACACTCTCCCTGTGTACACTCTATCCTTGTGTACACTCTCTCACTGTTATCACTCTCTCCCTGTGCTCAGTCACCCTGTGCTCAGTCACCCTGTGCTCAGTCTCCCTGTGCTCAGTCTCCCTGTGCTCACTCTCTCCCTGTGCTCACTCTATCTCTGTGCTCAGTCTCTCCCTGTGCTCGGTATCTGCCTGTGCTTGGTCTCTCCCTGTGATCATTTCTCCCTATGCTCAGACTCACCCTGTGCTCATTCTCTCCCTGAGTAACTCTCTCCCTGTGTTCAGTCTCTTCCTGTGCTCACTCTCTCCGTGTGCTCACTCTCTCCCTGTGCTCACTCTCTCCCTGTGCTCACCCTCTCCCTGTGCTCACTCTCTCCCTGTGCTCACTCTCTCCCTGTGCTCACTCCCTCCCTGTGCTCACTCTCTCCCTCTGCTCACTCTCTCACTGTGCTCGCTCTCTTTCTGTGCTCGCTCTCCCTCTGTACTCGCTCTCTCACTGAGCTCGCTCTCTCACTGTGCTCGCTCGCCCCCTGTGATCACTCTCTCCCTGTGCTCACTCTCTTCCTGTGCTCACTCTCTCACTGTGCTCACTCTCTCCCTGTGATCACTCTCTCCCTGTGATCAATCTCTCCCTGTGTACACTCTCTTCCTGTGCTCAATCTCTCTTCCTGTGCTCACTCTCTCCCTATGCTCACCCTCTCCCTGTGCTCACTCTCTCCCTGTGCTCACTCTCTCCCTGTGCTCACTCTCTTCATGTACTCACTCTCTCCCTGTGTTCAGTCTCTCCCTGTGCTCATTCTCTTTCTGTGCTCACTCTCTCCCTGTGCTCACTCTCTTGCTGTGGTCAGTCTCCCTGTGCTACGTTTCACCGTGCTAAGTCTCTACCTGTGCTCAGTCTCCCGTTGCTCAGTCTCCCTTTGCTCAGTCTCCGTTTGTTTCGTATCCCTGTGTTCAGTCTCTCCCTGTGCTCATTCTCTTTCTGTGCTCACTCTCTCCCTGTGCTCACTCTCTTGCTGTGGTCAGTCTCCCTGTGCTACGTTTCACTGTGCTCAGTCTCTACCTGTGCTCAGTCTCCCTTTGCTCAGTCTCCCTTTGCTCAGTCTCCCTTTGTTCAGTCTCCCTGTGCTCAGTCTCTCCCTGTGCTCACTCTCTCCCTGTGCTCACTCTCTCCCTGTGCTCACTCTCTCACTGTGCTCGCTCTCTCCCTGTACTCAGTCTGGCCCTGTGCTCAGTCTGTCCCTGTGCTCAGCCTCTCTGTTCTCAGGCTGGATGTGCTCAGCCTGTGTTGACTCTCTCTCTGTGCTCACTTTCTCCCTGTGCTCACTCTCTCCCTGTGCTCACTCTCTCCCTGTGCTCACTCTCTCCCTGTGCTCACTCTCTCCCTGTGCTCACTCTCTCCCTCTGCTCACTCGCTCACTGTGCTCACTCTATCACTGTGCTCACTCTCACCATGTTCATTCTCTCCCTGTGATCAGTCTCTGCATCTGGTCAGTCTCCATGTGCTCAGTCTCCCTGTGCTCAGTCTATCCCTGTGCTCAGTCTCTCCCTGTGCCCACTCTCTCCCTGTGCTCACTCTCTCCCTGTGCTCGCTCTCTCATTGTGCTCCCTCACTCGATGTCCTCAGTCTCTCCCTGTGCTCAGTCTATCGATGTGCTCACTCTCTCTCCATGCTCACACATTCCCTGTGCTCACACTCTCCCTGTGCTCACTCTTTCCCTGTGCTCACTCTCTCTCTGTGCTCACTCTCTCTTTGTGCTCACTCTCTCCCTGTGCTCACTCTCTCCCTGTGCTCACTCTCTCCCTGTGCTCACTCTCGCCCTGTGCTCACTCTCGCCCTGTGCTCACACTGTCCCTGTACTCACACTCTCCCTGTGTACACTCTATCCTTGTGTACACTCTCTCACTGTTATCACTCTCTCCCTGTGCTCAGTCACCCTGTGCTCAGTCACCCTGTGCTCAGTCTTCCTGTGCTCAGTCTCCCTGTGCTCACTCACTCCCTGTGCTCACTCTATCTCTGTGCTCAGTCTCTCCCTGTGCTCGGTATCTGCCTGTGCTTGGTCTCTCCCTGTGATCATTTCTCCCTATGCTCAGACTCACCCTGTGCTCATTCTCTCCCTGAGTCACTCTCTCCCTGTGTTC
Source organism: Pristiophorus japonicus (assembly GCF_044704955.1). Classification (NCBI taxonomy): domain Eukaryota; kingdom Metazoa; phylum Chordata; class Chondrichthyes; family Pristiophoridae; genus Pristiophorus; species Pristiophorus japonicus. Next base: position 23,147,718 of record NC_092011.1, on the reverse strand, counting down.
AGTCTCTTCCTGTGCTCACTCTCTCCGTGTGCTCACTCTCTCCCTGTGCTCACTCTCTCCCTGTGCTCACCCTCTCCCTGTGCTCACTCTCTCCCTGTGCTCACTCTCTCCCTGTGCTCACTCCCTCCCTGTGCTCACTCTCTCCCTCTGCTCACTCTCTCACTGTGCTCGCTCTCTTTTTGTGCTCGCTCTCCCTCTGTACTCGCTCTCTCACTGAGCTCGCTCTCTCACTGTGCTCGCTCGCCCCCTGTGATCACTCTCTCCCTGTGCTCACGCTCTTCCTGTGCTCACTCTCTCACTGTGCTCACTCTCTCCCTGTGATCACTCTCTCCCTGTGATCAATCTCTCCCTGTGTACACTCTCTTCCTGTGCTCAATCTCTCTTTCTGTACTCACTCTCTCCCTATGCTCACCCTCTCCCTGTGCTCACTCTCTCCCTGTGCTCACTCTCTCCCTGTGCTCACTCTCTTCATGTACTCACCCTCTCCCTGTGTTCAGTCTCTCCCTGTGCTCATTCTCTTTCTGTGCTCACTCTCTCCCTGTGCTCACTCTCTTGCTGTGGTCAGTCTCCCTGTGCTACGTTTCACCGTGCTAAGTCTCTACCTGTGCTCAGTCTCCCGTTGCTCAGTCTCCCTTTGCTCAGTCTCCGTTTGTTTCGTCTCCCTGTGCTCACTCTCGCCCTGTGCTCACTCTGTCCCTGTGCTCACACTCTCCCTCTGTACACTCTCTCCTTTTGCGCACTCGCTCCCTGTTATCACTCTCTCCCTGTGCTCAGTCACCCTGTGCTCAATCACCCTGTGCTCAGTCTCCCGGTGCTCAGGCTCCCTGTGCTCAGTCTCCCTGTGCTCAGTCTCCCAGTGCTCACTCTCTACCTGTGCTCACTCTCTCCCTGTGCTCAGACTCTCCGTGTGCTCACTCTTTCCCTGTGCTCACTCTCTCCCTGTGCTCACTCTCTCCCTATGCTCACTCTCGCCCTGTGCTCACTCTCGCCCTGTGCTCACACTGTCCCTGTACTCACACTCTCCCTGTGTACACTCTATCCTTGTGTACACTCTCTCACTGTTATCACTCTCTCCCTGTGCTCAGTCACCCTGTGCTCAATCACCCTGTGCTCAGTCTCCCTGTGCTCAGTCTCCCTGTGCTCACTCTCTCTCTGTGCTCACTCTATCTCTGTGCTCAGTCTCTCCCAGTGCTCGGTATCTGCCTCTGCTTGGTCTCTCCCTGTGATCATTTCTCCCTATGCTCAGACTCACCCTGTGCTCATTCTTACCCTGAGTCACTCTCTCCCTGTGTTCAGTCTCTTCCTGTGCTCAATCTCTCCGTGTGCTCACTCTCTCCCTGTGCTCACTCTCTCCCTGTGCTCACCCTCTCCCTGTGCTCACTCTCTCCCTGTGCTCACTCTCTCCCTGTGCTCACTCCCTCCCTGTGCTCACTCTCTCCCTCTGCTCACTCTCTCACTGTGCTCGCTCTCTTTCTGTGCTCGCTCTCCCTCTGTACTCGCTCTCTCACTGAGCTCGCTCTCTCACTGTGCTCGCTCGCCCCCTGTGATCACTCTCTCACTGTGCTCATTCTCTTTCTGTGCTCACTCTCTCCCTGTGCTCACTCTCTTGCTGTGGTCAGTCTCCCTGTGCTACGTTTCACCGTGCTAAGTCTCTACCTGTGCTCAATCTCCCGTTGCTCAGTCTCCCTTTGCTCGGTCTCCGTTTGTTTCGTCTCCCTGTGCTCACTCTCGCCCTGTGCTCACTCTGTCCCTGTGCTCACACTCTCCCTCTGTACACTCTCTCCTTTTGCGCACTCGCTCCCTGTTATCACTCTCTCCCTGTGCTCAGTCACCCTGTGCTCAATCACCCTGTGCTCAGTCTCCCGGTGCTCAGGCTCCCTGTGCTCAGTCTCCCTGTGCTCAGTCTCCCAGTGCTCACTCTCTCCCTGTGCTCACTCTCTCCCTGTGCTTAGACTCTCCCTGTGCTCACTCTTTCCCTGTGCTCACTCTCTCCCTGTGCTTAGACTCTCCCTGTGCTCACACTTTCCCTGTGCTCACTCTCTCCCTGTGCTCACTCTCTCCCTATGCTCACTCTCGCCCTGTGCTCACTCTCGCCCTGTGCTCACACTGTCCCTGTACTCACACTCTCCCTGTGTACACTCTATCCTTGTGTACACTCTCTCACTGTTATCACTCTCTCCCTGTGCTCAGTCACCCTGTGCTCAGTCACCCTGTGCTCAGTCTTCCTGTGCTCAGTCTCCCTGTGCTCACTCACTCCCTGTGCTCACTCTATCTCTGTGCTCAGTCTCTCCCTGTGCTCGGTATCTGCCTGTGCTTGGTCTCTCCCTGTGATCATTTCTCCCTATGCTCAGACTCACCCTGTGCTCATTCTCTCCCTGAGTCACTCTCTCCCTGTGTTCAGTCTCTTCCTGTGCTCACTCTCTCCGTGTGCTCACTCTCTCCCTGTGCTCACTCTCTCCCTGTGCTCACCCTCTCCCTGTGCTCACTCTCTCCCTGTGCTCACTCTCTCCCTGTGCTCACTCCCTCCCTGTGCTCACTCTCTCCCTCTGCTCACTCTCTCACTGTGCTCGCTCTCTTTTTGTGCTCGCTCTCCCTCTGTACTCGCTCTCTCACTGAGCTCGCTCTCTCACTGTGCTCGCTCGCCCCCTGTGATCACTCTCTCCCTGTGCTCACTCTCTTCCTGTGCTCACTCTCTCACTGTGCTCACTCTCTCCCTGTGATCACTCTCTCCCTGTGATCAATCTCTCCCTGTGTACACTCTCTTCCTGTGCTCAATCTCTCTTTCTGTACTCACTCTCTCCCTATGCTCACCCTCTCCCTGTGCTCACTCTCTCCCTGTGCTCACTCTCTCCCTGTGCTCACTCTCTTCATGTACTCACCCTCTCCCTGTGTTCAGTCTCTCCCTGTGCTCATTCTCTTTCTGTGCTCACTCTCTCCCTGTGCTCACTCTCTTGCTGTGGTCAGTCTCCCTGTGCTACGTTTCACCGTGCTAAGTCTCTACCTGTGCTCAGTCTCCCGTTGCTCAGTCTCCCTTTGCTCAGTCTCCGTTTGTTTCGTCTCCCTGTGCTCACTCTCGCCCTGTGCTCACTCTGTCCCTGTGCTCACACTCTCCCTCTGTACACTCTCTCCTTTTGCGCACTCGCTCCCTGTTATCACTCTCTCCCTGTGCTCAGTCACCCTGTGCTCAATCACCCTGTGCTCAGTCTCCCGGTGCTCAGGCTCCCTGTGCTCAGTCTCCCTGTGCTCAGTCTCCCAGTGCTCACTCTCTACCTGTGCTCACTCTCTCCCTGTGCTCAGACTCTCCGTGTGCTCACTCTTTCCCTGTGCTCACTCTCTCCCTGTGCTCACTCTCTCCCTATGCTCACTCTCGCCCTGTGCTCACTCTCGCCCTGTGCTCACACTGTCCCTGTACCCACACTCTCCCTGTGTACACTCTATCCTTGTGTACACTCTCTCACTGTTATCACTCTCTCCCTGTGCTCAGTCACCCTGTGCTCAATCACCCTGTGCTCAGTCTCCCTGTGCTCAGTCTCCCTGTGCTCACTCTCTCTCTGTGCTCACTCTATCTCTGTGCTCAGTCTCTCCCAGTGCTCGGTATCTGCCTCTGCTTGGTCTCTCCCTGTGATCATTTCTCCCTATGCTCAGACTCACCCTGTGCTCATTCTTACCCTGAGTCACTCTCTCCCTGTGTTCAGTCTCTTCCTGTGCTCACTCTCTCCGTGTGCTCACTCTCTCCCTGTGCTCACTCTCTCCCTGTGCTCACCCTCTCCCTGTGCTCACTCTCTCCCTGTGCTCACTCTCTCCCTGTGCTCACTCCCTCCCTGTGCTCACTCTCTCCCTCTGCTCACTCTCTCACTGTGCTCGCTCTCTTTCTGTGCTCGCTCTCCCTCTGTACTCGCTCTCTCACTGAGCTCGCTCTCTCACTGTGCTCGCTCGCCCCCTGTGATCACTCTCTCACTGTGCTCATTCTCTTTCTGTGCTCACTCTCTCCCTGTGCTCACTCTCTTGCTGTGGTCAGTCTCCCTGTGCTACGTTTCACCGTGCTAAGTCTCTACCTGTGCTCAATCTCCCGTTGCTCAGTCTCCCTTTGCTCGGTCTCCGTTTGTTTCGTCTCCCTGTGCTCACTCTCGCCCTGTGCTCACTCTGTCCCTGTGCTCACACTCTCCCTCTGTACACTCTCTCCTTTTGCGCACTCGCTCCCTGTTATCACTCTCTCCCTGTGCTCAGTCACCCTGTGCTCAATCACCCTGTGCTCAGTCTCCCGGTGCTCAGGCTCCCTGTGCTCAGTCTCCCTGTGCTCAGTCTCCCAGTGCTCACTCTCTCCCTGTGCTCACTCTCTCCCTGTGCTTAGACTCTCCCTGTGCTCACTCTTTCCCTGTGCTCACTCTCTCCCTGTGCTCACTCTCTCCCTATGCTCACTCTCGCCCTGTGCTCACTCTCGCCCTGTGCTCACACTGTCCCTGTACTCACATTCTCCCTGTGTACACTCTATCCTTGTGTACACTCTCTCACTGTTATCACTCTCTCCCTGTGCTCAGTCACCCTGTGCTCAATCACCCTGTGCTCAGTCTCCCTGTGCTCAGTCTCCCTGTGCTCACTCTCTCCCTGTGCTCACTCTATCTCTGTGCTCAGTCTCTCCCTGTGCTCGGTATCTGCCTGTGCTTGGTCTCTCCCTGTGATCATTTCTCCCTATGCTCAGACTCACCCTGTGCTCATTCTCTCCCTGAGTCACTCTCTCCCTGTGTTCAGTCTCTTCCTGTGCTCACTCTCTCCGTGTGCTCACTCTCTCCCTGTGCTCACTCTCTCCCTGTGCTCACCCTCTCCCTGTGCTCACTCTCTCCCTGGGCTCACTCTCTCCCTGTGCTCACTCCCTCCCTGTGCTCACTCTCTCCCTCTGCTCACTCTCTCACTGTGCTCGCTCTCTTTCTGTGCTCGCTCTCCCACTGTACTCGCTCTCTCACTGAGCTCGCTCTCTCACTGTGCTCGCTCGCCCCCTGTGATCACTCTCTCCCTGTGCTCATTCTCTTTCTGTGCTCACTCTCTCCCTGTGCTCACTCTCTTGCTGTGGTCAGTCTCCCTGTGCTACGTTTCACCGTGCTAAGTCTCTACCTGTGCTCAGTCTCCCGTTGCTCAGTCTCCCTTTGCTCAGTCTCCGTTTGTTTCGTCTCCCTGTGCTCATTCTCGCCCTGTGCTCACTCTGTCCCTGTGCTCATACTCTCCCTCTGTACACTCTCTCCTTTTGTGCACTCGCTCCCTGTTATCACTCTCTCCCTGTGCTCAGTTACCCTGTGCTCACTCACCCTGTGCTCAGTCTCCCGGTGCTCAGGCTCCCTGTGCTCAGTTTCCCTGTGCTCAGTCTCCCAGTGCTCACTCACTCCCTGTGCTCACTCTCTCCCTGTGCTCAGACTCTCCCTGTGCTCGGTCTCTGCCTGTGCTCCGTCTCTCCCTGTGATCATTTTCTCCCTTTGCTCATAATCACCCTGTGCTCATTCTCTCCCGGAGTCACTCTCTCCCTGTGTTCAGTTTCTTCCTGTGCTCAGTCTCTCCCTGTGCTCACTCTCTCACTGTGCTCGCTCTCTCCCTGTGCTCACTCTCTCTCTGTGCTCACTCACTCTCTGTGCTCACTCTCTCCCTGTGCTCTCTCTCACTCCCTGTGATGAATCTCTCCTTGTGCTCACTGTCTCCCTGTGCTCACTCTCTCCCTGTGCTCACCCTCTCCCTGTGGTCACTCTCTCCCTGTGCTCACTCTCTCACTGTGCTCGCTCTCTCCCTGTGCTCACTCTCTCTCTGTGCTCGCTCACTCACTGAGCTCACTCTCTCCCTGTGCTCACTCTCTCCCTGTGATCACTCTCTCCTTGTGTAGACTCTCTCCCTGTGCTCAATCTCTCCATGTGCTCACTCTCTCCCCCTGCTCACAATATCCTCGTGCTCACTCTCTCCCGTCCTCACTCTCTCCCTGTGCTCACTTCTCCCTGTGCTCCCTCTCTCCCTGTGCTCAGTCTCTCCCTGTTCTCAATCTCTCACTGTGCTCTCTCTATCTCCCTGTGATGAGACTCTCCCTGTGTACACTCTTGCTTTGCTCAGAGTGTCCCTGTGCTCTGTTTCATCCTGTGCTCACTCTCTCCCTGTGCTCACTCTCTCCCTGTGCTTACACTCTCCCTGTGCTAAATCTCTCCCTGTGCTCAGTCTCCCTCTGCTCAGTCTGTCCCTGTGCTCACTCTCTCCCTGTTCACATTCGCTCCCAGTGCTCACTCTCTCCCAGTGCTCACTCTCTCCCTGATCTCACTCTACCCCCGAGCTCACACTCCACCCGTGCTCACTCTCCCCCCGTGCTCACTCTCCCCCCCGTACTCTCTCTCTCCCTGATCTCACTCTCCCCCCGTGCTCACCCTCCCCCCGTGCTCACTCTCCCCCCGTGCTCACTCTCCCCTCGTTCTCTCTCTCTCCCGGTTCTCACTCTCTCCCAGTGCTCACTCTCTCCCCGTGCTCATTCTCTCCCAGTGCTTACATTCTCCCTGTGCTCATTCACTCCCCGTGCTCGCACTCTCCCCTTGCTCACACTATCCCCGTGCTCACTCACTCCCCGTGCTCACACTCTCCCCGTGCTAACTCTCTCTCCGTGCTCACTCTCTCCCAGTCCTCAATCTCTCCACGTCCTCACTCTCTCCCCGTGCTCACTCTCTCCCCGTGCTCACTCTCACTCTCTCCCTGTGCTCACTCTCTCCCTGTGCTCACTCTCTCGCTGTGCTCTGTCCCTCCATGTGCTCTGTCTCTCCCTGTACTCAATGTCTCCCAGTGCTCAGTCTCTCCCAGTGCTCTGTCTCTCGCAGTACTCTGTCTCTCCCAGTGCTCTGTCTCTCCCAGTGTTCACTCTCACCGAGTGCTCTGTCCCTCCCTGTCCTCTGTCGCTTCCTGTGCTATGTCTCTTCTTGTGCTCAGTGTCTTCCTGTGCTCAGTGTCTCCCTGTGCTCAGTGTCACCCTGTGCTCAGTGTCACCCTGTGCTCAGTGTCTCCCTGTGCTCACTCTCTCCCTGTCCTCACTCTCTCCCTGTGCTCACTCTCTCCCTGTGCTCGCTCTCTCCCTGTGCTCAGACACTCCCTGTGCTCCCTCTCTCCCTGTGCTCCCTCTCTCACTGTGCTCCCTCCCTCCCTCTGCTCAGTCTATCGCTGTGCTCACTCTCTCCCCGTGCTCACTCTCTCCCTCTGCTCACTCTCTCCCTGTGCTCACTCTCTCCCTGTGCTCACTCTCTCCCTGTGCTCACACTCTCCCTGCGCTCACTCTTTCTCACTGTGCTCACTCTCTCTTTGTGCTCACTCTCTTCTTGTGCTCACTCTCTCCCTGTGCTCCCCCTCTTCCTGTGCTCACTCTCTCACTGTGCTCGCTCTCTCCCTGTACTCAGTCTGTCCCTGTGCTAAGTCTGTCCCTGTGCTCAGCCTCTCTGTTCTCAGGCTGGATGTGCTCAGCCTGTGCTCACTCTCTCCCTGTGCTCACTCTCTCCCTGTGCTCACTCTCTCCCTGTGCTCACTCTCTCCCTGTGCTCACTCTCTCCCTGTGCTCACTCGCTCACAGTGCTCACTCTATCCCTGTGCTCACTCTCACCATGTTCACCTGTGATCAGTCTCTGCCTCTGGTCAGTCTCCATGTGCTCAATCTCCATGTGCTCAGTCTATCCCTGTGCTCAATCTCCCTTTGCTCTGTCTTCCTTTGCTCACTCTCTAACTGTGCTCACTCTCTAACCGTGCTCACTCTCTCCGTGTGCTCTGTCTCTCCCTGTGTTCAGTCTATCCCTATGCTCAGTCTCCCTGTGTTCAGTCTCCCTGTGCTCAGTCTTCCTGTGCTTAGTCTCCCTGTGCTCAGTCTCCCTGTGCTCAGTCTCTCCCTGTGCTCACTATCTCCCTGTGCTCACTCCCTCCCTGTGCTCACTCTCTCCCTCTGCTCACTCTCTCACTGTGCTCGCTCTCTTTCTGTGCTCGCTCTCCCTCTGTACTCGCTCTCTCACTGAGCTCGCTCTCTCACTGTGCTCGCTCGCCCCCTGTGATCACTCTCTCCCTGTGCTCACTCTCTTTCTGTGCTCACTCTCTCACTGTGCTCACTCTCTCCCTGTGATCACTCTCTCCCGGTGATCAATCTCTCCCTGTGTACACTCTCTTCCTGTGCTCAATCTCTCTTCCTGTGCTCACTCTCTCCCTATGCTCACCCTCTCCCTGTGCTCACTCTCTCCCTGTGCTCACCCTCTCCCTGTGCTCAGTCTCTTCATGTCCTCACTCTCTCCCTGTGTTCAGTCTCTCCCTGTGCTCATTCTCTTTCTGTGCTCACTCTCTCCCTGTGCTCACTCTCTTGCTGTGGTCAGTCTCCCTGTGCTACGTTTCACCGTGCTAAGTCTCTACCTGTGCTCAGTCTCCCGTTGCTCAGTCTCCCTTTGCTCAGTCTCCGTTTGTTCCGTCTCCCTGTGCTCATTCTCGGCCTGTGCTCACTCTGTCCCTGTGCTCACACTCTCCCTCTGTACACTCTCTCCTTTTGTGCACTCGCTCCCTGTTATCACTCTCTCCCTGTGCTCAGTCACCCTGTGCTCAGTCACCCTGTGCTCAGTCTCCCGGTGCTCAGGCTCCCTGTGCTCAGTCTCCCTGTGCTCAGTCTCCCAGTGCTCACTCTCTCCCTGTGCTCACTCTCTCCCTGAGCTCAGACTCTCCCTGTGCTCGGATCTGCCTGTGCTCGGTCTCTCCCTGTGATCATTTTCTCCCTTTGCTCATACTCACCCTGTGCTCATTCTCTCCCGGAGTCACTCTCTCCCTGTGTTCAGTTTCTTCCTGTGCTCAGTCTCTCCCTGTGCTCACTCTCTCACTGTGCTCGCTCTCTCCCTGTGCTCACTCTCTCTCTGTGCTCACTCACTCTCTGTGCTCACTCTCTCCCTGTGCTCTCTCTCTTTCCCTGTGCTGAATCTCTCCTTGTGCTCACTGTCTCCCTGTGCTCACTCTCTCCCTGTGCTCACCCTCCCTGTGGTCACTCTCTCCCTGTGCTCACTCTCTCCCTGTGCTCACTCTCTCCCTGTGATCACTCTCTCCTTGTGTACACTCTCTCCCTGTGCTCAATCTCTCCACGTGCTCACTCTCTCCCCCTGCTCACAATCTCCCCGTGCTCACTCTCTCTCGTCCTCACTCTCTCCCTGTGCTCACTTCTCCCTGTGCTCAGTCTCTCCCTGTGCTCAGTCTCTCCCTGTGCTCAATCTCTCACTGTGCTCTCTCTATCTCCCTGTGATGAGACTCTCCCTGTGTACACTCTTGCTTTGCTCAGAGTGTCCCTGTGCTCTGTTTCATCCTGTGCTCACTCTCTCCCTGTGCTCACTCTCTCCCTGTGCTTACTCTCTCCCTGTGCTAAATCTCTCCCTGTGCTCAGTCTCCCTCTGCTCAGTCTGTCCCTGTGCTCACTCTCTCCCTGTCCACATTCGCTCCCAGTGCTCACTCTCTCCCAGTGCTCCCTCTCTCCCTGATCTCACTCTACCCCAGAGCTCACACTCCACCCGTGCTCACACTCCACCCGTGCTCACCCTCCCCCCGTGCTCACACTCCCCCCGTGCTCACTCTCCCCTCGTTCTCTCTCTCTCCCGGTTCTCACTCTCTCCCAGTGCTCACTCTCTCCCCGTGCTCATTCTCTCCCAGTGCTTACATTCTCCCTGTGCTCATTCACTCCCCGTGCTCACACTCTCCCCGTGCTCACACTCTCCCCGTGCTCACTCACTCCCCGTGCTCACACTCTCCCCGTGCTAACTCTCTCTCCGTGCTCACTCACTCCCAGTCCTCAATCTCTCCACGTCCTCACTCTCTCCCCGTGCACACTCTCTCCCCGTGCTCACTCTCACTCTCTCCCTGTGCTCACTCTCTCCCTGTGCTCACTCTCTCTCTGTGCTCTGTCCCTCCATGTGCTCTGTCTCTCCCTGTACTCAATGTCTCCCAGTGCTCAATCTCTCCCAGTGCTCTGTCTCTCGCAGTACTCTGTCTCTCCCAGTGCTCTGTCTCTCCCTGTGTTCACTCAAACCGAGTGCTCTGTCCCTCCCTATGCTCTGTCGCTTCCTGTGCTATGTCTCTTCTTGTGCTCAGTGTCTTCCTGTGCTCAGTGTCTCCCTGTGCTCAGTGTCACCCTGTGCTCAGTGTCACCCTGTGCTCAGTGTCACCCTGTGCTCAGTGTCTCGCTGTGCTCACTCTCTCCCTGTCCTCACTCTCTGCCTGTGCACACTCTCTCCCTGTGCTCGCTCTCTCCCTGTGCTCAGACTCTCCCTGTGCTCCCTCTCTCCCTGTGCTCCCTCTCTCCCTGTGCTCCCTCCCTCCCTGTGCTCAGTCTATCGCTGTGCTCACTCTCTCCCCGTGCTCACTCTCTCCCTCTGCTCACTCTCTCCCTGTGCTCACTCTCTCCCTGTGCTCCCTCTCTCCCTGTGCTCCCTCTCTCCCTGTGCTCCCTCCCTCCCTGTGCTCAGTCTATCGCTGTGCTCAGTCTATCGCTGTGCTCACTCTCTCCCCGTGCTCACTCTCTCCCTCTGCTCACTCTCTCCCTGTGCTCACTCTCTCCCTGTGCTCACTCTCTCCCTGTGCTCACTCTCTCCCTGTGCTCACTCTCTCCCTGTGCTTACTCTCTCCCTGTGCTAAATCTCTCCCTGTGCTCAGTCTCCCTCTGCTCAGTCTGTCCCTGTGCTCACTCTCTCCCTGTTCACATTCGCTCCCAGTGCTCACTCTCTCCCAGTGCTCACTCTCTCCCTGATCTCACTCTACCCCCGAGCTCACACTCCACCCGTGCTCACTCTCCCCCCGTGCTCACTCTCCCCCCCGTACTCTCTCTCTCCCTGATCTCACTCTCCCCCCGTGCTCACCCTCCCCCCGTGCTCACTCTCCCCCCGTGCTCACTCTCCCCTCGTTCTCTCTCTCTCCCGGTTCTCACTCTCTCCCAGTGCTCACTCTCTCCCCGTGCTCATTCTCTCCCAGTGCTTACATTCTCCCTGTGCTCATTCACTCCCCGTGCTCGCACTCTCCCCTTGCTCACACTATCCCCGTGCTCACTCACTCCCCGTGCTCACACTCTCCCCGTGCTAACTCTCTCTCCGTGCTCACTCTCTCCCAGTCCTCAATCTCTCCACGTCCTCACTCTCTCCCCGTGCTCACTCTCTCCCCGTGCTCACTCTCACTCTCTCCCTGTGCTCACTCTCTCCCTGTGCTCACTCTCTCGCTGTGCTCTGTCCCTCCATGTGCTCTGTCTCTCCCTGTACTCAATGTCTCCCAGTGCTCAGTCTCTCCCAGTGCTCTGTCTCTCGCAGTACTCTGTCTCTCCCAGTGCTCTGTCTCTCCCAGTGTTCACTCTCACCGAGTGCTCTGTCCCTCCCTGTCCTCTGTCGCTTCCTGTGCTATGTCTCTTCTTGTGCTCAGTGTCTTCCTGTGCTCAGTGTCTCCCTGTGCTCAGTGTCACCCTGTGCTCAGTGTCACCCTGTGCTCAGTGTCTCCCTGTGCTCACTCTCTCCCTGTCCTCACTCTCTCCCTGTGCTCACTCTCTCCCTGTGCTTGCTCTCTCCCTGTGCTCAGACACTCCCTGTGCTCCCTCTCTCCCTGTGCTCCCTCTCTCACTGTGCTCCCTCCCTCCCTCTGCTCAGTCTATCGCTGTGCTCACTCTCTCCCCGTGCTCACTCTCTCCCTCTGCTCACTCTCTCCCTGTGCTCACTCTCTCCCTGTGCTCACTCTCTCCCTGTGCTCACACTCTCCCTGCGCTCACTCTTTCTCACTGTGCTCACTCTCTCTTTGTGCTCACTCTCTTCTTGTGCTCACTCTCTCCCTGTGCTCCCCCTCTTCCTGTGCTCACTCTCTCACTGTGCTCGCTCTCTCCCTGTACTCAGTCTGTCCCTGTGCTAAGTCTGTCCCTGTGCTCAGCCTCTCTGTTCTCAGGCTGGATGTGCTCAGCCTGTGCTCACTCTCTCCCTGTGCTCACTCTCTCCCTGTGCTCACTCTCTCCCTGTGCTCACTCTCTCCCTGTGCTCACTCTCTCCCTGTGCTCACTCGCTCACAGTGCTCACTCTATCCCTGTGCTCACTCTCACCATGTTCACCTGTGATCAGTCTCTGCCTCTGGTCAGTCTCCATGTGCTCAATCTCCATGTGCTCAGTCTATCCCTGTGCTCAATCTCCCTTTGCTCTGTCTTCCTTTGCTCACTCTCTAACTGTGCTCACTCTCTAACCGTGCTCACTCTCTCCGTGTGCTCTGTCTCTCCCTGTGTTCAGTCTATCCCTATGCTCAGTCTCCCTGTGTTCAGTCTCCCTGTGCTCAGTCTTCCTGTGCTTAGTCTCCCTGTGCTCAGTCTCCCTGTGCTCAGTCTCTCCCTGTGCTCACTATCTCCCTGTGCTCACTCCCTCCCTGTGCTCACTCTCTCCCTCTGCTCACTCTCTCACTGTGCTCGCTCTCTTTCTGTGCTCGCTCTCCCTCTGTACTCGCTCTCTCACTGAGCTCGCTCTCTCACTGTGCTCGCTCGCCCCCTGTGATCACTCTCTCCCTGTGCTCACTCTCTTCCTGTGCTCACTCTCTCACTGTGCTCACTCTCTCCCTGTGATCACTCTCTCCCGGTGATCAATCTCTCCCTGTGTACACTCTCTTCCTGTGCTCAATCTCTCTTCCTGTGCTCACTCTCTGCCTATGCTCACCCTCTCCCTGTGCTCACTCTCTCCCTGTGCTCACTCTCTCCCTGTGCTCAGTCTCTTCATGTCCTCACTCTCTCCCTGTGTTCAGTCTCTCCCTGTGCTCATTCTCTTTCTGTGCTCACTCTCTCCCTGTGCTCACTCTCTTGCTGTGGTCAGTCTCCCTGTGCTACGTTTCACCGTGCTAAGTCTCTACCTGTGCTCAGTCTCCCGTTGCTCAGTCTCCCTTTGCTCAGTCTCCGTTTGTTCCGTCTCCCTGTGCTCATTCTCGGCCTGTGCTCACTCTGTCCCTGTGCTCACACTCTCCCTCTGTACACTCTCTCCTTTTGTGCACTCGCTCCCTGTTATCACTCTCTCCCTGTGCTCAGTCACCCTGTGCTCAGTCACCCTGTGCTCAGTCTCCCGGTGCTCAGGCTCCCTGTGCTCAGTCTCCCTGTGCTCAGTCTCCCAGTGCTCACTCTCTCCCTGTGCTCACTCTCTCCCTGAGCTCAGACTCTCCCTGTGCTCGGTCTCTGCCTGTGCTCGGTCTCTCCCTGTGATCATTTTCTCCCTTTGCTCATACTCACCCTGTGCTCATTCTCTCCCGGAGTCACTCTCTCCCTGTGTTCAGTTTCTTCCTGTGCTCAGTCTCTCCCTGTGCTCACTCTCTCACTGTGCTCGCTCTCTCCCTGTGCTCACTCTCTCTCTGTGCTCACTCACTCTCTGTGCTCACTCTCTCCCTGTGCTCTCTCTCTTTCCCTGTGCTGAATCTCTCCTTGTGCTCACTGTCTCCCTGTGCTCACTCTCTCCCTGTGCTCACCCTCCCTGTGGTCACTCTCTCCCTGTGCTCACTCTCTCCCTGTGCTCACTCTCTCCCTGTGATCACTCTCTCCTTGTGTACACTCTCTCCCTGTGCTCAATCTCTCCACGTGCTCACTCTCTCCCCCTGCTCACAATCTCCCCGTGCTCACTCTCTCTCGTCCTCACTCTCTCCCTGTGCTCACCTCTCCCTGTGCTCAGTCTCTCCCTGTGCTCAGTCTCTCCCTGTGCTCAATCTCTCACTGTGCTCTCTCTATCTCCCTGTGATGAGACTCTCCCTGTGTACACTCTTGCTTTGCTCAGAGTGTCCCTGTGCTCTGTTTCATCCTGTGCTCACTCTCTCCCTGTGCTCACTCTCTCCCTGTGCTTACTCTCTCCCTGTGCTAAATCTCTCCCTGTGCTCAGTCTCCCTCTGCTCAGTCTGTCCCTGTGCTCACTCTCTCCCTGTCCACATTCGCTCCCAGTGCTCACTCTCTCCCAGTGCTCCCTCTCTCCCTGATCTCACTCTACCCCAGAGCTCACACTCCACCCGTGCTCACACTCCACCCGTGCTCACCCTCCCCCCGTGCTCACTCTCCCCCCGTGCTCACTCTCCCCTCGTTCTCTCTCTCTCCCGGTTCTCACTCTCTCCCAGTGCTCACTCTCTCCCCGTGCTCATTCTCTCCCAGTGCTTACATTCTCCCTGTGCTCATTCACTCCCCGTGCTCACACTCTCCCCGTGCTCACACTCTCCCCGTGCTCACTCACTCCCCGTGCTCACACTCTCCCCGTGCTAACTCTCTCTCCGTGCTCACTCTCTCCCAGTCCTCAATCTCTCCACGTCCTCACTCTCTCCCCGTGCACACTCTCTCCCCGTGCTCACTCTCACTCTCTCCCTGTGCTCACTCTCTCCCTGTGCTCACTCTCTCTCTGTGCTCTGTCCCTCCATGTGCTCTGTCTCTCCCTGTACTCAATGTCTCCCAGTGCTCAATCTCTCCCAGTGCTCTGTCTCTCGCAGTACTCTGTCTCTCCCAGTGCTCTGTCTCTTCCAGTGTTCACTCTCACCGAGTGCTCTGTCCCTCCCTATGCTCTGTCGCTTCCTGTGCTATGTCTCTTCTTGTGCTCAGTGTCTTCCTGTGCTCAGTGTCTCCCTGTGCTCAGTGTCACCCTGTGCTCAGTGTCACCCTGTGCTCAGTGTCACCCTGTGCTCAGTGTCTCCCTGTGCTCACTCTCTCCCTGTCCTCACTCTCTGCCTGTGCACACTCTCTCCCTGTGCTCGCTCTCTCCCTGTGCTCAGACTCTCCCTGTGCTCCCTCTCTCCCTGTGCTCCCTCTCTCCCTGTGCTCCCTCCCTCCCTGTGCTCAGTCTATCGCTGTGCTCACTCTCTCCCCGTGCTCACTCTCTCCCTCTGCTCACTCTCTCCCTGTGCTCACTCTCTCCCTGTGCTCACTCTCTCCCTGTGCTCACACTCTCCCTGTGCTCACTCTTTCTCACTGTGCTCACTCTCTCTTTGTGCTCACTCTCTTCTTGTGCTCACTCTCTCCCTGTGCTCCCCCTCTTCTTGTGCTCACTCTCTCACTGTGCTCGCTCTCTCCCTGTACTCAGTCTGTCCCTGTGCTCAGTCTGTCCCTGTGCTCAGCCTCTCTGTTCTCAGGCTGGATGTGCTCAGCCTGTGCTCACTCTCTCCCTGTGCTCACTCTCTCCCTGTGCTCACTCTCTCCCTGTGCTCACTCTCTCCCTGTGCTCACTCTCTCCCTGTGCTCACTCACTCACTGTGCTCACTCTATCCCTGTGCTCACTCTCACCATGTTCACCTCTGATCAGTCTCTGCCTCTGGTCAGTCTCCACGTGCTCAATCTCACTGTGCTCAGTCTATCCCTGTGCTCAGTCTCCCTTTGCTCAGTCTCCCTTTGCTCTGTCTTCCTTTGCTCACTCTCTAACTGTGCTCACTCTCTCCGTGTGCTCTGTCTCTCCCTGTGTTCAGTCTATCCCTGTGCTCAGTCTCCCTGTGTTCAGTCTCCCTGTGCACAGTCTCCCTGTGCTTAGTCTCCCTGTGCTCAGTCTCCCTGTGCTCAGTCTCTCCCTGTGCTCACTCTCTCACTGTGCTCGCTTTCCCCCTGTGCTCAGACGCTCCCTGTGCTCAGACGCTCCCGGCGCTCAGTCCCTCCCTGTGCCCACTCTCTCCCTGTGCTCACTCTCTCCCTGTGCTCACACTCTCATTGTGCTCCCTCACTCGATGTGCTCAGTCTCTCCTTGTGCTCTGTCTCTCCCTGTACTCAATGTCTCCCAGTGCTCTGTCTCTCGCAGTGCTCTGTCTCTGACAGTGCTCTGTCTCTCCCAGTGCTCACTCTCACCGAGTGCTCTGTCCCTCCCAGTGCTCTGTCTCTTCCTGTGCTCAGTGTCTTCCTGTGCTCAGTGTCTCCCTGTGCTCAGTGTCTCCCTGTGCTCAGTGTCTCCCTGTGCTCAGTGTCTCCCTGTGCTCACTCTCTCCCTGTCCTCAATGTTTCCGTGTTCTCAATGTCTCCCTGTGCTCACTCTCTCCCTGTGCTCACTCTCTCCCTGTGCTCGCTCTCTCCATGTGCCCAGACTCTCCCTGTGCTCCCTCTCTCCCTGTGCTCCCTCTCTCCCCGTGCTCCCTCCCACCCTCTGCTCAGTCTATCGCTGTGCTCACTCACTCCCCGTGCTCACTCTCTCCCTGTGCTCACACTCTCCCTGTGCTCACTCTTTCTCTCTCTGCTCACTCTCTCGTTGTGCTCACTCTCTCCCAGTGCTCACTCTCTCCCTGATCTCACTCTACCCCCGAGCTCACACTCCACCCGTGCTCACTCTCCCCCCGTGCTCACTCTCCCCCCGTACTCTCTCTCTCCCTGATCTCACTCTCCCCCCGTGCTCACCCTCCCCCCGTGCTCACTCTCCCCCCGTGCTCACTCTCCCCTCGTTCTCTCTCTCTCCCGGTTCTCACTCTCTCCCAGTGCTCACTCTCTCCCCGTGCTCATTCTCTCACAGTGCTTACATTCACCCTGTGCTCATTCACTCACCGTGCTCACACTCTCCCCGTGCTCACACTCTCCCCGTGCTCACTCACTCCCCGTGCTCACACTCTCCCCGTGCTTTCTCTCTCTCCGTGCTCACTCTCTCCCAGTCCTCAATCTCTCCACGTCCTCACTCTCTCCCCGTGCTCACTCTCTCCCCGTGCTCACTCTCACTCTCTCCCTGTGCTCACCCTCTCCCTGTGCTCACTCTCTCTCTGTGCTCTGTCCCTCCATGTGCTCTGTCTCTCCCTGTACTCAATATCTCCCAGTGCTCAGTCTCTCCCAGTGCTCTGTCTCTCACAGTACTCTGTCTCTCCCAGTGCTCTGTCTCTCCCAGAGTTCACTCTCACCGAGTGCTCTGTCCCTCCCTGTGCTCTGTCGCTTCCTGTGCTATGTCTCTTCTTGTGCTCAGTGTCTTCCTGTGCTCAGTGTCTCCCTGTGCTCAGTGTCACCCTGTGCTCAGTGTCACCCTGTGTTCAGTGTCTCCAAGTGCTCACTCTCTCCCTGTCCTCACTCTCTCCCTGTGCTCACTCTCTCCCTGTGCTCGCTCTCTCCCTGTGCTCAGACTCTCCCTGTGCTCCCTCTCTCCCTGTGCTCCCTCTCTCCCTGTGCTCCCTCCCTCCCTGTGTTCAGTCTATCGCTGTGCTCACTCTCTCCCCGTGCTCACTCTCTCCCTCTGCTCACTCTCTCCCCGTGCTCACTCTCTCCCTGTGCTCACTCTCTCCCTGTGCTCACACTCTCCCTGTGCTCACTCTTTCTCACTGTGCTCACTCTCTCTTTGTGCTCACTCTATTCTTGTGCTCACTCTCTCCCTGTGCTCCCCCTCTTCCTGTGCTCACTCTCTCACTGTGCTCGCTCTCTCCCTGTACTCAGTCTGTCCCTGTGCTCAGTCTGTCCCTGTGCTCAGCCTCTCTGTTCTCAGGCTGGATGTGCTCAGCCTGTGCTCACTCTCTCCCTGTGCTCACTCTCTCCCTGTGCTCACTCTCTCCCTGTGCTCACTCTCTCCCTGTGCTCACTCGCTCACTGTGCTCACTCTATCTCTGTGCTCACTCTCACCATGTTCACCTGTGATCAGTCTCTGCCTCTGGTCAGTCTCCACGTGCTCAATCTCACTGTGCTCAGTCTATCCCTGTGCTCAGTCTCCCTTTGCTCAGTCTCCCTTTGCTCTGTCTCCCTTTGCTCACTCTCTAACTGTGCTCACTCTCTCCGTGTGCTCTGTCTCTCCCTGTGTTCAGTCTATCCCTGTGCTCAGTCTCCCTGTGTTCAGTCTCCCTGTGCTCAGTCTCCCTGTGCTTAGTCTCCCTGTGCTCAGTCTCCCTGTGCTCAGTCTCTCCCTGTGCTCACTATCTCCGTGTGCTCACTCTCTCCCTGTTCTCAGTGTCCCTTTGGTCACTCTTGCCCTGTGCTCGCTTTCCCCCTGTGCTCAGACGCTCCCTGTGCTCAGACGCTCCCGGCGCTCAGTCCCTCCCTGTGCTCACTCTCTCATTGTGCTCCCTCACTCGATGTGCTCAGTCTCTCCCTGTGCTCTGTCTCTCCCTGTACTCAATGTCTCCCAGTGCTCTGTCTCTCGCAGTGCTCTGTCTCTCCCTGTGCTCTGTCTCTCCCAGTGCTCACTCTCACCGAGTGCTCTGTCCCTCCCAGTGCTCTGTCTCTTCCTGTGCTCAGTGTCTTCCTGTGCTCAGTGTCTCCCTGTGCTCAGTGTCTCCCTGTGCTCAGTGTCTCCCTGTGCTCAATGTTTCCCTGTGCTCAATGTCTCCCTGTGCTCAATCTCTCCCTGTGCTCACTCACTCCCTTTGCTCACTCTCTCCCTGTGCTCACTCTCTCCCTGTGCTCGCTCTCTCCATGTGCCCAGACTCTCCCTGTGCTCCCTCTCATCCCGTGCTCCCTCTCTCCCCGTGCTCCCTCCCACCCTCTGCTCAGTCTATCGCTGTGCTCACTCACTCCCCGTGCTCACTCTCTCCCTGTGCTCACACTCTCCCTGTGCTCACTCTTTCTCTCTGTGCTCACTCTCTCGTTGTGCTCACTCTCTCCCTGTGCTCATTCTCGCCCTGTGCTCACTCTGTCCCTGTGCTCACACTCTCCCTCTGTACACTCTCTCCTTTTGTGCACTCTCTCCCTGTTATCACTCTCTCCCTGTGCTCAGTCTCCCGGTGCTCAGGCTCCCTGTGCTCAGTCTCCCTGTGCTCACTCTCCCTGTGCTCACTCTCTCCCTGTGCTCACTCTCTCCGTGTGCTCAGACTCTCCATGTGCTCGGTCTCTGCCTGTGCTCGGTCTCTCCCTGTGATTATTTTCTCCCTTTGCTCATACTCACCCTGTGCTCATTCTCTCCCTGATTCACTCTCTCCTTGTGTTCAGTTTCTTCCTGTGCTCAGTCTCTGCCTGTGCTCACTCTCTCACTGTGCTCGCTCTCTCCCTGTGCTCACTCTCTCTCTGTGCTCACTCACTCTCTGTGCTCACTCTCTACCTTGCTCTCTCTCTCTCCCTGTTCTGAATCTATCCTTGTGCTCACTCTCTCACTGTGCTCACTCTCTCCCTGTGCTCACCCTCTCCCTGTGGTCACTCTCTCCCTGTACTCACTCTCTCACTGTGCTCGCTCACTCCCTGTGCTCACTCTCTCACTCTGCTCACTCTCTCCCTGTATTCAGTCTCCCTGTGCTCACTCTCTCCCTGTGTTCACTCTCTCCCTGTGCTCACTCTCTCCCTGTGATTACTCTCTCCTTGTGTACACTCTCTCCCTGTGCTCAATCTCTCCACGTGCTCACTCTCTCCCCCTGCTCACAATCTCCCCGTGCTCACTCTCTCCCGTCCTCACTCTCTCCCTGTGCTCACTCTCACTCTAGCAGTGTGCTCACTCTCTCCCAATGCTCACTTCTCCCTGTGCTCACTCTCCCCCTGTGCTCAGTCTCTCCCTGTGCTCAATCTCTCGCAGTGCTCTCTCTATCTCCCTTTGATGATACTTTCCCTGTGTACACTGTTGCTTTGCTCAGACTGTCCCTGTGCTCTGTTTCTTCCTGTGCTCACTCTCTCCCAGTGCTCACTCTCTCCCTGTGCTTAATCTCCCCCTGTGCTAAATCTCTCCCTGTGCTTAGTCTCCCTCTGCTCAGTCTGTCCCTGTGCTCACTCTCCTCCTGTCCACATTCGCTCCCAGTGCTCACTCTCTCCCAGTGCTCACTCTCTCCCTGATCTCACTCTCCCCCCGTGCTCACACTCCACCCGTGCTCACTCTCCCCCCGTGCTCACTCTCCCCCCGTACTCTCTCTCTCCCTGATCTCACTCTCCCCCCGTGCTCACACTCGCCCCGTGCTTACACTCGCCCCGTGCTCACTCTCCCCCCGTGCTCACTCTCCCCCCGTACTCTCTCTCTCCCGGTTATCACTCTTTCCTAGTGCTCATTCTCTCCCCGTGCTCATTCTCTCCCAGTGCTTACATTCTCCCCGTGCTCATTCACTCCCCGTGCTCACACTCTCCCCGTGCTCACACTCTCCCCGTGCTCACTCACTCCCCGTGCTCACACTCTCCCCCTGCTAACTCTCTCTCCGTGCTCACTCTCTCCCAGTCCTCACTCTCTCCACGTCCTCACTCTCTCCCCGTGCTCACTCTCTCCCCGTGCTCACTCTCTCCACGTCCTCACTCTCTCCCTGTGCTCACTCTCTCCCCGTGCTCACTCTCTCCCCGTGCTCACTCTCACTCTCTCCCTGTGCTCACTCTCTCCCTGTGCTCTGTCCCTCCCTGTGCTCTGTCCCTCCTTGTGCTCTGCGCCTCCCTGTGCTCAGTCTCTCCCAGTGCTCACTCTCTCTCTGTGCTCACTCTCCCCCTGTGCCCACACTATCTCCCTGTGCTGAGACTCTCCCTGTGTACACTCTTGCTGTGCTCAGACTCTCCCTGTGCTCTGTCTCTTCCTGTGCTCACTCTCTCCCTGTGCTCACTCCTACTCTTTGTTTCCTGTCTGACAACAAGTTCTCAATCCACGACAGCACACTGCCCCCAATCCCATGTGGTTTAACTTTGCACATTAATCTCTTGTGTGGGACCTTGTCGAAAGCCTTCTGAAAGTACAAATACACCACATCCTTGTTCTTCCTTGTCCACTCTACTGGAAACAGCCTCAGAAAATTCCAGAAGATTTGTCAAGCATGATTTTCCTTTCACAAACCAATGCTGACTTGGAACTATCATGTCACCCCTTTCCAAAAGCGCTGCTATGAAATCCTTAATAATTGATTCAATTATTTATCCCACCATCGTTGTCAGGCTGACCGGTCTATAATTCCCTGTTTTCTCTCTCCCTCCTTTTTTAAAATGTGGGGTTACATTGGCTACCCTCCACTCCATAGGAACTGATCCAGAGTCTATGGATGTTGGAAAATGACTCTCAATGCATCCATTATTTCCAAGGCCACCTCTTTCAGTACTCTGGGCTGCAGACCATCAGGCCCTGGGGATTTATCGGCCTTCAATCCCATCAATTTCCCCAACACAATTTTCCGACTAATAAGGATTTCCCTCGGTTCCTCCTTCTTACTCGACCCTCTGACCCCTTTTATATCCGAAAGTTTGTTTGTGCCCTCCTTAGTGAATACCGAACCAAAGTACTTGTTCAATTGGTCTGCCATTTCTTAGTTCCCAGTTATGACTTCCCCTGATTCTGACTGCAGGGAACCGACGTTTGTCTTTACTAACCTTTTTCTCTTTATTTATCTATAGAAGCTTGTACAGTCCATTTTAATGTTCCCTGCAAGCTTCCTCTCATACTCTATTTTCCCTGCCCTAATCAAACCTTTTGTCCTCCTCTGCTGAGTTCTAAATTTCTCGCTGCTATTTCTGGCCAATTTGTATGCCACTTCCTTGGCTTTAACACTATCCCTGATGTCCCTTGATAGCCACGGATGAGCCACCTTCCCCTTTTTATTTTTACGCCAGACAGGGATGTACAATTGTTGTAGTTCATCCATGCGGTCTCTAAATGTCTGCTATTGCCCATCCACTGTCAACCCCTTAAGTATCATTCGCCAATCTATCTTAGCAAAATCCCGCCTCATACCTTCAAAGTTACCCTTCTTTAAGTTCGGGACCATGGTCTCTGAATTAACATTTCATTCACCATCCTAATGTAGAATTCCACCATATTATGGTCACTCTTCCCCAAGGGGACTCGCACAACGAGATTGCTAATTAATCCTCTCTCATTACACAACACCCAGTCTAAGATGGTCTCCCCTCTAGTTGGTTCCTCGACATATTGGTCTAGAAAACCATCCCTTGTGCACTCCAGGAAATCCTCCTCCACCGTATTGTTTCCAGTTTGGTTAGCTCAATCTATATGCATATTAAAGTCACCCATTATGGAGGAGGATTTCCTGGAGTGCATAAGGGATAGTTTTCTCGACCAATATGTCGAGGAACCAACTAGGGGGGAGGCCATCTTAGACTGGGTGTTGTGTAATGAGAGAGGATTAATTAGCAATCTCGTTGTGCGAGGCCGCTTGGGTAAGAGTGACCATAATATGGTGGAATTCTACATCAGGATGGAGAATGAAACAGTTAATTCAGAGTCCATGGTCCAGAACTTAAAGAAGGGTAACTTTGAAAGTATGAGGCGTGAATTGACTAGGATAGATTGGCGAATGATACTTAAGGGATTGACAGTGGATGGGCAATGGCAGACATTTAGAGACCGCATGGATGAACTACAACAATTGTACATCCCTGTCTGGCGTAAAAATAAAAAAGGAAAGGTGGCTCAACCGTGGCTATCAAGGGAAATCAGGGATGGTATTAAAGCCAAGGAAGTGGCATAAAAATTGGCCAGATATAGCAGTGAACCCGGCGACTGGGTGAAATTTAGAACTCAGCAGAGGAAGGCAAACGGTTTGATTAGGGCAGGGAAAATAGAATACGAGAAGAAGCTTGCAGGGAACATTAAGATGGACTTCAAAAGTTTCTGTTGATATGTAAAGAGAAAAAGGTTAATAAAGACAAACGTACGTCCCCTGCAGTCAGAATCAGGGGAAGTCATAACGGGGAACAAAGAAATGGCAGACAAATTGAACAAGTACTTTGGTTCGGTATTCACTAAGGAGAACACAAATAAGCTTCCGGATATAAAAGGGGTCAGAGGGTCTCGTAAGAAGGAGGAACTGAGGGAAATCCTTATTAGTCGGAAAATTGTGTTGGGGAAATTGATGGGATTGAAGGCCGATAATTCCCCAGGGCCTGATGGACTGCATCCCACAGAACGTTAGGAGGTGGCCTTGGAAATAGCGGATGCATTGACAGTCATTAACCAACATTCCATAGACTCTGGATCAGTTCCCATGGAGTGGAGGGTAGCCAATGTAACCCCCCTTTTTAAAAAAGGAGGGAGAAAGAAAACAGGGAATTATAGCCTGACATCGGTTGTGGGTAAAATGATGGAATCAATTTACGTCCCCTGCAGTCAGAATCAGGGGAAGTCATAACGGGGAACAAAGAAATGGCAGACAAATTGAACAAGTACTTTGGTTTGGTATTCACTAAGGAGGACACAAATAAGCTTCCGGATATAAAAGGGGTCAGAGGGTCTCGTAAGAAGGAGGAACTAAAATCAATTATTAAGGATATCATATCAGCGCATTTGGAAAGAAGTGACATGATAGGTCCAAGTCAGCATGGATTTGTGAAAGGGAAATCATGCTTGACAAATCTTCTGGAATTTTTTGAGGATGTTTCCAGTAGAGTGGACAAGGGAGAACCAGTTGATGTGGTGCATTTGGACTTTCAGAAGGCTTTCGACAAGGTCTCACACAAGAGATTAAGGTGCAAAGTGAAAGCACATGGGATTGGGGGTAGTGTGCTGACGTGGATTGAGAACTGGTTGTCAGACAGGAAGCAAAGAGTAGGAGTAAATGGGTACTTTTCAGAATGGCAGGCAGTGACATATGGGGTACCACAAGGTTCTGTGCTGGGGCCTCAGCTGTTGACATTGTACATTTAGATTGAGACGAGGGGATTAAATGTAGTATCTCCAAATTTGCGGATGACACTAAGTTGGGTGGCAGTGTGAGCTGCGAGGAGGATGCTATGAGGCTGCAGAGTGACTTGGATAGGTTAGGTCAGTGGGCAAATGCATGGCAGATGAAGTATAATTTGGATAAATGTGAGGTTATACACTTCGGTGGTAAAAACAGAGAGACAGACTATTATCTGAATGGTGACAGATGAGGAAAAGGGGAGGTGCAACGAGACCTGGGTGTCATGGTACATCAGTCTTTGAAGGTTGGCATGCAGGTACAGCAGGCGGTGAAGAAAGAACATGGCATGTTGGCCTTCATAGCGAGGGGATTTGAGTACAGGGGCAGGGAGGTGTTAGTACAGTTGTAAAGGGCCTTGGTGAGGCCGCACCTGGAGTATTGTGTACAGTTTTGCTCTCCTAACTTGAGGATGGACATTCTTGCTATTGAGGGAGTACAGCAAAGGTTCACCAGACTGATTCCCGGGATGGCGGGAGTGACATATCAAGAAAGATTAGATCAACTGGGCTTGTATTCACTGGAGTTCAGAAGAATGAGAGGAGATCTCATAGAAACGTTTAAAATTCTGATGGTTTTAGACAGGTTAGATGCAGGAAGAATGTTCCCAATGTTGGGGAAGTCCAGAACCAGAGGTCACAGTCTAAGAATAATGGGTAAGCCATTTAGGACCGAGATGAGGAGAAACTTCTTCACCCAGAGAGTGGTGAACGTGTGGAATTCTCTACCACAAAAAGTTGCTGAGGCCAATTCACCAAATATATTCAAAAAGGAGTTGGATGTAGTCCTTAGTACTAGGGGGATCAAGGGGTATGGCGAGAAAGCAGGAATGGGGTACTGAAGTTGCATGTTCAGCCATTAAGTCATTGAATGGCGGTGCAGGCTCTAAGGGCCGAATGGCCTATTCCTGCACCTATTTTCCATGTTTCTATGATAACTGTTGCACCTTTATTGCATGCACCCCTAATTTCCTGTTTGACGCCCTCCCCGACATCACTACTACTGTTTGGAGGTCTGTACACAACTCCCACTTGTGTTTTCTGCCCCTTGGTATTCTGTTGCTCCACCCATACCGATTCCACATCATCCAAGCTAATGTCGTTCCTTATAGTTGCATTACTTTCCTCTTTAACCAGCAACGCCAGCGCGCCTCCTTTTCCTTTCTGTCTATCCTTCCTAAATGTTGAATACCCTTGGATGTTGAGTTCCCAGCGTTGGTCACCCTGGAGCCATGTCTCCGTGATGTCAACCACATCGTATCCGTTAACTGCTATCTGCACATTTAATTCGTCCATCTTATTGCGAATACTCCTCTCATTGAGGCACAGAGCCTAAAGGCTTGCCTTTTTAACAGACTTAGGCCCTTTAGAATTTTGCGGCAAAGTGGCCCTTTTTGTTTTATGCCTTGGGGTTCTCTGCCCTCCACTTTTACTCATCTCCTTTCTGTCTTTTGCTTCTGTCTCAATTTTGTTTCCCTCTGTCTCCCTGCATTGGTTCCCATCCCCCTGCCATATTAGTTTAACTCCTCCCCAACAGCACTAGCAAACACTCCTCCTGGGACATTTGTTTCGGTCCTGCCGAGGTGCAGACCATCTGATTTGTACTGGTCTCACCTCCCCCTTAACTGGTTCCAATGCCCCAGGAATTTGAATCCCTCCCTGCTGCACCACTGCTCAAGCCACATATTCATCTGAGCTATCCTGCAATTCCTACTCTGACTAGTACGTGGCACTGGTAGCAATCCCGAGATTACTACTTTTGAGGTCCTACTTTTTAATTTAGCTCCTAGCTCCTTAAATTCGTCTCGTAGGACCTCATCCCGTTTTTTACCTATATCGTTGGTACCAATGTGCACCACAACAACTGGCTGTTCACCCTCCCTTTTCAGAATGTCCTGTACCCGCTCCAAGACATCCTTGACCCTTGCACTTGGCAGGCAAAATACATTCATGGAGTCTCGGTTGTGGCCGCAGAAACGCCTATCTATTCCCCTTACAATTGAATCCCCTATCACTATCACTCTCCCACTCTTTTTCCTGCCCTCCTGTGCAGCAGAGCCAGCCATGGCGCCATGAACGTGGCTGCTGCTGCTCCCCACTGATGAGTCATCCCCTTGAACAGTAGTCAAAGCGGTGTATCTGTTTTGCAGGGGGATGACCGTGGGGGATCCCTGCACTACATTCCTTGCGCTGCTCTTCCTGTTGGTCTTTCATTCCCGATGGAAGGGCTGTGAAGCAATGGGACACCTCCAGCGTATTTGCAGGCGAGCTGCAAATCCTGTTAATCCTGCAAACCACCATGTTGCAGAGGAGGACAGATCCACGGTGGATCACGACGAACCAGAGCCTCAGACACAAGAGTCAGAGGTACATGGGGTGCACACATTTACCACAAAGAATCCCCCGATAATGCTGAATGTTGAACTAAATGGACTCCCAGTTTCAATGGAGCTGGACACGGGCGTGAGCCAGTCCATCGTGAGCTAAAAGACGTTCAAGAAATTGTGGTGCAGCAAAGCTTCAAGGCCAGTCTTAACTCCAATTCGCACAAAACTAAGAACTTATACAAATTAACTGATTCCCGTAATCGGCAGTGCTACTGTAAAGGTCTCTTACAATGGAACGGTGCACTCTGGGTGGTCCCGGGGAATGGTCCCACGCTGCTCCGCAGGAGCTGGCTGGGAAATATATGCTGGAACTGGGACGATGTCCGAGCGCTCTCCCCCGCTACCGACACTTTGTGTGCCCAGGTCTTAAACAAATTCCGCTTGCTGTTTGAACCAGGCATCGGGAAGCTCCAAGGAGCAAAAGTGCAGCTCCATCTAATTCCAGCGGTGCAACCCATTCATCACAAGGCGAGAGCAGTGCCACACATAATGAGAGAATGGGTAGAGATCGAGCTGGACCGGCTGCAAAGAGAGGGCATCATTTCACCGATCGAATTTAACGAGTGGGCCAGCCCAATCATCCCAGTCCTCAAGGGAGACGGCACCGTCGGAATCTGTGGCGATTACAAAGTAACGATCAATCGTTTCTACCTGGAGGACCAATACCCACTACCAAAGGCAGATGACCTCTTTGCAAAGCTGGTGGGAGGAAAGACGTTCACGAAGCTGGACTTGACTTCAGCCTACATGATGCAGGAGCTGGAGGAATCGTTGAAGGGCCTCACCTGCATCAACACACACAAAGGTATCTTCATTTATAACAGATGCCCGTTTAGAATTAAATCAGTGGCGGCAATATTCCAGAGAAATATGGAAACCTCACTGAAGTTGGTCCCGTGCACGGTGGTCTACCAGGACAACATCTTGATCACAAGTCGGGACACAGTCGAGCATCTGCAGAACATGGAGGAGGTTCTTAGTCGACTCAACTGCGTGAGGCTCAGGTTAAAAAGCTCAGTGCGTTTTCCTGGCACCTGAAGTGGAGTTCCTGGGGAAGAGGATTGCGGCGGATGGCATCAGGCCCATCGATTTGAAGACGGAGGCAATCGAGAACACACCGAGGCCACAGAATGTGATGGACCTGCGGTCGTTTCTAGGACTCCTGAACTATTTTGGTGACTTCTTAACGAGTCTCAGCACATTGTTAGAATCACTGCACGCCTTACTGCATGAAGGGGGTGGATGGGTATGGGGTAAAAGCCAAGAAAATACCTGTGTAAAAGCTCGAAAATTGTTATGCTCAAACAAATTGCTTGTGTTGTATGATCCATGTAAGCGTTTGGGACTAGCATGTGATCCATCATCATACGATGTCGGTTGTGTATTGCAACAAGCTAATGATTTTGGGACATTGCAACCGGTTGCTTATGCATCCAGGAGTCTGTCTAAGGCTGAGAGAGCCTACCGCATGGTTGAAAAATATGCGTTAGTGAGTGTCAATGGGGTAAAGAAAATGCATCAATATCTGTTTGGGCTAAGATTTGAATTGGAAACTGAGCATAAGCCACTCATATCCTTGTTTTTGGAGAGTAAAGGGATAAATACCAATGCATCGGCCCGCATCCAGAAATGGGCGCTCACGTTGTCCGCAAACAACTACGCCATCCACCACAGGCCAGGCACAGAAAACTGTGCCGATGCTCTAAGCAGGCTGTCATTGTCCACCAATGGGGTGGAAATGGCGCAGCCCGCAGATTAGTCATGCTTATGGAAGCATTTGAGAGTGAGCAATCATCCGTCACAGCCCGACAGAATAAAACCTGGACGAGCCAGGACCCTTATTGTCCCTAGTTAAAAACTGTGTCCTTCACGGGAGCTGGTCCAGTGTCGCAGTGGAAATGCAGGAAGAGATAAAGCTGTTCCAGCGGCGCAAAGAGGAATTGTGTATACAGGCAGACCTCCTTCTGTGGGGTAATCGGGTTGTGGTTCCCAAGAAGGGCAGAGAGACCTTAATCAATGACCTGCACAGTACCCACCCAGGCATCGTAATGATGAAAGCGATAACCAGATCGCATGTGTGGTGGCCCGTTATTGATGGGGACTTAGAGTCCTGCGTGCACAGATGCAACACATGCTCGCAGCTGAGCAATGTACCCAGGGAGGCGCCACTCAGTTTATGGTCTTGGCCCTCCAAACCGTGGTCTAGGGTCCATGTCGACTATGCAGGCCCGTTCTTGGGTAAAATGTTCCTAGTGGTTGTAGATGCTTACTCCAAATGGTTTGAATGTGAGATAATGTTGGCAAGCACGTCCGCTGCCACCACTGAAAGCCTGCGGGTCATATTTGCTACGCACAGCCTGCCTGATGGCCTTGTGAGCAACAACGGGCCATGTTTACCAGTGCTGAGTTCAAAGAATTTATGACCCGCAACGGGATCAAACATGTTACATCTGCCCCACTTATACCAGCATCCAATGGCCAGACAGAGATATCAGTGCAAAACATCAAGCAGGGCTTGAACAGGGTAATGGAAGGCTCACTGCAGACTCGCCTATCCCGAGTCCTGCTCAGGTACTGCACGAGACCCCTCTCGCTCACCGGGATCCCACCTGCTGAACTGCTCATGAAAAGGGCACATAAGACAAGGCACTCGTTATTTCACCCCGATCTACATGAACAGGTAGAGGGCAGGTGGCCTCAACACAGTCAGTATCATGATAGCGCAAATATGTCAGCGAGATTGAAATCAATGATCTTGTATTTGTATTGAATTATGGACAAGGTCCCAAATGGCTTCCGGCACTGTCGTGGCCAAAGAGGGGAGCAGGGTGTTTCGGGTCAAACTGTCAAATGGACTTATTCACCGGAAACACTTGGACCAAATCAAACTCAGATTCACGGACTATCCTGAGCAACCCACTTTGGACCTTACCTTCTTTGACCCCCCAACATACACACCAGTGGCAACTGACACCGCGGTTGGCCAAGAAGCAGAACCCATCATCCAAAGCTACCCAGCAGAACTTACCTCAACAGGCTGCCCAGCAAGGCCAGCTGCACAGCAGCCCAGCGAGGGACCAACAGACGACTCATCAATACCAGCATTTGCTCCTAGCCGATCAACCAGGGCAAGAAGGGTCCCAGATCGACTCACCTTGTAAATAGTTACACTGTTGACTTTGGCGGGGAGTGTAGTTATTTATGTAAACTTGCATATACTCTGTACAGCAACCAGAGGGCTCATCCCCTGAATCCCAAGGGATCCCATAATCCCTTGGGAGCAAAGGTATTTAAGGAGGCCTCACAGGTTGGAGAGGCAATCTAGAGACCTGTAATAAAGGGCTAAGGTCACACTTTACTTTGAGCTCACAGTATCCAGTCAGAATAATTTTTCATACAAAACAATCATCTCATGATATCGATTCTACACGCATGTTCGTTCGGAGGGCCAGGATGTATCTGGATTTGTTGCCGACCTATGACGTCTGGCTGAACCATATAAGTTTGAAACTGCGTTGGCATACATGCTGCGGGACTTCTTTGTAATCGGCATGAACCACGAGATGATCCTGTGTAAGCTACTGGTGGCAGAGACACTGGATTTGAGCAAAACCATCACGAATGCCCAATCATGCATGATGACAGACAAAAGCTTAAAGCAGATATCATTGAAAAATCGGAACTCGACAAGTACTGTAAACAAGATGGCATCGTCGTTTGGCAGAGCTCCATATGTCACGGCCTACCTGACTGCATATGTGAAACCTGCAGCTGCTCAAAGTCCGCCAACAGGAATGCATCCGATATCACCATGTTGGCATTGTGGGAGAAATCATCGGTATCATTAGTGTCGGATTAAACAGTGCATTTGTAAAGGCTGTTCGAGAGTGGGGCATCTCCAGCACATGTGTCCTCAACTGAGCAAGTGTGCTGCGACACACCACATGGAGGATGACGACCAGTCTAGCGTGGATACAGATATGCAATCCGAGATATCAGAGGAGTAAGTGTATGGACTGTATTCATTCCTAACAAAGAGCCAAGCGATAATGATTAATGTAAAACTTAATGGTATGCCGGTATCAGTGAAATTGGACACAGGTGCAAGTCAATCAATAATGAGCCAGAGGACATTCGACAGGCTGTGAGATACTAAGGCTGTGAGGCCTAAGCTGAGTCAATGCCAATCAATGTCAAGTTGTGTACATACACTAAAGAACTCATAACAGTGATTGGCAGTGTAGTAATCAAGGTGTCGTTTGATGGTGTGGTTCTCGATGTACCGTTCTGGATTGTTCCAGGCAATAGTACAATGCTGTTCGGCAGGAACTGGTTAGAAAAAATCAAATGGAACTGGAACCAGATCAAAGCGTTGTCGTCGGAGGAGGATACTCCATGTGCTCAAGTGCTGAGCAAACTCCCCTCGCTGTTTGAACCAGGCGTCGGCAATTTCATGGGAGCCAAGGTACAGATCCACATGGACTTGGATGCAAAACCCATCTCCATCATAAAGCTCGGGCAATTCCGTACATAATGAGGGAGAAGGTCGAAATCGAGCTGGACAGGCTCCAGCATGAAGGGATCATATCACCGATCAAATTTAACGACTGGGCCATCCCATTATTCCCGTTTTGAAAAGTGAAGTCACTGTCAGCCATGAAATCATTGAATGGCGGTGCAGGCTAGAAGGGACTAATGGCCTACTCCTGCACCTATTTTCTATGTTTCTATGTCAGGATTCGTGTAGACTACAAGGTTACGATCAATCGAGTTTTGAAACAGGAACAATACCCGTTACCGAAGGCTGATGACCTGGTTGCGGGGGAAGTCATTCTTAAAACTGGATCTGACATCGGTCTACATGACACAGGAGCTTTTCAACACATCGAAGAAACTTATGTGCATTAACACTCATAAAGGACTGTTTATCTACAACAGGTGCCCTTTTGCAATTCGCTCGGCTGCAGGCATTTTGCAGAGGAACATAGAGAGTCTACTGAAGTCTGTCCACAGAACCATCATGTTCCAAGATGACATATTGGTCCCGGGATGAGAGAATTGACATATGAAGAAAGACTGGATCGACTAGGCTTATATTTAATGGAATTTAGAAGAATGAGAGGGGATCGCATAGAAACATATAAAATTCTGATGGGATTGGACAGGTTAGATGCAGGAAGAATGTTCCCGATATTGGGGAAGTCCAGAACCAGGGGTCACAGTCTAAGGATAAGAGATAAGCCATGTAGGACCGAGATGAGGAGAAACTTCTTCACTCAGAGAGTTGTGAGCATGTGGAATTCTCTGCCACAAAAAGTTGTTGAGGCCAGTTCGTTAGATATATTCAAAAGGGAGTTAGATGTGGCCCTTATGGCAAAAGGGATAAAGGGGTATGGAGAGAAAGCAGGAATGGGGTACTGAAGTGCATGATCAGTTATGATCATATTGAATGGTGGTGCAGGCTCGAAGGGCCGAATGGCCTATTCCTGCAACTCTTTTCTATGTTTCTCTGTTTCTATAGTCACAGGTCGTGACTCTGCCGAACAACTGAAAAACCTGGAAGCGATACTACATCATCTGCACAAAGTGGGACTCAGACTGAAACGCTCGAAGTGCATCTTCATGGCACCAGAAGTCGAATTCCTGGGGAGGAAAATTGCTGCTGAGGGTATCAGGCCTACGGACCGAAAACCAAGGCCATCAAAAATGCACCTAAGCCTCAGAATACGACGGAGCTGCGTTCGTTCCTTGGTCTACTCAACTACTTCTGTAATTTCTTACCTAGATTGAGCAACTTATTAGAGCCACTGCACATGCTGCTAAGAAAAGGTGACAGCTGGTTTTGGGGTGCATGTCAAGATAGAGCTTTTGAGAAAGCTACTAATCTACTTTGCTCTAATAATCCCAATTCCTGTGGGATCTCCAGCCAACTAAATTGAGACCCCCTCCATCCCGCGCGAAAATCAGGATGGGTGAACAACCAAAGGTAAATCAGAGGACCAATTCTCCACGCGGGTTGGGTCCTACCATCGCCATGTGTCACACAATTACTCCTAGGCTCAGCTTGGTTTTAAACCGATTTATTTATGAGAATAAACAACATTTTAGATTTAAATTCCACAACACAATCTGAGGAGAGAATGGCGGGGGCTTATTTGTAACGTTGGGTGATATCGAACCGGATGCTCATTATACATCCCGTCCAATTCTAAATTCAGTTAATAGAAAAGACTGATTTGTATTTATGCCAATAAGTTTATTTTAAAGTGCAGTCACTGTTGTAATGTAGGAAATGCGGCAGCCAATTTGCGCACAAACAGCAATGTGATAATGACCAGCTATCTTTTTTTCGTGGCGTTGGCTGAGCAATAAATATCAGCTCCAGGACATCGGAGATAACTGCCCTGCTCTTCTTCAGAATATTATCATGCGATCTTTCACACTCACCTGTGAGGGCAGTAGTGGCCTCAGTTTAGAGTCTCATCCGAAAGATAGCACCTCCAACAGTGCAGCACTCCCTCAGTATTGCCCCTCCAACAGTGCAGCACTCCATCAGTACTGCCCCTCCGACAGTGTGGTGCTCCCTCAGTACTGCCCCTCCGAGAGTGCGGTGCTCCCTCAGTATTGCCCCTCTGACAATGCGGTGCTCCCTCAGTACTGCCCCTCCGAGAATGCGGTGCTCCCTCAGTACTGCCCCTCCAACAGTGCAGCACTCCCTCAGTGTTGCCCCTCCGACAGTGCAGCGCTCCCTCAGTATTGCCCCTCCGGCAGTGCAGCACTCAATGCTCTCTGAAGCGGCCCAGCAAACCACTAAAAAATCCAATTATGAAAATCCAATCGCTGTCTTGCCACCATTTTCTCAAGGTAGATGGGGTTGGGCAGGAAATGCAGCCACATCTCCAACTATTTATCTCTATCTATTTCACAATTTTATCCTCGGCCATGACAATCACTGATGGGAAGAAAAGACAGAAAGACTTGCATTTATATAGCACCTTTCACAACCTCAAGACGTCCCCAGGCATTTGACCGCCAATGAAATACTTTTAATGAGTAGATACTGTTGTAGTTTTTGGAACTGCAGCAGTCAATTTGCATACAGCAAGATCCCACAAGCAGCAAATTGATAAAGGCCAGGTTTGCCCACAGAATAACCCTACTTGGGCAGTGAAACACTTTGGGACACCTTTAGGATGAGAAAAGGTGCTGGCAAATATCCTGCTGATGTCACGAATTGATGCAGTTACAATAATTTGGTGCAAATATTACTCTCCCTGCATTGTGTATACCTCTGGGCACTACACCGTAGGAAGGATATCGAGGCCTTGGAGAGGGTGCAGAAGAGATTTACGAGAATATACCAGGGATGAGGGACTTCAGATCAGCGGAGAGGCTGGAGATACTGGGGTTGATCTCCTTAGAGTAGGGAAGGTTAAGGGAGGATTTAATAGCGGTGTTCAAATTGTTGAATGGATTTGATAGAGTAGTTAGGGAGAAACTGTTTCCACTGACGGGAGGAATGGTAACTAGGGGAGACAGATTTTAAATAATTGTTAAAAGTACCAAAGTGTAGATGAGAATTTTTTTAATGCAGCAAGTTGTTGTGATATCGAACGCGCTGCCTGAAAGGGAGCAGATTAAATAGTAACTTTCAAAAGGGGAATTGTATAAATACTTGAAAAGTGTGTGTGTATGAGAGAGTGCATGCGTTTCTGTGTGTGTGTGTGTACGAGAGAGTGTATGTGTTTCTGTGTGTGTGACATTGTGTCTGTTTGTGTGTGTGGAGAGAGAGTGTATGTGTTTCTGTGCGTGTGTCTTTGTGTCTGTGTGTGTGTGTGAGAGTGTATGTGTTTCTGTGTGCGTGTGTCCTGAGTCTGTCTGTGTGTGTGTGTGTGTGAGTGTATGTGTTTCTCTGTGTGTGTAGTCTTTGTATCTGTGTGTGTGTGTGAGAGAGTGTATGTGTTTGTGTGTGTGTGTCTTTGTGTCTGTGTGTGTGTGTATGAGAGCGTGTATGTGTTTCTGTGTGTGTGTGTGTGTGTGTGTGTGTGTGAGTGTATATGTTTCTGTGTGCTTGTGTCCTGTGTCTGTGTGTGTGCCTGTGTGTGTGAGAGAGCGTGCATGTATTTCTGTGTGCGTGTATTTCTTTGTGTCTGTGTGTGTGTGTTTGAGAGAGGGTATATATTTCTGTGTGTGTGTGTCTTTGTGTGTGTGTGTGAGAGAGTGCATGTGTTGCTGTGTGTGTGTCTTTGTGTGTGAGTGTGTGTGAGTGTATGTATTTCTGTGTGTGTGAGAGCCTTTGTGTGTGTGTGTATGTGTGAGAGTGTATGTGTTTATGTGTGCATGTGTGCCTTTGTGTCTGTATGTGTGTGTTTGAGAGAGGTTATATGTTTCTGTGTGTGTGTGTCTTTGTGTCTATGTGTGCGTGTGTGTGTGAGATAGTGTATGTGTTACTGTGTTTGTGTGTGTCTTTGTGTCTGTGTGTGTGTGTTTGAGAAAGGGTATATGGTTCTGTGTGTGTGTGTGTCTTTGTGTGTGTGAGAGAGAGTGTATGTGTTGCTGTGTGTGTGTGTCTTTGTATCCTTGTGTGTATGTGAATGTATGTGTTTCTGTGTGCTTGTGTCCTGTGTGTGCATGTGTGTGAGAGAGTGCATGTGTTTCTGTGTGTGTATGTGTCTTCGTTTGAGTCTGTGCATGTAAGAGAGAGTGCATTAGCTTCTGTGTGTGTGTGTCTTTGTGTCTGTGTGTGTGTTTGAGAGAGGGTATATGTTTCTGTGTGTGTGTGTGTCTTTGTGTCTGTGTGTGTATGAGAGAGTGTATGTTTCTGTGTATCTGTGTGTGTATCTTTGTGTGTTTGTGTGTGTATGTGTGTGAGAGAGAGAGTGTATGTGTTTCTCTGTGTGTATGTGTCTTTGTGTCTGTGTGTGTGTGTGTGTATGAGAGTGTATGTGTTTCTGTATGTATGTGTGTCTTTGTTCTGTGTGTGTGTGTGTCTTTCTGTATGTGTGTGTGTGACTGTGAGTGTATGTGTTTCTGTGCGTGTCTCCTGTGTCTGTGTGTGTGTGTGTGAGTGTATGTGTTTCTGTGTGTGTGTGTGTCTTTGTGTCTGTGTGTGTCTGTGAGAGTGTATGTGTTTCTGTATGCATGCGTGTCTTTGTGTCTGTGTGTGTGTGAGAGTGTGTATGTGTCTGTGTGTGTGTCTGTGTGTGTGTCTTTGTTTCTCTGTGTGTGTGTGTCTTTGTGCCTGTGTGTGTGTTTGAGAGAGGGTATATGTTTCTGTGTGTGTGTCTTTGCGTCTGTGTGTGTGTGTGAGAGAGTGTATGTGTTTCTGTGTTTGTGTGTCTTTGTGTCTGTGTGTGTGTATGTGAGTTTATGTGTTTCTGTGTGCTTGAGTCCTGTGTGTGTGCGTGTGTGAGAGAGTGCATGTGTTTCTGTGTGTGTGTGTGTCTTTGTGTGTGTGTGTGAGAGAGTGTATGTGTTTCTGTGTGTGTGCGTATCTTTGTGTGTTTGTGTGTGTGTGTATGCGTGTGAGAGAGAGAGTGTATGTGTTTCTCTGTGTGTTGTGTGTCTTTGTGTCTGTGTGTGTGTGTGTGAGTGTATGTGTTTCTGTGTGTGTGTGTCGTTGTGCCTGTGTGTGTGTGTGTGTGTGTGTGTGTTTGAGAGTGTATGTATTTCTGTGTGTGTGTGTCTTTGTGTCTGTGTTTCTGTGAGAGTGTATGTGTTTCTGTATGCATGTGTGTCTTTGTTTATGTGCGTGTGTGTGTTTTTGTGTATGTGTGTGTGTGTCTGTGAGTCTATATGTTTCTGTGTGTGTGTCCTGTGTCTGTGTGTGTGTGTGAGAGTGTATGTGTTTCTGTATGCATGTGTGTCTTAGTGTCTGTGTGTGTGAGAGAGTGTGTATGTGTCTGTGTGTGTGTGTCAGTGTGTGTGTCTTTGTTTCTCTGTGTGTGTGTGAGTCTTTGTGTCTGTGTGTGTGTATGTGAGTGTATGTGTTTCTGTATGCATGTGTCTTTGTGTCTCTGTGTGTGTATGTGAGTGTATGTGTTTCTGTATGCGTGTGTCCTGTGTCTGTGTGTGTGTGTGTGTGAAAGTGTATGTGTTTCTGTGCGTGTGTGTGAGAGAGTGTATGTGTTTCTGTGTGCGTGTGTGTCTTTGTATGTGTGTGTGTGTGTGTGTGTGTGTGAGAGTGTATGTGTTTCTGTGTGTGTGTGTCTTTGTGTCTGTGTGCGTGTGAGAGAGGCTATATGTTTCTGTGTGTGTGTGTGTGTATATTTGTGTGTTTGTGTGTGTGTGCGTGTGAGAGGGTATATATTTGTGTGTGTGTGTGTAACTTTGTGTGTTTGTGTGTGTGTGTGAGAGAGAGAGACAGTGTATGTGTTTCTCTGTGTGTGTGTGTCTTTGTGTCTGTGTGAGTGTATGTGTTTCTATGTGTGTGTGTCTTTGTGCCTGTGTGTGTGTGTGTGTGTTTGAGAGTGCATGTGTTTCTGTGTGTGTGTGTCTTTGTGTCTGTGTGTCTGTGAGAGTGTATGTGTTTCTGTATGCATGTGTGTCTTTGTTTCTGTGTGTGTGTGTGTCTTTGTGTATGTGTGTGTGTGTCTGTGAGTGTATGTGTTTCTGTGTGTGTGTGTGTCTTTGTGTCTGTGTGTGTGTGTGAGAGTGTATGTGTTTCTGTATGCATGTGTGTCTTTGTGTCTGTTTGTGTGAGAGAGTGTGTATGTGTCTGTGTGTGTGTGTCAGTGCGTGTGTCTTTGTTTCTTTGTGTGTGTGTGTCTTTGTGTCTGTGCGTGTATGTGAGTGTATGTGTTTCTGTATGCATGTGTGTCTTTGTGTCTGTGTGTGTGTATGTGAGTGTATGTGTTTCTGTATGCGTGTGTCCTGTGTCTGTGTGTGTGTGTGTGTGAAAGTGTATGTGTTTCTGTGCGTGTGTGTGAGACTGTATGTGGTTCTGTATGCATGTGTGTCTTTGTGCCTGTGTGTATGTGGGAGAGGGTATGTGTTTCTGTGTGTGCGTGTCTTTGTGTGTGTTTATGTGTGTGTGTGTGTGTGTGTGAGAGAGAGAGAGAGTGTATGTGTTTCTGTGTGTGTGTCTTTGTGTCTGTGTGTGTGTATGTGAGTGTATGTGTTTCTGTATGTGTGTGTCCTGTGTCTGTGTGTGTGTGTGTGTGTGAAAGTGTATGTGTTTCTGTGCGTGTGTGTGAGAGAGTGCATATGTTTCTGTGTGTGTGTGTGTGTCTTTGTGTGTGTGTGTGTGTGTGAGAGAGAGTGCATGTGTTTCTGTGTGTATGTGTGTCTTTGTGTGTGTGTGTGTGTGTGAGAGTGTGAGAGGGTATATGTTTCTGTGTGTGTGTGTGTATCTTTGTTTGTTTGTGTGTGTGTGTGAGGGAGAGAGTGTATGTGTTTCTCTCTGTGTGTGTGTCTTTGTGTCTGTGTGTGTGTGAGTGTATATGTTTCTGTGTGTGTGTGTCTTTGTGCCTGTGTGTGTGTGTGAGAGTGTATGTGTTTCTGTGTGTGTGTGTGTATTTGTGTCTGTGTGTGTGAGAGAGTGTATGTGTTTCTGTGTGCATGTGTGTCTTTGTGTCTGGTGTGTGTGTGAGAGTGTGTATGTGTCTGTGTGTGTGTGTCTGTGTGTGTGTCTTTGTTTCTCTGTGTGTGTGTGTCTTTGTGTCTGTGTGTGTGTATGTGAGTGTCTGTGTTTCTGTATGCGTGTGTCTTTGTGTCTGTGTGTGTGTATGTGAGTGTATGAGTTTCTGTATGCGTGTGTCCTGTGTCTGTGTCTGTGTGTGTGTGAAAGTGTATGTGTTTCTGTGCGTGTGTGTGAGAGTGTATTTGTTTCTGTATGCATGTGTGTCTTTGTGCCTGTGTGTGTGTGGGAGAGGGTATGTGTTTCTGTGTGTGAGTAGTCTTTGAGTCTGCGTGTGTGTATAAGAGAGTGTATGTGTTTCTGTGTGCGTGTGTGTGTCTGTGTGTGTGTGTGTGTGTGAGAGAGAGAGTGCATGTGTTTCTGTGTGTGTGTGTCTTTGTGTCTGTGTGTGTGTGAGAGTGTTGTGTGTTTTTGTTTGTGTGTGTCTTTGTGTCTGCGTGTGTGTATAAGAGAGTGTATGTGTTTCTGTGTGTGTTTGTGACTTTGTGTCTGTGTGTGTGTATGAGAGCGTGTACGTGTTTGTGTGTGTGTGTGTGTGTGTGTGTGTGTGTGTGAGAGTGTATGTGTTTCTGTGTGCTTGTGTCCTGTGTCTGTGTGTGTGTCTTTGTGTGTGAGAGAGCGTGCATGTGTTTCTGTGTGCGTGTGTTTCTTTGTGCCTGTGTGTGTGTGTTCGAGAGAGGGTATATGTTTCTGTGTGTGTGTGTCTTTGTGTCTGTGTGTGAGAGAGTGTATGTGTTTCTGTGTGTGTGTGTGCCTTTGTGTGTGTGTGTGTGTGAATGTGTGAGAGTGTATGTGTTTCTGTTTGCATGTGTGCCTTTGTGTCTGTATGTGTGTGTTTGAGAGAGGTTATATGTTTCTGTGTGTGTGTCTTTGTGTCTATGTGTGTGTGTGAGAGAGTGTGTGTTTCTGTGTGCGTGTGGGTCTTTGTGTCTGTGTGTGTGTGTGTTTGAGAAAGGGTATATGGTTCTGTGTGTGTGTGTGTCTTTGTGTGTGTGCGTGTGTGTGAGAGAGTGTATGTGTTTCTGTGTTTGTGTGTCTTTGTGTCTGTGTGTGTGTATGTGAGTGTATGTGTTTCTGTGTGCTTGTGTCCTGTGTGTGTACATGTGTGTGAGAGAGTGCATGTGTTTCTGTGTGTGTATGTGTCTTCGTTTGAGTTTGTGCGTGTGAGAGAGAGTGCATGAGGTTCTGTGTATGTGTGTGCCTTTGTGTCTGTGTGTGTGTTTGAGAAAGGGTTTATGTTTCTGTGTATGTGTGTGCCTTTGTGTCTGTGTGTGTGTGTGAGTGAGTGTATGTGTTTCTGTGTTTGTGTGTCTTTGTGTGTGTATGTGAGTGTATGTGTTTCTGTGTGCTTGAGTCCTGTGTGTGTGCGTGTGTGTGAGAGAGTGCATGTGTTTCTGTGTGTGTGTGTGTCTTTGTGTGTGTGTGTGAGAGTGTATGTGTTTCTGTGTGTGTGTGTCTTTGTGTCTGTGTGCGTGTGTGAGAGGGTATATGTTTCTGTGTGTGTGTGTATATTTGTGTGTTTGTGTGTGTATGTGTGTGAGAGAGAGAGTGTATGTGTTTATGTGTGTGTGTGTCTTTGTATCTGTGTGTGTGTATATGAATGTATGCGTTTCTGTGTGCTTGTGTCCTGTGTGTGTGCATGTGTGTGAGAGAGTGCATGTGTTTCTGTGTGTGTATGTGTCTTCGTTTGAGTCTGTGCGTGTGAGAGAGAGTGCATGAAGTTCTGTGTATGTGTGTGTCTTTGTG
This sequence comes from Pristiophorus japonicus, assembly GCF_044704955.1. NCBI lineage: Eukaryota > Metazoa > Chordata > Chondrichthyes > Pristiophoridae > Pristiophorus > Pristiophorus japonicus. The sequence continues at coordinate 23,108,470 of NC_092011.1, read as the reverse complement.
TCTGTGTGTGTGTTTGAGAGAGGGTATATGTTTCTGTGTGTGTGTGTGTCTTTGTGTCTGTGTGTGTGTGTGAGAGAGTGTAGGTGTTTCTGTGTTTGTGTGTCTTTGTGTCTGTGTTTGTGTATGTGAGTGTATGTGTTTCTGTGTGCTTGAGTCCTGTGTGTGTGCGTGTGTGTGAGAGAGTGCATGTGTTTCTGTGTGTGTGTCTTTGTGTGTGTGTGTGAGAGTGTATGTGTTTCTGTGTGTGTGTGTCTTTGTGTCTGTGTGCGTGTGTGAGAGGGTATATGTTTCTGTGTGTGTGTGTGTATCTTTGTGTGTTTGTGTGTGTATGTGTGTGAGTTAGAGAGTGTATGTGTTTCTCTGTGTGTGTGTCTTTGTGTCTGTGTGTGTGTGTGAGTGTATGTGTTTCTGTGTGTGTGTGTCTTTGTGCCTGTGTGTGTGTGTGTGTGTGAGTGTGTATGTGTGTATGTGTTTCTGTATGTATGTGTGTCTTTGTTTCTGTGTGTGTGTGTCTTTGTGTCTGTGTGTGTGTGTGTGTGTGTGAGAGTGTATGTGTTTCTGTATGCATATGTGTCTTTGTGTCTGTGTGTGTGTGAGAGTGTGTATGTTTCTGTGTGTGTGTGTCTGTGTATGTGTCTTTGTTTCTCTGTGCGTGTGTGTCTTTGTGTCTGTGTGTGTGTTTGAGAGAGGATATATGTTTCTGTGTGTGTGTGTCTTTGCGTCTGTGTGTGTGTGTGAGAGAGTGTATGTGTTTCTGTGTTTGTGTGTCTTTGTGTCTGTGTGTGTGTATATGAGTGTATGTGTTTCTGTGTGCTTGAGTCCTGTGTGTGTGCGTGTGTGTGAGAGAGTGCATGTGTTTCTATGTGTGTGTGTGTCTTTGTGTGTGTGTGAAAGAGTATATGTGTTTCTGTGTGCGTGTGTGTCTTTGTGTGTGTTTATGTGTGTGAGAGGGTATATGTTTCTGTGTGTGTGTGTATCTTTGTGTGTTTGTGTGTGTGTGTGTGTGAGAGAGAGAGAGTGTATGTGTTTCTCTGTGTGTGTGTGTCTTTGTGTCTGTGTGTGTGTGTGTGAGTGTATGTGTTTCTGTGTGTGTGTCTTTGTGTCTGTATGTGTGTGTCTGTTTGAGAGTGTATGTGTTTCTGTGTGTGTGTGAGTCTTTGTGTCTGTGTGTCTGTGAGAGTGTATGTGTTTCTGTATGCATGTGTGTCTTTGTTTCTGTGTGTGTGTGTGTCTTTTTGTATGTGTGTGTGTGTCTGTGAGTGTATGTGTTTCTGTGCGTGTGTCCTGTGTCTATGTGTGTGTGTGAGAGTGTACGTGTTTCTGCTTGTTTGTGTGTCTTTGTGTCTGTGTGTGTGTGTGTGAGAGTGTATGTGTTTCTGTATGCATGTGTGTCTTTGTGTCTGTGTGTGGGAGAGAGTGTGTATGTGTCTGTGTGTGTGTGTCAGTGTGTGTGTCTTTGTTTCTGTGTGTGTGTTTGTCTTTGTGTCTGTGTGTGTGTATGTGAGTGTATGTGTTTCTGTATGCGTGTGTCCTGTGTCTGTGTGTGTGTTTGTGTGAAAGTGTATGTGTTTCTGTGCGTGTGTGTGAGACTGTATGTGTTTCTGTATGCATGTGTGTCTTTGTGCCTGTGTGTGTGTGGGAGAGGGTATGTGTTTCTGTGTGTGTGTGTATCTTTGTGTGTTTGTGTGTGTATGTGTGTGAGAGAGAGAGTGTATGTGTTTATGTGTGTGTGTGTCTTTGTATCTGTGTGTGTGTATATGAATGTATGCATTTCTGTGTGCTTGTGTCCTGTGTGTGTGCATGTGTGTGAGAGAGTGCATGTGTTTCTGTGTGTGTATGTGTCTTCGTTTGAGTCTGTGCGTGTGAGAGAGAGTGCATGAAGTTCTGTGTATGTGTGTGTCTTTGTGTCTGTGTGTGTGTTTGAGAGAGGGTATATGTTTCTGTGTGTGTGTGTGTCTTTGTGTCTGTGTGTGTGTGTGAGAGTGTGTAGGTGTTTCTGTGTTTGTGTGTCTTTGTGTCTGTGTTTGTGTATGTGAGTGTATGTGTTTCTGTGTGCTTGAGTCCTGTGTGTGTGCGTGTGTGTGAGAGAGTGCATGTGTTTCTGTGTGTGTGTCTTTGTGTGTGTGTGTGAGAGTGTATGTGTTTCTGTGTGTGTGTGTCTTTGTGTCTGTGTGCGTGTGTGAGAGGGTATATGTTTCTGTGTGTGTGTGTGTATCTTTGTGTGTTTGTGTGTGTATGTGTGTGAGTTAGAGAGTGTATGTGTTTCTCTGTGTGTGTGTCTTTGTGTCTGTGTGTGTGTGTGAGTGTATGTGTTTCTGTGTGTGTGTGTCTTTGTGCCTGTGTGTGTGTGTGTGTGTGAGTGTGTATGTGTGTATGTGTTTCTGTATGTATGTGTGTCTTTGTTTCTGTGTGTGTGTGTCTTTGTGTCTGTGTGTGTGTGTGTGAGAGAGTGTATGTGTTTCTGTATGCATATGTGTCTTTGTGTCTGTGTGTGTGTGAGAGTGTGTATGTTTCTGTGTGTGTGTGTCTGTGTATGTGTCTTTGTTTCTCTGTGCGTGTGTGTCTTTGTGTCTGTGTGTGTGTTTGAGAGAGGATATATGTTTCTGTGTGTGTGTGTCTTTGCGTCTGTGTGTGTGTGTGAGAGAGTGTATGTGTTTCTGTGTTTGTGTGTCTTTGTGTCTGTGTGTGTGTATATGAGTGTATGTGTTTCTGTGTGCTTGAGTCCTGTGTGTGTGCGTGTGTGTGAGAGAGTGCATGTGTTTCTATGTGTGTGTGTGTCTTTGTGTGTGTGTGAAAGAGTATATGTGTTTCTGTGTGCGTGTGTGTCTTTGTGTGTGTTTATGTGTGTGAGAGGGTATATGTTTCTGTGTGTGTGTGTATCTTTGTGTGTTTGTGTGTGTGTGTGTGTGAGAGAGAGAGAGTGTATGTGTTTCTCTGTGTGTGTGTGTCTTTGTGTCTGTGTGTGTGTGTGAGTGTATGTGTTTCTGTGTGTGTGTCTTTGTGTCTGTATGTGTGTGTCTGTTTGAGAGTGTATGTGTTTCTGTGTGTGTGTGAGTCTTTGTGTCTGTGTGTCTGTGAGAGTGTATGTGTTTCTGTATGCATGTGTGTCTTTGTTTCTGTGTGTGTGTGTGTCTTTTTGTATGTGTGTGTGTGTCTGTGAGTGTATGTGTTTCTGTGCGTGTGTCCTGTGTCTATGTGTGTGTGTGAGAGTGTACGTGTTTCTGCTTGTTTGTGTGTCTTTGTGTCTGTGTGTGTGTGTGTGAGAGTGTATGTGTTTCTGTATGCATGTGCGTCTTTGTGTCTGTGTGTGGGAGAGAGTGTGTATGTGTCTGTGTGTGTGTGTCAGTGTGTGTGTCTTTGTTTCTGTGTGTATGTCTTTGTGTCTGTGTGTGTGTATGTGAGTGTATGTGTTTCTGTATGCGTGTGTCCTGTGTCTGTGTGTGTGTTTGTGTGAAAGTGTATGTGTTTCTGTGCGTGTGTGTGAGACTGTATGTGTTTCTGTATGCATGTGTGTCTTTGTGCCTGTGTGTGTGTGGGAGAGGGTATGTGTTTCTGTGTGTGCGTGTCTTCGTGTGTGTTTTGGTGTGTGTGTGTGTCTGTGTGTGTGTGTGAGAGAGAGTGTATGTGTTTCTCTGTGTGTGTGTGTCTTTGTGTCTGTGTGTGTATGTGAGTGTATGTGTTTCTGTATGCGTGTGTCTTTGTGTCTGTGTGTGTGTATTTGAGTGTATGTGTTTCTGTATGCGTGTGTCCTGTCTCTGTGCGTGTGTGTGTGTGAAAGTGTATGTGTTTCTGTGCGTGTGTGAGAGAGTGAATGTGTTTCTGTGTGTGTGTCTTTGTGTCTGTGTGCGTGTCTGAGAGGGTATATGTTTCTGTGTGTGTGTGTGTATCTTTGTGTGTTTGTGTGTGTATGTGTGTGAGAGAGAGAGTGTATGTGTTTCTCTGTGTGTGTGTGTCTTTGTGTCTGTGTGTGTGTGAGTGTATCTGTTTCTGTGTGTGTGTGTCTTTGTGCGTGTGTGTGTGTGTGAGAGATTGTATGTGTTTCTGTATGTATGGGTGTCTTTGTTTCTGTGTGTGTGTGTGTGTTTTTGTGTATGTGTGTGTGTGTCTGTGAGTGTATGTGTTTCTGTGCGTGTCTCCTGTGTCTGTGTGTGTGTATGTGAGTGTATGTGTTTCTGTATCCGTGTGTCTTTGTGTCTGTGTGTGTGTATGTGAGTGTATGTATTTCTGTATGATTGTCCTGTGTCTGTGTGTGTGTGTGTGAAAGTGTATGTGTTTCTGTGCATGTGTGTGAGACTGTATGTGTTTCTGTATGCATGTGTGTCTTTGTGCCTGTGTGTGTGGGAGAGGGTATGTATTTCTGTGTGTGCGTATCTTTGTGTGTGTATGTGTGTGTGCGTGTGAGAGAGAGAGTGTATGTGTTTCTCTGTGTGTGTGTGTCTTTGTGTCTGTGTGTGTATGTGAGTGTATGTGTTTATGTTTGCGTGTGTCTTTGTGTCTGTGTGTGTGTATGTGAGTGTATGTGTTTCTGTATGCGTGTGTCCTGTGTCTGTGTGTGTGTGTGTGAAAGTGTATGTGTTTCTGTCCGTGTGTGTGAGAGAGTGCATGTGTTTCTGTGTGTGTGTGTGTGTTTGCGTCTGTGTGCATTTGAGAGTGTGTATGTGTCTGTGTGTCTGTGAGTGTATGTGTTTCTGTGCGTGTGTCCTGTGATGTGTGTGTGTGTGTGAGTCTGTATGTGTTTCTGTATGCATGTGAGTGTTTGTGTCTGTGTGCGTGTGAGAGTGTGTATGGGTCTGTGTGTGTGTGTCTGTGTGTGTGTCTTTGTTTCTCTGTGTGTGTGTGTCTTTGTGTCTGTGTGTGTGTTTGAGAGAGGGTATATGTTTCTGTGTGTGTGTGTCTTTGTGTCTCTGTGTGTGTGAGAGAGAGTGTATGTGTCTCTGTGTTTGTGTGTCTTTGTGTCTGTCTGTGCGTGTGTGAGTGTATGTGTTTCTGTGTGCTTGAGTCCTGTGTGTGTGCGTGTGTGTGAGAGTGTGCATGTGTTTCTGTGTGTGTGTGTGTCTTTGTGTGTGTGTGTGAGAGAGTGTATGTGTTTCTGTGTGTGTGTGTCTTTGTGTCTGTGTGCGTGTGTGAGAGGGTATATGTTTCTGTGTGTGTGTGTGTATCTTTGTGTGTTTGTGTGTGTATGTGTGTGAGAGAGAGAGAGTGTATGTGTTTCTCTGTGTGTGTGTGTCTTTGTGTCTGTGTGTGTGTGTGAGTGTATGTGTTTCTGTGTGTGTGTGTCTTTGTGCTTGTGTGTGTGTGTGTGAGAGTGTATGTGTTTATGTATGTATGTGTGTCTTTGTTTCTGTGTGTGTCTTTGTGTATGTGTGTGTGTGTCTGTGAGTGTATGTGTTTCTGTGCGTGTGTCCTGTGTCTATGTGTGTGTGTGAGAGTGTACGTGTTTCTGTGTGTTTGTGTGTCTTTGTGTCTGTGTGTGTGTGTGTGTATGAGAGTGTATGTGTTTCTGTATGCATGTGTGTCTTTGTGTCTGTGTGTGGGAGAGAGTGTGTATGTGTCTGTGTGTGTGTGTCAGTGTGTGTGTCTTTGTTTCTGTGTGTGTGTGTGTCTTTGTGTCTGTGTGTGTGTATGTGAGTGTATGTGTTTCTGTATGCGTGTGTCCTGTGTCTGTGTGTGTGTTTGTGTGAAAGTGTATGTGTTTCTGTGCGTGTGTGTGAGACTGTATGTGTTTCTGTATGCATGTGTGTCTTTGTGCCTGTGTGTGTGGGAGAGGGTATGTGTTTCTGTGTGTGCGTGTCTTTGTGTGTGTATGTGTGTGTGTGTGTGTCTGCGTGTGTGAGAGAGAGTGTATGTGTTTCTCTGTGTGTGTGTGTCTTTGTGTCTGTGTGTGTATGTGAGTGTATTTGTTTCTGTATGCGTGTGTCTTTGTGTCTGTGTGTGTGTATTTGAGTGTATGTGTTTCTGTATGTGTGTGTCCTGTGTCTGTGCGTGTGTGTGTGTGTGTGTGAAAGTGTATGTGTTTCTGTGCGTGTGTGTGAGAGAGTGAATGTGTTTCTGTGTGTGTGTGTGTCTTTGTGTCTGTGTGCGTGTCTGAGATGGTATATGTTTCTGTGTGTGTGTGTATCTTTGTGTGTTTGTGTGTGTATGTGTGTGAGAGAGAGAGTGTATGTGTTTCTCTGTGTGTGTCTTTGTGTCTGTGTGTGTGTGAGTGTATCTGTTTCTGTGTGCGTGTGTCTTTGTGCGTGTGTGTGTGTGTGAGAGATTGTATGTGTTTCTGTATGTATGGGTGTCTTTCTGTGTGTGTGTGTGTGTCTTTGTGTATGTGTGTGTGTGTCTGTGAGTGTATGTGTTTCTGTGCGTGTCTCATGTGTCTGTGTGTGTCTATGTGAGTGTATGTGTTTCTGTATCCGTGTGTCTTTGTGTCTGTGTGTGTGTATGTGAGTGTATGTATTTCTGTATGATTGTCCTGTGTCTGTGTGTGTGTGTGTGTGCAAGTGTATGTGTTTCTGTGCGTGTGTGTGAGACTGTATGTGTTTCTGTATGCATGTGTGTCTTTGTGCCTGTGTGTGTGGGAGAGGGTATGTGTTTCTGTGTGTGCGTGTCTTTGTGTGTGTATGTGTGTGTGTGTGTGAGAGAGAGAGTGTATGTGTTTCTCTGTGTGTGTGTGTCTTTGTGTCTGTGTGTGTATGTGAGTGTATGTGTTTCTGTATGCGTGTGTCTTTGTGCCTGTGTGTGTGTATGTGAGTGTATGTGTTTCTGTATGCATGTGTCCTGTGTCTGTGTGTGTGTGTTTGTGTGAAAGTGTATGTGTTTCTGTCCGTGTGTGTGAGAGAGTGCATGTGTTTCTGTGTGTGTGTTTGTGTCTGTGTGCATGTGAGAGTGTGTATGTGTCTGTGTGTCTGTGAGTGTATGTGTTTCTGTGCGTGTCTCCTATGATGTGTGTGTGTGTGTGAGTCTGTATGTGTTTCTGTATGCATGTGTGTGTTTGTGTCTGTGTGCGTGTGAGAGTGTGTATGTGTCTGTGTGTGTGTGTCTGTGTGTGTGTCTTTGTTTCTCTGTGTGTGTGTGTCTTTGTGTCTGTGTGTGTGTTTGAGAGAGGGTATATGTTTCTGAGTGTGTGTGTCTTTGTGTCTGTGTGTGTGTGTGTGAGAGAGTGTATGTGTTTCTGTGTTTGTGTGTCTTTGTGTGTGTGTGTGTGTGTGTGAGAGTGTATGTGTTTCTGTGTGCTTGAGTCCTGTGTGTGTGCGTGTGTGTGAGAGTTGCATGTGTTTCTGTGTGTGTGTGTGTCTTTGTGTGTGTGTGTGAGAGAGTGTATGTGTTTCTGTGTGTGTGTGTCTTTGTGTCTGTGTGCGTGTGTGAGAGGGTATATGTTTCTGTGTGTGTGTGTGTATCTTTGTGTGTTTGTGTGTGTATGTGTGTGAGAGAGAGAGTGTATGTGTTTCTCTGTGTGTGTGTGTCTTTGTGTCTGTGTGTGTGTGTGAGTGTATGTGTTTCTGTGTGTGTGTGTCTTTGTGCTTGTGTGTGCGTGTGTGTGAGAGTGTATGTGTTTATGTATGTATGTGTGTCTTTGTTTCTGTGTGTGTGTGTGTCTTTGTATGTGTGTGTGTGTCTGTGAGTGTATGTGTTTCTGTGTGTGTCTCCTGTGTCTGTGTGTGTGTGTGTGAGAGTGTATGTGTTTCTGTGTGTGTGTGTGTCTTTGTGTCTGTGTGTGTGTGTGAGAGTGTATGTGTTTCTGTATGCATGTGTGTCTTTGTGTCTGTGTGTGTGTGAGAGTGTGTATGTGTCTGTGTGTGTGTGTCTGTGTGTGTGTCTTTGTTTCTCTGTGTGTGTGTGTCTTTGTGTCTGTGTGTGTGTCTTTGTTTCTCTGTGTATGTGTGTCTTTGTGTCTGTGTGTGTGTTTGAGAGAGGGTATATGTTTCTGTGTGTGTGTGTCTTTGTGTCTGTGTGTGTGTGAGAGAGTGTATGTGTTTCTGTGTTTGTGTGTCTTTGTGTGTGTATGAAAGTGTATGTGTTTCTGTGTGTGTGAGACAGTGCATGTATTTCTGTGTGTGTGTGTGTCTTTGTGTGTGTGTGTGAGAGAGTGTATGTGTTTTTGTGTGCGTGTGTGTCTTTGTGTGTGTGTGTGTGTGTGAGAGTGTATATGTTTCTGTGTGTGTGTGTCTTTGTGTCTGTGTGCGTGTGTGAGAGGGTATATGTTTCTGTTTGTGTGTGTGTGTATCTTTATGCGTTTGTGTGTGTGTGTGTGTGTGTGAAAGAGAGAGAGTGCATGTGTTTCTCTGTGTGTGTGTGTCTTTGTGTCTGTGTGTGTGTGTGGGTGTAAGTGTTTCTGTGTGTGTGTGTGTTTGAGAGTGTATGTGTTTCTGTGTGTGTGTCTTTGTGTCTGTGTGACTGTGTGTCTGTGAGAGTGTATGTTTTTCTGTATGCATGTGTGTCTTTGTTTCTGTGTGTGTGTGTGTCTTTGTGTATGTGTGTGTGTGTGTGAGAGTGTTTGTGTTTCTGTGCGTGTGTCCTGTGTCTGTGTTTGTGAGAGTGTATGTGTTTCTGTATGCATGTGTGTATTTGTGCCTGTGTGTGTGTGGGAGAGGGTATGTGTTTCTGTGTGTGCGTGTCTTTGTGTGTGTGTATGTGTGTGTGAGAGTGTATGTGTTTCTGTGTGTGTGTGTCTTTGTGTCTGTGTGCGTGTGAGAGTGTGTATGTGGCTGTGTGTGTGTCTTTGTTTTTGTGTGTGTGTGTCTTTGTGTCTGTGTGTGTGTATGTGAGTATCTGTGTTTCTGTATGCGTGTGTCCTGTGACTGTGTGTGTGTGAAAGTGTATGTGTTTCTGTGCGTGTGTGTGAGAGTGTTTGTGTTTCTTTATGCATGTGTGTCTTTGTGCCTGTGTGTGTGTGGGAGAGGGTATGTGTTTCTCTGTGTGCGTGTCTTTGTGTGTGTGTATGTGTGTGTGTGTGTGTGTGTGAGAGAGAGTGTATGTGTTTCTGTGTGTGTGTGTGTGTCTTTGTTTCTCTTTGTGTGTGTGTCTTTGTGGCTGTGGGTGTGTGTATATTACATGCATAGGATTACATACATAAAGAAAAAAAAGATGAAGGGCTGTGGGCAAGAGTGAATTAGTGGGACAAATTTGATAGCTCATTCATAGAGCAATCCCAAGCACGATGGGCCTAATGAGCTTGTTCTCGATGAGCTTATTCACAAACTCACGCTCACTGTAGTGTGTATGATGACCCATGGGTATCACTGTCCTCATGGCAATTTGAGTTCGCTCAATATAATGCATAGGGTGCCTCGGTATGAATTGGTGCTTGTTTTATTATTAAATTTTATTGCCAATGGACCTCCCATGGACCAATGGACAAGCTGCCGTGAAACTCACAAGATATCACTCTGCTGCTAATTGCTGATGGTCCGATCCGTGTAATGAGTTCCCAAGGTTATTGAGAGGTCGGTTCCGCTGAGAGACATCCTGAGGTAAACTAGAGTGTAATTGTTTCAGGGGAGACATGATTGAAAGTGGTAGCACTCAACATGCAAGGGTGCAGTGATTAACAACAGTTTAATGATTCCACTGGATGGTGTGTATCGTAAAATAAGTAAAATTCAGTAAAATAATGGGACAAAAGGCAGACAAGTCCCCTGGACCTGATGGCCTGCATCCTTGTGTCTCAAAAGAAGTGGCTGCATTGACAGTGGATGCATTGGTTGCAATCTACCAAAATTCCCTGGATTCTGGAGAGGTCCCAGTGGATTAGAAAGCCACAAATGTAACGCCCCTATTTAAAAAACGAGGGAGACAGAAAGCAGGAAACTTTCGACCGGTTAGTCTAACATCTGTCATTGGGAAAATGCTGGAGTCCATTATTAAGGAAACAGTAGCAGGACATTTGTAAAAACATAATTCAGTCAAACGGAGTCAACATGGTTTTATGATAAGGAAATCATGTTTGACAAATTTTCTGGAGTTCTTTGAGGATGTAATAAGCAGGGTAGATAAGGGGAAACCAGTGGATGTGGTGTATTTGGATTTCCAGAAGACATTTGATAAGGTGCCACAAAAAAGGTTACTGCACAAGATAAAAGTTCACGGGGTTGCGGGTAATATATTAGCATGGATAGAAGATTAGCTAACTAACAAAAAACAGATAGTCAGGATAAATGGGTCATTTTCTGGTTGGCAAACCGTAACTGGTGGGGTGCCACAAGGATCGGTGCTGGGCCCTCAACTATTTACCATCGATATTAATGACTTGGATGAAGGGACCAAGTGTAATGTAGCCAAGTTTGCTGATGATACAAAGATGGGTGGGAAAGCAAGTTGTGAGGAGGATACAAATAATCTGCAAAGGGATTTAGGCAGTCTAAGTGATTGGGCAAACATTTGGCAGATGGAGTATAATGTAGCAAAGTGTGAGGTTATCCAAAGGATGCTGTCTGACCCTCTGAGATTTCTAGCATTTTCTGTTTTTATTTCAGATTCCAGCATCTGCGGTATTTTGCTTTTGTGTCAGTGTGAGGTTATCTACTTTGGCAGGAAAAATAAAAAAGCAAATTATTATTTAAATGAGGAGAGAATACAAAGTTCTGTGGTACAGAGGGAACTGAGGGTCCATGTGCATGAAACACAATAAGTTAGTATGCAGGTACAGCAAGTCATCAAGAATGCAAATGGAATGTTAGCCTTTATTGCAAGGGGGATAGAGTAGAAAAGCAGGGAAATCCTGCTCCAACTGTGCAGGGTATCAGTGAGGCCACACCAAGACTACTGCATACAGTTTTGGTCTCCGTATTTAACGAAGGATATACTTGCATTGGGGATTGTTCAGAGAAGTTTCACGTGGTGGATTCTGGAGACGAAGGGGTTGACTTATGAAGAAAGGTTGAGCAGGTTGGGTCTATACTCATTGGAGTTTAGAAGAATGAGAGATGATCTTCATGAAACATATACCAAGGGGGCTTGACAAGCTCTATGCAGTGAGGTTGCTTCCACTCATGGGGGAATCTAGAACCAGGTGCCATAATTCAAGAATAAGGGGTCACCCATTTAGAACTGAAATGAGGAGGAATTTCTTCTCTCAGAGGGTCATAAATATGTGGAATTCTCTGCCCCAGAGCTATGGAGGCTGGGTTATTCAATGTATTAAACGTGGTGCTAGAGATATTTTTCAACGATAAGGGAATGAAGGGTTATGGGGAGCAGGCAAGGAAGTGGAACTGGGCCCAAGATCAAATCAGCCATGTTCTTATTGAATAGCGGGACAGGTTCGAGGGACCAAATGCCCTACTCCTACCCCTATTTCTTATGCTCTTATGTAACCCAATGTGTCGTGAAGATCCTCCCTAAGTGCTGTAAGGGAAGGAATTACAGGACTTTGTCTCAGCGACTATGATGGAACAGCGATATATTTTTAAGTCAGGATGGGTATGACTTGAAGGGGAACGTGGAGGTGGTGGTGTTCCGATGTGTTTTCTGCCCTTGACCTTCTAGGTGGTAGAGCTTGCGGGTTTGGGCGGTGCTGCCGAAGAATCCTTGGCAAATTGCTGCAGAACATCTTGTAGATGGTACACACTGCAGCCACAGTGCACCGGTGGTGGAGGGAGTGAATGTTTAACGTGGGGGATGGGATGCCGATCAAGCGTGATGCTTTGTCCTGGATGGTGTCGAGCTTCTTTTGTGTTGTTGGAACTGCACTTTTCTACGCAAGTGGAGAGTATTCCATCACACTCCTGACTTGTACCTTGTAGATGGTGAAAATGTGAAAGTGTTGGATGACAGATCATAGATGGTGAGAAGACATTAGAGAGACTAAAGGGGGAGTGGAATTGCTCCAGCGATGATCGGCCCTGAACAACCCAGGTTCACCTTCTCTCCTTCCTTGTCACTGTTAACTCAACTTTTTCCCCTTGATGCGCTGACTCACTTTTCCACAACTGTCTGTTTTTTTAAACATATAACACAACATCTAAGTGGGACATGATTGGCAGAATCTCGGCTCGTTACGGTTGTCCAGACTCCACTCCACCCCTGCGGGCAGTTGCTGGTTGGGTCGATGAGTTAACAAACTCTGCTTTGATGTTTATTTTTTGATGAGTTTCAGGAACCGATGAATGGGCTGTGTGATGGCTTGCCTCATCTCCTCCCTGAACTTAGCCTGGGTGAGAGCGTAAATGCAGGTGTTGGTGCAGGAGTTCAGGTACATCAGCATGTCGCCGACTTGGCTGACTATGACATTGTGGCTCACGTCCAGCAATATCTCCTGAAACACAAAGTCCACCACTCTGGTAATCCACAGCACGATGAAGCTGCCCGATATGGCGAAGAGTAGGATGATGGATCTTCTCCGGTTCTCCATCTCGGGGTCAATTTGCTTCCAACGCCACCTTGACCCCGGAATGCCCTGCGGACCCGACTGGCCACGAGAACGTGCCTGACGGTGAGAGCGTTGAGCAGCGAGATACACACGTAGGGAATGAGAGGGGTTAAGACTGTGCCGGACCACATGTAAACAGCCCAGGGGGACTTTGTGCACACATTGCGAAGTCTACAGCCAGGGAATGAACTGGGGATGATAACCGGTTCATAGATGAAGTAGCGCGGGATATTGCGCAGGTAGCTCACCGTGCATATGGTCGTTATTACCCGCGCTGCCGTCTCCTCTGTGCAGTATCTCACTTTCCACCTCTGGCAACAAATGGCGACAAATCGATCGAAGGTGAAAGCCACAGTGAGCCAGACCGAGGAGTCAACCACCGCGGCATTCATGATGCCTTTCAGGCTGCACACGTGGTAATAGGTGAGGATCGAGAAGGGGAAGTAGAGAGATCCCAAGTAGTTCAACACCACACAGAAGATGATGACCAGCAAGTCCGCCGCTGCCATGGAGACCAGGTAACGGCCCGTGCATTTGGCGAGGCCACAGCTCCCGCGGGAGAGAATCACAATGGTCATTAAGTTAGCTGCCAGAGAGGGAAAGAGAGGTGACGGTTAGTAATTACACCCACACATGTGTTATAGGATGACACCGAGCTTGGAAACATTGGGAGAGAAGGCAACGTAAAGCATGGATGATGATGAGGAAAGGCCTCTGTTCAGAATTGAGAGCCTGCTGATTGTGGGATGAAAACCATATCAGACAGCGGTGTCGAGTACCCCTGACGTTGAATGAGTTGGAGTAGATCATGCAATGAGTCTTGATTTCAACACACTCCTGACTTGATACAAAGAAGAGGGAGTGCAGCAAGTTGTCGGAAGAGAGAACATTTCTAATTTAGGATACAGACAAAGATTGGAGAATAGAATTATTGGCATTCAGACCAATACATAGTTTTTACATATTTGTATAAACTGTACCAATTCCATTTCACTTTTCGGTCCAAATTTCCAACTGTCATCCAATCACCCAATGAGCTCCTGGTGTTCAATTCTCATCAGAACTCAATGAGATCCAGTTGTCCAACTCACTTCTTCACTCAATCATCTCCCAGTGCGCAACTCTGCATCGCTCAATAAGCACCCATTGTCCGACTGTCTGTATCCGTCAAAGACTTTCCATTACCAAATTTTCTGCATCGCTCAATCAGCTCCCATTGTTCTACCACCTTCATCACTTCATGAGCTCCCATTCTTCAATTCTTTCTCAGTCACTTAATTATCTGACAGTGCCAAACTCTCTGTCAATCAATGAACTCCCATTGTCCAACTCTCAATCAATGAGCGCTAGTTTCCCAACAGTCTCTAACAGTCAATGTACAAATAGCTGTTAACGGATATGATGTAATTGGCATCATGGATACATGGCTCCAGGGCGACCAAGGCTGGGAACTCAACATCCAGTGGTATTCAACATTCAGGAAGGATAGACAGAAAGGAAAAGGAGGTGGGATAGCGTTGTTGGTTAAAGAGGAAATTAATGCAATGGTAAGGAAGGAATTTAGCTTGGATGATGTGGAATCGCTATGGGTGGAGCTACGGAATACCAAGGGGCAGAAAACGCTCGTGGAAGTTGTGTAGAGACCGCCAAACAGTTGTAGTGAGGTTGGGGATAGCATCAAACAAGAAATTAGGGATGCGTGCAATAAAAGTACAGCAGTCATCATGGGCGACTTTAATCTACATATTGATTGGGCCTACCAAACTGGTAGCAATATGGTGGAGAAGAATGTCTTGGATTGTGTTAGGGATGGTTTTCTAGACCAATATGTCGAGGAACCAACTAGAGGGCTGGTCATCCCAGAGTTGATGATGTGTAATGAGAAAGGACTAATTTGCAATCTTGTTGTGCGAGGACCCTTGGGGAAGAGTGACCATAATATGGTAGAATTCTTTATTAAGATGGAGAGTGACACAGTTAATTCACAGACTAGGGTCCTGAACTTAAGGAAAGGTAACTTGGATGGCATGAGACGTGAATTGGCGAGAATAGCCTGGTGAGTGATACTTAAAGGGTTGACAGTGGATAGGCAATGGCAAACATTTAAAGATCACATGGATGAATTTCAACAATTGTACATCCATGTCTGGAGTAAAAATGAAACGGGGAAGGTGGCTCAACCATGGCTAACAAGGGCAATTAAGAATAGTGTTAAATCCAAGGAAGAGGCATATAAATTGACCAGAAAAAGCAGCAAACCTGAGGATTGGGGGAATTTTATAATTCAGCAGAGGAGGACAAAGGGTTTAATTAGGAGGGGGAAAAGCGAGTATGAAAGGAAGTTTGCTGGGAACATAAAAACTGACTGCAAAAGCTTCTATAGATATGTGAAGAGAAAAACATAGAAACATAGAAACATAAAAAATAGGTGCAGGAGTAGGCCATTCAGCCCGTCGAGCCTGCACCACCATTCAATATGTTCATGGCTGATCATTCACCTCAGTACCCCTTACCTGCTTTCTCCCCATACCCCTTGAACCCTTTAGCCATGAGGGCCATATCTAACTCCCTCTTCAATATATCAAATGAACTGACATTAACAGCTCTCTGAGGTAGCGAATTCCACAGGTTAACATCGCTCTGAGTCATGACGATTCTCCTCATCTCAGTCCTAAATGGCTTACCCCCTTGTCCTTAGACTATGTCCCCTGGTTCTGGACTTCCCCAACATGGGGAACATTCTTCCTGCATCTAACCTGTCCAGTCCCGTCATAACTTTATATGTTTCTATGAGATCCCTTCTCATCCTTTGAAACTCCAGTGAATACAAGCTCAGCCGATCCACATATGTCAGTCCTGCCATCCCGGGAATCAGTCTGGTGAACCTTCGCTGCACTTCCTCAGTAGCAAGCATGTGCTTCAGCAGGTTAGGAGAACAAAACTGAACACAATATTCCAGGTGAGGTCTCACTAAGATTAGTAAAGACAAACGTAGATCCCTTGCAGTCAGATTCAGGTGAATTTATAATGGGGAACAAAGAAATGGCGAACAAGTTCAACAAATACTTTGGTTCTGTCTTCATGAAGGAAGACACAAATAACCTTCCGGATATACTCGGGGATGGAGGGACTAGTGAGAAGGAGAAACTGAAGGAAATCCTGATTAGGCGGGAAATTGTGTTAGGGAAATTGATGGGATTGAAGGACGATACATCCCCAGGGTCTGATAGTCTGAATCCCAGAATACTTAATGAAGTGGCCCTAGAAATAGTGGATGCATTGGCATTCATTTTCCAAGTCTATCGACACTGGATCAGTTCTTATGGATTGGCGGATGGCTAATGTAACACCACGTTTTAAGAAAGGAGGGAGAGAGAAAGCAGGTAATTATAGACCGGTTAGCCTGGCATCAGTAGTGGGGAAAATGCTGGAATCAATTATTAAAAGTGAAATAGCAGCGCATTTGGAAAGTAGTGACAGGATCGGTCCAGTCAGCATGGATTTATGAAAGGGAAATAATGCTTGACAAATCTTCTCGAATTTTTTGAGGGTGGAACTGGTAGAGTGGACAAGGGAGAACCAGTGGATGTGGTGTATTTGGATTTTCAAAAGGCTTTTGACAAGGTCCCACACAAGAGATTGGTGTGCAAAATTAAAGCACATGGTATTGGGGGTAATGTACTGACATGGATAGAGAACTGGTTGGCAGATAGGAAGCAGAGAGTCAGTATAAATGGGTCCTTTTTGGAATGGCAGGCAGTGACTACTGGGGTGCCGCAGGGCTCAGTGCTGGGACACGAGCTATTTATAATATACATTCATGATTTAGGTGATGGAATGGAGTGTAATATGTCCAAGTTTGCAAATGACACTAAGCTGGGTGGCGGTGTGAGCTGTGAGGAGGATGCTAAGAGGCTGCAGGGTGACTTGGACAGGTTAGGTGAGTGAGCAAACGCATGGCAGATGCAGTAAAATGTGGATAAATGTGAGGTTATCCACTTTGGTGGCAAAAACATGAAGGCAGAATATTATTTGAATCGCGGCAGATTAGGAAAAGGGGAGGTGCAACGAAACCTGGGTGTCATGGTGCATCAGTCATTGAAAGTTGGCATACAGATGCAGCAGGCGGTGAAGAAGGCAAATGGTATGTTGGCCTTCATAGCTAGTGGATTTGAAAATAGGGACAGGGAGGTGTTATTGCAGTTGTCGAGGGCCTTAGTGATGCCTCACCTGGACTATTGTGTTCAGTTCTGGTATCCTAATCTGAGGAAGGACATTCTTGCTATTGAGCAAGTGCAGCGAAGGTTCATCAGACTGATTCCAGGGATGGCAGGACTGACCTATGAGGAGAGACTGGATCAACTGGACCTGTATTCACTGGAGTTTAGAAGGATGAGAGGTGATGTCATAGAAACATATACAATTCTGACTGGACTGGACAGGTTAGATGCAGGAAGAATGTTCCCCATGTTGGGGAAATCCAGAACCAGGGGATGTAATCTCAGGATAGAAACATAGAAAATAGGTGCAAGAGTAGGCCATTCAGCCCTTCTAGCCTGCACCGCCATTCAATGAGTTCATGGCTGAACATGCAACTTCAGTACCTCCTTCCTGCTTTCTCGCCATACCCCTTGTTCCCCCGAGTAGTAAGGACTTCATCTAACTCCCTTTTGAATATATTTAGTGAATTGGCCTCAACTACTTTCTGTGGTAGAGAATTCCACAGGTTCACCACTCTCTGGGTGAAGAAGTTTCTCCTCACCTCGTTCTTAAATGGCTTACCCCTTATCCTTAGACTGTGACCCCTGGTTCTGGACTTCCCCAACATTGGGAACATTCTTCCTGCATCTCACCTGTCTAAACCCGTCAGAATTTTAAACGTTTCTATGAGGTCCCCTCTCATTCTTCTGAACTCCAGTGAATATAAGCCCAGTTAATCCAGTCTTTCTTGATAGGTCAGTCCCACCATCCCGGGAATCAGTCTGGTGAATCTTCGCTGCACTCCATCAATAGCAAGAATGTCCTTCCTCAAGTTAGGAGACCAAAACTGTACACAATACTCCAGGTGTGGCCTCGCCAAGGCCCTGTACAACTGTAGCAACACCTCCCTGCCCCTGTACTCAAATCCCCTCGCTATGAAGATCAACATGCCATTTGCTTTCTGAACCGCCTGCTGTACCTGCATGCCAACCTTCAATGACTGATGTACCATGACACCCAGGTCTCGTTGCACTCCCCTTTTCCTAATCTGTCACCATTCAGATAATAGTCTGTCTCTCTGTTTTTACGACAAAGTGGATAACCTCACATTTATCCACATTATATTTCATCTGCCATGCATTTGCCCACTCACCTACCCTATCCAAGTCAATCTGCAGCCTCATATCATCCTCCTCGCAGCTCACACTGCCACCCAACTTAGTGTCATCCACAAATTTGGAGATACTACATTTAATCCCCTCGTCTCAATCTAAATGTACAATGTCAACAGCTGGGGCCCCAGCACAGAACCTTGCGGTACCCCACTAGTCACTGCATGCCATTCTGAAAAGTACCCATTTACTCCTACACTTTGCTTCCTGTCTGACAACCAGTTCTCAATCCACGTCAACACACTACCCCCAATCCCATGTGCTTTAACTTTGCACATTAATCTCTTGTGTGGGACCTTGTCGAAAGCCTTCTGAAAGTCCAAATATACCACATCAACTGGTTCTCCCTTGTTCACTTTACTGGAAACATCCTCAAAAAATTCCAGAAGATTTGTCAAGCATGATTTCCCTTTCACAAATCCATGCTGACTTGGACCTATCATGTCACCATTTTCCAAATGCACTGCTATGATATCCTTAATAATTGATTCCATCATTTTTCCCACTACTGAGGTCAGGCTGACCGGTCTATAATTCCCTGTTTTTTCTCTCCCTCCTTTTTTTAAAAAGTGGGGTTACATTGGCTACCCTCCACTCGATAGGAACTGATCCAGAGTCAATGGAATGTTGGAAAATGACTGTCAATGCATCTACTATTTCCAAGGCCACCTCCTTAAGTACTCTGGGATGCAGTCCATCAGGCCCTGGGGATGTGTCGGCCTTCAATCCCATCAATTTCCCCAACACAATTTCCCGACGAATAAAGATTTCCCTCAGTTCCTCCTCCTTACTAGACCCTCTGACCCCTTTTATATCTGGAAGGTTGTTGGTGTCCTCCTTAGTGAATACCGAACCAAAGTACTTGTCCAATTGGTCTGCAATTTCTTTGTTCCCCGTTATGACTTCCCCTGATTCTGACTGCAGGGGACCTACATTTGTCTTTACTAACCTTTTTCTCTTTACATATCTATAGAAACTTTTGCAATCCGCCTTAAAATTCCCTGCAAGCTTCTTCTCGTACTCCATTTTTCCTGCCCTAATCAAACCCTTTGTCCTCCTCTGCTGAGTTCTAATTTTCTCCCAGTCCCCGGGTTCGCTGCTATTTCTGGCCAATTTGTATGCCACTTCCTTGGCTTTAATACTATCCCTGATTTCCCTTGATAGCCACGGTTGAGCCACCTTCCCTTTTTTATTTTTCCGCCAGACAGGAATGTACAATTGTTGTAGTTCATCCATGCGGTCTCTAAATGTCTGCCATTGCCCATCCACAGTCAACCCCTTAATATCATTCGCCAATCTATCCTAGCCAATTTACGCCTTATACCTTCAAAGTTACCCTTCTTTAAGTTCTGGACCATGGTCTCTGAATTAACTGTTTCATTCTCCATCCTAATGCAGAATTCCACCATATTATGGTCACTCTTCCCCAAGGGGCCTCGCACAACAAGATTGCTAATTAATCCTCTCTCATTACAAAACACCCAGTCTAAGATGGCCTCCCCCCTAGTTGGTTCCTCGACATATTGGTCTAGAAAACCATCCCTTATGCACTCCAGGAAATCCTCCTCCACCGTATTGCTTCCAGTTTGGCTCCCCCAATCTATGTGCATATTAAAGTCACCCATTATAACTGCTGCACCTTTATTGCATGCACCCCTAATTTCCTGTTTGATACCCTCCCCAACATCACTACTACTCTTTGGAGGTCTGTACACAACTCCCACTAACGTTTTTTGCCCTTTGGTGTTCTGCAGCTCTACCCATATAGATTCCACATCATCCAAGCTAATGTCCTTCCTAACTATTGCATTAATCTCCTCTTTAACCAGCAATGCTACCCCACCTCCTTTTCCTTTTATTCTATCCTTCCTGAATGTTGAATACCCCTGGATGTTAAGTTCCCAGCCCTGATCATCCTGGAGCCACGTCTCCGTAATCCCAATCACATCATATTTGTTAACATCTATTTGCACAGTTAATTCATCCACCTTATTGCGGATACTCCTTACATTAAGACACAAAGCCTTCAGGCTTGTTTTTTTAACACCCTTTATCCTTTTAGAATTTTGCTGTACAGTGGCCCTTTTTGTTCTTTGCCTTGGGTTTCTCTGCCCTCCACTTTTCCTCATCTCCTTTCTGTCTTTTGCTTTTGCCTCCTTTTTGTCTCCCTCTGTCTCTCTGCATTGGTTCCCATCCCCCTGCCATATTAGTTTAACTCCTCCCCAACAGCACTAGCAAACACTCCCCCAAAGACATTGGTTCCGGTCCTGCCCAGGTGCAGACCGTCCGGTTTGCACTGGTCCAACCTCCCCCAGAACCGGTTCCAATGCCCCAAGAATTTGAATCCCTCCCTGCTGCAACACTGCTCAAGCCACGTATTCATCTGCGCTATCCTGTGATTCCTACTCTGACTAGCACGTGGCACTGGTAGCAATCCCGAGATTACTACTTTTGAGGTCCTACTTTTTAATTTAGGTTCTAGCTCCTTAAATTCGTTTCGTAGGAACTCATCCCTTTTTTTTACTTATGTCGTTGTTACCAATGTGCACCACGACAACTGGCTGTTCTCCCTCCCTTTTCAGAATATCCTGCATCCGCTCCGAGACATCCTTGACCCTTGCACCAGGGAGGCAACATACCATCCTGGAGTCTCGGTTGCGGCCGCAGAAACGCCTATCTATTCCCCTCACCATTGAATCTCCTATCACTATCGCTCTCCTACACTTTTTCCTGCCCTTCTGTGCAACATAGCCAGCCACGGTGCCATGAACTTGGCTGCTGCTGCCCTCCCCTGATGAGTCATCCCCCCCAATAGTACTCAAAGCGGTGTATCTGTTTTGCAGGGGGATGACCACAGGGGACCCCTGCACTACTTTCCTTGCACTACTCTTCCTGCTGGTCTTCCATTCCCTATCTGGCTGTGGACTCTTTTCCTGCGGTAAGACCAACTCGCTACACGTGCTACTCACATCATTCTCAGCATCGTGGATGCTCCAGAGTGCATCCACCCTCAGCTCCAACTCCGCAACGCGGACTGTCAGGAACTCGAGGCGGATACACTTCCCGCACATTTAGTCGTCAGGGACACCGGAAGTGTCCCTGAGTTCCCACATGGTACAGGAGGAGCATAACACCCGACCGAGCTCTCCTGCCATGACTTAACCCTTCGATATACTTAAATTGGCAACAACAATGTTAAAAGTTACTGACTAATATAAAAAAGAAAAAGAAAAACTACTCACCAATCACCAGCCAATCACTTACCCCCGAGGCTGTGACGTCACCTTTCTGTTTCTTTCTACTTCTTTTTTGCCTTCTCCATGGAGCTGCACAAGTATGCCTTTTATAGGCCTCTGCTGATCCCCGGACTCACGCCTCACTAACGAACTCCCGACGCCTCTCGCGGCCTTTTATAGGCCTCTGCTGTTCCCCGGACTCACGCCTCACCAACGAACTCCCGACGCATCTCGCGGCCTTTTTTTGGCCTCTGCTGATCCCCGGACTCACGCCTCACCAACGAACTCCCGACGCCTCCCGTGGCCTTTTATAGGCCTCTGCTGATCCCCGGACACACGCCTCACCAACGAACTCCCGACGCCTCTCGCGGCCTTTTATAGGCCTCTGCTGATCCCCGGACTCACGCCTCACCAACGAACTCCCGACGCCTCTCGCGGCCTTTTATAGGCCTCTGCTGATCCCCGGACACACGCCTCATGTATCCAATTTACTGACGTCACAACTATTTTGTTGTGAAACAAATAAAACAATTAATTCAAGTGCCCCCTGATTAAACGGGGGCGGGGCGGGATGGGGGAGGCGGGATAAGGGGTAAGTCATTTAGGATTGAGATGAGGAGAAACTTCTTCACTCTGAGAGTTGTTAACCTGTGGAATTCCCTACCACAGACAGTTGTTGATGCCAGTTCATTGGATATATTCAAGAGGGAGTTAGCTATGACCGTTACGGCTAAAGGGATCAAGGGGTATGGAGAGAAAGCAGGAAAGTGGTACTGAGGTGAATAATCAGCCATTATATTAATGAATGGTGATGCAGACTCGAAGGGCCGAATGGCCTACTCCTGCACCTATTTTCTATGTTTCGATGTTTGATTTTCCAGCATTCTTCATCAGTCAGCTCCCTTTTGTCCAACCTTCTACCAGTCACCCAATGTGCTCCTTTATTCAACTCTCTCCATCAGTCAACGAGCTGCCATTGTCCAACCCTTTCCCTCGCTCAATGAGCTCACATTGTCCAAGGCTAGTCATCATTCGCGGCATCATGTCACACAAGATTAGGTCTCATGGGATTGGGGGATAATATATTAGCTTGGATTCAGGATTGGTTCATGGATGGAAAAAAATAGCAATAAACGGTCCATTTTCAGTTTGCCAGGTTGCAAATATAAGGATCAAGTGCTTGTGCCTCAGCTATGTACAATCTACTCCAATGACTTAGATGATGAGACTGAGTTTAATGTATCCAATTTACTGACGTCACAACTATTTTGTTGTGAAACAAATTAAACAATTAATTCAAGTGCCCCCTGATTAAACGGGGGCGGGGCGGGAGGGGGGGGGGGAAAGCTCCAAACACTTTTCAAGTGCCATTTTTTGGGGGGAAGGGTTGGTGTTTATTTATATGGCACTTTAAAACACAAATTTTACAAGTGTCCCCTCGCTAAAAGGGGGTAGGGAGCACTAAAACCTGACAATAAAACAAATTAAACTTTAAAACATATAAAATCAAATTAAAATTTGTTTGCTGGGGGTGATGATGCACTCCAGTCCCTCCAGCGCCCACCTCTCGTGGAAGGTCTCGAGCGTACCGGTGGACACCACGTGCTCCATCTCCAGGGACACCCTGGCTCAGATGTAATCGCAGAAGAGAGGCAGGCAGTCGGGCTGGACCGGCTGATGGCCCCCTTGGCTTATGGACGTTACAATGCTAGAGGGGAAGATAAGCTGTGCACTGGATTAAACAGGTTATAAAAGGATATAGGCAGTTTATTGATTGGGCAAGATCATGGCAGATGGAATACAATGTGAAGAAGTGTAAAGCTATCCACTTTGGTAGGATTAATATGAAGCATAATATTTATTAAATGGTGAGAGACTATTAAATGTTAGTATGCAGAGGGATTTGGGTGTTCTTGTAACCCTAACCCTAACCCTAACCCTAACCCTAACAGTTATCATGAAGAAACAGCAAGCAATTAGGAAAGCAAATATATGTTAGCCATTATTACAAGGGGGTTGGCGTATAAGAGTAAGTTAGTCTTGCTGCAATTATATAGGGCTTTGGTGAGACCACACCTGGAGTACTGTACACAGTTTTGGTGTCGTTATTCAGGGGAGGATATACTTGCCTTAGAGGCGGTGCAACAAAGGTTTCCTCGATTGATCCCTGGGAAGAGGGGTTGTCCTATGAGGAAAGATTGAGTAGATTAGGCCTATACACTCTGGTGTTTAGAGGAATGAGAGGTGATCTCACTGAAACATACAAGATTCTGAGGGGGATTGACAGGGTAGACTTTTGAGCGATAAGGAAAAAAAGAGTTATGGGGTGCAGTCAGGGAAGTGGAGTTGATTCCATGATCAGATCAGCCATTATCTTACTAAATGTTGGAGCAGGCTCGAGTGGCCAAATGGCCTACTCCTGCTCCTATTTCTAATGTTTTTATGTTCTTATGTGCTCCCATTATCCAACTCTCTGCCAATGAGCTCCAAATGTCTAACTCTCTGGATTTCCAATAAGCTCCCATTGTTCAGCTCTTCCAGTCACTCAGCTATCTCACCGTTCCCAACTCCCTCACTCAATGTGCTCCCACTAACCAACGCTGTCCATCACTCCATGAGATACCAGAGTCCAACTCTCCAAGTCACACAATGAGCTCCCATTCTCTAACATTTCTTATTCCTTCATGGGATGTGGGCACTGCTGGGAATGCCAACATTTATTTCCCATCCCTAGTTTCCTTAGAGAAGGTGGTGGTGAACCATTTACTTGAACCACTGCAGTGCTTGTGGTGAAGGAACTCCCACAGTGCTGTGAGGGAGCGCGTTCCAGGATTTTGACCGAGCGACGATGAAGGAACGGCCGATATATTTTCAAGTTAGGATGGTGTGTGACTCATGTGGCAAGTGGAGAGCATTCCATCACACTCCTGAATTGTGCCTTATAGATGTGGAAAGGATTTGGGGAGTCAGGAGATGAGACACATGCCGCAGAATACCCAGCCTTTGACCTCTCTCCATCATTTGATGGGTTACCATAGACCGACACTCTACATCACTGAATGAACAGATTGCCCAACACTCACCATCAATGAACTCATATTGTCCAACTCTCTCCCAGTCACTCAATGATTTCACATTCATCAACTTCCTCTCCATAACTCAATGAGCACACATTTCACAACTCTCTCACTCACTCAATTACCTCCCATTTTCCAGAACATTCAATCACTCAGTGAGTTCCCATTGTCCAACTCTCTCCCAGTCAATTAATGAGTTTGGATTCAGTAACTTCCTCTGCTTAAATCAATGAACTCATGCTTCAAACTCTCTAACTCACTCAATGATCTCCCAATGACAACACTCACCATCACTCAATGATATCCCATTAACCAATTTTCTAATTTATTCAATGACCTCCATTTGTGCAACTTGCTACCAATCACACAGGAAGCTCACATTGTCCAGCTCATATTGTCCAACTCACTGTCATCAATGCGATCCCACTGTTCATTTATCCATATCAATCAATGAGCTCCCATTAACCAACTCTGTTCATCAGCCAATGAGCTGCCATTTTCCAACTTCCTCCATCAATCGATGTTCCCCATTTCATCCAGTGCTCCACATCACTCAATGAACTTCTATTGTCAAACTTTATCAGCCACTCAATATTATATTGTTCAACTCTCTCCATAACAGAATAAACTCAACTTTCCCAACTCGCTCACACACTTAATGACCTCCCATTGTTAAAAACGTTCGATCTTCAGTGAGTTTCCTTTGTCCAACTCTCACAAATTCAATAATCCCTCCTTGTTCAACTGTCTCCTACAACAAAATCCAAGTATCCATATTTCTCCATTCCTCAATGAGCTTCCATTAATCAATGCTTTTGTTCATCCAATAAGCCCCCATTCACCAACTCTCTCAACCACTAAGAGATCCCATCATCGAACTCCTTCCTTCATCAATGTTCTCTCACTGTCCATCCTCCAACATCACTCAATGAGCTCTAACAACTAACTCTGTCCATCAGTCAATAAGCTACAATTGTCCAAATCTCGCCTTCAATTTATGAGCCCCCATTTTTCACTCTCACCATCAATCAACGAGATTGCTGTGTCCAATATCTCCCAATCCCTCAATGGCATCACATTGACCAAATATCCCTGACTCAATGAGATCATATGGTCCAACTCTCTTCATCACACAATTAACTCCCATTGTCCAACTCTCCCCGGTCGCCCAATGAGCTCCTATTGTTCAAATCTCTCTCACCACCAATCACCGAGCTCCAGTTGCTCAAATCGCCCATTCAATGACATTCCTTCTGTCCAACTGTCCAAATCACACAATAATCTCCCATTGCCGAACTATTCTCTAACTCAGAGCTGTCGTTGTTCAAGTCAATCCATCATTCGATTTGCTCTTAATGGCCAACTTTCTATAACACATAAGCAGCTCATATTGTCCAAATCTCTACCAGTTAATCAATAAGCTCGCATTGTTCAACTCCCTCTCCATAGTGCAATGAACTCACCTTTCCCAACTCCCCCACTCACTCAATCAACTTCCATTGTCCAACAAGCTTCATCACTCAATGAGCTGATATTGTCCAACTGCTTCCTTCAACAATGATCTACATTGTCCATATTTCTCCATTGGTCAATGAGTTCCCATTAACCAACGTTCTACTTCACTCAATGACCTCCAGTTGTCCAATTCTCTACCAGTTACCGAATAAGCTCACATTGTCCAACGCCCCCGCCATTAATGAGCTCCCACTGTATTTCTTTCTATATCACTCAATGAGCTCCCATTAACTGACTCTGTCCACCAGCCAGTGAGCTAAATCTTTGCAACGTTCTCCATCAATCAATATTCCCCTTTTGCCCAACTCGTGACAAAACTCATGTCAATGAATTCCCATTGTAAATCTTGACCACTCATTCAATAACTTCCTATTGCCCCACTCTCTCCATCATTAAATGAGCTCACATTGTCCCATTGTTCATATTTTTCCATCACTCAATAAGCTCCCATAAACCACATTTTTACTTTTTTTCAATGAGGTGCCATTATCCAACTCTTTGTATCACTCGATGAGCTCCCACTGTCCATGCTTCATCATCACTCAATGACCGCCCATTAAGCAATTCTGACCATCAGACAATGAGCTGCAATTGTCCAACTTTCTCCAGCATCAACAGGCTCTATTGTTCAACTTTTCCTGTCAATAAATAAGTTTCCATTTTTCCAACTCTCTCCAGCATAAGATCCAATTGTCCAACTCGCTCAATCAGCCACAGATATCTCAACTCAAATACCAGCGATTTGCAAATGAATTCAATCATGTGCCCTCTTGTTAAAGGGGCACAGCCCCTAGAACCTTCAATTCATGAAAATACGTTTAAAGGAAACCTTAATAAACCAAATTAAAATTGCTGCTTGTGATGATGCACTCCAGTTCCTCCAGTGCCCACCAATCACGGAAGGCCGCGAGTGTGCCGGTGCACACTACATACTCTATCTTCAGGGACACCCAGGCACAAACATAGCTGGGGAATAGAAGCAGACAGTCAGACCCAACGACCCTTCAAAAGAGGTCTCATTGTCCATCTCTGCCTCACACAATGAGCTCCCACTGTACTACTCTCCACCAATCACTCAATGAACTCTCATTGTCCAAGTCTATGCATCATTCAATGTGCTTCCATTTTCTAACTCTCCCCTCACTCAATGACTTATTATGATGCTATTACCATCAATGGCAGCCGATGGTCCGAGTATCCCCCACCTAAAGATTTTCCATTGTCGAACTCTCATCATCAATCAATAAGCTCCAGTTGTTCAACGCTCTCTATTAATCATTTAGTTCCCATTTTCAGTCTCTTTCCAACACTCATTGAGTTCCCTTTGCCCAACTCTCTAGTTCACTCGATAAACAGCCATTAACCAAGTTCGACCAAATGAGTTGAAATTACCCAACCCTCTGTCTCATTGAATGAGCTCCCAGTGCTGAACACTGTCTTAGTCATGCAATGTGCTCTTGATGTCCAACGTGCTCCATCACTCGCTCAGATCCCATTAACCATTGCTCTGCCAGTCACCCAAAGTGCTCCACGGTCGTTATCTCTCCATCACTCAATGAGCTCCCATTCTAAAACGGCCAGTAACCAACTCTCTGCATTACGCAATGTGTCTACATTGTCCAACTGTCACCATCAATCACTGAGTTCCAGGTGTCTAATACACTCCATCACTCTATGAGCGACCATTGTCCAACTCTTCTCATAAATGAATGAGTTCTTTTTTGCCCGACTCCCGACATCACTCAATGAACTCCAATATCCGACTCACTGTCAGTCACTCAATGTGTTGCAATTGTGCAGTTCTCACATAAGCACACAAGAAATAGGAGCAGGAGTAGACCATTTGGCGGCTCGAGCCTGCTCCAGCATTCCATAAGAATATGGCTGATCTTCTACGTCAAATCCACTTTCCTGCATTCTCCCCATATCCCTTGATTCCCTTAATCAAAAATCTATCGATCTCTGTCTTCAATATACTGGGAATGAGCCTCCACAAATCTCTGGGGTGGAGAATTCCAAAGATTCACCACCCTCTGAATGAAGACATTTCTCCAAGTCAGCATGGATTTGTGAAAGGGAAATCATGCTTGACAAATCTTCTGGAATTTTTTGAGGATGTTTCCAGTAAAGTGGACAAAGGAGAACCAGTTGATGTGGTATATTTGGACTTTCAGAAGGCTTTCGACAAGGTCCCACACAAGAGATTAATGTGCAAAGTTAAAGCACATGGGATTGGGGGTAGTGTGCTGATGTGGATTGAGAACTGGTTGTCAGACAGGAAGCAAAGAGTAGGAGTAAACGGGTACTTTTCAGAATGGCAGGCAGTGACTAGTGGAGTGCCGCAAGGTTCTGTGCTGGGGCCCCAGCTGTTTACATTGTACATTAATGATTTAGACGAAGGGATTAAATGCAGTATCTCCAAATTTGCAGATGATACTAAGTTGGGTGGCAGTGTGAGCTGCGAGGAGGATGCTATTAGGCTGCAGAGTGACTTGGATAGGTTAGGTGAGTGGGCAAATGCATGGCAGATGAAGTATAATGTGGATAAATGTGAGGTTATCCACTTTGGTGGTAAAAACAGAGAGACAGACTATTATCTGAATGGTGACAGATT
This sequence comes from Pristiophorus japonicus, assembly GCF_044704955.1. Lineage (NCBI taxonomy): Eukaryota > Metazoa > Chordata > Chondrichthyes > Pristiophoridae > Pristiophorus > Pristiophorus japonicus. The sequence goes on along the minus strand of NC_092011.1, from coordinate 23,080,301 downwards.
AGGAAAAGGGAAGGTGCAACGAGACCTGGGTGTCATGGTACATCAGTCATTGAAGGTTGGCATGCAGGTACAGCAGGCGGTTAAGAAAGCAAATGGCATGTTGGCCTTCATAGCGAGGGGATTTGAATACAGGGGCAGGGAGGTGTTGCTACAGTTGTACAGGGCCTTGGTGAGGCCACACCTGGAGTATTGTGTACAGTTTTGGTCTCCTAACTTGAGGAAGGACATTCTTGCTATTGAGGGAGTGCAGCGAAGGTTCACCAGACGGATTCCCGGGATGGCGGGACTGACCTATCAAGAAAGATTGGATCAACTGGGCTTGTATTCACTGGAGTTCAGAAGAATGAGAGGGGATCTCATAGAAACGTTTAAAATTCTGACGGGTTTAGACAGGTTAGATGCAGAAAGAATGTTCCCAATGTTGGGGAAGTCCAGAACCAGGGGTCACAGTCTGAGGATAAGGGGTAAGCCATTTAGGACCGAGATGAGGAGAAACTTCTTCACCCAGAGAGTGGTGAACCTGTGGAATTCTCTACCACAGAAAGTAGTTGAGGCCAATTCACTAAATATATTCAAAAGGGAGTTAGATGAAGTCCTTACTACTCGGGGGATCAAGGGTTATGGCGAGAAAGCAGGAAGGGGGTACTGAAGTTTCATGTTCAGCCATGAACTCATTGAATGGCGGTGCAGGCTAGAAGGGCTGAATGGCCTACTCCTGCACCTATTTTCTATGTTTCTATGTTTCCTCATCCCAGTCCTAAATGGCCAACCCCTTATTCTGAGAATGTGACCCCTGGTACAAGACACATCAGGCAGGGAAAACATCCTCCCTGCGTCTACCCTTTACGAATGTTTTATGTTTCAATGAGATCGCCTCTTATTATTCTAAACTCTAGAAAATATAGTCCTAGTCAACTCAATTTCACCAATCTTTGAGCTGCATTTATCCAAATATTTCCATCACTCACCGAGCTCTCATTATACAACTTTCACCATAAATCAATTACCTCCCTTTTGTCCAACTTTCTACATCAATTATTGTCTCACTCTCTAACATTTACTCAGTGATCTCGCATTGTTCAACTCTATCCCAATCATTCAATAAGCTATCATTGTCCGAATGTTCCCTTATTCAATGAGCTCCAATTTTCAAACTCCCACCATCAATTAATGAGCTCTGTAAATCCACCTATATCCGTAACCCAATTGTAACTATCTTCATCAATCAATGGGCTCCAATTGTCCAACACGCTCCATGATTAAATGAGTACACATTGTCCAACACTCTCCCAATCACTCAGTGAACTCCTATTGTACAACTCTTCACAAATCAATGAACTCCTTTTTGTCCAACTATCTACATCACTTAGTGACATTCCAGTGCAGTACTGAGGGAGTACTACACTACCAGAGGTGCCGTACTTCAGATGAGACTCTAAATTGAGACCCCGGCGGCTCTCTTAGGTGGACGGAAAAGATCTTATGGCACTATTTCGAAGAATAGCAAGGGAGTTATCCATGGTGTCCTGGACAATAGTTAACCCTCAATCAACATCATTATCTGATCTTTATTGTATTGTTGTTGGTGGGAGCTCACTTTGCTCAAACTGGCTGTCGTGTTTCATACATTACAACGGCGACTACTTTTCAAAAGTAATGTATTGGCTGCAACCACTTTGTGATGTCCTGAGGTCGTGAAAGCTGCTATATAAATGCAAGTCTTTCTCCAATTTCTCCAGTATCCGATCCTCCACCAGCCACTCAATGATCTCCATTTCCCCACACTCCACCACTCAATAGACTCACACTGTCAAAATCTCGTGACATTAGTCATGGAGCTCCCATTTTCCACCTCTCTCCCAGTTACTCAATTAGCTCGTATTGTACAAAGTTCAACATAAATACTTTGTCCAACTCTCGAAATCACTCCACTAACTTCTGTTGTCTCACACTCGACCAGTCTCACATTGAGCTCCCTTTCTTCAACTCTCTCCCATTCACTCAATAAGCTATAATTGTCCATATTTTACCATTATTCAATTAGCTCCCAATCCAACTCACAACAATCACTCAATGAGCTACTATCATTCAACCTCACCACCATCATTCAATGAGCTATCATTCAACTCCCTCCTCCCCCTCACCATCATTCAATGGACTCCCATTGAATAACTCTTTCCATCCACAATGAACAACTATTGTACGACTCTCTCTGTCAGAAGTGAACTGTCATTGTCCGTAATTCCCCAATTCTCGACAATCTGCTATTAACCAACTCTCTCCTTCACTCATTTATCTTCCATTGTACAACTATCTTCATCAATTAATGGGCTACGAATGTCCAATCTCATCCAGTCACTCAATGACCTCCCGTTGTTCAACTCTATGACTCATTTAATGAGCTCCCTATTTCCAAATCTCATCCTGAAGCAATGAGCTCCAGATGTCCAACTCTATACCTCATTCCATGTGCTCCCATTGTCCATAGCGCAACAGTGACCGAATGATCCCTCATTGTCCAAATATCTACCTCACTCAATGAGCTCTCATTGTATAAATATAGCCTTACTCAATGAACCATTGTATAACTATCCCCCTCACTCAATGTATAACTATCTCCCTCAGTCATTGAGCCATCATTGTATAACTATCTCCCTCACTCAATGAGCTGTCATTGTGCAACTATCTCCCTCACTCAATGACCTCTCATTGTATAACTCTCATTATGAATCTATGAGCTCATTGTTTAATCTTCAACAATCACACAATTATCTCCCATTGTCTAACTCTTTACAGGTCACTCAATGTGTTCCAATAGTTCAGCTCCATCTCTGTCACTTACTACGCGACCCTTGCCCAACGCTACCCTTGCCCAACGTTTTCCACCAATCAATGAGCTACAGTTGTTCAAGTTTCTCCATCATTCAATGAGATACCATATCTAACTCTCTCCCTCACGCAATGAGCTCATTGTCCAACTTTCCCCATCACTCAATAAGATCCCATATCTAACTCTCTCCCTCACTCAATGAGCTCATTGTCCAACTTTCCCCATCACTCAATGAGATCCCATATCTAACTCTCTCCCTCACTCAATGACCTCCCCTGCCTGACTCTCTCCAGCAGTCAATGAGCTCAAGTTGCCCAACTCACCACTTCCCTCCCGTTCGCCAATTCTCTCCATTACTGCAGGAACTCCCATGCAGCGAACTCAATCATCCCCTTCCTGTATTTTCTTATCCTTTAACAGTTCCCTCTCTTTGTCCACAGACACACAAACGAACACATATTCACAGACACACACATACAAAGACCCTTACTCACACACACAGACAAGAGCACATACACACAGCAACACACGGACACAAGGGCACACACACACATACAAACATAAACAATAAAACACGCTCGCATTCACAACGACAGTCACACGTATGCATAAAATCCCTCACACATTAGCATGCCCACGCAGACACATAGACAGTCACACAAACACAGTCACACAAACACAATACCATAATAACACACATAGGCATTCGCACACACATCACACATTCCCAGGCCGCTAGTCTTTGAAGAGGAGTTCCCTCATTTGGTGACTATCTGCTACTCAAATACCAGCCACACCGATGACTGCCAGGCAATGGTAGAAAACGTCCTGCGCCAGTAAGAACACAAAGCCTCCCATCCTCGGAGAGAGTCAGAGACGAGTGTTGGAGGAGGAGTCAGCTGCACACACTGACGCACAGAAGCAGCCCCGAATATATACCCAGGAGGAGCACCCAGAGACAGCGAACTCAGGGGGCCTGGGACCAGCTGCAGTCAGTGCAGAAGGCACAATAGGTAAGGGAGCTTAACTACCTAAGTCCAGGGGGACAGCTTACACGGAGATTGCACTGTTTAAAAGCATCAAACACACACTGCACGAGCAGAGAGTCACCCAGTAATATTCAGAGAGTGGCTGCAATGAATGAGTTTCATATTTAATTCTCTGCATGTTGTTAATTAGGCCTGACTGCCAGGACATGCTCTCAGCAATATAGATAGAGATAACTGACATTTTTGCGGCACCTTACATAAACTCGGGACGACTAAAAGTGCACACAGCCCTTGAAGTGTTTAAATGTATGAAACACTGCACTCAATTTACACACAGCAAACTGCTACAGCAATGTGACCAGTTTATCTGATGCTAGTTGAGGGATAATATTGGCCGAGACACTAAAAAGAGATGGAGATTGTTAGCTGGCATTGTATCGACGAATCATTCACTGAAAGAAAATCACTGAGAACAACATATACAATATCGAAAATAACAGGCAGACACACTGGTCAGAATCCCTGTGCTCAGTACCTTCCAGTGCTCAGTCTCACTCTGTGCTCAGTCCCTTGCTGTGCTCCATCTCTCCCTTTTGCTCCGTCTCTCCCCTTGCTCACTCTCTCCCCGTGCTCAGTCTCTCCCTGTGCTCAATCTCTCCCTGTGCTCACTCTCTCACTCTCTCCTGGTGCTCACTCTCTCGCGGCGCTCAGTCTCTCCGTCCGCTTCGTCTCGCCCCGTGCTCAATCTCTCCCCGTGCGAAGTCTCTCCCTGTGTTCAGTCCCGCTGTGCTCTGTTTCTCCATGTGATCAGTCTCTCCCTTTTCTCAGTCTCTCCCTTTTCTCAGTCTCTCCCATTTAAAGTCCCTCCCAGTGCTCAGTCTCTCCCCGTGCTCAGTCTCCCTGTGCTCACTCTCTCCCTGTGCTCGGTCTCTCCCTGTGCTCACTCTCCCCCTATCTTCAGTCACCCAGTGCTCAGTCTCTCCGCATGCTCGGTCTCCCGCTGTGCGCTCAGACACTCCCTGTGCTCAGTCTCTCCCTGTGCTCAGTCTTTTCATGTGCATGGTCTCTCCCAGTGCTCGGTCTCTCCCTATGCTCACTCTCTCCCTGTGCTCAATTTCTCCCTCTCCCCATGCTCATTCTCTTCCTGTGCTCACTCTCTTCCTGTGCTCACTCTCTCCTCCTTTGCTCACTCTCTCCCTGTGCTCACTCTCTCCCTGTGTTTAGTTTCACTTTTCTCAGTCTCTCACTTTACTCAGTCTCACTCTTTTAAAAGGCGCTCCCTTTTAAAAGTTTCGAACTGTGCTCACTCACGCCCTCTGCTAACACTCTGTCTGTGCTCACTCTCTGTCTGTGCTCACTCTCTGTCCGAGATTACTCTCTCCCCGTGCTCAGTCTCTCCCGTGCAAAGCCTCTCCCCGTGTTCAATCTCTCCCCGTGTACAGTTTCTCCCCGTGATCAGACTCTCCCGTGCTCAGTGTCTCCCGGTGCTCGGTATCTCCCGGTGCTCGGTCTCTCGCTGTGCTCGGTCTCTCCCAGTGCTCGGCCTCTCCCAGGGCTCGGTCTCTCCCAGTGCTCGGTCTCCCAATGCTCGCACTCACCCCGTGATCGCTATCTCACTGTGATCGTTCTCTTCCTGTTATTGTTCTCTCCCTGTGCGCACAATCTCTCCCTGTGCCTTCTCTCTCCCTGTGCTAAATCTCACCCAGTGCTCAGTCTCCCTGTGCTCAGTCTCTCCACGATCTCACTCTCGCCCCGTGCTCACTCTCTCCCCGTGCTCACACTCTCCCCGTTCTCACTCTCTACCGGTGCTAACTCTCTCCCTGTGCTCTGTCTCTCCCAGTGCTCTGACTCTCCCAGTGCTCGGTCGACCCCTGTGCTCACTCTCTCCCCGTGTTCACTCACTCCCCGTGCTCACACTCCCCACGTGCTCACACACTCCCCGTGCTCACTCTCTCCCTGTGCTCGCTCTCTCCCTGTGCACACTCTCAACCTGTGCTCAGACTCTCCCCGGGCTCCCTCAATCCCTGTGCTCCCTCACTCCCTGTGCTCAGTCTCTCCCGCTGCTCAGACTCGGCCTGTGCTCAGGGTCCCTTTGCTCACACTCTCCCTGTTCTCACTCTCTCTCTCTGCTCACACTCTCTCTGTGCTCACTCTCTCCCTGTGCTCTCTCCCTCTCTCCCTGTGCTCAATGTCTCCCTGTCCTCAGTTTCTCCCTGTGCTCGGTCTCTCCCAGTGCTCGGCCTCTCCCAGGGCTCGGTCTCTCCCAGTGCTCGGTCTCCCAATGCTCGCACTCACCCTGTGATCGCTATCTCCCTGTGATCGTTCTCTTCCTGTTATTGTTCTCTCCCTGTGCGCACAGTCTCTCCCTGTGCCTTCTCTCTCCCTGTGCTAAATCTCACCCAGTGCTCAGTCTCCCTGTGCTCAGTCTCTCCCCGATCTCACTCTCCCCCCGTGCTCACTCTCTCCCCGTGCTCACACTCTCCCCGTTCTCACTCTCTACCGGTGCTAACTCTCTCCCTGTGCTCTGTCTCTCCCAGTGCTCTACTCTCCCAGTGCTCGGTCGACCCCTGTGCTCACTCTCTCCCCGTGTTCACTCACTCCCCGTGCTCACACTCCCCACGTGCTCACACTCTCCCCGTGCTCACTCTCTCCCTGTGCTCAGTCTCTCCCTGTGCACACTCTCAACCTGTGCTCAGACTCTCCCCGTGCTCAGTCACTCCCTGTGCTCCCTCACTCCCTGTGCTCAGTCTCTCCCGCTGCTCAGACTCGGCCTGTGCTCAGGGTCCCTTTGCTCACACTCTCCCTGTTCTCACTCTCTCTCTCTGCTCACTCTCTATCTGTGCTCACTCTCTCCCTGTGCTCTCTCCCTCTCTCCTTGTGCTCAATGTCTCCCTGTGCTCAGTTTCTCCCTGTGCTCAGTCTCTCCCTGTGCTCCTTCACGCCCTGTGCTCAGTCTCTCCTGTAGATGAGACTCGCCCTGTGATCAGGCTCGCATTGCTCACACTCTCCTTGTGCTCACTCTCTCACTGTGCTCACTCTCTCCCTGTGCTCTTTCTCTCACTGCTCGCTGTCTCCCTGTGCTCACTCTCTCCCTGTGCTCACTCTCTCCCTGTGCTCACTCTCTCCCTGTGCTCACACTCTCCCTGTGCTCGCTCACTCTCTCCCTGTGCTCTCTCCCTGTGCTCAGTCTCTCCCTGTGCTCAGTCTCTCCCTGTGCTTCCTCACTCCCTGTACTCAGTCTCTCCAGCTGCTCAGACTCGCCCTGTGCTCAGGCTCCCTTTGCTCACACTCTCCCTGTGCTCACTCTCTCCCTGCGCTCACTCTCTCACTGTGCTCTTTATCTCACTGCTCGCTGTCTCCCTGTGCTCACTGTCTCCCTGTGCTCACTCTCTCCCTGTGCTCAATCTCTCCCTGTGTTCACTCTTGCTGTGCTCAGACTCTTGCTGTGCTCAGACGCTCCCTTTGCTCATTCTCTCCCTTTCGTCACTCTCTCCCTCTGCTCACTCTCTCCCTGTGCTCACACTCTCCCTGTGCTCATTAACCACCTGAACTCACTCTCTCCCAGTGCTCACTCTCTCCCTGTGCTCACTCTCTCCCTGTTCTCACGTTCTCCCTGTGCTCACTCTCTCTCTGTGCTCGCTCGCTTTCTCACTGTGCTCACTCTCTCCGAGTGCTCGCTCTCTCATTGTGCTTGCTCACTCCCTGTGCTCACTCTCTCTCTCTGCTCACTCTCTCTCTGTGCTCACTGTCTCCCCTCAATATCTCACTGTGCTCACAGTCTCCCTATGCTCACTCTCTCCCTGTGCTCACTCTCTCCCTGTGCTCACACTCTCCCTGTGCTCGCTCACTCTCTCCCTGTGCTCTCTCTCTCTCTCCCTGTGCTCAGTCTCTCCCTGTGCTTCCTCACTCCCTGTACTCAGTCTCTCCTGCTGCTCAGACTCGCCCTGTTCTCAGGCTCCCTTTGCTCACATTCTCCCTGTGCTCACTCTCTCCCTGCGCTCACTCTCTCACTGTGCTCTTTATCTCACTGCTCGCTGTCTCCCTGTGCTCACTGTCTCCCTGTGCTCACTCTCTCCCTGTGCTCACTCTCTCCCTGTGCTCAGTCTCTCCCTGTGTTCACTCTTGCTGTGCTCAGACTCTCGCTGTGCTCAGACGCTCCCTTTGCTCATTCTCTCCCTTTCGTCACTCTCTCCCTCTGCTCACTCTCTCCCTGTGCTCACACTCTCCCTGTGCTCATTAACCCCCTGAACTCACTCTCTCCCAGTGCTCACTCTCTCCCTGTGCTCACTCTCTCCCTGTGCTCACGTTCTCCCTGTGCTCACTCTCTCACTGTGCTTGCTCGCTTTCTCACTGTGCTCACTCTCTCCCAGTGCTCGCTCTCTCACTGTGCTCGCTCACTCCCTGTGCTCACTCTCTCTCTCTGCTCACTCTCTCTCTGTGCTCACTGTCTCCCCTCAATCTCTCACTGTGCTCACACTCTCCCTGTGCTCACTCTCTCCCTGTGCTCACTCTCTCTCTGCTCACTCTCTCCCTGTGCTCAGTCTCTCCCTGTGCTCAGTCTCTCCCTGTGTTCACTCTTGCTGTGCTCAGACTCTCGCTGTACTCAGACGCTCCCTTTGCTCACTCTCTCCCTGTCCTCACTCTCTCCCTGTGCGCACTCACTCCCCGTGCTCAATCCCTCTCCGTGTTCACTCTCTCCCCGTGCTCACACTCTCCCCGTGCTCACTCTCTCCCCGTGCTCACACTATCCCCGTGCTCACTCTCGCCCTGTGCTCACTCTCTCTCTCCCTGTGCTCTCTCTCTCTCTCTCCCTGTGATCGGTCTCTCCCTGTGCTCACTCTCCCCCTATCTTCAGTCACCCAGTGCTAAGTCTCTCCCCATGCTCGGTCTCCCGCTGTGCGCTCAGACACTCCCTCTGCTCAGTCTCTCCCTGTGCTCAGCCTTTCCCTGTGCACGGTCTCTCCCAGTGCTCGGTCTCTCCCTGTGCTCACTCTCTCCCTGTGCTCAATTTCTCCCTCTGCTCCCGCTCTCCCTGTGCTCACTCTCTCCCCGTGCTCAGTCTCTCCCCGTGCTTACTGTCTCCCCGTGCTCACTCTCACTCTCTGGCCGTGCTCACTCTCTTCCTGTGCTCACTCTCTTCCTGTGCTCACTCTCTCCTCCTGTGCTCACTCTCTCCCTGTGCTCACTCTCTACCTGTGTTTAGTCTCACTTTTCTCAGTCTCTCACTTTACTCAGTCTCACTCTTTTAAAAGGCGCTCTCTTTTAAAAGTCACGAACTGTACTCACTCACGCCCTCTGCTAACACTCTGTCTGTGCACACTCTCTGTTTGTGCTCACTCTCTGTCCGTGATTACTCTCTCCCCGTGCTCAGTCTCTCCCGTGCAAAGTCTCTCCCATGTTCATTCTCTCCCCGTGTACAGTTTCTCCCCGTGCTCAGACTCTCCCGGTGCTCAGTGTCTCCCTGTGCTCAGTATCTCCCTGTGCTTGGTCTCTCCCATGCTCGGTCACTCCCTGTGCTCGGTCTCTCCCAGTGCTCGGCCTCTCCCAGGGCTCGGTCTCTCCCATTGCTCGGTCTCTCAATGCTCGCACTCACCCCGTGATCGCTATCCCACTGTGATCGTTCTCTTCATGTTATTGTTCTTTCCCTGTGCGCACAGTCTCTCCCTGTGCCTTCTCTCTCCCTCTGCTAAATCTCACCCTGTGCTCAGTCTCCCTGTGCTCAGTGTCTCCCCGATCTCACTCTCCCCCCGTGCTGACTCTCCCCCCGTGCTCACTCTCTCGCTTTGCTCATCTCTCTCACTGTGCTCTTTCTCTCACTGCTCGCTGACTCCCTGTGCTCACTCTCTCCCTGTGCTCACTCTCTCCCCGTGCTCACTCTCTACCTGTGCTCGCTCACTCCCTGTGCACACTCTCAACCTGTGCTCAGACTCTCCCCGTGCTCCCTCACTCCCTGTGCTCCCTCACTCCCTGTGCTCAGTCTCTCCCGCTGCTCAGACTCGGCCTGTGCTCAGGGTCCCTTTGCTCACACTCTCCATGTTCTCACTCTCTCTCTCTGCTCACACTCTCTCTGTGCTCACTCTCTCCCTGTGCTCTCTCCCTCTCTCCCTGTGCTCAATGTCTCCCTGTGCTCAGTTTCTCCCTGTGCTCGGTCTCTCCCAGTGCTCGGCCTCTCCCAGGGCTCGGTCTCTCCCAGTGCTCGGTCTCCCAATGCTCGCACTCACCCCGTGATCGCTATCTCCCTCTGATCGTTCTCTTCCTGTAATTGTTCTCTCCCTGTGCGCACAGTTTCTCCCTGTGCCTTCTCTCTCCCTGTGCTAAATCTCACCCAGTGCTCAGTCTCCCTGTGCTCAGTCTCTCCCCGATCTCACTCTCCCCCCGTGCTCACTCTCTCCCCGTGCTCACACTCTCCCCGTTCTCACTCTCTACCGGTGCTAACTCTCTCCCTGTGCTCTGTCTCTCCCAGTGCTCTACTCTCCCAGTGCTCGGTCGACCCCTGTGCTCACTCTCTCCCCGTGTTCACTCACTCCCCGTGCTCACACTCCCCACGTGCTCACACTCTCCCCGTGCTCACTCTCTCCCTGTGCTCAGTCTCTCGCTGTGCACACTCTCAACCTGTGCTCAGACTCTCCCCGTGCTCAGTCACTCCCTGTGCTCCCTCACTCCCTGTGCTCAGTCTCTCCCGCTGCTCAGACTCGGCCTGTGCTCAGGGTTCCTTTGCTCACACTCTCCCTGTTCTCACTCTCTCTCTCTGCTCACTCTCTCTCTGTGCTCACTCTCTCCCTGTGCTCTCTCCCTCTCTCCCTGTGCTCAATGTATCCCTGTGCTCAGTTTCTCCCTGTGCTCAGTCTCTCCCTGTGCTCCTTCACTCTCTGTGCTCAGTCTCTCCTGTAGATGAGACTCGCCCTGTGCTCAGGCTCCCATTGCTCACACTCTCCCTGTGCTCACTCTCTCACTGTGCTCACTCTCTCCTTGTGCTCTTTCTCTCACTGCTCGCTGTCTCCCTGTGCTCACTCTCTCCCTGTGCTCACTCTCTCCCTGTGCTCACTCTCTCCCAGTGCTCACACTCTCCCTATGCTCGCTCACTCTCTCCCTGTGCTCTCTCCCTGTGCTCAGACACTCCCTCTGCTCAGTCTCTCGCTGTTATCAGTCTTTCCCTGTGCACGGTCTCTCCCAGTGCTCGGTCTCTCCCTGTGCTCACACTCTCCCTGTGCTCATTAACCCCCTGAACTCACTCTCTCCCAGTGCTCACTCTCTCCCTGTGCTCACTCTCTCCCTGTGCTCACGTTCTCCCTGTGCTCACTCTCTCACTGTGCTTGCTCGCTTTCTCACTGTGCTCACTCTCTCCCAGTGCTCGCTCTCTCACTGTGCTCGCTCACTCCCTGTGCTCACTCTCTCTCTCTGCTCACTCTCTCTCTGTGCTCACTGTCTCCCCTCAATCTCTCACTGTGCTCACACTCTCCCTGTGCTCACTCTCTCCCTGTGCTCACTCTCTCTCTCTGCTCACTCTCTCCCTGTGCTCAGTCTCTCCCTGTGCTCAGTCTCTCCCTGTGTTCACTCTTGCTGTGCTCAGACTCTCGCTGTACTCAGACGCTCCCTTTGCTCACTCTCTCCCTGTCCTCACTCTCTCCCTGTGCGCACTCACTCCCCGTGCTCAATCCCTCTCCGTGTTCACTCTCTCCCCGTGCTCACACTCTCCCCGTGCTCACTCTCTCCCCGTGCTCACACTATCCCCGTGCTCACTCTCGCCCTGTGCTCACTCTCTCTCTCCCTGTGCTCTCTCTCTCTCTCTCCCTGTGATCGGTCTCTCCCTGTGCTCACTCTCCCCCTATCTTCAGTCACCCAGTGCTCAGTCTCTCCCCATGCTCGGTCTCCCGCTGTGCGCTCAGACACTCCCTCTGCTCAGTCTCTCCCTGTGCTCAGTCTTTCCCTGTGCACGGTCTCTCCCAGTGCTCGGTCTCTCCCTGTGCTCACTCTCTCCCTGTGCTCAATTTCTCCCTCTGCTCACTCTCTCCCTGTGCTCACTCTCTCCTCCTGTGCTCACTCTCTCCCTGTGCTCACTCTCTACCTGTGTTTACTCTCACTTTTCTCAGTCTCTCACTTTACTCAGTCTCACTCTTTTAAAAGGCGCTCCCTTTTAAAAGTCTCGAACTGTGCTCACTCACGCCCTCTGCTAACACTCTGTCTGTGCACACTCTCTGTCTGTGCTCACTCTCTCCCTGTGCTCACTCTCTCCCTGTGCTCACACTCTCCCTGTGCTCGCTCACTCTCTCCCTGTGCTCTCTCTCTCTCTCCCTGTGCTCAGTCTCTCCCTGTGCTTCCTCACTCCCTGTACTCAGTCTCTCCTGCTGCTCAGACTCGCCCTGTTCTCAGGCTCCCTTTGCTCACATTCTCCCTGTGCTCACTCTCTCCCTGCGCTCACTCTCTCACTGTGCTCTTTATCTCACTGCTCGCTGTCTCCCTGTGCTCACTGTCTCCCTGTGCTCACTCTCTCCCTGTGCTCACTCTCTCCCTGTGCTCGCTCTCTCCCTGTGCACACTCTCAACCTGTGCTCAGACTCTCCCCGTGCTCCCTCACTCCCTGTGCTCCCTCACTCCCTGTGCTCAGTCTCTCCCGCTGCTCAGACTCGGCCTGTGCTCAGGGTCCCTTTGCTCACACTCTCCCTGTTCTCACTCTCTCTCTCTGCTCACACTCTCTCTGTGCTCACTCTCTCCCTGTGCTCTCTCCCTCTGTCCCTGTGCTCAATGTCTCCCTGTGCTCAGTTTCTCCCTGTGCTCGGTGTCTCCCAGTGCTCGGCCTCTCCCAGGGCTCGGTCTCTCCCAGTGCTCGGTCTCCCAATGCTCGCACTCACCCCGTGATCGCTATCTCCCTGTGATCGTTCTCTTCCTGTTATTGTTCTCTCCCTGTGCGCACAGTCTCTACCTGTGCCTTCTCTCTCCCTGTGCTAAATCTCACCCAGTGCTCAGTCTCCCTGTGCTCAGTCTCTCCCCGATCTCACTCTCCCCCCGTGCTCACTCTCTCCCCGTTCTCACTCTCCAACGGTGCTAACTCTCTCCCTGTTCTCTGTCTCTCCCAGTGCTCTACTCTCCCAGTGCTCGGTCGACCCCTGTGCTCACTCTCTCCCCGTGTTCACTCACTCCCCGTGCTCACACTCCCCACGTGCTCACACTCTCCCCGTGCTCACTCTCTCCCTGTGCTCAGTCTCTCCCTGTGCACACTCTCAACCTGTGCTCAGACTCTCCCCGTGCTCAGTCACTCCCTGTGCTCCCTCACTCCCTGTGCTCAGTCTCTCCCGCTGCTCAGACTCGGCCTGTGCTCAGGGTCCCTTTGCTCACACTCTCCCTGTTCTCACTCTCTCTCTCTGCTCACTCTCTCTCTGTGCTCACTCTCTCCCTGTGCTCTCTCCCTCTCTCCCTGTGCTCAATGTCTCCCTGTGCTCAGTTTCTCCCTGTGCTCAGTCTCTCCCTGTGCTCCTTCACTCCCTGTGCTCAGTCTCTCCTGTAGATGAGACTCGCCCTGTGCTCAGGCTCCCATTGCTCACACTCACCCTGTGCTCACTCTCTCACTGTGCTCACTCTCTCCCTGTGCTCTTTCTCTCACTGCTCGCTGTCTCCCTGTGCTCACTCTCTCCCTGTGCTCACTCTCTCCCTGTGCTCACTCTCTCCCTGTGCTCACACTCTCCCTATGCTCGCTCACTCTCTCCCTGTGCTCTCTCCCTGTGCTCAGTCTCTCCCTGTGCTCAGTCTCTCCCTGTGCTTCCTCACTCCCTGTACTCAGTCTCTCCTGCTGCTCAGACTCGCCCTGTGCTCAGGCTCCCTTTGCTCACACTCTCCCTGTGCTCACTCTCTCCCTGCGCTCACTCTTCACTGTGCTCTTTATCTCACTGCTCGCTGTTTCCCTGTGCTCACTGTCTCCCTGTGCTCACTCTCTCCCTGTGCTCACTCTCTCCCTGTGTTCACTCTTGCTGTGCTCAGACTCTTGCTGTGCTCAGACGCTCCCTTTGCTCATTCTCTCCCTTTCGTCACTCTCTCCCTCTGCTCACTCTCTCCCTGTGCTCACACTCTCCCTGTGCTCATTAACCACCTGAACTCACTCTCTCCCAGTGCTCACTCTCTCCCTGTGCTCACTCTCTCCCTCTGCTCACGTTCTCCCTGTGCTCACTCTCTCACTGTGCTCGCTCGCTTTCTCACTGTGCTCACTCTCTCCCAGTGCTCGCTCTCTCACTGTGCTCGCTCACTCCCTGTGCTCACTCTCTCTCTCTGCTCACTCTCTCTCTGTGCTCACTGTCTACACTCAATCTCTCACTGTGCTCACACTCTCCCTGTGCTCACTCTCTCCCTGTGCTCACTCTCTCCCTGTGCTCACACTCTCCCTGTGCTCGCTCACTCTCTCCCTGTGCTCTCTCTCTCTCTCCCTGTGCTCAGTCTCTCCCTGTGCTTCCTCACTCCCTGTACTCAGTCTCTCCTGCTGCTCAGACTCGCCCTGTTCTCAGGCTCCCTTTGCTCACATTCTCCCTGTGCTCACTCTCTCCCTGCGCTCACTCTCTCACTGTGCTCTTTATCTCACTGCTCGCTGTCTCCCTGTGCTCATTGTCTCCATGTGCTCACTCTCTCCCTGTGCTCACTCTCTCCCTGTGCTCAGTCTCTCCCTGTGTTCACTCTCTCCCCGTGCTCACACTATCCCCGTGCTCACTCCCGCCCTGTGCTCACTCTCTCTCTCCTTGTGCTCTCTCTCTCTCTCTCCCTGTGATCGGTCTCTCCCTGTGCTCACTCTCCCCCTATCTTCAGTCACCCAGTGCTCAGTCTCTCCCCATGCTCGGTCTCCCGCTGTGCGCTCAGACACTACCTCTGCTCAGTCTCTCCCTGTGCTCAGTCTTTCCCTGTGCACGGTCTCTCCCAGTGCTCGGTCTCTCCCTGTGCTCACTCTCTCCCTGTGCTCAATTTCTCCATCTGCTCCCGCTCTCCCTGTGCTCACTCTCTCCCCGTGCTCAGTCTCTCCCCGTGCTTACTGTCTCCCTGTGCTCACTCTCACTCTCTCGCCGTGCTCACTCTCTTCCTGTGCTCACTCTCTTCCTGTGCTCACTCTCTCCTCCTGTGCTCACTCTCTCCCTGTGCTCACTCTCTACTTGTGTTTAGTCTCACTTTTCTCAGTCTCTCACTTTACTCAGTCTCACTCTTTTAAAAGGCGCTCCCTTTTAAAAGTTTCGAACTGTGCTCACTCACGCCCTCTGCTAACACTCTGTCTGTGCACACTCTCTGTCTGTGCTCACTCTCTGTCCGTGATTACTCTCTCCCCGTGCTCAGTCTCTCCCGTGCAAAGTCTCTCCCCGTGTTCATTCTCTCCCCGTGTACAGTTTCTCCCCGTGCTCAGACTCTCCCGGTGCTCAGTGTCTCCCGGTGCTCAGTATCTCCCTGTGCTTGGTCTCTCCCATGCTCGGTCACTCCCTGTGCTCGGTCTCTCCCAGTGCTCGGCCTCTCCCAGGGCTCGGTCTCTCCCATTGCTCGGTCTCTCAATGCTCGCACTCACCCCGTGATCGCTATCTCACTGTGATCGTTCTCTTCATGTTATTGTTCTTTCCCTGTGCGCACAGTCTCTCCCTGTGCCTTCTCTCTCCCTGTGCTAAATCTCACCCTGTGCTCAGTCTCCCTGTGCTCAGTGTCTCCCCGATCTCACTCTCCCCCCGTGCTCACTCTCCCCCCGTGCTCACTCTCTCGCTTTGCTCACTCTCTCACTGTGCTCTTTCTCTCACTGCTCGCTGACTCCCTGTGCTCACTCTCTCCCTGTGCTCACTCTCTCCCTGTGCTCACTCTCTCCCTGTGCTCACTCTCTCCCTGTGCTCACTCTCTCCCTGTGCTCACTCTCTCCCTGAGCTAACACTCTCCCTGTGCTCGCTTACTCTCTCCCTGTGCTCTCTCTCTCTCTCTCTCTCTCTCTGTGCTCAGTCTCTCCCTGTGCTCAGTCTCTCCCTGTGCTCAGTCTCTCCCTGTGCTTCCTCACTCACTGTGCTCAGTCTCTCCTGCTGCTCAGACTCGCCCTGTGCTCAGGCTCCCTTTGCTCACACTCTCCCTGTCCTCACTCTCTCCCTGTGCTCACTCTCTCCCTGTGCTCACTTTCTCCCTGTGCTCACTCTCTCCCTGTGCTCACTCTCTCCCTGTGCTCACTCTCTCCCTATGCTCAGTCTCTCCCTGTGTTCACTATTGCTGTGCTCAGACTCTCGCTGCGCTCAGACGCTCCCTTTGCTCATTCTCTCCCTGTCGTCACTCTCTCCCTCTGCTCACTCTCTCCCTGTGCTCACACTCTCCCTGTGCTCATTGACTCCCTGAACTCACTCTCTCCCCGTGCTCACACTATCCCCGTGCTCACTCTCTTCCTGTGCTCATACTATCCCCGTGCTCACTCTCTCCCCGTGCTCACACTATCCCCGTGCTCACTCACTCCCCATGCTCAATTCCTCTCCGTGTTCACTCTCTCCCCGTGCTCACACTCTCCACATGCTCACAATCCCCACGTGCTCACAATCTCCCCATGCTCACTCTCTCCCCGTGCTCACACTATCCCCGTGCACACTCTCGCCCTGTTCTGACTCTCCCCTGTGCTCACTCTCTCCCTGTGCTCTCTCTCTCTCTCTCTCCCTGTGCTCACTCTCCCCCTATCTTCAGTCACCCAGTGCTCAGTCTCTCCCCATGCTCGGTCTCCCGCTGTGCGCTCAGACACTCCCTGTGCAGGGTCTTTCCCTGTGCACGGTCTCTCCCAGTGCTCGGTCTCTCCCTCTGCTCACTCTCTCCCTGTGCTCACTCTCTCCCCGTGCTCAGTCTCTTCCCGTGCTTACTGTCTCCCCGTGCTCACTCTCACTCTCTCCCCGTGCTCACTCTCTTCCTGTGCTCACTCTCTCCTCCTGTGCTCACTCTCTCCCCGTATTCACTCACTCCCCATGCTCATACTCCCCACGTGCTCACACTCTCCCCGTGCTCACTCTCACTCTCTCCCTGTGCTCACTCTCTCCCTGTGCTGAGTCTCTCCCTGTGCTCTCTCTCCCTGTGCTCAGTCTCTCCCTGTGCTCACTCTCTCACTGTGCTCACTCTCCCTGTGTGCTCACTCTCAGCTGTGCTGAGACTTTCCCTGTGCTCTCTCTCTCCCTGTGCTCAGACTCTCCCTGGGTTCACTCTTGCTGTGCTCAGATTCTTGCTGTGCTCAGACGCTCCGTGCGCTCAGTCTCTCCCTGTGCTCCGTGTCTCCCAGTGCTCACTCTCTCCCTGTCCTCACTCTCTCCCTCTACTCACTCTCTCTCTGTGCTCACACTCTCCCTGTGCTCATTGATTCCCGGAATTCACTCTACCAGTGCTCACTCTCGCCCTGTGCTGACTCTCACCCTTTGCTCATTCTCTCCCTGTGCTCACTCTCTCCCTCTGCTCATTCTCTCCCTGTGCTCACTCTCTCCCTCTGCTCATTCTCTCCCTGTGCTCACTCTCTCACTTGCTCACTCTCTGCCCGTGCTGACTCTTTCCCCGTGATCACACTCTCCCCGTGCTCGCATTATCCCCGTGCTCGCACTCTCCCCGTGCTCACTCTCTCCCTGTGCTCACTCTCTCCCTGTGCTCCCTCTCACTCCCTGTGCTCACTCTCTCCCTGTGCTCAGAAGCTCCCTGTGTTCAGTCTCTCCCTGTGCTCAGTCTCTCCCTGTGCTCAGTGTTTACCTGTGCTCCCTCACTCCCTGTGCTCAGTCTCGCCCGCTGCTCATAACTCGCCCTGTGCTCAGGCTCTGTTTGCTCACACTCTCCCTGTGCTCACTCTCTCCCTGTGATTACTATCGCACTGTGCTCATTCTCTCATTGCTCGCTGTCTCCCTGTGCACACTCTCTCTCCATGCTCACTCTCTCCCGAGCTCACACTATCCCCGTGCTCACTCTCTCCCTTTGCTCAGTCTCTCCCTGTGCTCACTCTCTCCCTGTGCTCACTCTCTCTCTGTGCTCCCTCTGTCTCCCTGTGCTCACTCTCTCCCTGTGCTCACTCTCTCCCTGTGCTCACTCTCTCACTGTGCTCTCTCACTCTCTCCCTGTGCTCTCTCTCTCTCTCCCTGTGCTCACTACCTCAGTGTGCTCACTCTCCATGTGTGCTCACTCTCTCACTCTTTGCTGAGACACACCCTGTGCTCACTCTCTCCCTGTGCTCTCTCGCTCCCCGTGCTCACTCACTCCCCGTGCTCAATCCCTCCCCGTGTTCACTCTCTCCCCATCTCATTCTCTTCCTGTGCTCAGTCTCGCTCCATGTGCTCACACTCTTCCCGTGCACACTCTTTACCTGTGCTCACACTCTCCCAGTGCTCACTCTCTCCCCGTGCTCACTCTCACTCTCTCCACGTGTTCAATCTTCCCCTGTTCTCAGACTCTCACTGTGCTCACTCTCTCCCTGCGCTCACTGTCTCCCTGTGCTCATTCTCTCCCTGTGCTCCTTCACTCCCTGTTCTCACCCTCTCCCTGTGCTCTCTCTCTCTCCCTGTGCTCAGTCGCTCCCTGTGCTCAGTCTCTCCCTGTGCTCTCTCCCTCTCTCCCTGTGCTCAATGTCTCCCTGTGCTCAGTTTCTCCCTGTGCTCAGTCTCTCCCTGTGCTCCTTCACGCCCTGTGCTCAGTCTCTCCTGTAGATGAGACTCGCCTTGTGCTCAGGATCCCATTGCTCACACTCTCCTTGTGCTCACTCTCTCACTGTGCTCACTCTCTCCCTGTGCTCTTTCTCTCACTGCTCGCTGTCTCCCTGTGCTCACTCTCTCCCTGTGCTCACTCTCTCCCTGTGCTCACTCTCTCCCTGTGCTCACACTCTCCCTGTGCTCGCTCACTCTCTCTCTGTGCTCTCTCCCTGTGCTCAGTCTCTCCCTGTGCTCAGTCTCTCCCTGTGCTTCCTCACTCCCTGTACTCAGTCTCTCCTACTGCTCAGACTCGCCCTGTGCTCAGGCTCCCTTTGCTCACACTCTCCCTGTGCTCACTCTCTCCCTGCGCTCACTCTCTCACTGTGCTCTTTATCTCACTGCTCGCTGTCTCCCTGTGCTCACTGTCTCCCTGTGCTCACTCTCTCCCTGTGCTCAATCTCTCCCTGTGTTCACTCTTGCTGTGCTCAGATTCTTGCTGTGCTCAGACGCTCCCTTTGCTCATTCTCTCCCTTTCGTCACTCTTTCCCTCTGCTCACTCTCTCCCTGTGCTCACACTCTCCCTGTGCTCATTAACCCCCTGAACTCACTCTCTCCCAGTGCTCACTCTCTCCCTGTGCTCACTCTCTCCCTGTTCTCACGTTCTCCCTGTGCTCACTCTCTCACTGTGCTCGCTCGCTTTCTCACTGTGCTCACTCTCTCCGAGTGCTCGCTCTCTCATTGTGCTCGCTCACTCCCTGTGCTCACTCTCTCTCTCTGCTCACTCTCTCTCTGTGCTCACTGTCTCCCCTCAATATCTCACTGTGCTCACACTCTCCCTGTGCTCACTCTCTCCCTGTGCTCACTCTCTCCCTGTGCTCACACTCTCCCTGTGCTCGCTCACTCTCTCCCTGTGCTCTCTCTCTCTCTCCCTGTGCTCAGTCTCTCCCTGTGCTTCCTCACTCCCTGTACTCAGTCTCTCCTGCTGCTCAGACTCGCCCTGTTCTCAGGCTCCCTTTGCTCACATTCTCCCTGTGCTCACTCTCTCCCTGCGCTCACTCTCTCACTGTGCTCTTTATCTCACTGCTCGCTGTCTCCCTGTGCTCACTGTCTCCCTGTGCTCACTCTCTCCCTGTGCTCACTCTCTCCCTGTGCTCAGTCTCTCCCTGTGTTCACTCTTGCTGTGCTCAGACTCTCGCTGTGCTCAGACGCTCCCTTTGCTCATTCTCTCCCTTTCGTCACTCTCTCCCTCTGCTCACTCTCTCCCTGTGCTCACACTCTCCCTGTGCTCATTAACCCCCTGAACTCACTCTCTCCCAGTGCTCACTCTCTCCCTGTGCTCACTCTCTCCCTGTGCTCACGTTCTCCCTGTGCTCACTCTCTCACTGTGCTTGCTCGCTTTCTCACTGTGCTCACTCTCTCCCAGTGCTCGCTCTCTCACTGTGCTCGCTCACTCCCTGTGCTCACTCTCTCTCTCTGCTCACTCTCTCTCTGTGCTCACTGTCTCCCCTCAATCTCTCACTGTGCTCACACTCTCCCTGTGCTCACTCTCTCCCTGTGCTCACTCTCTCTCTCTGCTCACTCTCTCCCTGTGCTCAGTCTCTCCCTGTGCTCAGTCTCTCCCTGTGTTCACTCTTGCTGTGCTCAGACTCTCGCTGTACTCAGACGCTCCCTTTGCTCACTCTCTCCCTGTCCTCACTCTCTCCCTGTGCGCACTCACTCCCCGTGCTCAATCCCTCTCCGTGTTCACTCTCTCCCCGTGCTCACACTCTCCCCGTGCTCACTCTCTCCCCGTGCTCACACTATCCCCGTGCTCACTCTCGCCCTGTGCTCACTCTCTCTCTCCCTGTGCTCTCTCTCTCTCTCTCCCTGTGATCGGTCTCTCCCTGTGCTCACTCTCCCCCTATCTTCAGTCACCCAGTGCTCAGTCTCTCCCCATGCTCGGTCTCCCGCTGTGCGCTCAGACACTCCCTCTGCTCAGTCTCTCCCTGTGCTCAGTCTTTCCCTGTGCATGGTCTCTCCCAGTGCTCGGTCTCTCCCTGTGCTCACTCTCTCCCTGTGCTCAATTTCTCCCTCTGCTCCCGCTCTCCCTGTGCTCACTCTCTCCCCGTGCTCAGTCTCTCCCCGTGCTTACTGTCTCCCCGTGCTCACTCTCACTCTCTCGCCGTGCTCACTCTCTTCCTGTGCTCACTCTCTTCCTGTGCTCACTCTCTCCTCCTGTGCTCACTCTCTCCCTGTGCTCACTCTCTACCTGTGTTTAGTCTCACTTTTCTCAGTCTCTCACTTTACTCAGTCTCACTCTTTTAAAAGGCGCTCCCTTTTAAAAGTCACGAACTGTACTCACTCACGCCCTCTGCTAACACTCTGTCTGTGCACACTCTCTGTCTGTGCTCACTCTCTGTCCGTGAATACTCTCTCCCCGTGCTCAGTCTCTCCCGTGCAAAGTCTCTCCCCATGTTCATTCTCTCCCCGTGTACAGTTTCTCCCCGTGCTCAGACTCTCCCGGTGCTCAGTGTCTCCCGGTGCTCAGTATCTCCCTGTGCTTGGCCTCTCCCATGCTCGGTCACTCCCTGTGCTCGGTCTCTCCCAGTGCTCGGCCTCTCCCAGGGCTCGGTCTCTCCCATTGCTCGGTCTCTCAATGCTCGCACTCACCCCGTGATCGCTATCCCACTGTGATCGTTCTCTTCATGTTATTGTTCTTTCCCTGTGCGCACAGACTCTCCCTGTGCCTTCTCTCTCCCTCTGCTAAATCTCACCCTGTGCTCAGTCTCCCTGTGCTCAGTGTCTTCCCGATCTCACTCTCCCCCCGTGCTGACTCTCCCCCCGTGCTCGCTCTCTCGCTTTGCTCATCTCTCTCACTGTGCTCTTTCTCTCACTGCTCGCTGACTCCCTGTGCTCACTCTCTCCCTGTGCTCACTCTCTCCCCGTGCTCACTCTCTACCTGTGCTCGCTCACTCCCTGTGCACACTCTCAACCTGTGCTCAGACTCTCCCCGTGCTCCCTCACTCCCTGTGCTCCCTCACTCCCTGTGCTCAGTCTCTCCCGCTGCTCAGACTCGGCCTGTGCTCAGGGTCCCTTTGCTCACACTCTCCCTGTTCTCACTCTCTCTCTCTGCTCACACTCTCTCTGTGCTCACTCTCTCCCTGTGCTCTCTCCCTCTCTCCCTGTGCTCAATGTCTCCCTGTGCTCAGTTTCTTCCTGTGCTCGGTCTCTCCCAGTGCTCGGCCTCTCCCAGGGCTCGGTCTCTCCCAGTGCTCGGTCTCCCAATGCTCGCACTCACCCCGTGATCGCTATCTCCCTGTGATCGTTCTCTTCCTGTAATTGTTCTCTCCCTGTGCGCACAGTTTCTCCCTGTGCCTTCTCTCTCCCTGTGCTAAATCTCACCCAGTGCTCAGTCTCCCTGTGCTCAGTCTCTCCCCGATCTCACTCACCCCCGTGCTCACTCTCTCCCCGTGCTCACACTCTCCCCGTTCTCACTCTCTACCGGTGCTAACTCTCTCCCTGTGCTCTGTCTCTCCCAGTGCTCTACTCTCCCAGTGCTCGGTCGACCCCTGTGCTCACTCTCTCCCCGTGTTCACTCACTCCCCGTGCTCACACTCCCCACGTGCTCACACTCTCCCCGTGCTCACTCTCTCCCTGTGCTCAGTCTCTCCCTGTGCACACTCTCAACCTGTGCTCAGACTCTCCCCGTGCTCAGTCACTCCCTGTGCTCCCTCACTCCCTGTGCTCAGTCTCTCCCGATGCTCAGACTCGGCCTGTGCTCAGGGTTCCTTTGCTCACACTCTCCCTGTTCTCACTCTCTCTCTCTGCTCACTCTCTCTCTGTGCTCACTCTCTCCCTGTGCTCTCTCCCTCTCTCGCTGTGCTCAATGTCTCCCTGTGCTCAGTTTCTCCCTGTGCTCAGTCTCTCCCTGTGCTCCTTCACTCCCTGTGCTCAGTCTCTCCTGTAGATGAGACTCGCCTTGTGCTCAGGCTCCCATTGCTCACACTCACCCTGTGCTCACTCTCTCACTGTGCTCACTCTCTCCCTGTGCTCTTTCTCTCACTGCTCGCTGTCTCCCTGTGCTCACTCTCTCCCTGTGCTCACTCTCTCCCTGTGCTCACTCTCTCCCTGTGCTCACACTCTCCCTATGCTCGCTTACTCTCTCCCTGTGCTCTCTCCCTGTGCTCAGTCTCTCCCTGTGCTCAGTCTCTCCCTGTGCTTCCTCACTCCCTGTACTCAGTCTCTCCTCCTGCTCAGACTCGCCCTGTGCTCAGGCTCCCTTTGCTCACACTCTCCCTGTGCTCACTCTCTCCATGCGCTCACTCTTCACTGTGCTCTTTATTTCACTGCTCGCTGTCTCCCTGTGCTCACTGTCTCCCTGTGCTCACTCTCTCCCTGTGCTCAATCTCTCCCTGTGTTCACTCTTGCTGTGCTCAGACTCTTGCTGTGCTCAGACGCTCCCGTTGCTCATTCTCTCCCTTTCGTCACTCTCTCCCTCTGCTCACTCTCTCCCTGTGCTCACACTCTCCCTGTGCTCATTAACCCCCTGAACTCACTCTCTCCCAGTGCTCACTCTCTCCCTGTGCTCAATCTCTCCCTGTGCTCACGTTCTCCCTGTGCTCACTCTCTCACTGTGCTCGCTCGCTTTCTCACTGTGCTCACTCTCTCCCAGTGCTCGCTCTCTCACTGTGCTCGCTCACTCCCTGTGCTCACTCTCTCTCTCTGCTCACTCTCTCTCTGTGCTCACTGTCTACCCTCAATCTCTCACTGTGCTCACACTCTCCCTGTGCTCACTCTCTCCCTGTGCTCACTCTCTCCCTGTGCTCACACTCTCCCTGTGCTCGCTCACTCTCTCCCTGTGCTCTCTCTCTCTCTCCCTGTGCTCAGTCTCTCCCTGTGCTTCCTCACTCCCTGTACTCAGTCTCTCCTGCTGCTCAGACTCGCCCTGTTCTCAGGCTCCCTTTGCTCACATTCTCCCTGTGCTCACTCTCTCCCTGCGCTCACTCTCTCACTGTGCTCTTTATCTCACTGCTCGCTGTCTCCCTGTGCTCACTGTCTCCCTGTGCTCACTCTCTCCCTGTGCTCACTCTCTCCCTGTGCTCGCTCTCTCCCTGTGCACACTCTCAACCTGTGCTCAGACTCTCCCCGTGCTCCCTCACTCCCTGTGCTCCCTCACTCCCTCTGCTCAGTCTCTCCCGCTACTCAGACTCGGCCTGTGCTCAGGGTCCCTTTGCTCACACTCTCCCTGTTCTCACTCTCTCTCTCTGCTCACACTCTCTCTGTGCTCACTCTCTCCCTGTGCTCTCTCTCTCTGTCCCTGTGCTCAGTTTCTCCCTGTGCTCAGTTTCTCCCTGTGCTCGGTGTCTCCCAGTGCTCGGCCTCTCCCAGGGCTCGGTCTCTCCCAGTGCTCGGTCTCCCAATGCTCGCACTCACCCCATGATCGCTATCTCCCTGTGATCGTTCTCTTCCTGTTATTGTTCTCTCCCTGTGCGCACAGTCTCTACCTGTGCCTTCTCTCTCCCTGTGCTAAATCTCACCCAGTGCTCAGTCTCCCTGTGCTCAGTCTCTCCCCGATCTCACTCTCCCCCCGTGCTCACTCTCTCCCCATTCTCACTCTCTACCGGTGCTAACTCTCTCCCTGTGCTCTGTCTCTCCCAGTGCTCTACTCTCCCAGTGCTCGGTCGACCCCTGTGCTCACTCTCTCCCCGTGTTCACTCACTCCCCGTGCTCACACTCCCCACGTGCTCACACTCTCCCCGTGCTCACTATCTCCCTGTGCTCAGTCTCTCCCTGTGCACACTCTCAACCTGTGCTCAGACTCTCCCCGTGCTCAGTCACTCCCTGTGCTCCCTCACTCCCTGTGCTCAGTCTCTCCCGCTGCTCAGACTCGGCCTGTGCTCAGGGTCCCTTTGCTCACACTCTCCCTGTTCTCACTCTCTCTCTCTGCTCACTCTCTCTCTGTGCTCACTCTCTCCCTGTGCTCTCTCCCTCTCTCCCTGTGCTCAATGTCTCCCTGTGCTCAGTTTCTCCCTGTGTTCAGTCTCTCCCTGTGCTCCTTCACTCCCTGTGCTCAGTCTCTCCTGTAGATGAGACTCGCCCTGTGCTCAGGCTCCCATTGCTCACACTCACCCTGTGCTCACTCTCTCACTGTGCTCACTCTCTCCCTGTGCTCTTTCTCTCACTGCTCGCTGTCTCCCTGTGCTCACTCTCTCCCTGTGCTCACTCTCTCCCTGTGCTCACTCTCTCCCTGTGCTCACACTCTCCCTATGCTCGCTCACTCTCTCCCTGTGCTCTCTCCCTGTGCTCAGTCTCTCCCTGTGCTCAGTCTCTCCCTGTGCTTCCTCACTCCCTGTACTCAGTCTCTCCTGCTGCTCAGACTCGCCCTGTGCTCAGGCTCCCTTTGCTCACACTCTCCCTGTGCTCACTCTCTCCCTGCGCTCACTCTTCACTGTGCTCTTTATCTCACTGCTCGCTGTTTCCCTGTGCTCACTGTCTCCCTGTGCTCACTCTCTCCCTGTGCTCACTCTCTCCCTGTGTTCACTCTTGCTGTGCTCAGACTCTTGCTGTGCTCAGACGCTCCCTTTGCTCATTCTCTCCCTTTCGTCACTCTCTCCCTCTGCTCACTCTCTCCCTGTGCTCACACTCTCCCTGTGCTCATTAACCACCTGAACTCACTCTCTCCCAGTGCTCACTCTCTCCCTGTGCTCACTCTCTCCCTGTGCTCACGTTCTCCCTGTGCTCACTCTCTCACTGTGCTCGCTCGCTTTCTCACTGTGCTCACTCTCTCCCAGTGCTCGCTCTCTCACTGTGCTCGCTCACTCCCTGTGCTCACTCTCTCTCTCTGCTCACTCTCTCTCTGTGCTCACTGTCTACCCTCAATCTCTCACTGTGCTCACACTCTCCCTGTGCTCACTCTCTCCCTGTGCTCACTCTCTCCCTGTGCTCACACTCTCCCTGTGCTCGCTCACTCTCTCCCTGTGCTCTCTCTCTCTCTCCCTGTGCTCAGTCTCTCCCTGTGCTTCCTCACTCCCTGTACTCAGTCTCTCCTGCTGCTTAGACTCGCCCTGTTCTCAGGCTCCCTTTGCTCACATTCTCCCTGTGCTCACTCTCTCCCTGCGCTCACTCTCTCACTGTGCTCTTTATCTCACTGCTCGCTGTCTCCCTGTGCTCACTGTCTCCCTGTGCTCACTCTCTCCCTGTGCTCACTCTCTCCCTGTGCTCAGTCTCTCCCTGTGTTCACTCTCTCCCCGTGCTCACACTATCCCCGTGCTCACTCTCGCCCTGTGCTCACTCTCTCTCTCCCTGTGCTCTCTCTCTCTCCCTGTGATCGGTCTCTCCCTGTGCTCACTCTCCCCCTATCTTCAGTCACCCAGTGCTCAGTCTCTCCCCATGCTCGGTTTCCCGCTGTGCGCTCAGACACTCCCTCTGCTCAGTCTCTCCCTGTGCTCAGTCTTTCCCTGTGCACGGTTTCTCCCAGTGCTCGGTCTCTCCCTGTGCTCACTCTCTCCCTGTGCTCAATTTCTCCCTCTGCTCCCGCTCTCCCTGTGCTCACTCTCTCCCCGTGCTCAGTCTCTCCCCGTGCTTACTGTCTCCCTGTGCTCACTCTCACTCTCTCGCCGTGCTCACTCTCTTCCTGTGCTCACTCTCTTCCTGTGCTCCCTCTCTCCTCCTGTGCTCACTCTCTCCCTGTGCTCACTCTCTACCTGTGTTTAGTCTCACTTTTCTCAGTCTCTCACTTTACTCAGTCTCACTCTTTTAAAAGGCGCTCCCTTTTAAAAGTCTCGAACTGTGCTCACTCACGCCCTCTGCTAACACTCTGTCTGTGCACACTCTCTGTCTGTGCTCACTCTCTGTCCGTGATTACTCTCTCCCCGTGCTCAGTCTCTCCCGTGCAAAGTCTCTCCCCGTGTTCATTCTCTCCCCGTGTACAGTTTCTCCCCGTGCTCAGACTCTCCCGGTGCTCAGTGTCTCCCGGTGCTCAGTATCTCCCTGTGCTTGGTCTCTCCCATGCTCGGTCACTCCCTGTGCTCGGTCTCTCCCAGTGCTCGGCCTCTCCCAGGGCTCGGTCTCTCCCATTGCTCGGTCTCTCAATGCTCGCACTCACCCCGTGATCGCTATCTCACTGTGATCGTTCTCTTCATGTTATTGTTCTTTCCCTGTGCGCACAGTCTCTCCCTGTGCCTTCTCTCTCCCTGTGCTAAATCTCACCCTGTGCTCAGTCTCCCTGTGCTCAGTGTCTCCCCGATCTCACTCTCCCCCCGTGCTCACTCTCCCCCCGTGCTCACTCTCTCGCTTTGCTCACTCTCTCACTGTGCTCTTTCTCTCACTGCTCGCTGACTCCCTGTGCTCACGCTCTCCCTGTGCTCACTCTCTCCCTGTGCTCACTCTCTCCCTGTGCTCACTCTCTCCCTGTGCTCACTCTCTCCCTGTGCTCACTCTCTCCCTGAGCTAACACTCTCCCTGTGCTCGCTTACTCTCTCCCTGTGCTCTCTCTCTCTCTCTCTCTCTCTCTGTGCTCAGTCTCTCCCTGTGCTCAGTCTCTCCCTGTGCTCAGTCTCTCCCTGTGCTTCCTCACTCCCTGTGCTCAGTCTCTCCGGCTGCTCAGACTCGCCCTGTGCTCAGGCTCCCTTTGCTCACACTCTCCCTGTGCTCACTCTCTCCCTGTGCTCACTCTCTCCCTGTGCTCACTTTCTCCCTGTGCTCACTCTCTCCCTGTGCTCACTCTCTCCCTGTGCTCACTCTCTCCCTATGCTCAGTCTCTCCCTGTGTTCACTATTGCTGTGCTCAGACTCTCGCTGCGCTCAGACGCTCCCTTTGCTCATTCTCTCCCTGTCGTCACTCTCTCCCTCTGCTCACTCTCTCCCTGTGCTCACACTCTTCCTGTGCTCATTGACTCCCTGAACTCACTCTCTCCCCGTGCTCACACTATCCCCGTGCTCACTCTCTTCCCGTGCTCATACTATCCCCGTGCTCACTCTCTCCCCGTGCTCACACTATCCCCGTGCTCACTCACTCCCCATGCTCAATTCCTCTCCGTGTTCACTCTCTCCCAGTGCTCACACTCTCCACATGCTCACAATCCCCACGTGCTCACAATCTCCCCGTGCTCACTCTCTCCCCGTGCTCACACTATCCCCGTGCTCACTCTCGCCCTGTTCTGACTCTCCCCTGTGCTCACTCTCTCCCTGTGCTCTCTCTCTCTCTCTCTCCCTGTGCTCACTCTCCCCCTATCTTCAGTCACCCAGTGCTCAGTCTCTCCCCATGCTCGGTCTCCCGCTGTGCGCTCAGACACTCCCTGTGCAGGGTCTTTCCCTGTGCACGGTCTCTCCCAGTGCTCGGTCTCTCCCTCTGCTCACTCTCTCCCTGTGCTCACTCTCTCCCCGTGCTCAGTCTCTTCCCGTGCTTACTGTCTCCCCGTGCTCACTCTCACTCTCTCCCCGTGCTCACTCTCTTCCTGTGCTCACTCTCTCCTCCTGTGCTCACTCTCTCCCCGTGTTCACTCACTCCCCATGCTCATACTCCCCACGTGCTCACACTCTCCCCGTGCTCACTCTCACTCTCTCCCTGTGCTCACTCTCTCCCTGTGCTGAGTCTCTCCCTGTGCTCTCTCTCCCTGTGCTCAGTCTCTCCCTGTGCTCACTCTCTCACTGTGCTCACTCTCCCTGTGTGCTCACTCTCACCCTGTGCTGAGACTTTCCCTGTGCTCTCTCTCTCCCTGTGCTCAGACTCTCCCTGGGTTCACTCTTGCTGTGCTCAGATTCTTGCTGTGCTCAGACGCTCCGTGCGCTCAGTCTCTCCCTGTGCTCCGTGTCTCCCAGTGCTCACTCTCTCCCTGTCCTCACTCTCTCCCTCTACTCACTCTCTCTCTGTGCTCACACTCTCCCTGTGCTCATTGATTCCCGGAATTCACTCTCTCCCAGTGCTCACTCTCTCCCAGTGCTCACTCTCTCCCTGTCCTCACTCTCTCCCTCTACTCACTCTCTCTCTGTGCTCACACTCTCCCTGTGCTCATTGATTCCCGGAATTCACTCTACCAGTGCTCACTCTCGCCCTGTGCTGACTCTCACCCTTTGCTCATTCTCTCCCTGTGCTCACTCTCTCCCTCTGCTCATTCTCTCCCTGTGCTCACTCTCTCACTTGCTCACTCTCTGCCCGTGCTGACTCTTTCCCCGTGATCACACTCTCCCCGTGCTCGCATTATCCCCGTGCTCGCACTCTCCCCATGCTCACTCTCTTCCTGTGCTCACTCTCTCCCTGTGCTCACTCTCTCCCTGTGCTCACTCTCTCCCTGTGCTCCCTCTCACTCCCTGTGCTCACTCTCTCCCTGTGCTCAGAAGCTCCCTGTGTTCAGTCTCTCCCTGTGCTCAGTCTCTCCCTGTGCTCAGTGTTTACCTGTGCTCCCTCACTCCCTGTGCTCAGTCTCGCCCGCTGCTCATAACTCGCCCTGTGCTCAGGCTCTGTTTGCTCACACTCTCCCTGTGCTCACTCTCTCCCTGTGATTACTATCGCACTGTGCTCATTCTCTCACTGCTCGCTGTCTCCCTGTGCACACTCTCTCTCCATGCTCACTCTCTCCCGAGCTCACACTATCCCCGTGCTCACTCTCTCCCTTTGCTCAGTCTCTCCCTGTGCTCACTCTCTCCCTGTGCTCACTCTCTCTCTGTGCTCCCTCTGTCTCCCTGTGCTCACTCTCTCCCTGTGCTCACTCTCTCCCTGTGCTCACTCTCTCACTGTGCTCTCTCACTCTCTCCCTGTGCTCTCTCTCTCTCTCCCTGTGCTCACTACCTCAGTGTGCTCACTCTCCATGTGTGCTCACTCTCTCACTCTTTGCTGAGACACACCCTGTGCTCACTCTCTCCCTGTGCTCTCTCTCTCCCCGTGCTCACTCACTCCCCGTGCTCAATCCCTCCCCGTGTTCACTCTCTCCCCATGCTCATTCTCTCCCTGTGCTCAGTCTCGCTCCATGTGCTCACACTCTTCCCGTGCACACTCTTTACCTGTGCTCACACTCTCCCAGTGCTCACTCTCTCCCCGTGCTCACTCTCACTCTCTCCACGTGTTCAATCTTCCCCTGTTCTCAGACTCTCACTGTGCTCACTCTCTCCCTGCGCTCACTGTCTCCCTGTGCTCATTCTCTCCCTGTGCTCCTTCACTCCCTGTTCTCACCCTCTCCCTGTGCTCTCTCTCTCTCCCTGTGCTCAGTCGCTCCCTGTGCTCAGTCTCTCCCTGTGCTCTCTCCCTCTCTCCCTGTGCTCAATGTCACCCTGTGCTCAGTTTCTCCCTGTGCTCAGTCTCTCCCTGTGCTCCTTCACGCCCTGTGCTCAGTCTCTCCTGTAGATGAGACTCGCCTTGTGCTCAGGCTCCCATTGCTCACACTCTCCTTGTGCTCACTCTCTCACTGTGCTCACTCTCTCCCTGTGCTCTTTCTCTCACTGCTCGCTGTCTCCCTGTGCTCACTCTCTCCCTGTGCTCACTCTCTCCCTGTGCTCACTCTCTCCCTGTGCTCACACTCTCCCTGTGCTCGCTCACTCTCTCCCTGTGCTCTCTCCCTGTGCTCAGTCTCTCCCTGTGCTCAGTCTCTCCCTGTGCTTCCTCACTCCCTGTACTCAGTCTCTCCTGCTGCTCAGACTCGCCCTGTGCTCAGGCTCCCTTTGCTCACACTCTCCCTGTGCTCACTCTCTCCCTGCGCTCACTCTCTCACTGTGCTCTTTATCTCACTGCTCGCTGTCTCCCTGTGCTCACTGTCTCCCTGTGCTCACTCTCTCCCTGTGCTCAATCTCTCCCTGTGTTCACTCTTGCTGTGCTCAGATTCTTGCTGTGCTCAGACGCTCCCTTTGCTCATTCTCTCCCTTTCGTCACTCTCTCCCTCTGCTCACTCTCTCCCTGTGCTCACACTCTCCCTGTGCTCATTAACCCCCTGAACTCACTCTCTCCCAGTGCTCACTCTCTCCCTGTGCTCACTCTCTCCCTGTTCTCACGTTCTCCCTGTGCTCACTCTCTCACTGTGCTCGCTCGCTTTCTCACTGTGCTCACTCTCTCCGAGTGCTCGCTCTCTCATTGTGCTCGCTCACTCCCTGTGCTCACTCTCTCTCTCTGCTCACTCTCTCTCTGTGCTCACTGTCTTCCCTCAATATCTCACTGTGCTCACACTCTCCCTGTGCTCACTCTCTCCCTGTGCTCACTCTCTCCCTGTGCTCACACTCTCCCTGTGCTCGCTCACTCTCTCCCTGTGCTCTCTCTCTCTCTCCCTGTGCTCAGTCTCTCCCTGTGCTTCCTCACTCCCTGTACTCAGTCTCTCCTGCTGCTCAGACTCGCCCTGTTCTCAGGCTCCCTTTGCTCACATTCTCCCTGTGCTCACTCTCTCCCTGCGCTCACTCTCTCACTGTGCTCTTTATCTCACTGCTCGCTGTCTCCCTGTGCTCACTGTCTCCCTGTGCTCACTCTCTCCCTGTGCTCACTCTCTCCCTGTGCTCAGTCTCTCCCTGTGTTCACTCTTGCTGTGCTCAGACTCTCGCTGTGCTCAGACGCTCCCTTTGCTCATTCTCTCCCTTTCGTCACTCTCTCCCTCTGCTCACTCTCTCCCTGTGCTCACACTCTCCCTGTGCTCATTAACCCCCTGAACTCACTCTCTCCCAGTGCTCACTCTCTCCCTGTGCTCACTCTCTCCCTGTGCTCACGTTCTCCCTGTGCTCACTCTCTCACTGTGCTTGCTCGCTTTCTCACTGTGCTCACTCTCTCCCAGTGCTCGCTCTCTCACTGTGCTCGCTCACTCCCTGTGCTCACTCTCTCTCTCTGCTCACTCTCTCTCTGTGCTCACTGTCTCCCCTCAATCTCTCACTGTGCTCACACTCTCCCTGTGCTCACTCTCTCCCTGTGCTCACTCTCTCTCTCTGCTCACTCTCTCCCTGTGCTCAGTCTCTCCCTGTGCTCAGTCTCTCCCTGTGTTCACTCTTGCTGTGCTCAGACTCTCGCTGTACTCAGACGCTCCCTTTGCTCACTCTCTCCCTGTCCTCACTCTCTCCCTGTGCGCACTCACTCCCCGTGCTCAATCCCTCTCCGTGTTCACTCTCTCCCCGTGCTCACACTCTCCCCGTGCTCACTCTCTCCCCGTGCTCACACTATCCCCGTGCTCACTCTCGCCCTGTGCTCACTCTCTCTCTCCCTGTGCTCTCTCTCTCTCTCTCCCTGTGATCGGTCTCTCCCTGTGCTCACTCTCCCCCTATCTTCAGTCACCCAGTGCTCAGTCTCTCCCCATGCTCGGTCTCCCGCTGTGCGCTCAGACACTCCCTCTGCTCAGTCTCTCCCTGTGCTCAGTCTTTCCCTGTGCACGGTCTCTCCCAGTGCTCGGTGTCTCCCTGTGCTCACTCTCTCCCTGTGCTCAATTTCTCCCTCTGCTCCCGCTCTCCCTGTGCTCACTCTCTCCCCGTGCTCAGTCTCTCCCCGTGCTTACTGTCTCCCCGTGCTCACTCTCACTCTCTCGCCGTGCTCACTCTCTTCCTGTGCTCACTCTCTTCCTGTGCTCACTCTCTCCTCCTGTGCTCACTCTCTCCCTGTGCTCACTCTCTACCTGTGTTTAGTCTCACTTTTCTCAGTCTCTCACTTTACTCAGTCTCACTCTTTTAAAAGGCGCTCCCTTTTAAAAGTCACGAACTGTACTCACTCACGCCCTCTGCTAACACTCTGTCTGTGCACACTCTCTGTCTGTGCTCACTCTCTGTCCGTGAATACTCTCTCCCCGTGCTCAGTCTCTCCCGTGCAAAGTCTCTCCCCATGTTCATTCTCTCCCCGTGTACAGTTTCTCCCCGTGCTCAGACTCTCCCGGTGCTCAGTGTCTCCCGGTGCTCAGTATCTCCCTGTGCTTGGTCTCTCCCATGCTCGGTCACTCCCTGTGCTCGGTCTCTCCCAGTGCTCGGCCTCTCCCAGGGCTCGGTCTCTCCCATTGCTCGGTCTCTCAATGCTCGCACTCACCCCGTGATCGCTATCCCACTGTGATCGTTCTCTTCATGTTATTGTTTTTTCCCTGTGCGCACAGTCTCTCCCTGTGCCTTCTCTCTCCCTCTGCTAAATCTCACCCTGTGCTCAGTCTCCCTGTACTCAGTGTCTCCCCGATCTCACTCTCCCCCCGTGCTGACTCTCCCCCCGTGCTCACTCTCTCGCTTTGCTCATCTCTCTCACTGTGCTCTTTCTCTCACTGCTCGCTGACTCCCTGTGCTCACTCTCTCCCTGTGCTCACTCTCTCCCCGTGCTCACTCTCTACCTGTGCTCGCTCACTCCCTGTGCACACTCTCAACCTGTGCTCAGACTCTCCCCGTGCTCCCTCACTCCCTGTGCTCCCTCACTCCCTGTGCTCAGTCTCTCCCGCTGCTCAGACTCGGCCTGTGCTCAGGGTCCCTTTGCTCACACTCTCCCTGTTCTCACTCTCTCTCTCTGCTCACACTCTCTCTGTGCTCACTCTCTCCCTGTGCTCTCTCCCTCTCTCCCTGTGCTCAATGTCTCCCTGTGCTCAGTTTCTCCCTGTGCTCGGTCTCTCCCAGTGCTCGGCCTCTCCCAGGGCTCGGTCTCTCCCAGTGCTCGATCTCCCAATGCTCGCACTCACCCCGTGATCGCTATCTCCCTGTGATCGTTCTCTTCCTGTAATTGTTCTCTCCCTGTGCGCACAGATTCTCCCTGTGCCTTCTCTCTCCCTGTGCTAAATCTCACCCAGTGCTCAGTCTCCCTGTGCTCAGTCTCTCCCCGATCTCACTCACCCCCGTGCTCACTCTCTCCCCGTGCTCACACTCTCCCCGTTCTCACTCTCTACCGGTGCTAACTCTCTCCCTGTGCTCTGTCTCTCCCAGTGCTCTACTCTCCCAGTGCTCGGTCGACCCCTGTGCTCACTCTCTCCCCGTGTTCACTCACTCCCCGTGCTCACACTCCCCACGTGCTCACACTCTCCCCGTGCTCACTCTCTCCCTGTGCTCAGTCTCTCCCTGTGCACACTCTCAACCTGTGCTCAGACTCTCCCCGTGCTCAGTCACTCCCTGTGCTCCCTCACTCCCTGTGCTCAGTCTCTCCCGCTGCTCAGACTCGGCCTGTGCTCAGGGTTCCTTTGCTCACACTCTCCCTGTTCTCACTCTCTCTCTCTGCTCACTCTCTCTCTGTGCTCACTCTCTCCCTGTGCTCTCTCCCTCTCTCGCTGTGCTCAATGTCTCCCTGTGCTCAGTTTCTCCCTGTGCTCAGTCTCTCCCTGTGCTCCTTCACTCCCTGTGCTCAGTCTCTCCTGTAGATGAGACTCGCCCTGTGCTCAGGCTCCCATTGCTCACACTCACCCTGTGCTCACTCTCTCACTGTGCTCACTCTCTCCCTGTGCTCTTTCTCTCACTGCTCGCTGTCTCCCTGTGCTCACTCTCTCCCTGTGCTCACTCTCTCCCTGTGCTCACTCTCTCCCTGTGCTCACACTCTCCCTATGCTCGCTCACTCTCTCCCTGTGCTCTCTCCCTGTGCTCAGTCTCTCCCTGTGCTCAGTCTCTCCCTGTGCTTCCTCACTCCCTGTACTCAGTCTCTCCTGCTGCTCAGACTCGCCCTGTGCTCAGGCTCCTTTTGCTCACACTCTCCCTGTGCTCACTCTCTCCCTGCGCTCACTCTTCACTGTGCTCTTTATTTCACTGCTCGCTGTCTCCCTGTGCTCACTGTCTCCCTGTGCTCACTCTCTCCCTGTGCTCAATCTCTCCCTGTGTTCACTCTTGCTGTGCTCAGACTCTTGCTGTGCTCAGACGCTCCCGTTGCTCATTCTCTCCCTTTCGTCACTCTCTCCCTCTGCTCACTCTCTCCCTGTGCTCACACTCTCCCTGTGCTCATTAACCCCCTGAACTCACTCTCTCCCAGTGCTCACTCTCTCCCTGTGCTCAATCTCTCCCTGTGCTCACGTTCTCCCTGTGCTCACTCTCTCACTGTGCTCGCTCGCTTTCTCACTGTGCTCACTCTCTCCCAGTGCTCGCTCTCTCACTGTGCTCGCTCACTTCCTGTGCTCACTCTCTCTCTCTGCTCACTCTCTCTCTGTGCTCACTGTCTACCCTCAATCTCTCACTGTGCTCACACTCTCCCTGTGCTCACTCTCTCCCTGTTCTCACTCTCTCCCTGTGCTCACACTCTCCCTGTGCTCGCTCACTCTCTCCCTGTGCTCTCTCTCTCTCTCTCTGTGCTCAGTCTCTCCCTGTGCTTCCTCACTCCCTGTACTCAGTCTCTCCTGCTGCTCAGACTCGCCCTGTTCTCAGGCTCCCTTTGCTCACATTCTCCCTGTGCTCACTCTCTCCCTGCGCTCACTCTCTCACTGTGCTCTTTATCTCACTGCTCGCTGTCTCCCTGTGCTCACTGTCTCCCTGTGCTCACTCTCTCCCTGTGCTCACTCTCTTCCTGTGCTCACTCTCTCCCTGTGCACACTCTCAACCTGTGCTCAGACTCTCCCCGTGCTCCCTCACTCCCTGTGCTCCCTCACTCCCTGTGCTCAGTCTCTCCCGCTACTCAGACTCGGCCTGTGCTCAGGGTCCCTTTGCTCACACTCTCCCTGTTCTCACTCTCTCTCTCTGCTCACACTCTCTCTGTGCTCACTCTCTCCCTGTGCTCTCTCCCTCTGTCCCTGTGCTCAATGTCTCCCTGTGCTCAGTTTCTCCCTGTGCTCGGTGTCTCCCAGTGCTCGGCCTCTCCCAGGGCTCGGTCTCTCCCAGTGCTCGGTCTCCCAATGCTCGCACTCACCCCGTGATCGCTATCTCCCTGTGATCGTTCTCTTCCTGTTATTGTTCTCTCCCTGTGCGCACAGTCTCTACCTGTGCCTTCTCTCTCCCTGTGCTAAATCTCACCCAGTGCTCAGTCTCCCTGTGCTCAGTCTCTCCCCGATCTCACTCTCCCCCCGTGCTCACTCTCTCCCCATTCTCACTCTCTACCGGTGCTAACTCTCTCCCTGTGCTCTGTCTCTCCCAGTGCTCTACTCTCCCAGTGCTCGGTCGACCCCTGTGCTCACTCTCTCCCCGTGTTCACTCACTCCCCGTGCTCACACTCCCCACGTGCTCACACTCTCCCCGTGCTCACTCTCTCCCAGTGCTCAGTCTCTCCCTGTGCACACTCTCAACCTGTGCTCAGACTCTCCCCGTGCTCAGTCACTCCCTGTGCTCCCTCACTCCCTGTGCTCAGTCTCTCCCGCTGCTCAGACTCGGCCTGTGCTCAGGGTCCCTTTGCTCACACTCTCCCTGTTCTCACTCTCTCTCTCTGCTCACTCTCTCTCTGTGCTCACTCTCTCCCTGTGCTCTCTCCCTCTCTCCCTGTGCTCAATGTCTCCCTGTGCTCAGTTTCTCCCTGTATTCAGTCTCTCCCTGTGCTCCTTCACTCCCTGTGCTCAGTCTCTCCTGTAGATGAGACTCGCCCTGTGCTCAGGCTCCCATTGCTCACACTCACCCTGTGCTCACTCTCTCACTGTGCTCACTCTCTCCCTGTGCTCTTTCTCTCACTGCTCGCTGTCTCCCTGTGCTCACTCTCTCCCTGTGCTCACTCTCTCCCTGTGCTCACTCTCTCCCTGTGCTCACACTCTCCCTATGCTCGCTCACTCTCTCCCTGTGCTCTCTCCCTGTGCTCAGTCTCTCCCTGTGCTCAGTCTCTCCCTGTGCTTCCTCACTCCCTGTACTCAGTCTCTCCTGCTGCTCAGACTCGCCCTGTGCTCAGGCTCCCTTTGCTCACACTCTCCCTGTGCTCACTCTCTCCCTGCGCTCACTCTTCACTGTGCTCTTTATCTCACTGCTCGCTGTTTCCCTGTGCTCACTGTCTCCCTGTGCTCACTCTCTCCCTGTGCTCACTCTCTCCCTGTGTTCACTCTTGCTGTGCTCAGACTCTTGCTGTGCTCAGACGCTCCCGTTGCTCATTCTCTCCCTTTCGTCACTCTCTCCCTCTGCTCACTCTCTCCCTGTGCTCACACTCTCCCTGTGCTCATTAACCACCTGAACTCACTCTCTCCCAGTGCTCACTCTCTCCCTGTGCTCACTCTCTCCCTGTGCTCACGTTCTCCCTGTGCTCACTCTCTCACTGTGCTCGCTCGCTTTCTCACTGTGCTCACTCTCTCCCAGTGCTCGCTCTCTCACTGTGCTCGCTCACTCCCTGTGCTCACTCTCTCTCTCTGCTCACTCTCTCTCTGTGCTCACTGTCTACCCTCAATCTCTCACTGTGGTCACACTCTCCCTGTGCTCACTCTCTCCCTGTGCTCACTCTCTCCCTGTGCTCACACTCTCCCTGTGCTCGCTCACTCTCTCCCTGTGCTCTCTCTCTCTCTCCCTGTGCTCAGTCTCTCCCTGTGCTTCCTCACTCCCTGTACTCAGTCTCTCCTGCTGCTCAGACTCGCCCTGTTCTCAGGCTCCCTTTGCTCACATTCTCCCTGTGCTCACTCTCTCCCTGCGCTCAGTCTCTCACTGTGCTCTTTATCTCACTGCTCGCTGTCTCCCTGTGCTCACTGTCTCCCTGTGCTCACTCTCTCCCTGTGCTCACTCTCTCCCTGTGCTCAGTCTCTCCCTGTGTTCACTCTCTCCCCGTGCTCACACTATCCCCGTGCTCACTCTCGCCCTGTGCTCACTCTCTCTCTCCCTGTGCTCTCTCTCTCTCTCTCCCTGTGATCGGTCTCTCCCTGTGCTCACTCTCCCCCTATCTTCAGTCACCCAGTGCTCAGTCTCTCCCCATGCTCGGTTTCCCGCTGTGCGCTCAGACACTCCCTCTGCTCAGTCTCTCCCTGTGCTCAGTCTTTCCCTGTGCACGGTTTCTCCCAGTGCTCGGTCTCTCCCTGTGCTCACTCTCTCCCTGTGCTCAATTTCTCCCTCTGCTCCCGCTCTCCCTGTGCTCACTCTCTCCCCGTGCTCAGTCTCTCCCCGTGCTTACTGTCTCCCTGTGCTCACTCTCACTCTCTCGCCGTGCTCACTCTCTTCCTGTGCTCACTCTCTTCCTGTGCTCCCTCTCTCCTCCTGTGCTCACTCTCTCCCTGTGCTCACTCTCTACCTGTGTTTAGTCTCACTTTTCTCAGTCTCTCACTTTACTCAGTCTCACTCTTTTAAAAGGCGCTCCCTTTTAAAAGTCTCGAACTGTGCTCACTCACGCCCTCTGCTAACACTCTGTCTGTGCACACTCTCTGTCTGTGCTCACTCTCTGTCCGTGATTACTCTCTCCCCGTGCTCAGTCTCTCCCGTGCAAAGTCTCTCCCCGTGTTCATTCTCTCCCCGTGTACAGTTTCTCCCCGTGCTCAGACTCTCCCGGTGCTCAGTGTCTCCCGGTGCTCAGTAACTCCCTGTGCTTGGTCTCTCCCATGCTCGGTCACTCCCTGTGCTCGGTCTCTCCCAGTGCTCGGCCTCTCCCAGGGCTCGGTCTCTCCCATTGCTCGGTCTCTCAATGCTCGCACTCACCCCGTGATCGCTATCTCACTGTGATCGTTCTCTTCATGTTATTGTTCTTTCCCTGTGCGCACAGTCTCTCCCTGTGCCTTCTCTCTCCCTGTGCTAAATCTCACCCTGTGCTCAGTCTCCCTGTGCTCAGTGTCTCCCCGATCTCACTCTCCCCCCGTGCTCACTCTCCCCCCGTGCTCACTCTCTCGCTTTGCTCACTCTCTCACTGTGCTCTTTCTCTCACTGCTCGCTGACTTCCTGTGCTCACTCTCTCCCTGTGCTCACTCTCTCCCTGTGCTCACTCTCTCCCTGTACTCACTCTCTCCCTCTGCTCACTCTCTCCCTGTGCTCACTCTCTCCCTGTGCTCACTCTCTCCCTGAGCTAACACTCTCCCTGTGCTCGCTTACTCTCTCCCTGTGCTCTCTCTCTCTCTCTCTCTCTCTGTGCTCAGTCTCTCCCTGTGCTCAGTCTCTCCCTGTGCTCAGTCTCTCCCTGTGCTTCCTCACTCCCTGTGCTCAGTCTCTCCTGCTGCTCAGACTCGCCCTGTGCTCAGGCTCCCTTTGCTCACACTCTCCCTGTGCTCACTCTCTCCCTGTGCTCACTCTCTCCCTGTGCTCACTTTCTCCCTGTGCTCACTCTCTCCCTGTGCTCACTCTCTCCCTGTGCTCACTCTCTCCCTATGCTCAGTCTCTCCCTGTGTTCACTATTGTTGTGCTCAGACTCTCGCTGCGCTCAGACGCTCCCTTTGCTCATTCTCTCCCTGTCGTCACTCTCTCCCTCTGCTCACTCTCTCCCTGTGCTCACACTCTTCCTGTGCTCATTGACTCCCTGAACTCACTCTCTCCCCGTGCTCACACTATCCCCGTGCTCACTCTCTTCCCGTGCTCATACTATCCCCGTGCTCACTCTCTCCCCGTGCTCACACTATCCCCGTGCTCACTCACTCCCCATGCTCAATTCCTCTCCGTGTTCACTCTCTCCCCGTGCTCACACTCTCCACATGCTCACAATCCCCACGTGCTCACAATCTCCCCGTGCTCACTCACTCCCCGTGCTCACACTATCCCGGTGCTCACTCTCGCCCTGTTCTGACTCTCCCCTGTGCTCACTCTCTCCCTGTGCTCTCTCTCTCTCTCTCTCCATGTGCGCACTCTCCCCCTATCTTCAGTCACCCAGTGCTCAGTCTCTCCCCATGCTCGGTCTCCCGCTGTGCGCTCAGACACTCCCTGTGCAGGGTCTTTCCCTGTGCACGGTCTCTCCCAGTGCTCGGTCTCTCCCTCTGCTCACTCTCTCCCTGTGCTCACTCTCTCCCCGTGCTCAGTCTCTTCCCGTGCTTACTGTCTCCCCGTGCTCACTCTCACTCTCTCCCCGTGCTCACTCTCTTCCTGTGCTCACTCTCTCCTCCTGTGCTCACTCTCTCCCCGTGTTCACTCACTCCCCGTGCTCATACTCCCCACGTGCTCACACTCTTCCCGTGCTCACTCTCACTCTCTCCCTGTGCTCACTCTCTCCCTGTGCTCAGTCTCTCCCTGTGCTCTCTCTCCCTGTGCTCAGTCTCTCCCTGTGCTCACTCTCTCACTGTGCTCACTCTCCCTGTGTGCTCACTCTCACCCTGTGCTGAGACTTTCCCTGTGCTCTCTCTCTCCCTGTGCTCAGACTCTCCCTGGGTTCACTCTTGCTGTGCTCAGATTCTCGCTGTGCTCAGACGCTCCATGCGCTCAGTCTCTCCCTGTGCTCCGTGTCTCCCAGTGCTCACTCTCTCCCTGTCCTCACTCTACTCACTCTCTCTCTGTGCTCACACTCTCCCTGTGCTCATTGATTCCCGGAATTCACTCTCTCCCAGTGCTCACTCTCTCCGTGTGCTCACTCTCACCCTGTGCTCATTCTCTCCCTGTGCTCACTCTCTCCCTCTGCTCATTCTCTCCCTGTGCTCACTCTCTCCCTCTGCTCATTCTCAACCTGTGCTCACTCTCTCACTTGCTCACTCTCTGCCCGTGCTGACTCTTTCCCCGTGATCAAACTCTCCCCGTGCTTGCATTATCCCCGTGCTCGCACTCTCCCCGTGCTCACTCTCTTCCTGTGCTCACTCTCTCCCTGTGCTCACTCTCTCCCTGTGCTCACTCTCTCCCTGTGCTCCCTCTCTCTCCCTGTGCTCACTCTCTCCCTGTGCTCAGAAGCTCCCTGTGTTCAGTCTCTCCCTGTGCTCAGCGTTTACCTGTGCTCCCTCACTCCCTGTGCTCAGTCTCGCCCGCTGCTCATAACTCGCCCTGTGCTCAGGCTCCGTTTGCTCACACTCTCCCTGTGCTCACTCTCTCCCTGTGATTACTATCGCACTGTGCTCATTCTCTCACTGCTCGCTGTCTCCCTGTGCTCACTCTCTCTCCATGCTCACTCTCTCCCGTGCTCACACTATCCCCGTGCTCACTCTCTCCCTTTGCTCAGTCTCTCCCTGTGCTCACTCTCTCTCTGTGCTCCCTCTGTCTCCCTGTGCTCACTCTCTCCCTGTGCTCACTCTCTCCCTGTGCTCACTCTCTCACTGTGCTCTCTCACTCTCTCCCTGTGCTCTCTCTCTCTCTCCCTGTGCTCACTACCTCATTGTGCTCACTCTCCATGTGTGCTCACTCTCTCACTCTTTGCTGAGACACACCCTGTGCTCACTCTCTCCCTGTGCTCTCTCTCTCCCCATGCTCACTCACTCCCCGTGCTCAATCCCTCCCCGTGTTCACTCTCTCCCCATGCTCATTCTCTCCCTGTGCTCAGTCTCGCTCCATGTGCTCACACTCTTCCCGTGCACACTCTTTACCTGTGCTCACACTCTCCCAGTGCTCACTCTCTCCCCGTGCTCACTCTCACTCTCTCCACGTGTTCACTCTTCCCCTATTCTCAGACTCTCCCTGTGCTCACTCTCTCCCTGCGCTCACTGTCTCCCTGTGCTCATTCTCTCCCTGTGCTCCTTCACTCCCTGTGCTCACTCTCTCCCTGTGCTCTCTCTCTCTCCCTGTGCTCAGTCGCTCCCTGTGCTCCCTCACTCCCTGTGCTCGGTATCTCCCTGCGCTCAGTCTCTCCCTGTGCTCGGTCTCTCCCTGTGCTCAGTCTCTCCTTGCGCTCAGTCTCTTCCTGTGCTTACTCTCTCCCTGTGCTCACTCTCTCTCTGTGCTCCCTCTGTCTTCCTGTGCTCACTCTCTCCCTGTGCTCACTCTCTCCCTGTGCTCACTCT
Organism: Pristiophorus japonicus; assembly: GCF_044704955.1. NCBI lineage: Eukaryota > Metazoa > Chordata > Chondrichthyes > Pristiophoridae > Pristiophorus > Pristiophorus japonicus. Next base: position 23,039,283 of record NC_092011.1, on the reverse strand, counting down.
CTCCCTGTGCTCTCTCACTCTCTCCCTGTGCTCTCTCTCTCTCTCCCTGTGCTCAGTGTCTCCCTGTGCTCACTCTCTCACTGTGCTCACTCTCCCTCTGTGCTCACTCTCTCACTCTGTGCTGAGACGCTCCCTGTGCTCAGTCTCTCTCTGTGCTCACTCTCTCCCTGTGCTCAGACTCTCGCTGTGCTCAGACGCTCCCTGCGCTCAGTCTCTCCCTGTGCTCCGTGTCTCCCAGTGCTCACTCTCTCCCTGTTCTCACTCTCTCCCTCTACTCATTCTCGCTCTGTGCTCACACTCTCCCTGTGCTCATTGATTCCCGGAATTCACTCTCTCCCAGTGCTCACTCTCTCCGTGTGCTCAGTCTCACCCTGTGCTCATTCTCTCCCTGTGCTCACTCTCTCCCTCTGCTCATTCTCTCCCTTTGCTCACTCTCTCCCTCTGCTCATTTTCTCCCTGTGCTCACTCTCTCGCTTGCTCACTCTCTCCCTGAGCTGACTCTCTCCCCGTGCTCAGAATCTCCCCGTGCTCGCCTTCTCCTCGTGCTCGCACTCTCCCTGTACTCACTCTCTCCCTGTGCTCCCTCTCTCGCCCTGTGCTCACTCTCTCCCTGTGCTCACTCTTTCCCCGTGCTGAGTCTCTCTCTGTGCTCCCTCACTCCCTGTGCTCAGTCTCTCCCACTGCTCAGACTCGCCCTGTGCTCAGGGTCCATTTGCTCACTTCTCCCTTTGCTCACTCTCTCAATGTGCTCATTCTCTCCCTGTGCACATTCTCTCCCTGTGCTCACTCTCTCCCTCTGCTCACTCTCTCCCTGTGCTCACTCTCTCATATGCTCACTCTTTCCCTGTGCTCACTCTCTCTTTGTGCTCACGCTCTCCCCGTGCTCACTCTCTCCCCGTGCGCACACTCTCACCGTGCTCACTCACTCCCCGAGCTCACTTTCTCCTCGTGCTCACTCTCTCCCCGTGCTCACACTCTCCCTGATCTCACTTTCCCCCCGTGCTCACTCTTCCCCCGTGCTCACTCTCCCCCGTGCTCACTCTCTCCCCGTACTCTCTCTCTCCACGTGCTCACTCTCTCCCCGTGCTCACTCTCTCCCTGTGCTCACATTCTCCCCGTGCTCAAACTCTCCCCGTGCTAAATCTATCCCCATGCTCACACTCTCCCCGTGCTCATACTCTCCACGTGCTCACACTCACCCGTGCTCACTCACTCCCCGTGCTCACACTCACTCTCTCCCTGTGCTCACTCTCTCCCTGTGATCACTCTCTCCCTGTGCTCTGTCTCTCCCTGTGCTCAGTCACACACAGTGCTCTGTTTCTCGCAGCGCTCTGTCCCTCCCTGTGCTCAGTCTCTCCCTGTGTTCCACCACTCAGTGCTGAATATTTCTGTGCTCAGGCTTCCTGTGCTCAGTCTACCCCTGTGCTCTGCCTCTCCCAGTGCTCTGTCTCTCCCAGTGCTTGGTCACTTCCATTGCTCGGTTTACCCCTGTGCTCACTCTCTCCTCGTGCTCACTGTCTCCCCGTGCACACTGTCTCCCGTGCTCACTCACGCCCCGTGCTCAATCCCTCCCCGTGTTCACTCTGCCCGCATGCTCACACTATCCACGTGCTCACACTCCCCACGTGCTCACACTCTCCCCGTGCACACTCTCGCTCCATGTGCTCACACTCTCCCCGTGCACACTCTTTCCTCGTGCTCACTCTCTCTCCGTGCTCACTCTCTCCCTGTGCTCACACTCACACTCTCCCCGTGCTCACTCTCTCCCTGTGCTCACTCTCTCCCTGTGCTCACTCTCTCGCTGTGCTCACACTCTCCCTGTGCTCACTCTCTCCCTGTGCTCACTCTCGCACTGTGCTCACTCTCTCCCTGTGCTCACTCTCAATCTCTCCCCGTGCTCACTCGCTCCCTGTGCTCACTCACTCGCTGTGCTCACTCTCTCTCTCTGCTCACTCTCTCCCTGTGCTCACTCTCCCTCTCACTGTGCTCAGTCTGTCCCTGTGCTCAGTCTCTCCCTGTGCTCAGTCTCTCCCTGTGCTCACTCTCTCCCTATGCTCACTCTCTCCCTGTGCTCACTCTCTCACTGTGCTCAGTCTCTCCCTGTGCTCACTCTCAATCTCTCCCCGTGCTCAGTCTCTCCCTGTGCTCAGTCTCTCCCTGTGCTCACTCTCTCCCTATTCTCACTCTCTCCCTGTGCTCACTCTCCCTCTCACTGTGCTCAGTCTGTCCCTGTGCTCATCTCTCCCTGTGCTCAGTCTCTCTCTGTGCTCACTCTCTCCCTATGCTCAGTCTCTCCCTGTGCTCAGTCTCTCCCTGTGCTCGGACTCTGCCTGTGCTAGGTCTCTCCCTGTGATCATTTTCTCCCTTTGCTCAGATTCACCCTGTGCTCATTCTCTCCCTGAGGCACTCTCTCACTGTGTTCAGTCGCTTCCTGTGCTCAGTCTCTCCCTGTGCTCACTCTCTCTCTGTGATCACTGTCTCCCTCTGCTCTCTCTCTCTCTCTGTGCACACTCTCTCCTTGTGCTCACTCTCTCCCTGTGCTCACTCTCTCCCTGTGCTCACTCTCTCCGTGTGCTCACTCTCTTCCTGTGCTCACAGTCATGTTGAGCTCTCTCTCTCTCCCTGTGCTCAGTCGCTCCCTGTGCTCACTCTCTTCCTGTGCCCAGATTCTCCCAATGCTCCGACGCTCCCTGTGCTCAGTCTCTTCCCGTGCTCACTCTCTCCCTGTGCTCACTCACTCCCTGTGCTCAGCCACTCAGTGCTGAACCTTTCTCTGCTCAGTTTTCCTGTGCTCTGTCTCTCCCAGTGCTCTGTCTCTCCCAGGGCGCGGTCTCTCCCAGTGCTCGGTCTACCCCTGTGCTCACTCTCTCCTCGTGCTCACTCTCTCCCTGTGCTCACTCTCGCACTGTGCTCATTCTCTCACTGCTCGCTGCCTCCCTGTGCACACTCTCTCCTTGTGCTCCCTCTCTCCCTGTTCCCAATCTCTCCCTTTGCTCAGTCTCTCCCTGTGCTCCCTCACTCCCTGTGCTCAGTCTCTCCCTCTGCTCAGATTCGCCATGTGCTCAGGCTCCCTGTACTCACTCTCTCCCTGTGCTCACTCTCTCCCTGTGCTCACTCTCTCCCTGTGCTCACTCTCTCCTTGTTTACACTCACTCCTTGTGTGCACTCTCTCCCTGTACTCACTCTCTCCCTGTGCTCACTCTCTCCCTGTGCTCACTCTCTCCCTGTGCTCACTCTCCCTGTGCTCACTCTCTCGCTGTGCTCACTCTCTCCCTGTGCTCACTCTCTCACTGGGCTCGCTCTCTCCCTGTGCTCTCTCTCTGTCTCTGCTCACTCTCTCTCTGTGCTCAATCGCTCCCTGTGCTCTCCCTCTCTCCCTGTGCTGAGACTCTCCCTGTGCTCAGCCTCTCCCTGTGCTCACTCTCTCCCTGTGCTCAGACTCTCCCTGTGCTCAGACGCTCCCGGTGCTCAGTCTCTCCCTGTGCCCATTCTCTCCCTGTGCTCACTCTCTCCCTGTGCTCACTCTCACCCTGTGCTCAGACTGTCCCCGTGCTCAGACGCTCCCTGTGCTCACTCTCTCCCTGTGCTCACTCTCTCCCTGTGCTCAGACTGTCCCCGTGCTCAGACGCTCCCTGTGCTCAGTCTCTCCCCGTGCTCAGTCTCTCCCTGTGCTCCCTCACTCCCTGTGCTCAGTCTCACCCGCTGGTCAGATTCGCCCTGTGCTCAGGCTCCCTTTGCTCATACACTCCCTGTGCTCACTCTCTCTCTATGCTCACTCTCTCACTGTGCTCATTCTCTCACGGCTCGCTGCCTCCCTGTGCTCACTCTCTCCCTGTGCTCGCTCACTCCCTGTGCTCAGCCACTCAGTGCTGAACCTTTCTCTGCTCAGGTTTCCTGTGCTCTGTCTTTCCCAGTGCTCTGTCTCTCCCAGTGTGCAGTCTCTCCCATTGCTCGGTCTACCCCAGTGCTCACTCTCTCGTCGTGCTCACTCTCTCCCTGTGCTCACTCTCTCCCTGTGCTTAATCTCTCCCTTTGCTCAGTCTCACCCTGTGCTCACTCACTCCCTGTGCTCAGTCTCTCCCGCTGCTCAGATTCTCCCTGTGCTCAGGCTCCCTGTGCTCACTCTCTCCCTGTGCTCACTCTCTCCCTGTGCTCACTCTCTCCCTGTGTACACTCTCTCCTTGCGTACATTCTCTCCCTATTATCACTCTCTCCCTGTGCTCAGTCACCCTTTGCTCAGTCTCCCTGTGCTCAGTCTCGCTGTGCTCACTCTCTCCCTGTGCTCAATCTCTCCCTGTGCTCGGACACTGCCTGTGCTCGGTCTCTCCCTGTGATCATTTTCTCCCTTTGCTCAGACCACCCTCTGCTCATTCTCTCCCGGAGTCACTTTTTTCCTGTGCTCAGTCGCTTCCTGTGCTCAGTCTCTCCCTGTGCTCACTCTCTCACTGTGCTCGCTCTCTCCCGGTGCTCACTCTCTGCCTGTGCTCACTCTCTCTCTCTCTGCTCACTCTCTCTCCCTGTGCACACTCTCTCCTTGTGCTCACTCTCTCCCTGTGCTCACTCTCTCCCTGTGCTCACCCTCTCCGTGTGCTCACTCTCTCCCTGTGCTAACTGTCGCGTTGTGCTCTCTCTCTCTCCCTGTGCTCACTCTCTCCCTGTGCTCGCTCACTCCTTGTGCTCAGCCACTCAGTGCTGAACCTTTCTCTGCTCAGGTTTCCTGTGCTCTGTCTCTCCCAGTGCTCTGTCTCTCCCAGTGCCCGATCTCTCCCAGTGCTCGGTCTACCCCTGTGCTCACTCTCTCCCTGTGCTCACTCTCTCCCTGTGATCACTCTCTCCCTGTGCTCATTCTCTCCCTGTGCTCCCTCTCTCTCCCTGTGCTCACTCTCTCCCTGTGATCACTCTCTCCCTGTGCTCATTCTCTCCCTGTGCTCCCTCTCTCTCCCTGTGCTCACTCTCTCCCTGTGCTCAGAAGCTCCCTGTGCTCAGTCTCTCCCTGTGCTCAGTCTCTCCCTGTGCTCAGTGTTTAACTGTGCTGCCTCACTCCCTGTGCTCAGTCTCGCCCGCTGCTCATAACTCGCCCTGTGCTCAGGCTAACTTTGCTCACACTCTCCCTGTGCTCACTCTCTCCCTGTGCTCACTTTCTCCCTGTGCTCACACTCTCCCTGTGCTCACCCTCTCCGTGTGCTCACTCTCTCCCTGTGTTCGCTCACTCCTTGTGCTCAGCCACTCAGTGCTGAACCTTTCTCTGCTCAGGTTTCCTGTGCTCTGTCTCTCCCAGTGCTCTGTCTCTCCCAGTGCCCGGTCTCTCCCAGTGCTTGGTCTACCCCTGTGCTCACTCTCTCCCTGTGCTCACTCTCTCCCTGTGATCACTCTCTCCCTGTGCTCATTCTTTCCCTGTGCTCCCTCTCTCTCCCTGTGCTCACTCTCTCCCTGTGATCACTCTCTCCCTGTGCTCATTCTCTCCCTGTGCTCCCTCTCTCTCCCTGTGCTCACTCTCTCCCTGTGCTCAGAAGCTCCCTGTGCTCAGTCTCTCCCTGTGCTCAGTCTCTCCCTGTGCTCAGTGTTTACCTGTGCTCCCTCACTCCCTGTGCTCAGTCTTGCCCGCTGCTCATAACTCGCCCTGTGCTCAGGCTACCTTTGCTCACACTTTCACTGTGCTCACTCTCTCCCTGTGATCACTCTCGCACTGTGCTCATTCTCTCACCTGCTCGCTGTCTCCCTGTGCTCACTCTCTCTCCATGCTCACTCTCTCCCGTGCTCACACTATCCCCGTGCTCACTCTCTCCCTTTGCTCAGACTCTCCCTGTGCTCACTCTCTCCCTGTGCTCACTCTCTCTCTGTGCTCCCTCTGTCTCCCTGTGCTCACTCTCTCCCTGTGCTCACTCTCTCAGTGTGCTCACTCTCCCTGTGTGCTCACTCTCTCACTCTTTGCTGAGACTCTCCCTGTGCTCACTCTCTCCCTGTGCTCTCTCTCCCCCCGTGCTCACTCACTCCCGTGCTCAATCCCTTCCTGTGTTCACTCTCTCCCCATGCTCATTCTCTCTCTGTGCTCAGTCTCGCTCCATGTGCTCACACTCTTCCCGTGCACACTCTTTACCTGTGCTCACACTCTCCCAGTGCTCACTCTCTCCCCGTGCTCACTCTCACTCTCTCCATGTGTTCACTCTTCCCCTGTTCTCAGACTCTCACTGTGCTCACACTCTCCCTGCGCTCACTGTCTCCCTGTGCACATTCTCTCCCTGTGCTCCTTCACTCCCTGTGCTCACTCTCTCCCTGTGCTCTCTCTCTCTCGCTGTGCTCAGTCGCTCCCTGTGCTCAGTCTCTCCCTGTGCTCTCTCTCTCTCCCTGTGCTCAGTCTCTCCCTGTGCTTAGTTTCTCCTATGTTCAGTCTCTCCCTGTGCTCAGTCTCTCCCTGTGCTCAGACCCTCCCCGTGCCCAATCGCTCACTGTGCTCCCTCACTCCCTATGCTCCCTCTCTCCCTGTGCTCACTCTCTCCTTGTGCTCACACTGTCACTGTGCTCCATCTCTCATTGTGTTCGCTCTCTCCCTGTGCTCACTCTCTCTCTGTGCACTCTCTCTCTCCCTGTGCTCATACTTTCACTGTGCTCAGACGCTCCCTGTGCTCGGTATCTCCCTGCGCTCAGTCTCTCCCTCTGCTCGGTCTCTCCCTGTGCTCAGTCTCTCCTTGCGCTCAGTCTCTTCCTGTGCTTACTCTCTCTCTCCCTGTGCACTGGCTCTCTCTCTCTGTGCTCACTCACTCCCTGTGCTCACTCTCTCCCGTGCTCACACTATCCCCGTGCTCACTCTCTCCCTTTGCTCAGATTCTCCCTGTGCTCACTCTCTCCCTGTGCTCACTCTCTGTCTGTGCTCCCTCTGTCTCCCTGTGCTCACTCTCTCCCTATGCTCACTCTCTCCCTGTGCTCACTCTCTCCCTGTGCTCTCTCACTCTCTCCCTGTGCTCTCTCTCTCTCTCCCTGTGCTCAGTGTCTCGCTGTGCTCACTCTCTCACTGTGCTCACTCTCCCTCTGTGCTCACTCTCTCACTCTGTGCTGAGACTCTCCCTGTGCTCAGTCTCTCCCTGTGCTCAGACTCTCCCTGGGTTCACTCTTACTGTGCTCAGATTCTCGCTGTGCTCAGACGTTCCATGCGCTGAGTCTCTCCCTGTGCTCCGTGTCTCCCAGTGCTCACTCTCTCCCTGTCCTCACTCTCTCCCTCTACTCACTCTCTCTCTGTGCTCACACTCTCCCTGTGCTCATTGATTCCCGGAATTCACTCTACCAGTGCTCACTCTCGCCCTGTGCTGACTCTCACCCTTTGCTCATTCTCTCCCTGTGCTCACTCTCTCCCTCTGCTCATTCTCTCCCTGTGCTCACTCTCTCCCTCTGCTCATTCTCTCCCTGTGCTCACTCTCTCCCTCTGCTCATTCTCTCCCTGTGCTCACTCTATCCCTCTGCTCATTCTCTCCCTGTGCTCACTCTCTCACTTGCTCACTCTCTCCCTGTGCTCACTCTCTCACTTACTCACTCTCTGCCCGTGCTGACTCTTTCCCCGTGCTCACACTCTCCCCGTGCTCGAATTATCCCCGTGCTCGCACTCTCCCCGTGCTCATTCTCTCCCTGTGCTCACTCTCTCCCTGTGCTCACTCTCTCCCTGTGCTCACTCTCTCCCTGTGCTCCCTCTCTCTCCCTGTGCTCACTCTCTCCCTGTGCTCAGAAGTTCCCTGTGTTCAGTCTCTCCCTGTGCTCAGTCTCTCCCTGTGCTCAGTGTTTGTCTGTGCTCCCTCACTCCCTGAGCTCAGTCTCGCCCGCTGCTCATAACTCGCCCTGTGCTCAGGCTCCGTTTGCTCACACTCTCCCTGTGCTCACTCTCTCCCTTTGATTACTATTGCACTGTGCTCATTCTCTCACTGCTCGCTGTCTCCCTGTGCTCACTCTCTCTCCATGCTCACTCTCTCCCGTGCTCACACTATCCCCGTGCTCACTCTCTCCCTTTGCTCAGACTCTCCCTGTGCCTACTCTCTCCCTGTGCTCACTCTCTCTCTGTGCTCCCTCTGTCTCCCTGTGCTCACTCTCTTTCTGTGCTCACTCTCTCCCTGTGCTCACTCTCTCACTGTGCTCCCTCACTCTCTCCCTGTGCTCTCTCTCTCTCTCCCTGTGCTCAGTCTCTCCCTGTGCTCACTCCCTCAGTGTGCTCACTCTCCCTGTGTGCTCACTCTCTCACTCTTTGCTGAGACTCTCCCTGTGCTCACTCTCTCCCTGTGCTCTCTCTCTCCCCGTGCTCACTCACTCCCCGTGCTCAATCCCTCCCCGTGTTCACTCTCTCCCCATGCTCATTCTCTCCCTGTGCTCAGCCTCGCTCCATGTGCTCACACTCTTCCCGTGCACACTCTTTACCTGTGCTCACACTCTCCCAGTGCTCACTCTCTCCCCGTGCTCACTCTCACTCTCTCCATGTGTTCACTCTTCCCCTATTCTCAGACTCTCCCTGTGCTCACTCTCTCCCTGCGCTCACTGTCTCCCTGTGCTCATTCTCTCCCTGTGCTCCTTCACTCCCTGTGCTCACTCTCTCCCTGTGCTCTCTCTCTCTCCCTGTGCTCAGTCGCTCCCTGTGCTCCCTCACTCCCTGTGCTCGCTCTCTCCCTGTGCTCACTCTCTCCCTGTGCTCACTCTGTCACTGTGCTCTCTCTCTCATTGTGCTCGCTCTCTCCCTGTGCCCACTTTCTCTCTGTGCTCTCTCTCTCTCCCTGTGCTCAGACTTTCGCTGTGCTCAGACGCTCCCTGTGCTCGGTATCTCCCTGCGCTCAGTCTCTCCCTGTGCTCGGTCTCTCCCTGTGCTCAGTCTCTCCTTGCGCTCAGTCTCTTCCTGTGCTTACTCTCTCTCTCGCTGTGCACTGTCTCTCTCTCCCTGTGCTCACTCACTCCCTGTGCTCACTCTTTCCTCGTGCTCACTCTCGCTATATGTGCTCACACTCTTCCCGTGCACACTCTTTCCCCATGCTCACTCTCTCCCGTGCTCACACTATCCCCGTGCTCACTCTCTCCCTTTGCTCAGACTCTCCCTGTGCTCACTCTCTCCCTGTGCTCACTCTCTCTCTGTGCTCCCTCTGTCTCCCTGTGCTCACTCTCTCCCTGTGCTCACTCTCTCCCTGTACTCACACTCTCCCTGTGCTCTCTCACTCTCTCCCTGTGCTCTCTCTCTTTCTCCCTGTGCTCAGTGTCTCCCTGTGCTCACTCTCTCACTGTGCTCACTCTCCCTCTGTGCTCACTCTCTCACTCTGTGCTGAGACGCTCCCTGTGCTCAGTCTCGCTCTGTGCTCACTCTCTCCCTGTGCTCAGACTCTCCCTGTGTTCACTCTTGCTGTGCTCAGATTCTCGCTGTGCTCAGACGCTCCCTGCGCTCAGTCTCTCCCTGTGCTCCGTGTCTCCCAGTGCTCACTCTCTCCCTGTTCTCACTCTCTCCCTCTACTCATTCTCGCTTTGTGCTCACACTCTCCCTGTGCTCATTGATTCCCGGAATTCACTCTCTCCCAGTGCTCACTCTCACCGTGTGCTCACTCTCACCCTGTGCTCATTCTCTCCCTGTGCTCACTCTCTCCCTCTGCTCATTCTCTCCCTTTGCTCACTCTCTCCCTCTGCTCATTCTCTCCCTGTGCTCACTCTCTCGCTTGCTCACTCTCTCCCCGAGCTGACTCTCTCCCCGTGCTCAGAATCTCCCCGTGCTCGCCTTCTCCTCGTGCTCGCACTCTCCCTGTGCTCACTCTCTCCCTGTGCTCCCTCTCTCGCCCTGTGCTCACTCTCTCCCTGTGCTCACTCTTTCCCCGTGCTCAGTCTCTCTCTGTACTCCCTCACTCCCTGTGCTCAGTCTCTCCCACTGCTCCGACTCGCCCTGTGCTCAGGCTCCATTTGCTCACTTCTCCCTTTGCTCACTCTCTCACTGTGCTCATTCTCTCCCTGTGCACATTCTCTCCCTGTGCTCACTCTCTCCCTCTGCTCACTCTCTCCCTGTGCTCACTCTCTCATATGCTCACTCTCTTCCTTGCTCACTCTCTCTCTGTGCCGACTCACACTCTTTCCCTGTGCTCACTCTCTCCTTGTGCTCACGCTCTCCCCGTGCTCACTCTCTCCCTGTGCGCACTCTCTCACCGTGCTCACTCACTCCCCGAGCTCACTTTCTCCCCGTGCTCACTCTCTCCCCGTGCTCACACTCTCCCTGATCTCACTCTCCCCCCGTGCTCACTCTCCCCCGTGCTCACTCTCTCCCCGTACTCTCTCTCTCCCCGTGCTCACTCTCTCCCCGTGCTCACTCTCTCCCTGTGCTCACATTCTCCCCGTGCTCAAACTCTCCCCGTGCTAAGTCTATCCCCATGCTCACACTCTCCCCGTGCTCATACTCTCCCCGTGCTCACACTCACACGTGCTCACTAACTCCCCGTGCTCACACTCACTCTCTCCCTGTGCTCACTCTCTCCCTGTGATCACTCTCTCCCTGTGCTCTGTCTCTCCCTGTGCTCAGTCACTCCCAGTGCTCTGTTTCTCGCAGCGCTCTGTCCCTCCCTGTGCTCAGTCTCTCCCTGTGTTCCGCCACTCAGTGCTGAATATTTCTGTGCTCAGGCTTCCTGTGCTCAGTCTACCCCTGTGCTCTGCCTCTCCCAGTGCTCTGTCTCTCCCAGTGCTTGGTCAATTCCAGTGCTCGGTTTACCCCTGTGCTCACTCTCTCCTCGTGCTCACTGTCTCCCCGTGCACACTGTCTCCCGTGCTCACTCACGCCCCGTGCTCAATCCCTCCCCGTGTTCACTCTGCCCGCATGCTCACACTCTCCACGTGCTCACACTCCCCACGTGCTCACACTCTCCCCGTGCACACTCTCGCTCCATGTGCTCACACTCTCCCCGTGCACACTCTTTCCTCGTGCTCACTCTCTCTCCGTGCTCACTCTCTCCCTGTGCTCACACTCACACTCTCCAAATGCTCACTCTCTCCCTGTGCTCACTCTCTCCCTGTGCTCACTCTCTCGCTGTGCTCACACTCTCCCTGTGCTCACTCTCTCCCTCTGCTCACTCTCTCACTGTGCTCACTCTCTCCCTGTGCTCACTCTCAATCTCTCCCCGTGCTCACTCGCTCCCTGTGCTCACTCACTCGCTGTGCTCACTCTCTCTCTCTGCTCACTCTCTCCCTGTGCTCACTCTCCCTCTCACTGTGCTCAGTCTGTCCCTGTGCTCAGTCTCTCCCTGTGCTCAGTCTCTCCCTGTGCTCACTCTCTCCCTATGCTCACTCTCTCCCTGTGCTCACTCTCCCTCTCACTGTGCTCAGTCTGTCCCTGTGCTCAGTCTCTCCCTGTGCTCAGTCTCTCTCTGTGCTCACTCTCTCCCTATGCTCAGTCTCTCCCTGTGCTCAGTCTCTCTCTGTGCTCGGACTCTGCCTGTGCTAGGTCTCTCCCTGTGATCATTTTCTCCCTTTGCTCAGATTCACCCTGTGCTCATTCTCTCCCTGAGTCACTCTCTCACTGTGGTCAGTCTCCCTCTGTGCTCACTCTCTCTCTGTGCTCACTGTCTCCCTGTGCTCTCTCTCTCTCCCTGTGCACAATCTCTCCTTGTGCTTACTCTCTCCCTGTGCTCACTCTCTCCCTGTGCTCACTCTCTCCGTATGCTCACTCTCATCCTGTGCTCACAGTCATGTTGAGCTCTCTCTCTCTCCCTGTGCTCAGTCGCTCCCTGTGCTCACTCTCTTCCTGTGCCCAGATTCTCCCAATGCTCAGACGCTCCCTGTGCTCAGTCTCTCCCCGTGCTCACACTCTCCCTGTGCTCGCTCATTCCCTGTGCTCAGCCACTCAGTGCTGAACCTTTCTCTGCTCAGTTTTCCTGTGCTCTGTCTCTCCCAGTGCTCTGTCTCTCCCAGGGCGCGGTCTCTCCCAGTGCTCGGTCTACCCCTGTGCTCACTCTCTCCTCGTGCTCACTCTCTCCCTGTGCTCACTCTCGCACTGTGCTCATTCTCTCACTGCTCGCTGTCTCCCTGTGCACACTCTCTCCCTGTGCTCCCTCTCTCCCTGTGCACAATCTCTCCCTTTGCTCAGTCTCTCCCTGTGTTCCCTCACTCCCTGTGCTCAGTCTCTCCCTCTGCTCAGATTCGCCCTGTGCTCAGGCTCCCTGTACTCACTCTCTCCCTGTGCTCACTCTCTCCCTGTGCTCACTCTCTCCCTGTGCTCACTCTCTGCCTGTGTGCACTCACTCCTTGTGTGCACTCTCTCCCTGTACTCACTCTCTCTCTGTGCTCAGTCTCTCCCTGTGCTCACTATCTCCCTGTGCTCACTCTCCCTGTGCTCACTCTCTCGCTGTGCTCACTCTCTCCCTGTGCTCACTCTCTCACTGTGCTCGCTCTCCCCCTGTGCCCTCTCTCTCTCTCTGCTCACTCTCTCTCTGTGCTCAATCTCTCCCTGTGCTCTCCCTCTCTCCCTGTGCTGAGACTCTCCCTGTGCTCAGCCTCTCCCTGTGCTCACTCTCTCCCTGTGCTCAGACTCTCCCTGTGCTCAGACGCTCCCAGCGCTCAGTCTCTCCCTGTGCCCATTCTCTCCCTGTGCTCACTCTCTCCCTGTGCTCACTCTCACCCTGTGCTCAGACTGTCCCCGTGCTCAGACGCTCCCTGTGCTCACTCTCTCCCTGTGCTCACTCTCTCCCTGTGCTCAGACTGTCCCCGTGCTCAGACGCTCCCTGTGCTCAGTCTTTCCCCGTTCTCAGTCTCTCCCTGTGCTCCCTCACTCCCTGTGCTCAGTCTCACCCGCTGGTCAGATTCGCCCTGTGCTCAGGCTCCCTTTGCTCATACTCTCCCTGTGCTCACTCTCTCTCTATGCTCACTCTCTCACTGTGCTCATTCTCTCACTGCTCGCTGCCTCCCTGTGCTCACTCTCTCCCTGTGCTCGCTCACTCCCTGTGCTCAGCCACTCAGTGCTGAACCTTTCTCTGCTCAGGTTTCCTGTGCTCTGTCTCTCCCAGTGCTCTGTCTCTCCCAGTGCGCAGTCTCTCCCATTGCTTGGTCTACCCCAGTGCTCACTCTCTCGTCGTGCTCACTCTCTCCCTGTGCTCCCTCTCTCCCTGTGCTTAATCTCTCCCTTTGCTCAGTCTCACCCTGTGCTCACTCACTCCCTGTGCTCAGTCTCTCCCGCTGCTCAGATTCGCCCTGTGCTCAGGCTCCCTGTGCTCACTCTCTCCCTGTGCTCACTCTCTCCCTGTGCTCACTCTCTCCCTGTGTACACTCTCTCCTTGTGTACACTCTCTCCCTATTATCACTCTCTCCCTGTGCTCAGACACCCTTTGCTCAGTCTCCCTGTGCTCAGTCTCGCTGTGCTCACTCTCTCCCTGTGCTCAATCTCTCCCTGTGCTCGGACACTGCCTGTGCTCGGTCTCTCCCTGTGATCATTTTGTCCCTTTGCTCAGACCACCCTCTGCTCATTCTCTCCCTGAGTCACTTTCTTCCTGTGTTCAGTCGCTTCCTGTGCTCAGTCTCTCCCTGTGCTCACTCTCTCACTGTGCTCGCTCTCTCCCGGTGCTCTCGCTCTCTCTGTGCTCACTCTCTCTCTCTGCTCACTCTCTCTCCCTGTGCACATTCTCTCCTTGTGCTCACTCTCTCCCTGTGCTCACTCTCTCCCTGTGCTCACTCTCTCCGTGTGCTCACTCTCTCCCTGTGCTCACTGTCGCGTTGTGCTCTCTCTCTCTCCCTGTGCTCACTCTCTCCCTGTGCTCGCTCACTCCTTGTGCTCAGCCACTCAGTGCTGAACCTTTCTCTGCTCAGGTTTCCTGTGCTCTGTCTCTCCCAGTGCTCTGTCTCTCCCAGGCGCGGTCTCTCCCAGTGCTCGGTCTACCCCTGTGCTCACTCTCTCCTCGTACTCACTCTCTCCCTGTGCTCACTCTCACACTGTGCTCATTCTCTCCCTGTGCTCCCTCTCTCTCCCTGTGCTCACTCTCTCCCTGTGATCACTCTCTCCCTGTGCTCATTCTCTCCCTGTGCTCCCTCTCTCTCCCTGTGCTCACTCTCTCCCTGTGCTCAGAAGCTCCCTGTGCTCAGTCTCTCCCTGTGCTCAGTCTCTCCCTGTGCTCAGTATTTACCTGTGCTCCCTCACTCCCTGTGCTCAGTCTCGCCCGCTGCTCATAACTCGCCCTGTGCTCAGGCTACCTTTGCTCACACTCTCCCTGTGCTCACTCTCTCCCTGTGATCACTCTCGCACTGTGCTCATTCTCTCACCAGCTCGCTGTCTCCCTGTGCTCACTCTCTCTCCATGCTCACTCTCTCCCGTGCTCACACTATCCCCGTGCTCACTCTCTCCCTTTGCTCAGACTCTCCCTGTGCTCACTCTCTCCCTGTGCTCACTCTCTCTCTGTGCTCACTCTGTCAGTGTGCTCACTCTCCCTGTGTGCTCACTCTCTCACTCTTTGCTGAGACTCTCCCTGTGCTCACTCTCTCCCTGTGCTCTCTCTCCCCCCGTGCTCACTCACTCCCCGTGCTCAATCCCTCCCTGTGTTCACTCTCTCCCCATGCTCATTCTCTCCCTGTGCTCAGTCTCGCTCCATGTGCTCACACTCTTCCCGTGCACACTCTTTACCTGTGCTCACACTCTCCCAGTGCTCACTCTCTCCCCGTGCTCACTCTCACTCTCTCCATGTGTTCACTCTTCCCCTGTTCACAGACTCTCACTGTGCTCACTCTCTCCCTGCGCTCACTGTCTCCCTGTGCTCATTCTTTCCCTGTGCTCCTTCACTCCCTGTGCTCACTCTCTCCCTGTGCTCTCTCTCTCTCCCTGTGCTCAGTCGCTCCCTGTGCTCAGTCTCTCCCTGTGCTCTCTCTCTCTCCCTGTGCTCAGTCTCTCCCTGTGCTTAGTTTCTCCTATGTTCATTCTCTCCCTGTGCTCAGTCTCTCCCTGTGCTCAGACCCTCCCCGTGCTCAATCACTCACTGTGCTCCCTCACTCCCTATGCTCCCTCTCTCCCTGTGCTCACTCTCTCCCTGTGCTCGCTCACTCCCTGTGCTCAGCCACTCAGTGCTGAACCTTTCTCTGCTCAGGTTTCCTGTGCTCTGTCTCTCCCAGTGCTCTGTCTCTCCCAGTGCGCAGTCTCTCCCATTGCTCGGTCTACCCCAGTGCTCACTCTCTCGTCGTGCTCACTCTCTCCCTGTGCTCCCTCTCTCCCTGTGCTTAATCTCTCCCTTTGCTCAGTCTCACCCTGTGCTCACTCACTCCCTGTGCTCAGTCTCTCCCGCTGCTCAGATTCGCCCTGTGCTCAGGCTCCCTGTGCTCACTCTCTCCCTGTGCTCACTCTCTCCCTGTGCTCACTCTCTCCCTGTGTACACTCTCTCCTTGTGTACACTCTCTCCCTATTATCACTCTCTCCCTGTGCTCAGACACCCTTTGCTCAGTCTCCCTGTGCTCAGTCTCGCTGTGCTCACTCTCTCCCTGTGCTCAATCTCTCCCTGTGCTCGGACACTGCCTGTGCTCGGTCTCTCCCTGTGATCATTTTGTCCCTTTGCTCAGACCACCCTCTGCTCATTCTCTCCCTGAGTCACTTTCTTCCTGTGTTCAGTCGCTTCCTGTGCTCAGTCTCTCCCTGTGCTCACTCTCTCACTGTGCTCGCTCTCTCCCGGTGCTCTCGCTCTCTCTGTGCTCACTCTCTCTCTCTGCTCACTCTCTCTCCCTGTGCACATTCTCTCCTTGTGCTCACTCTCTCCCTGTGCTCACTCTCTCCCTGTGCTCACTCTCTCCGTGTGCTCACTCTCTCCCTGTGCTCACTGTCGCGTTGTGCTCTCTCTCTCTCCCTGTGCTCACTCTCTCCCTGTGCTCGCTCACTCCTTGTGCTCAGCCACTCAGTGCTGAACCTTTCTCTGCTCAGGTTTCCTGTGCTCTGTCTCTCCCAGTGCTCTGTCTCTCCCAGGGCGCGGTCTCTCCCAGTGCTCGGTCTACCCCTGTGCTCACTCTCTCCTCGTGCTCACTCTCTCCCTGTGCTCACTCTCACACTGTGCTCATTCTCTCCCTGTGCTCCCTCTCTCTCCCTGTGCTCACTCTCTCCCTGTGCTTAGTTTCTCCTATGTTCATTCTCTCCCTGTGCTCAGTCTCTCCCTGTGCTCAGACCCTCCCCGTGCTCAATCACTCACTGTGCTCCCTCACTCCCTATGCTCCCTCTCTCCCTGTGCTCACTCTCTCCCTGTGCTCACACTGTCACTGTGCTCCATCTCTCATTGTGTTCGCTCTCTCCCTGTGCTCATTCTCTCTCTGTGCTCTCTCTCTCTCCCTGTGCTCATACTTTCACTGTGCTCAGACGCTCCCTGTGCTCGGTATCTCCCTGCGCTCAGTCTCTCCCTCTGCTCGGTCTCTCCCTGTGCTCAGTCTCTCCTTGCACTCAGTCTCTTCCTGTGCTTACTCTCTCTCTCCCTGTGCACTGGCTCTCTCTCCCTGTGCTCACTCACTCCCTGTGCTCACTCTCTCCTCGTGCTCACTCTCGCTATATGTGCTCACACTCTCCCGTGCACACTCTTTCCCCATGCTCACTCTCTCCCGTGCTCACACTATCCCCGTGCTCACTCTCTCCCTTTGCTCAGATTCTCCCTGTGCTCACTCTCTCCCTGTGCTCACTCTCTCTCTGTGCTCCCTCTGTCTCCCTGTGCTCACTCTCTCCCTGTGCTCACTCTCTCCCTGTGCTCACTCTCTCCCTGTGCTCTCTCACTCTCTCCCTGTGCTCTCTCTCTCTCTCCCTGTGCTCAGTGTCTCGCTGTGCTCACTCTCTCACTGTGCTCACTCTCCCTCTGTGCTCACTCTCTCACTCTGTGCTGAGACTCTCCCGGTGCTCAGTCTCTCCCTGTGCTCACTCTCTCCCTGTGCTCAGACTCTCCCTGTGTTCACTCTTGCTGTGCTCAGATTCTCGTTGTGCTCAGACGCTCCCTGCGCTCAGTCTCTCCCTGTGCTCCGTCTCTCCCCGTGCTCAGTCTCTCCCTGTCCTCACTCTCTCCATCTACTCATTCTCGCTCTGTGCTCACACTCTCCCTGTGCTCATTGATTCCCGGAATTCACTCTCTCCCAGTGCTCACTCTCTCCGTGTGCTCACTCTCACCCTGTGCTCATTCTCTCCCTGTGCTCACTCTCTCCCTCTGCTCATTCTCTCCCTGTGCTCACTCTCTCCCTCTGCTCATTCTCTCCCTGTGCTCACTCTCTCACTTGCTCACTCTCCCCTCGTGCTGACTCTCTCCCCGTGCTCAGAATCTCCCCGTGCTCGCCTTCTCCTCGTGCTCGCACTCACCCTGTGCTCACTGTCTCCCTGTGCTCCCTCTCTTGCCCTGTGCTCACTCTCTCCCTGTGCTCACTCTTTCACCGTGCTCAGTCTCTCTCTGTGCTCCCTCACTCCCTGTGCTCAGTCTCTCCCACTGCTCAGACTCGCCCTGTGCTCAGGCTCCATTTGCTCACTTCTCCCTATGCTCACTCTCTCACTGTGCTCATTCTCTCCCTGTACACATTCTCTCCCTGTGCTCACTCTCTCCCTGTGCTCACTCTCACCCTGTGCTCAGACTGTCCCCGTGCTCAGACGCTCCCTGTGCTCACTGTCTCCCTGTGCTCACTCTCTCCCTGTGCTCAGACTGTCCCCGTGCTCAGACGCTCCCTGTGCTCAGTCTCTCCCCGTGCTCAGTCTCTCCCTGTGCTCCCTCACTCCCTGTGCTCAGTCTCACCCGCTGGTCAGATTCGCCCTGTGCTCAGGCTCCCTTTGCTCATACACTCCCTATGCTCACTCTCTCTCTATGCTCACTCTCTCACTGTGCTCATTCTCTCACTGCTCGCTGCCTCCCTGTGATCACTCTCTCACTGTGCTCACTCTCTCCCTGTGCTCGCTCACTCCCTGTGCTCAGCCACTCAGTGCTGAACCTTTCTCTGCTCAGGTTTCCTGTGCTCTGTCTCTCCCAGTGCTCTGTCTCTCCCAGTGCGCAGTCTCTCCCATTGCTCGGTCTACCCCAGTGCTCACTCTCTCGTCGTGCTCACTCTCTCCCTGTGCTCCCTCTCTCCCTGTGCTTAATCTCTCCCTTTGCTCAGTCTCACCCTGTGCTCACTCACTCCCTGTGCTCAGTCTCTCCCGCTGCTCAGATTCGCCCTGTGCTCAGGCTCCCTGTGCTCACACTCTCCCTGTGCTCACTCTCTCCCTGTGCTCACTCTCTCCCTGTGTACACTCTCTCCTTGTGCACACTCTCTCCCTATTATCACTCTCTCCCTGTGCTCAGTCACCCTTTGCTCAGTCTCCCTGTGCTCAGTCTCGCTGTGCTCACTCTCTCCCTGTGCTCAATCTCTCCCTGTGCTCGGACACTGCCTGTGCTCGGTCTCTCCCTGTGATCATTTTCTCCCTTTGCTCAGACCAACCTCTGCTCATTCTCTCCCTGAGTCACTTTCTTCCTGTGTTCAGTCGCTTCCTGTGCTCAATCTCTCCCTGTGCTTACTCTCTCACTGTGCTCGCTCTCTCCCGGTGCTCTCGCACTCTCTGTGCTCACTGTCTCTCTCTGCTCACTCTCTCTCCCTGTGCACACTCTCTCGTTGTGCTCACTCTCTCCCTGTGCTCACTCTCTCCCTGTGCTCACTCTCTCCGTGTGCCTACTCTCTCCCTGTGCTCACTGTCGCGTTGTGCTCTCTCTCTCTCCCTGTGCTCACTCACTCCCTGTGCTCGCTCACTCCTTGTGCTCCGCCACTCAGTGCTGAACCTTTCTCTGCTCAGTTTTCCTGTGCTCTGTCTCTCCCAGTGCTCTGTCTCTCCCAGGGCGCGATCTCTCCCTTTGCTCAGTCTCTCCCTGTGCTCCCTCACTCCCTGTGCTCAGTCTCTCCCTCTGCTCAGATTCGCCCTGTGCTCAGGCTCCCTGTACTCACTCTCTCCCTGTGCTCACTCTCTCCCTGTGCTCACTCTCTCCCTGTGCTCACTCTCTCCCTGTGTACACTCCCTCCTTGTGTGCACTCTCTCCCTGTACTCACTCTCTCCCTGTGCTCACTCTCTCCCTGTGCTCACTCTCTCCCTGTGCTCACTCTCCCTGTGCTCACTCTCTCGCTGTGCTCACTCTCTCCCTGTGCTCACTCTCTCACTGTGCTCGCTCTCCCCCTGTGCTTTCTCTCTCTCTCTGCTCACTCTCTCTCTGTGCTCAATCTCTCCCTGTGCGCTCCCTCTCTCCCTGTGCTGAGACTCTCCCTGTGCTCAGCCTCTCCCTGTGCTCACTCTCTCCCTGTGCTCAGACTCTCCCTGTGCTCAGACGCTCCCGGCGCTCAGTCTCTCCCTGTGCCCATTCTCTCCCTGTGCTCACTCTCTCCCTGTGCTCACTCTCACCCTGTGCTCAGACTGTCCCCGTGCTCAGACGCTCCCTGTGCTCACGCTGTCCCTGTGCTCACTCTCTCCCTGTGCTCAGACTGTCCCCGTGCTCAGACGCTCCCTGTGCTCAGTCTTTCCCCGTGCTCAGTCTCTCCCTGTGCTCCCTCACTCCCTGTGCTCAGTCTCTCCCGCTGGTCAGATTCGCCCTGTGCTCAGGCTCCCTTTGCTCATACTCTCCCTGTGCTCACTCTCTCTCTATGCTCACTCTCTCACTGTGCTCATTCTCTCACTGCTCGCTGCCTCCCTGTGCTCACTCTCTCCCTGTGCTCGCTCACTCCCTGTGCTCAGCCACTCAGTGCTGAACCTTTCTCTGCTCAGGTTTCCTGTGCTCTGTCTCTCCCAGTGCTCTGTCTCTCCCAGTGCGCAGTCTCTCCCATTGCTCGGTCTACCCCAGTGCTCACTCTCTCGTCGTGCTCACTCTCTCCCTGTGCTCCCTCTCTCCCTGTGCTTAATCTCTCCCTTTGCTCAGTCTCACCCTGTGCTCACTCACTCCCTGTGCTCAGTCTCTCTCACTGCTCAGATTCGCCCTGTGCTCAGGCTCCCTGTGCTCACTCTCTCCCTGTGCTCACTCTCTCCCTGTGCTCACTCTCTCCCTGTGTACACTCTCTCCTTGTGTACACTCTCTCCCTATTATCACTCTCTCCCTGTGCTCAGACACCCTTTGCTCAGTCTCCCTGTGCTCAGTCTCGCTGTGCTCACTCTCTCCCTGTGCTCAATCTCTCCCTGTGCTCGGACACTGCCTGTGCTCGGTCTCTCCCTGTGATCAATTTGTCCCTTTGCTCAGACCACCCTCTGCTCATTCTCTCCCTGAGTCACTTTCTTCCTGTGTTCAGTCGCTTCCTGTGCTCAATCTCTCCCTGTGCTCACTCTCTCACTGTGCTCGCTCTCTCCCGGTGCTCTCGCTCTCTCTGTGCTCACTCTCTCTCTCTGCTCACTCTCTCTCCCTGTGCACATTCTCTCCTTGTGCTCACTCTCTCCCTGTGCTCACTCTCTCCCTGTGCTCACTCTCTCCGTGTGCTCACTCTCTCCCTGTGCTCACTGTCGCGTTGTGCTCTCTCTCTCTCCCTGTGCTCACTCTCTCCCTGTGCTCGCTCACTCCTTGTGCTCAGCCACTCAGTGCTGGACCTTTCTCTGCTCAGGTTTCCTGTGCTCTGTCTCTCCCAGTGTTCTGTCTCTCCCAGGGCGCGGTCTCTCCCAGTGCTCGGTCTACCCCTGTGCTCACTCTCTCCTCGTGCTCACTCTCTCCCTGTGCTCACTCTCACACTGTGCTCATTCTCTCCCTGTGCTCCCTCTCTCTCCCTGTGCTCACTCTCTCCCTGTGATCACTCTCTCCCTGTGCTCATTCTCTCCCTGTGCTCCCTCTCTCTCCCTGTGCTCACTCTCTCCCTGTGCTCAGAAGCTCCCTGTGCTCAGTCTCTCCCTGTGCTCAGTCTCTCCCTGTGCTCAGTGTTTACCTGTGCTCCCTCACTCCCTGTGCTCAGTCTCGCCCGCTGCTCATAACTCGCCCTGTGCTCAGGCTCCGTTTGCTCACACTCTCCCTGTGCTCACTCTCTCCCTGTGATCACTCTCGCACTGTGCTCATTCTCTCACCAGCTCGCTGTCTCCCTGTGCTCACTCTCTCTCCATGCTCACTCTCTCCCGTGCTCACACTATCCCCGTGCTCACTCTCTCCCTTTGCTCAGACTCTCCCTGTGCTCACTCTCTCCCTGTGCTCACTCTCTCTCTGTGCTCCCTCTGTCTCCCTGTGCTCACTCTCTCCCTGTGCTCACTCTGTCAGTGTGCTCACTCTCCCTGTGTGCTCACTCTCTCACTCTTTGCTGAGACTCTCCCTGTCCTCACTCTCTCCCTGTGCTCTCTCTCCCCCCGTGCTCACTCACTCCCCGTGCTCAATCCCTCCCTGTGTTCACTCTCTCCCCATGCTCATTCTCTCCCTGTGCTCAGTCTCGCTCCATGTGCTCACACTCTTCCCGTGCACACTCTTTACCTGTGCTCACACTCTCCCAGTGCTCACTCTCTCCCCGTGCTCACTCTCACTCTCTCCATGTGTTCACTCTTCCCCTGTTCACAGACTCTCACTGTGCTCACTCTCTCCCTGCGCTCACTGTCTCCCTGTGCTCATTCTTTCCCTGTGCTCCTTCACTCCCTGTGCTCACTCTCTCCCTGTGCTCTCTCTCTCTCCCTGTGCTCAGTCGCTCCCTGTGCTCAGTCTCTCCCTGTGCTCTCTCTCTCTCCCTGTGCTCAGTCTCTCCCTGTGCTTAGTTTCTCCTATGTTCATTCTCTCCCTGTGCTCAGTCTCTCCCTGTGCTCAGACCCTCCCCGTGCTCAATCACTCACTGTGCTCCCTCACTCCCTATGCTCTCTCTCTCCCTGTGCTCACTCTCTCCCTGTGCTCACACTGTCACTGTGCTCCATCTCTCATTGTGTTCGCTCTCTCCCTGTGCTCACTCTCTCTCTGTGCTCTCTCTCTCTCCCTGTGCTCATACTTTCACTGTGCTCAGACGCTCCCTGTGCTCGGTATCCCCCTGCGTTCAGTCTCTCCCTCTGCTCGGTCTCTCCCTGTGCTCAGTCTCTCCTTGCGCACAGTCTCTTCCTGTGCTTACTCTCTCTCTCCCTTTGCACTGGCTCTCTCTCCCTGTGCTCACTCACTCCCTGTGCTCACTCTCTCATCGTGCTCACTCTCGCTATATGTGCTCACACTCTCCCCGTGCACACTCTTTCCCCATGCTCACTCTCTCCCGTGCTCACACTATCCCCGTGGTCACTCTCTCCCTTTGCTCAGATTCTCCCTGTGCTCACTCTCTCTCTGTGCTCCCTCTGTCTCCCTGTGCTCACTCTCTCCCTGTGCTCACTCTCTCCCTGTGCTCACTCTCTCCCTGTGCTCGGACACTGCCTGTGCTCGGTCTCTCCCTGTGATCAATTTGTCCCTTTGCTCAGACCACCCTCTGCTCATTCTCTCCCTGAGTCACTTTCTTCCTGTGTTCAGTCGCTTCCTGTGCTCAATCTCTCCCTGTGCACATTCTCTCCTTGTGCTCACTCTCTCCCTGTGCTCACTCTCTCCCTGTGCTCACTCTCTCCGTGTGCTCACTCTCTCCCTGTGCTCACTGTCGCGTTGTGCTCTCTCTCTCTCCCTGTGCTCACTCTCTCCCTGTGCTCGCTCACTCCTTGTGCTCAGCCACTCAGTGCTGAACCTTTCTCTGCTCAGGTTTCCTGTGCTCTGTCTCTCCCAGTGTTCTGTCTCTCCCAGGGCGCGGTCTCTCCCAGTGCTCGGTCTACCCCTGTGCTCACTCTCTCCTCGTGCTCACTCTCTCCCTGTGCTCACTCTCACACTGTGCTCTCTCACTCTCTCCCTGTGCTCTCTCTCTCTCTCCCTGTGCTCAGTGTCTCGCTGTGCTCACTCTCTCACTGTGCTCACTCTCCCTCTGTGCTCACTCTCTCACTCTGTGCTGAGACTCTCCCGGTGCTCAGTCTCTCCCTGTGCTCACTCTCTCCCTGTGCTCAGACTCTCCCTGTGTTCACTCTTGCTGTGCTCAGATTCTCGTTGTGCTCAGACGCTTCCTGCGCTCAGTCTCTCCCTGTGCTCCGTCTCTCCCCGTGCTCAGTCTCTCCCTGTCCTCACTTTCTCCATCTACTCATTCTCGCTCTGTGCTCACACTCTCCCTGTGCTAATTGATTCCCGGAATTCACTCTCTCCCAGTGCTCACTCTCTCTGTGTGCTCACTCTCACCCTGTGCTCATTCTCTCCCTGTGCTCACTCTCTCCCTCTGCTCATTCTCTCCCTGTGCTCACTCTCTCACTTGCTCACTCTCTCCTCGTGCTGACTCTCTCCCCGTGCTCAGAATCTCCCCGTGCTTGCCTTCTCCTCGTGCTCGCACTCACCCTGTGCTCACTGTCTCCCTGTGCTCCCTCTCTTGCCCTGTGCTCACTCTCTCCCTGTGCTCACGCTTTCCCCGTGCTCAGTCTCTCTCTGTGCTCCCTCACTCCCTGTGTTCAGTCTCTCCCACTGCTCAGACTCGCCCTGTGCTCAGGCTCCATTTGCTCACTTCTCCCTATGCTCACTCTCTCACTGTGCTCATTCTCTCCCTGTACACATTCTCTCCCTGTGCTCACTCTCTCCCTGTGCTCACTCTCACCCTGTGCTCAGACTGTCCCCGTGCTCAGACGCTCCCTGTGCTCACTCTCTCCCTGTGCTCACTCTCTCCCTGTGCTCAGACTGTCCCCGTGCTCAGACGCTCCCTGTGCTCAGTCTCTCCCCGTGCTCAGTCTCTCCCTGTGCTCCCTCACTCCCTGTGATCAGTCTCACCCGCTGGTCAGATTCGCCCTGTGCTCAGGCTCCCTTTGCTCATACACTCCCTATGCTCACTCTCTCTCTATACTCACTCTCTCACTGTGCTCATTCTCTCACTGCTCGCTGCCTCCCTGTGATCACTCTCTCCCTGTGCTCGCTCACTCCCTGTGCTCAGCCACTCAGTGCTGAACCTTTCTCTGCTCAGGTTTCCTGTGCTCTGTCTCTCCCAGTGCTCTGTCTCTCCCAGTGCGCAGTCTCTCCCATTGCTCGGTCTACCCCAGTGCTCACTCTCTCGTCGTGCTCACTCGCTCCCTGTGCTCCCTCTCTCCCGGTGCTTAATCTCTCCCTTTGCTCAGTCTCACCCTGTGCTCACTCACTCCCTGTGCTCAGTCTCTCCCGCTGCTCAGATTCGCCCTGTGCTCAGGCTCCCTGTGCTCACTCTCTCCCTATGCTCACTCTCTCCCTGTGCTCACTCTCTCCCTGTGTACACTCTCTCCTTGTGCACACTCTCTCCCTATTATCACTCTCTCCCTGTGCTCAGTCACCCTTTGCTCAGTCTCCCTGTGCTCAGACTCGCTGTGCTCACTCTCTCCCTGTGCTCAATCTCTCCCTGTGCTCGGACACTGCCTGTGCTCGGTCTCTCCCTGTGATCATTTTCTCCCTTTGCTCAGACCACCCTCTGCTCATTCTCTCCCTGAGTCACTTTCTTCCTGTGTTCAGTCGCTTCCTGTGCTCAATCTCTCCCTGTGCTCACTCTCTCACTGTGCTCGCTCTCTCCCGGTGCTCTCGCACTCTCTGTGCTCACTGTCTCTCTCTGCTCACTCTCTCTCCCTGTGCACACTCTCTCCTTGTGCTCACTCTCTCCCTGTGCTCACTCTCTCCCTGTGCTCACTCTCTCCGTGTGCTCACTCTCTCCCTGTGCTCACTGTCGCGTTGTGCTCTCTCTCTCTCCCTGTGCTCACTCTCTCCCTGTGCTCACTCTCTCCCTGTGCTCACTCTCTCCCTGTGTACACTCCCTCCTTGTGTGCACTCTCTCCCTGTACTCACTCTCTCCCTGTGCTCACTCTCTCCCTGTGCTCACTCTCTCCCTGTGCTCACTCTCCCTGTGCTCACTCTCTCGCTGTGCTCACTCTCTCCCTGTGCTCACTCTCTCACTGTGCTCGCTCTCCCCCTGTGCTCTCTCTCTCTCTCTGCTCACTCTCTCTCTGTGCTCAATCTCTCCCTGTGCTCTCCCTCTCTCCCTGTGCTGAGACTCTCCCTGTGCTCAGCCTCTCCCTGTGCTCACTCTCTCCCTGTGCTCAGACTCTCCCTGTGCTCAGACGCTCCCGGCGCTCAGTCTCTCCCTGTGCCCATTCTCTCCCTGTGCTCACTCTCTCCCTGTGCTCACTCTCACCCTGTGCTCAGACTGTCCCCGTGCTCAGACGCTCCCTGTGCTCACTCTCTCCCTGTGCTCACTCTCTCCCTGTGCTCAGACTGTCCCCTGCTCAGACGCTCCCTGTGCTCAGTCTTTCCCCGTGCTCAGTCTCTCCCTGTGCTCCCTCACTCCCTGTGCTCAGTCTCACCCGCTGGTCAGATTCGCCCTGTGCTCAGGCTCCCTTTGCTCATACTCTCCCTGTGCTCACTCTCTCTCTATGCTCACTCTCTCACTGTGCTCATTCTCTCACTGCTCGCTGCCTCCCTGTGCTCACTCTCTCCCTGTGCTCACTCTCTCCCTGTGCTCTCTCACTCTCTCCCTGTGCTCTCTCTCTCTCTCCCTGTGCTCAGTGTCTCGCTGTGCTCACTCTCTCACTGTGCTCACTCTCCCTCTGTGCTCACTCTCTCACTCTGTGCTGAGACTCTCCCGGTGCTCAGTCTCTCCCTGTGCTCACTCTCTCCCTGTGCTCAGACTCTCCCTGTGTTCACTCTTGCTGTGCTCAGATTCTCGTTGTGCTCAGACGCTTCCTGCGCTCAGTCTCTCCCTGTGCTCCGTCTCTCCCCGTGCTCAGTCTCTCCCTGTCCTCACTTTCTCCATCTACTCATTCTCGCTCTGTGCTCACACTCTCCCTGTGCTAATTGATTCCCGGAATTCACTCTCTCCCAGTGCTCACTCTCTCTGTGTGCTCACTCTCACCCTGTGCTCATTCTCTCCCTGTGCTCACTCTCTCCCTCTGCTCATTCTCTCCCTGTGCTCACTCTCTCACTTGCTCACTCTCTCCTCGTGCTGACTCTCTCCCCGTGCTCAGAATCTCCCCGTGCTTGCCTTCTCCTCGTGCTCGCACTCACCCTGTGCTCACTGTCTCCCTGTGCTCCCTCTCTTGCCCTGTGCTCACTCTCTCCCTGTGCTCACTCTTTCCCCGTGCTCAGTCTCTCTCTGTGCTCCCTCACTCCCTGTGTTCAGTCTCTCCCACTGCTCAGACTCGCCCTGTGCTCAGGCTCCATTTGCTCACTTCTCCCTATGCTCACTCTCTCACTGTGCTCATTCTCTCCCTGTACACATTCTCTCCCTGTGCTCACTCTCTCCCTGTGCTCACTCTCACCCTGTGCTCAGACTGTCCCCGTGCTCAGACGCTCCCTGTGCTCACTCTCTCCCTGTGCTCACTCTCTCCCTGTGCTCAGACTGTCCCCGTGCTCAGACGCTCCCTGTGCTCAGTCTCTCCCCGTGCTCAGTCTCTCCCTGTGCTCCCTCACTCCCTGTGATCAGTCTCACCCGCTGGTCAGATTCGCCCTGTGCTCAGGCTCCCTTTGCTCATACACTCCCTATGCTCACTCTCTCTCTATACTCACTCTCTCACTGTGCTCATTCTCTCACTGCTCGCTGCCTCCCTGTGATCACTCTCTCCCTGTGCTCGCTCACTCCCTGTGCTCAGCCACTCAGTGCTGAACCTTTCTCTGCTCAGGTTTCCTGTGCTCTGTCTCTCCCAGTGCTCTGTCTCTCCCAGTGCGCAGTCTCTCCCATTGCTCGGTCTACCCCAGTGCTCACTCTCTCGTCGTGCTCACTCGCTCCCTGTGCTCCCTCTCTCCCGGTGCTTAATCTCTCCCTTTGCTCAGTCTCACCCTGTGCTCACTCACTCCCTGTGCTCAGTCTCTCCCGCTGCTCAGATTCGCCCTGTGCTCAGGCTCCCTGTGCTCACTCTCTCCCTATGCTCACTCTCTCCCTGTGCTCACTCTCTCCCTGTGTACACTCTCTCCTTGTGCACACTCTCTCCCTATTATCACTCTCTCCCTGTGCTCAGTCACCCTTTGCTCAGTCTCCCTGTGCTCAGACTCGCTGTGCTCACTCTCTCCCTGTGCTCAATCTCTCCCTGTGCTCGGACACTGCCTGTGCTCGGTCTCTCCCTGTGATCATTTTCTCCCTTTGCTCAGACCACCCTCTGCTCATTCTCTCCCTGAGTCATTTTCTTCCTGTGTTCAGTCGCTTCCTGTGCTCAATCTCTCCCTGTGCTCACTCTCTCACTGTGCTCGCTCTCTCCCGGTGCTCTCGCACTCTCTGTGCTCACTGTCTCTCTCTGCTCACTCTCTCTCCCTGTGCACACTCTCTCCTTGTGCTCACTCTCTCCCTGTGCTCACTCTCTCCCTGTGCTCACTCTCTCCGTGTGCTCACTCTCTCCCTGTGCTCACTGTCGCGTTGTGCTCTCTCTCTCTCCCTGTGCTCACTCTCTCCCTGTGCTCACTCTCTCCCTGTGCTCACTCTCTCCCTGTGTACACTCCCTCCTTGTGTGCACTCTCTCCCTGTACTCACTCTCTCCCTGTGCTCACTCTCTCCCTGTGCTCACTCTCTCCCTGTGCTCACTCTCCCTGTGCTCACTCTCTCGCTGTGCTCACTCTCTCCCTGTGCTCACTCTCTCACTGTGCTCGCTCTCCCCCTGTGCTCTCTCTCTCTCTCTGCTCACTCTCTCTCTGTGCTCAATCTCTCCCTGTGCTCTCCCTCTCTCCCTGTGCTGAGACTCTCCCTGTGCTCAGCCTCTCCCTGTGCTCACTCTCTCCCTGTGCTCAGACTCTCCCTGTGCTCAGACGCTCCCGGCGCTCAGTCTCTCCCTGTGCCCATTCTCTCCCTGTGCTCACTCTCTCCCTGTGCTCACTCTCACCCTGTGCTCAGACTGTCCCCGTGCTCAGACGCTCCCTGTGCTCACTCTCTCCCTGTGCTCACTCTCTCCCTGTGCTCAGACTGTCCCCGTGCTCAGACGCTCCCTGTGCTCAGTCTTTCCCCGTGCTCAGTCTCTCCCTGTGCTCCCTCACTCCCTGTGCTCAGTCTCACCCGCTGGTCAGATTCGCCCTGTGCTCAGGCTCCCTTTGCTCATACTCTCCCTGTGCTCACTCTCTCTCTATGCTCACTCTCTCACTGTGCTCATTCTCTCACTGCTCGCTGCCTCCCTGTGCTCACTCTCTCCCTGTGCTCGCTCACTCCCTGTGCTCAGCCACTCAGTGCTGAACCTTTCTCTGCTCAGGTTTCCTGTGCTCTGTCTCTCCCAGTGCTCTGTCTCTCCCAGTGCGCAGTCTCTCCCATTGCTCGGTCTACCCCAGTGCTCACTCTCTCGTCGTGCTCACTCTCTCCCTGTGCTCCCTCTCTCCCTGTGCTTAATCTCTCCCTTTGCTCAGTCTCACCCTGTGCTCACTCACTCCCTGTGCTCAGTCTCTCCCACTGCTCAGATTCGCCCTGTGCTCAGGCTCCCTGTGCTCACTCTCTCCCTGTGCTCACTCTCTCCCTGTGCTCACTCTCTCCCTGTGTACACTCTCTCCTTGTGTACACTCTCTCCCTATTATCACTCTCTCCCTGTGCTCAGTCACCCTTTGCTCAGTCTCCCTGTGCTCAGTCTCACTGTGCTCACTCTCTCCCTGTGCTCAATCTCTCCCTGTGCTCGGACACTGCCTGTGCTCGGTCTCTCCCTGTGATCATTTTCTCCCTTTGCTCAGACCACCCTCTGCTCATTCTCTCCCTGAGTCAGTTTCTTCCTGTGTTCAGTCGCTTCCTGTGCTCAGTCTCTCCCTGTGCTCACTCTCTCACTGTGCTCGCTCTCTCCCGGTGCTCTCGCTCTCTCTGTGCTCACTCTCTCTCTCTGCTCACTCTCTCTCCCTGTGCACTCTCTCTCCTTGTGCTCACTCGCTCCCTGTGCTCACTCTCTCCCTGTGCTCACTCTCTCCGTGTGCTCACTCTCTCCCTGTGCTCACTGTCGCGTTGTGCTCTCTCTCTCTACCTGTGCTCACTCTCTCCCTGTGCTCGCTCACTCCTTGTGCTCAGCCACTCAGTGCTGAACCTTACTCTGCTCAGGTTTCCTGTGCTCTGTATCTCCCACTGCTCTGTCTCTCCCAGTGCCCGGTCTCTCCCAGTGCTCGATCTACCCCTGTGCTCACTCTCTCCCTGTGCTCACTCTCTCCCTGTGATCACTCTCTCCCTGTGCTCATTGTCTCCCTGTGCTCCCTCTCTCTCCCTGTGCTCACTCTCTCCCTGTGATCACTCTCTCCCTGTGCTCATTCTCTCCCTGTGCTCCCTCTCTCTCCCTGTGCTCACTCTCTCCCTGTGCTCAGAAGCTCCCTGTGCTCAGTCTCTCCCTGTGCTCAGTCTCTCCCTGTGCTCAGTGTTTACCTGTGCTCCCTCACTCCCTGTGCTCAGTCTCGCCCGCTGCTCATAACTCGCCCTGTGCTCAGGCTCCGTTTGCTCACTCTCTCTCTATGCTCACTCTCTCACTGTGCTCATTCTCTCACTGCTCGCTGCCTCCCTGTGCTCACTCTCTCCCTGTGCTCGCTCACTCCCTGTGCTCAGCCACTCAGTGCTGAACCTTTCTCTGCTCAGGTTTCCTGTGCTCTGTCTCTCCCAGTGCTCTGTCTCTCCCAGTGCGCAGTCTCTCCCATTGCTCGGTCTACCCCAGTGCTCACTCTCTCGTCGTGCTCACTCGCTCCCTGTGCTCCCTCTCTCCCGGTGCTTAATCTCTCCCTTTGCTCAGTCTCACCCTGTGCTCACTCACTCCCTGTGCTCAGTCTCTCCCGCTGCTCAGATTCGCCCTGTGCTCAGGCTCCCTGTGCTCACTCTCTCCCTATGCTCACTCTCTCCCTGTGCTCACTCTCTCCCTGTGTACACTCTCTCCTTGTGCACACTCTCTCCCTATTATCACTCTCTCCCTGTGCTCAGTCACCCTTTGCTCAGTCTCCCTGTGCTCAGACTCGCTGTGCTCACTCTCTCCCTGTGCTCAATCTCTCCCTGTGCTCGGACACTGCCTGTGCTCGGTCTCTCCCTGTGATCATTTTCTCCCTTTGCTCAGACCACCCTCTGCTCATTCTCTCCCTGAGTCACTTTCTTCCTGTGTTCAGTCGCTTCCTGTGCTCAATCTCTCCCTGTGCTCACTCTCTCACTGTGCTCGCTCTCTCCCGGTGCTCTCGCACTCTCTGTGCTCACTGTCTCTCTCTGCTCACTCTCTCTCCCTGTGCACACTCTCTCCTTGTGCTCACTCTCTCCCTGTGCTCACTCTCTCCCTGTGCTCACTCTCTCCGTGTGCTCACTCTCTCCCTGTGCTCACTGTCGCGTTGTGCTCTCTCTCTCTCCCTGTGCTCACTCTCTCCCTGTGCTCACTCTCTCCCTGTGCTCACTCTCTCCCTGTGTACACTCCCTCCTTGTGTGCACTCTCTCCCTGTACTCACTCTCTCCCTGTGCTCACTCTCTCCCTGTGCTCACTCTCTCCCTGTGCTCACTCTCCCTGTGCTCACTCTCTCGCTGTGCTCACTCTCTCCCTGTGCTCACTCTCTCACTGTGCTCGCTCTCCCCCTGTGCTCTCTCTCTCTCTCTGCTCACTCTCTCTCTGTGCTCAATCTCTCCCTGTGCTCTCCCTCTCTCCCTGTGCTGAGACTCTCCCTGTGCTCAGCCTCTCCCTGTGCTCACTCTCTCCCTGTGCTCAGACTCTCCCTGTGCTCAGACGCTCCCGGCGCTCAGTCTCTCCCTGTGCCCATTCTCTCCCTGTGCTCACTCTCTCCCTGTGCTCACTCTCACCCTGTGCTCAGACTGTCCCCGTGCTCAGACGCTCCCTGTGCTCACTCTCTCCCTGTGCTCACTCTCTCCCTGTGCTCAGACTGTCCCCGTGCTCAGACGCTCCCTGTGCTCAGTCTTTCCCCGTGCTCAGTCTCTCCCTGTGCTCCCTCACTCCCTGTGCTCAGTCTCACCCGCTGGTCAGATTCGCCCTGTGCTCAGGCTCCCTTTGCTCATACTCTCCCTGTGCTCACTCTCTCTCTATGCTCACTCTCTCACTGTGCTCATTCTCTCACTGCTCGCTGCCTCCCTGTGCTCACTCTCTCCCTGTGCTCACTCTCTCCCTGTGCTCTCTCACTCTCTCCCTGTGCTCTCTCTCTCTCTCCCTGTGCTCAGTGTCTCGCTGTGCTCACTCTCTCACTGTGCTCACTCTCCCTCTGTGCTCACTCTCTCACTCTGTGCTGAGACTCTCCCGGTGCTCAGTCTCTCCCTGTGCTCACTCTCTCCCTGTGCTCAGACTCTCCCTGTGTTCACTCTTGCTGTGCTCAGATTCTCGTTGTGCTCAGACGCTTCCTGCGCTCAGTCTCTCCCTGTGCTCCGTCTCTCCCCGTGCTCAGTCTCTCCCTGTCCTCACTTTCTCCATCTACTCATTCTCGCTCTGTGCTCACACTCTCCCTGTGCTAATTGATTCCCGGAATTCACTCTCTCCCAGTGCTCACTCTCTCTGTGTGCTCACTCTCACCCTGTGCTCATTCTCTCCCTGTGCTCACTCTCTCCCTCTGCTCATTCTCTCCCTGTGCTCACTCTCTCACTTGCTCACTCTCTCCTCGTGCTGACTCTCTCCCCGTGCTCAGAATCTCCCCGTGCTTGCCTTCTCCTCGTGCTCGCACTCACCCTGTGCTCACTGTCTCCCTGTGCTCCCTCTCTTGCCCTGTGCTCACTCTCTCCCTGTGCTCACTCTTTCCCCGTGCTCAGTCTCTCTCTGTGCTCCCTCACTCCCTGTGTTCAGTCTCTCCCACTGCTCAGACTCGCCCTGTGCTCAGGCTCCATTTGCTCACTTCTCCCTATGCTCACTCTCTCACTGTGCTCATTCTCTCCCTGTACACATTCTCTCCCTGTGCTCACTCTCTCCCTGTGCTCACTCTCACCCTGTGCTCAGACTGTCCCCGTGCTCAGACGCTCCCTGTGCTCACTCTCTCCCTGTGCTCACTCTCTCCCTGTGCTCAGACTGTCCCCGTGCTCAGACGCTCCCTGTGCTCAGTCTCTCCCCGTGCTCAGTCTCTCCCTGTGCTCCCTCACTCCCTGTGATCAGTCTCACCCGCTGGTCAGATTCGCCCTGTGCTCAGGCTCCCTTTGCTCATACACTCCCTATGCTCACTCTCTCTCTATACTCACTCTCTCACTGTGCTCATTCTCTCACTGCTCGCTGCCTCCCTGTGATCACTCTCTCCCTGTGCTCGCTCACTCCCTGTGCTCAGCCACTCAGTGCTGAACCTTTCTCTGCTCAGGTTTCCTGTGCTCTGTCTCTCCCAGTGCTCTGTCTCTCCCAGTGCGCAGTCTCTCCCATTGCTCGGTCTACCCCAGTGCTCACTCTCTCGTCGTGCTCACTCGCTCCCTGTGCTCCCTCTCTCCCGGTGCTTAATCTCTCCCTTTGCTCAGTCTCACCCTGTGCTCACTCACTCCCTGTGCTCAGTCTCTCCCGCTGCTCAGATTCGCCCTGTGCTCAGGCTCCCTGTGCTCACTCTCTCCCTATGCTCACTCTCTCCCTGTGCTCACTCTCTCCCTGTGTACACTCTCTCCTTGTGCACACTCTCTCCCTATTATCACTCTCTCCCTGTGCTCAGTCACCCTTTGCTCAGTCTCCCTGTGCTCAGACTCGCTGTGCTCACTCTCTCCCTGTGCTCAATCTCTCCCTGTGCTCGGACACTGCCTGTGCTCGGTCTCTCCCTGTGATCATTTTCTCCCTTTGCTCAGACCACCCTCTGCTCATTCTCTCCCTGAGTCATTTTCTTCCTGTGTTCAGTCGCTTCCTGTGCTCAATCTCTCCCTGTGCTCACTCTCTCACTGTGCTCGCTCTCTCCCGGTGCTCTCGCACTCTCTGTGCTCACTGTCTCTCTCTGCTCACTCTCTCTCCCTGTGCACACTCTCTCCTTGTGCTCACTCTCTCCCTGTGCTCACTCTCTCCCTGTGCTCACTCTCTCCGTGTGCTCACTCTCTCCCTGTGCTCACTGTCGCGTTGTGCTCTCTCTCTCTCCCTGTGCTCACTCTCTCCCTGTGCTCACTCTCTCCCTGTGCTCACTCTCTCCCTGTGTACACTCCCTCCTTGTGTGCACTCTCTCCCTGTACTCACTCTCTCCCTGTGCTCACTCTCTCCCTGTGCTCACTCTCTCCCTGTGCTCACTCTCCCTGTGCTCACTCTCTCGCTGTGCTCACTCTCTCCCTGTGCTCACTCTCTCACTGTGCTCGCTCTCCCCCTGTGCTCTCTCTCTCTCTCTGCTCACTCTCTCTCTGTGCTCAATCTCTCCCTGTGCTCTCCCTCTCTCCCTGTGCTGAGACTCTCCCTGTGCTCAGCCTCTCCCTGTGCTCACTCTCTCCCTGTGCTCAGACTCTCCCTGTGCTCAGACGCTCCCGGCGCTCAGTCTCTCCCTGTGCCCATTCTCTCCCTGTGCTCACTCTCTCCCTGTGCTCACTCTGACCCTGTGCTCAGACTGTCCCCGTGCTCAGACGCTCCCTGTGCTCACTCTCTCCCTGTGCTCACTCTCTCCCTGTGCTCAGACTGTCCCCGTGCTCAGACGCTCCCTGTGCTCAGTCTTTCCCCGTGCTCAGTCTCTCCCTGTGCTCCCTCACTCCCTGTGCTCAGTCTCACCCGCTGGTCAGATTCGCCCTGTGCTCAGGCTCCCTTTGCTCATACTCTCCCTGTGCTCACTCTCTCTCTATGCTCACTCTCTCACTGTGCTCATTCTCTCACTGCTCGCTGCCTCCCTGTGCTCACTCTCTCCCTGTGCTCGCTCACTCCCTGTGCTCAGCCACTCAGTGCTGAACCTTTCTCTGCTCAGGTTTCCTGTGCTCTGTCTCTCCCAGTGCTCTGTCTCTCCCAGTGCGCAGTCTCTCCCATTGCTCGGTCTACCCCAGTGCTCACTCTCTCGTCGTGCTCACTCTCTCCCTGTGCTC
The DNA here is from genome assembly GCF_044704955.1 of Pristiophorus japonicus. Lineage (NCBI taxonomy): Eukaryota > Metazoa > Chordata > Chondrichthyes > Pristiophoridae > Pristiophorus > Pristiophorus japonicus. The sequence continues at coordinate 23,005,536 of NC_092011.1, read as the reverse complement.
CCTCTCTCCCTGTGCTTAATCTCTCCCTTTGCTCAGTCTCACCCTGTGCTCACTCACTCCCTGTGCTCAGTCTCTCCCACTGCTCAGATTCGCCCTGTGCTCAGGCTCCCTGTGCTCACTCTCTCCCTGTGCTCACTCTCTCCCTGTGCTCACTCTCTCCCTGTGTACACTCTCTCCTTGTGTACACTCTCTCCCTATTATCACTCTCTCCCTGTGCTCAGTCACCCTTTGCTCAGTCTCCCTGTGCTCAGTCTCACTGTGCTCACTCTCTCCCTGTGCTCAATCTCTCCCTGTGCTCGGACACTGCCTGTGCTCGGTCTCTCCCTGTGATCATTTTCTCCCTTTGCTCAGACCACCCTCTGCTCATTCTCTCCCTGAGTCAGTTTCTTCCTGTGTTCAGTCGCTTCCTGTGCTCAGTCTCTCCCTGTGCTCACTCTCTCACTGTGCTCGCTCTCTCCCGGTGCTCTCGCTCTCTCTGTGCTCACTCTCTCTCTCTGCTCACTCTCTCTCCCTGTGCACTCTCTCTCCTTGTGCTCACTCGCTCCCTGTGCTCACTCTCTCCCTGTGCTCACTCTCTCCGTGTGCTCACTCTCTCCCTGTGCTCACTGTCGCGTTGTGCTCTCTCTCTCTCCCTGTGCTCACTCTCTCCCTGTGCTCGCTCACTCCTTGTGCTCAGCCACTCAGTGCTGAACCTTACTCTGCTCAGGTTTCCTGTGCTCTGTCTCTCCCAGTGCTCTGTCTCTCCCAGTGCCCGGTCTCTCCCAGTGCTCGATCTACCCCTGTGCTCACTCTCTCCCTGTGCTCACTCTCTCCCTGTGATCACTCTCTCCCTGTGCTCATTGTCTCCCTGTGCTCCCTCTCTCTCCCTGTGCTCACTCTCTCCCTGTGATCACTCTCTCCCTGTGCTCATTCTCTCCCTGTGCTCCCTCTCTCTCCCTGTGCTCACTCTCTCCCTGTGCTCAGAAGCTCCCTGTGCTCAGTCTCTCCCTGTGCTCAGTCTCTCCCTGTGCTCAGTGTTTACCTGTGCTCCCTCACTCCCTGTGCTCAGTCTCGCCCGCTGCTCATAACTCGCCCTGTGCTCAGGCTCCGTTTGCTCACACTCTCCCTGTGCTCACTCTCTCCCTGTGATCACTCTCGCACTGTGCTCATTCTCTCACCAGCTCGCTGTCTCCCTGTGCTCACTCTCTCTCCATGCTCACTCTCTCCCGTGCTCACACTATCCCCGTGCTCATTCTCTCCCTTTGCTCAGACTCTCCCTGTGCTCACTCTCTCCCTGTGCTCACTCTCTCTCTGTGCTCCCTCTGTCTCCCTGTGCTCACTCTCTCCCTGTGCTCACTCTCTCAGTGTGCTCACTCTCCCTGTGTGCTCACTCTCTCACTCTTTGCTGAGACTCTCCCTGTGCTCACTCTCTCCCTGTGCTCTCTCTCCCCCCGTGCTCACTCACTCCCCGTGCTCAATCCCTCCCTGTGTTCACTCTCTCCCCATGCTCAGTCTCTCCCTGTGCTCAGTCTCGCTCTATGTGCTCACACTCTTCCCGTGCACACTCTTTACCTGTGCTCACACTCTCCCAGTGCTCATTCTCTCCCCGTGCTCACTCTCACTCTCTCCATATGTTCACTCTTCCCGTGTTCTCAGACACTCACTGTGCTCACTCTCTCCCTGCGCTCACTGTCTCCCTGTGCTCATTCTCTCGCTGTGCTCCTTCACTCCCTGTGCTCACTCTCTCCCTGTGCTCTCTCTCTCTCCCTGTGCTCAGTCGCTCCCTGTGCTCAGTCTCTCCCTGTGCTCTCTCTCTCTCCCTGTGCTCAGTCTCTCCCTGTGCTTAGTTTCTCCTATGTTCAGTCTCTCCCTGTGCTCAGTCTCTCCCTGTGCTCAGACCCTCCCCGTGCTCAATCACTCACTGTGCTCCCTCACTCCCTATGCTCCCTCTCTCCCTGTGCTCACTCTCTCCCTGTGCTCACACTGTCACTGTGCTCCATCTCTCATTGTGTTCGCTCTCTCCCTGTGCTCACTCTCTCTCTGTGCTCTTTCTCTCTCCCTGTGCTCATACTTTCACTGTGCTCAGACGCTCCCTGTGCTCGGTATCCCCCTGCGCTCAGTCTCTCCCTCTGCTCGGTCTCTCCCTGTGCTCAGTCTCTCCTTGCGCTCAGTCTCTTCCTGTGCTTACTCTCTCTCTCCCTGTGCACTGGCTCTCTCTCCCTGTGCTCACTCACTCCCTGTGCTCACTCTCTCCTCGTGCTCACTCTCGCTATATGAGCTCACACTCTCCCCGTGCACACTCTTTCCCCATGCTCACTCTCTCCCGTGCTCACACTATCCCCGTGGTCACTCTCTCCCTTTGCTCAGATTCTCCCTGTGCTCACTCTCTCCCTGTGCTCACTCTCTCTCTGTGCTCCCTCTGTCTCCCTGTGCTCACTCTCTCCCTGTGCTCACTCTCTCCCTGTGCTCACTCTCTCCCTGTGCTCTCTCACTCTCTCCCTGTGCTCTCTCTCTCTCTGTGCTCCCTCTGTCTCCCTGTGCTCACTCTCTCCCTGTGCTCACTCTCTCCCTGTGCTCACTCTCTCCCTGTGCTCTCTCACTCGCTCCCTGTGCTCTCTCTCTCTCTCCCTGTGCTCAGTGTCTCGCTGTGCTCACTCTCTCACTGTGCACACTCTCCCTCTGTGCTCACTCTCTCACTCTGTGCTGAGACTCTCCCTGTGCTCAGTCTCTCCCTGTGCTCACTCTCTCCCTGTGCTCAGACTCTCCCTGTGTTCACTCTTGCTGTGCTCAGATTCTCGCTGTGCTCAGATGCTCCCTACGCTCAGTCTCTCCCTGTGCTCCGTCTCTCCCCGTGCTCATTCTCTCCCTGTCCTCACTCTCTCCATCTACTCATTCTCGCTCTGTGCTCACACTCTCCTTGTGCTCATTGATTCCCGGAATTCACTCTCTCCCAGTGCTCACTCTCTCCGTGTGCTCACTCTCACCCTGTGCTCATTCTCTCCATGTGCTCACTCTCTCCCTCTGCTCATTCTCTCCCTGTGCTCACTCTCTCACTTGCTCACTCTCTCCCCGTGCTGACTCTCTCCCCGTGCTCAGAATCTCCCCGTGCTCGCCTTCTCCTCGTGCTCGCACTCACCCTGTGCTCACTGTCTCCCTGTGCTCCCTCTCTTGCCCTGTGCTCACTCTCTCCCTGTGCTCACTCTTTCCCCGTGCTCAGTCTCTCTCTGTGCTCCCTCACTCCCTGTGCTCAGTCTCTCCCACTGCTCAGACTCGCCCTGTGCTCAGGCTCCATTTGCTCACTTCTCCCTATGCTCACTCTCTCACTGTGCTCATTCTCTCCCTGTGCACATTCTCTCCCTGTGCTCACTTTCTCCCTGTGCTCACTCTCACCCTGTGCTCAGACTGTCCCCGCGCTCAGACGCTCCCTGTGCTCACTCTCTCCCTGTGCTCACTCTCTCCCTGTGCTCAGACTGTCCCCGTGCTCAGACGCTCCCTGTGCTCAGTCTCTCCCCGTGCTCAGTCTCTCCCTGTGCTCCCTCACTCCCTGTGCTCAGTCTCACCCGCTGGTCAGATTCGCCCTGTGCTCAGGCTCCCTTTGCTCATACACTCCCTGTGCTCACTCTCTCTCTATGCTCACTCTCTCACTGTGATCATTCTCTCACTGCTCGCTGCCTCCCTGTGCTCACTCTCTCCCTGTGCTCGCTCACTCCCTGTGCTCAGCCACTCAGTGCTGAACCTTTCTCTGCTCAGGTTTCCTGTGCTCTGTCTCTCCCAGTGCTCTGTCTCTCCCAGTGCGCAGTCTCTCCCATTGCTCGGATAACCCCAGTGCTCACTCTCTCGTCGTGCACACTCTCTCCCTGTGCTCCCTCTCTCCCTGTGCTTAATCTCTCCCTTTGCTCAGTCTCACCCTGTGCTCACTCACTCCCTGTGCTCAGTCTCTCCCGCTGCTCAGATTCGCCCTGTGCTCAGGCTCCCTGTGCTCACTCTCTCCCTGTGCTTACTCTCTCCCTGTGCTCACTCTCTCCCTGTGTACACTCTCTCCTTGTGTACACTCTCTCCTTATTATCACTCTCTCCCTGTGCTCAGTCACCCTTTGCTCAGTCTCCCTGTGCTCAGTCTCGCTGTGCTCACTCTCTCCCTGTGCTCAATCTCTCCCTGTGCTCGGACACTGCCTGTGCTCGGTCTCTCCCTGTGATCATTTTCTCCCTTTGCTCAGACAACCCTCTGCTCATTCTCTCCCTGAATCACTTTCTTCCTGTGTTCAGTCGCTTCCTGTGCTCAGTCTCTCCCTGTGCTCACTCTCTCACTGTGCTCGCTCTCTCCCGGTGCTCTCGCTCTCTCTGTGCTCACTCTCTCTCTCTGCTCACTCTCTCTCCCTGTGCACTCTCTCTCCTTGTGCTCACTCGCTCCCTGTGCTCACTCTCTCCCTGTGCTCACTCTCTCACTGTGCTCGCTCTCTCCCGGTGCTCTCGCTCTCTCTGTGCTCACTCTCTCTCTCTGCTCACTCTCTCTCCCTGTGCACACTCTCTACTTGTGCTCACTCTCTCCCTGTGCTCACTCTCTCCCTGTGCTCACTCTCTCCGTGTGCTCACTCTCTCCCTGTGCTCACTGTCGCGTTGTGCTCTCTCTCTCTCCCTGTGCTCACTCTCTCCCTGTGCTCGCTCACTCCTTGTGCTCAGCCACTCAGTGCTGAACCTTACTCTGCTCAGGTTTCCTGTGCTCTGTCTCTCCCAGTGCTCTGTCTCTCCCAGTGCCCGGTCTCTCCCAGTGCTCGATCTACCCCTATGCTCACTCTCTCCCTGTGCTCACTCTCTCCCTGTGATCACTCTCTCCCTGTGCTCATTGTCTCCCTGTGCTCCCTCTCTCTCCCTGTGCTCACTCTCTCCCTGTGATCACTCTCTCCCTGTGCTCATTCTCTCCCTGTGCTCCCTCTCTCTCCCTGTGCTCACTCTCTCCCTGTGCTCAGAAGCTCCCTGTGCTCAGTCTCTCCCTGTGCTCAGTCTCTCCCTGTGCTCAGTGTTTACCTGTGCTCCCTCACTCCCTGTGCTCAGTCTCGCCCGCTGCTCATAACTCGCCCTGTGCTCAGGCTCCGTTTGCTCACACTCTCCCTGTGCTCACTCTCTCCCTGTGATCACTCTCGCACTGTGCTCATTCTCTCACCAGCTCGCTGTCTCCCTGTGCTCACTCTCTCTCCATGCTCACTCTCTCCCGTGCTCACACTATCCCCGTGCTCATTCTCTCCCTTTGCTCAGACTCTCCCTGTGCTCACTCTCTCCCTGTGCTCACTCTCTCTCTGTGCTCCCTCTGTCTCCCTGTGCTCACTCTCTCCCTGTGCTCACTCTCTCAGTGTGCTCACTCTCCCTGTGTGCTCACTCTCTCACTCTTTGCTGAGACTCTCCCTGTGCTCACTCTCTCCCTGTGCTCTCTCTCCCCCCGTGCTCACTCACTCCCCGTGCTCAATCCCTCCCTGTGTTCACTCTCTCCCCATGCTCAGTCTCTCCCTGTGCTCAGTCTCGCTCTATGTGCTCACACTCTTCCCGTGCACACTCTTTACCTGTGCTCACACTCTCCCAGTGCTCATTCTCTCCCCGTGCTCACTCTCACTCTCTCCATATGTTCACTCTTCCCCTGTTCTCAGACACTCACTGTGCTCACTCTCTCCCTGCGCTCACTGTCTCCCTGTGCTCATTCTCTCCCTGTGCTCCTTCACTCCCTGTGCTCACTCTCTCCCTGTGCTCTCTCTCTCTCCCTGTGCTCAGTCGCTCCCTGTGCTCAGTCTCTCCCTGTGCTCTCTCTCTCTCCCTGTGCTCAGTCTCTCCCTGTGCTTAGTTTCTCCTATGTTCAGTCTCTCCCTGTGCTCAGTCTCTCCCTGTGCTCAGACCCTCCCCGTGCTCAATCACTCACTGTGCTCCCTCACTCCCTATGCTCCCTCTCTCCCTGTGCTCACTCTCTCCCTGTGCTCACACTGTCACTGTGCTCCATCTCTCATTGTGTTCGCTCTCTCCCTGTGCTCACTCTCTCTCTGTGCTCTCTCTCTCTCCCTGTGCTCATACTTTCACTGTGCTCAGACGCTCCCTGTGCTCGGTATCCCCCTGCGCTCAGTCTCTCCCTCTGCTCGGTCTCTCCCTGTGCTCAGTCTCTCCTTGCGCTCAGTCTCTTCCTGTGCTTACTCTCTCTCTCCCTGTGCACTGGCTCTCTCTCCCTGTGCTCACTCACTCCCTGTGCTCACTCTCTCCTCGTGCTCACTCTCGCTATATGTGCTCACACTCTCCCCGTGCACACTCTTTCCCCATGCTCACTCTCTCCCGTGCTCACACTATCCCCGTGGTCACTCTCTCCCTTTGCTCAGATTCTCCCTGTGCTCACTCTCTCCCTGTGCTCACTCTCTCTCTGTGCTCCCTCTGTCTCCCTGTGCTCACTCTCTCCCTGTGCTCACTCTCTCCCTGTGCTCACTCTCTCCCTGTGCTCTCTCACTCTCTCCCTGTGCTCTCTCTCTCTCTGTGCTCCCTCTGTCTCCCTGTGCTCACTCTCTCCCTGTGCTCACTCTCTCCCTGTGCTCACTCTCTCCCTGTGCTCTCTCACTCGCTCCCTGTGCTCTCTCTCTCTCTCCCTGTGCTCAGTGTCTCGCTGTGCTCACTCTCTCACTGTGCACACTCTCCCTCTGTGCTCACTCTCTCACTCTGTGCTGAGACTCTCCCTGTGCTCAGTCTCTCCCTGTGCTCACTCTCTCCCTGTGCTCAGACTCTCCCTGTGTTCACTCTTGCTGTGCTCAGATTCTCGCTGTGCTCAGATGCTCCCTACGCTCAGTCTCTCCCTGTGCTCCGTCTCTCCCCGTGCTCATTCTCTCCCTGTCCTCACTCTCTCCATCTACTCATTCTCGCTCTGTGCTCACACTCTCCCTGTGCTCATTGATTCCCGGAATTCACTCTCTCCCAGTGCTCACTCTCTCCGTGTGCTCACTCTCACCCTGTGCTCATTCTCTCCATGTGCTCACTCTCTCCCTCTGCTCATTCTCTCCCTGTGCTCACTCTCTCACTTGCTCACTCTCTCCCCGTGCTGACTCTCTCCCCGTGCTCAGAATCTCCCCGTGCTCGCCTTCTCCTCGTGCTCGCACTCACCCTGTGCTCACTGTCTCCCTGTGCTCCCTCTCTTGCCCTGTGCTCACTCTCTCCCTGTGCTCACTCTTTCCCCGTGCTCAGTCTCTCTCTGTGCTCCCTCACTCCCTGTGCTCAGTCTCTCCCACTGCTCAGACTCGCCCTGTGCTCAGGCTCCATTTGCTCACTTCTCCCTATGCTCACTCTCTCACTGTGCTCATTCTCTCCCTGTGCACATTCTCTCCCTGTGCTCACTTTCTCCCTGTGCTCACTCTCACCCTGTGCTCAGACTGTCCCCGCGCTCAGACGCTCCCTGTGCTCACTCTCTCCCTGTGCTCACTCTCTCCCTGTGCTCAGACTGTCCCCGTGCTCAGACGCTCCCTGTGCTCAGTCTCTCCCCGTGCTCAGTCTCTCCCTGTGCTCCCTCACTCCCTGTGCTCAGTCTCACCCGCTGGTCAGATTCGCCCTGTGCTCAGGCTCCCTTTGCTCATACACTCCCTGTGCTCACTCTCTCTCTATGCTCACTCTCTCACTGTGATCATTCTCTCACTGCTCGCTGCCTCCCTGTGCTCACTCTCTCCCTGTGCTCGCTCACTCCCTGTGCTCAGCCACTCAGTGCTGAACCTTTCTCTGCTCAGGTTTCCTGTGCTCTGTCTCTCCCAGTGCTCTGTCTCTCCCAGTGCGCAGTCTCTCCCATTGCTCGGATAACCCCAGTGCTCACTCTCTCGTCGTGCACACTCTCTCCCTGTGCTCCCTCTCTCCCTGTGCTTAATCTCTCCCTTTGCTCAGTCTCACCCTGTGCTCACTCACTCCCTGTGCTCAGTCTCTCCCGCTGCTCAGATTCGCCCTGTGCTCAGGCTCCCTGTGCTCACTCTCTCCCTGTGCTTACTCTCTCCCTGTGCTCACTCTCTCCCTGTGTACACTCTCTCCTTGTGTACACTCTCTCCTTATTATCACTCTCTCCCTGTGCTCAGTCACCCTTTGCTCAGTCTCCCTGTGCTCAGTCTCGCTGTGCTCACTCTCTCCCTGTGCTCAATCTCTCCCTGTGCTCGGACACTGCCTGTGCTCGGTCTCTCCCTGTGATCATTTTCTCCCTTTGCTCAGACAACCCTCTGCTCATTCTCTCCCTGAATCACTTTCTTCCTGTGTTCAGTCGCTTCCTGTGCTCAGTCTCTCCCTGTGCTCACTCTCTCACTGTGCTCGCTCTCTCCCGGTGCTCTCGCTCTCTCTGTGCTCACTCTCTCTCTCTGCTCACTCTCTCTCCCTGTGCACTCTCTCTCCTTGTGCTCACTCGCTCCCTGTGCTCACTCTCTCCCTGTGCTCACTCTCTCACTGTGCTCGCTCTCTCCCGGTGCTCTCGCTCTCTCTGTGCTCACTCTCTCTCTCTGCTCACTCTCTCTCCCTGTGCACACTCTCTACTTGTGCTCACTCTCTCCCTGTGCTCACTCTCTCCCTGTGCTCACTCTCTCCGTGTGCTCACTCTCTCCCTGTGCTCACTGTCGCGTTGTGCTCTCTCTCTCTCCCTGTGCTCACTCTCTCCCTGTGCTCGCTCACTCCTTGTGCTCAGCCACTCAGTGCTGAACCTTACTCTGCTCAGGTTTCCTGTGCTCTGTCTCTCCCAGTGCTCTGTCTCTCCCAGTGCCCGGTCTCTCCCAGTGCTCGATCTACCCCTATGCTCACTCTCTCCCTGTGCTCACTCTCTCCCTGTGATCACTCTCTCCCTGTGCTCATTGTCTCCCTGTGCTCCCTCTCTCTCCCTGTGCTCACTCTCTCCCTGTGATCACTCTCTCCCTGTGCTCATTCTCTCCCTGTGCTCCCTCTCTCTCCCTGTGCTCACTCTCTCCCTGTGCTCAGAAGCTCCCTGTGCTCAGTCTCTCCCTGTGCTCAGTCTCTCCCTGTGCTCAGTGTTTACCTGTGCTCCCTCACTCCCTGTGCTCAGTCTCGCCCGCTGCTCATAACTCGCCCTGTGCTCAGGCTCCGTTTGCTCACACTCTCCCTGTGCTCACTCTCTCCCTGTGATCACTCTCGCACTGTGCTCATTCTCTCACCAGCTCGCTGTCTCCCTGTGCTCACTCTCTCTCCATGCTCACTCTCTCCCGTGCTCACACTATCCCCGTGCTCATTCTCTCCCTTTGCTCAGACTCTCCCTGTGCTCACTCTCTCCCTGTGCTCACTCTCTCTCTGTGCTCCCTCTGTCTCCCTGTGCTCACTCTCTCCCTGTGCTCACTCTCTCAGTGTGCTCACTCTCCCTGTGTGCTCACTCTCTCACTCTTTGCTGAGACTCTCCCTGTGCTCACTCTCTCCCTGTGCTCTCTCTCCCCCCGTGCTCACTCACTCCCCGTGCTCAATCCCTCCCTGTGTTCACTCTCTCCCCATGCTCAGTCTCTCCCTGTGCTCAGTCTCGCTCTATGTGCTCACACTCTTCCCGTGCACACTCTTTACCTGTGCTCACACTCTCCCAGTGCTCATTCTCTCCCCGTGCTCACTCTCACTCTCTCCATATGTTCACTCTTCCCCTGTTCTCAGACACTCACTGTGCTCACTCTCTCCCTGCGCTCACTGTCTCCCTGTGCTCATTCTCTCCCTGTGCTCCTTCACTCCCTGTGCTCACTCTCTCCCTGTGCTCTCTCTCTCTCCCTGTGCTCAGTCGCTCCCTGTGCTCAGTCTCTCCCTGTGCTCTCTCTCTCTCCCTGTGCTCAGTCTCTCCCTGTGCTTAGTTTCTCCTATGTTCAGTCTCTCCCTGTGCTCAGTCTCTCCCTGTGCTCAGACCCTCCCCGTGCTCAATCACTCACTGTGCTCCCTCACTCCCTATGCTCCCTCTCTCCCTGTGCTCACTCTCTCCCTGTGCTCACACTGTCACTGTGCTCCATCTCTCATTGTGTTCGCTCTCTCCCTGTGCTCACTCTCTCTCTGTGCTCTCTCTCTCTCCCTGTGCTCATACTTTCACTGTGCTCAGACGCTCCCTGTGCTCGGTATCCCCCTGCGCTCAGTCTCTCCCTCTGCTCGGTCTCTCCCTGTGCTCAGTCTCTCCTTGCGCTCAGTCTCTTCCTGTGCTTACTCTCTCTCTCCCTGTGCACTGGCTCTCTCTCCCTGTGCTCACTCACTCCCTGTGCTCACTCTCTCCTCGTGCTCACTCTCGCTATATGTGCTCACACTCTCCCCGTGCACACTCTTTCCCCATGCTCACTCTCTCCCGTGCTCACACTATCCCCGTGGTCACTCTCTCCCTTTGCTCAGATTCTCCCTGTGCTCACTCTCTCCCTGTGCTCACTCTCTCTCTGTGCTCCCTCTGTCTCCCTGTGCTCACTCTCTCCCTGTGCTCACTCTCTCCCTGTGCTCACTCTCTCCCTGTGCTCTCTCACTCTCTCCCTGTGCTCTCTCTCTCTCTGTGCTCCCTCTGTCTCCCTGTGCTCACTCTCTCCCTGTGCTCACTCTCTCCCTGTGCTCACTCTCTCCCTGTGCTCTCTCACTCTCTCCCTGTGCTCTCTCTCTCTCTCCCTGTGCTCAGTGTCTCGCTGTGCTCACTCTCTCACTGTGCACACTCTCCCTCTGTGCTCACTCTCTCACTCTGTGCTGAGACTCCCCTGTGCTCAGTCTCTCCCTGTGCACACTCTCTCCCTGTGCTCAGACTCTCCCTGTGTTCACTCTTGCTGTGCTCAGATTCTCGCTGTGCTCAGACGCTCCCTACGCTCAGTCTCTCCCTGTGCTCCGTCTCTCCCCGTGCTCATTCTCTCCCTGTCCTCACTCTCTCCATCTACTCATTCTCGCTCTGTGCTCACACTCTCCCTGTGCTCATTGATTCCCGGAATTCACTCTCTCCCAGTGCTCACTCTCTCCGTGTGCTCACTCTCACCCTGTGCTCATTCTCTCCATGTGCTCACTCTCTCCCTCTGCTCATTCTCTCCCTGTGCTCACTCTCTCACTTGCTCACTCTCTCCCCGTGCTGACTCTCTCCCCGTGCTCAGAATCTCCCCGTGCTCGCCTTCTCCTCGTGCTCGCACTCACCCTGTGCTCACTGTCTCCCTGTGCTCCCTCTCTTGCCCTGTGCTCACTCTCTCCCTGTGCTCACTCTTTCCCCGTGCTCAGTCTCTCTCTGTGCTCCCTCACTCCCTGTGCTCAGTCTCTCCCACTGCTCAGACTCGCCCTGTGCTCAGGCTCCATTTGCTCACTTCTCCCTATGCTCACTCTCTCACTGTGCTCATTCTCTCCCTGTGCACATTCTCTCCCTGTGCTCACTTTCTCCCTGTGCTCACTCTCACCCTGTGCTCAGACTGTCCCCGCGCTCAGACGCTCCCTGTGCTCACTCTCTCCCTGTGCTCACTCTCTCCCTGTGCTCAGACTGTCCCCGTGCTCAGACGCTCCCTGTGCTCAGTCTCTCCCCGTGCTCAGTCTCTCCCTGTGCTCCCTCACTCCCTGTGCTCAGTCTCACCCGCTGGTCAGATTCGCCCTGTGCTCAGGCTCCCTTTGCTCATACACTCCCTGTGCTCACTCTCTCTCTATGCTCACTCTCTCACTGTGCTCATTCTCTCACTGCTCGCTGCCTCCCTGTGCTCACTCTCTCCCTGTGCTCGCTCACTCCCTGTGCTCAGCCACTCAGTGCTGAACCTTTCTCTGCTCAGGTTTCCTGTGCTCTGTCTCTCCCAGTGCTCTGTCTCTCCCAGTGCGCAGTCTCTCCCATTGCTCGGATAACCCCAGTGCTCACTCTCTCGTCGTGCACACTCTCTCCCTGTGCTCCCTCTCTCCCTGTGCTTAATCTCTCCCTTTGCTCAGTCTCACCCTGTGCTCACTCACTCCCTGTGCTCAGTCTCTCCCGCTGCTCAGATTCGCCCTGTGCTCAGGCTCCCTGTGCTCACTCTCTCCCTGTGCTTACTCTCTCCCTGTGCTCACTCTCTCCCTGTGTACACTCTCTCCTTGTGTACACTCTCTCCTTATTATCACTCTCTCCCTGTGCTCAGTCACCCTTTGCTCAGTCTCCCTGTGCTCAGTCTCGCTGTGCTCACTCTCTCCCTGTGCTCAATCTCTCCCTGTGCTCGGACACTGCCTGTGCTCGGTCTCTCCCTGTGATCATTTTCTCCCTTTGCTCAGACAACCCTCTGCTCATTCTCTCCCTGAATCACTTTCTTCCTGTGTTCAGTCGCTTCCTGTGCTCAGTCTCTCCCTGTGCTCACTCTCTCACTGTGCTCGCTCTCTCCCGGTGCTCTCGCTCTCTCTGTGCTCACTCTCTCTCTCTGCTCACTCTCTCTCCCTGTGCACTCTCTCTCCTTGTGCTCACTCGCTCCCTGTGCTCACTCTCTCCCTGTGCTCACTCTCTCACTGTGCTCGCTCTCTCCCGGTGCTCTCGCTCTCTCTGTGCTCACTCTCTCTCTCTGCTCACTCTCTCTCCCTGTGCACACTCTCTACTTGTGCTCACTCTCTCCCTGTGCTCACTCTCTCCCTGTGCTCACTCTCTCCGTGTGCTCACTCTCTCCCTGTGCTCACTGTCGCGTTGTGCTCTCTCTCTCTCCCTGTGCTCACTCTCTCCCTGTGCTCGCTCACTCCTTTTGCTCAGCCACTCAGTGCTGAACCTTTCTCTGCTCAGGTTTCCTGTGCTCTGTCTCTCCCAGTGTTCTGTCTCTCCCAGTGCCCGGTCTCTCCCAGTGCTCGGTCTACCCCTGTGCTCACTCTCTCCCTGTGCTCACTCTCTCCCTGTGATCACTCTCTCCCTGTGCTCTTTCTCTCCCTGTGCTCCCTCTCTCTCCCTGTGCTCACTCTCTCCCTGTGATCACTCTCTCCCTGTGCTCATTCTCTCCCTCTGCTCCCTCTCTCTCCCTGTGCTCACTCTCTCTCTGTGCTCAGAAGCTCCCTGTGCTCATTCTCTCACTGTGCTCAGTCTCTCCCTGTGCTCAGTGTTTACCTGTGCTCCCTCACTCCCTGTACTCAGTCTCGCCCGCAGCTCATAACTCGCCCTGTGCTCAGGCTCCGTTTGCTCACACTCTCCCTGTGCTCACTCTCTCCCTGTGATCACTCTCGCACTGTGCTCATTCTCTCACCTGCTCGCTGTCACCCTGTGCTCACTCTCTCTCCATGCTCAATCTCTCCCGTGCTCACACTATCCCCGTGCTCACTCTCTCCCTTTGCTCAGACTCTCCCTGTGCTCACTCTCTCCCTGTGATCACTCTCTCTCTGTGCTCCCTCTGTCTCCCTTTGCTCACTCTCTCCCTGTGCTCACTCTCTCAGTGTGCTCACTCTCCCTGTGTGCTCACTCTCTCACTCTTTGCTGAGACTCTCCCTGTGCTCACTCTCTCCCTGTGCTCTCTCTCCCCCCGTGCTCACTCACGCCCCGTGCTCAATCCCTCCCTGTGTTCACTCTCTCCCCATGCTCATTCTCTCCCTGTGCTCAGTCTCGCTCCATGTGCTCACAATCTTCCCGTGCACACTCTTTACCTGTGCTGACACTCTCCCAGTGCTCACTCTCTCCCCGTGCTCACTCTCACTCTCTCCATGTGTTCACTCTTCCCCTGTTCTCAGACTCTCACTGTGCTCACTCTCTCCCTGCGCTCATTGTCTCCCTGTGCTCATTCTCTCCCTGTGCTCCTTCACTCCCTGTGCTCACTCTCTCCCTGTGCACTCTCCCTCTCGCTGTGCTCAGTCGCTCCCTGTGCTCAGTCTCTCCCTGTGCTCTCTCTCTCTCCCTGTGCTCAGTCTCTCCCTGTGCTTAGTTTCTCCTATGTTCAGTCTCTCCCTGTGCTCAGTCTCTCCCTGTGCTCAGACCCTCCCCGTGCTCAATCACTCACTGTGCTCCCTCACGCCCTATGCTCCCTCTCTCCCTGTGCTCACTCTCTCCCTGTGCTCACACTGTCACTGTGCTCACTCTCTCCCTGTGATCACTCTCGCACTGTGCTCTTTCTCTCACCTGCTCGCTGTCTCCCTGTGCTCACTCTCTCTCCATGCTCACTCTCTCCCGTGCTCACACTATCCCCGTGATCACTCTCTCCCTTTGCTCAGACTCTCCCTGTGCTCACTCGCTCCCTGTGCTCCCTCTCTCCCGGTGCTTAATCTCTCCCTTTGCTCAGTCTCACCCTGTGCTCACTCACTCCCTGTGCTCAGTCTCTCCCGCTGCTCAGATTCGCCCTGTGCTCAGGCTCCCTGTGCTCACTCTCTCCCTATGCTCACTCTCTCCCTGTGCTCACTCTCTCCCTGTGTACACTCTCTCCTTGTGCACACTCTCTCCCTATTATCACTCTCTCCCTGTGCTCAGTCACCCTTTGCTCAGTCTCCCTGTGCTCAGACTCGCTGTGCTCACTCTCTCCCTGTGCTCAATCTCTCCCTGTGCTCGGACACTGCCTGTGCTCGGTCTCTCCCTGTGATCATTTTCTCCCTTTGCTCAGACCACCCTCTGCTCATTCTCTCCCTGAGTCATTTTCTTCCTGTGTTCAGTCGCTTCCTGTGCTCAATCTCTCCCTGTGCTCACTCTTTCACTGTGCTCGCTCTCTCCCGGTGCTCTCGCACTCTCTGTGCTCACTGTCTCTCTCTGCTCACTCTCTCTCCCTGTGCACACTCTCTCCTTGCGCTCACTCTCTCCCTGTGCTCACTCTCTCCCTGTGCTCACTCTCTCCGTGTGCTCACTCTCTCCCTGTGCTCACTGTCGCGTTGTGCTCTCTCTCTCTCCCTGTGCTCACTCTCTCCCTGTGCTCACTCTCTCCCTGTGCTCACTCTCTCCCTGTGTACACTCCCTCCTTGTGTGCACTCTCTCCCTGTACTCACTCTCTCCCTGTGCTCACTCTCTCCCTGTGCTCACTCTCTCCCTGTGCTCACTCTCCCTGTGCTCACTCTCTCGCTGTGCTCACTCTCTCCCTGTGCTCACTCTCTCACTGTGCTCGCTCTCCCCCTGTGCTCTCTCTCTCTCTCTGCTCACTCTCTCTCTGTGCTCAATCTCTCCCTGTGCTCTCCCTCTCTCCCTGTGCTGAGACTCTCCCTGTGCTCAGCCTCTCCCTGTGCTCACTCTCTCCCTGTGCTCAGACTCTCCCTGTGCTCAGACGCTCCCGGCGCTCAGTCTCTCCCTGTGCCCATTCTCTCCCTGTGCTCACTCTCTCCCTGTGCTCACTCTCACCCTGTGCTCAGACTGTCCCCGTGCTCAGACGCTCCCTGTGCTCACTCTCTCCCTGTGCTCACTCTCTCCCTGTGCTCAGACTGTTCCCGTGCTCAGACGCTCCCTGTGCTCAGTCTTTCCCCGTGCTCAGTCTCTCCCTGTGCTCCCTCACTCCCTGTGCTCAGTCTCACCCGCTGGTCAGATTCGCCCTGTGCTCAGGCTCCCTTTGCTCATACTCTCCCTGTGCTCACTCTCTCTCTATGCTCACTCTCTCACTGTGCTCATTCTCTCACTGCTCGCTGCCTCCCTGTGCTCACTCTCTCCCTGTGTTCGCTCACTCCCTGTGCTCAGCCACTCAGTGCTGAACCTTTCTCTGCTCAGGTTTCCTGTGCTCTGTCTCTCCCAGTGCTCTGTCTCTCCCAGTGCGCAGTCTCTCCCATTGCTCGGTCTACCCCAGTGCTCACTCTCTCGTCGTGCTCACTCTCTCCCTGTGCTCCCTCTCTCCCTGTGCTTAATCTCTCCCTTTGCTCAGTCTCACCCTGTGCTCACTCACTCCCTGTGCTCAGTCTCTCCCACTGCTCAGATTCGCCCTGTGCTCAGGCTCCCTGTGCTCACTCTCTCCCTGTGCTCACTCTCTCCCTGTGCTCACTCTCTCCCTGTGTACACTCTCTCCTTGTGTACACTCTCTCCCTATTATCACTCTCTCCCTGTGCTCAGTCACCCTTTGCTCAGTCTCCCTGTGCTCAGTCTCACTGTGCTCACTCTCTCCCTGTGCTCAATCTCTCCCTGTGCTCGGACACTGCCTGTGCTCGGTCTCTCCCTGTGATCATTTTCTCCCTTTGCTCAGACCACCCTCTGCTCATTCTCTCCCTGAGTCAGTTTCTTCCTGTGTTCAGTCGCTTCCTGTGCTCAGTCTCTCCCTGTGCTCACTCTCTCACTGTGCTCGCTCTCTCCCGGTGCTCTCGCTCTCTCTGTGCTCACTCTCTCTCTCTGCTCACTCTCTCTCCCTGTGCACTCTCTCTCCTTGTGCTCACTCGCTCCCTGTGCTCACTCTCTCCCTGTGCTCACTCTCTCCGTGTGCTCACTCTCTCCCTGTGCTCACTGTCGCGTTGTGCTCTCTCTCTCTCCCTGTGCTCACTCTCTCCCTGTGCTCGCTCACTCCTTGTGCTCAGCCACTCAGTGCTGAACCTTACTCTGCTCAGGTTTCCTGTGCTCTGTCTCTCCCAGTGCTCTGTCTCTCCCAGTGCCCGGTCTCTCCCAGTGCTCGATCTACCCCTGTGCTCACTCTCTCCCTGTGCTCACTCTCTCCCTGTGATCACTCTCTCCCTGTGCTCATTGTCTCCCTGTGCTCCCTCTGTCTCCCTGTGCTCACTCTCTCCCTGTGATCACTCTCTCCCTGTGCTCATTCTCTCCCTGTGCTCCCTCTCTCTCCCTGTGCTCACTCTCTCCCTGTGCTCAGAAGCTCCCTGTGCTCAGTCTCTCCCTGTGCTCAGTCTCTCCCTGTGCTCAGTGTTTACCTGTGCTCCCTCACTCCCTGTGCTCAGTCTCGCCCGCTGCTCATAACTCGCCCTGTGCTCAGGCTCCGTTTGCTCACACTCTCCCTGTGCTCACTCTCTCCCTGTGATCACTCTCGCACTGTGCTCATTCTCTCACCAGCTCGCTGTCTCCCTGTGCTCACTCTCTCTCCATGCTCACTCTCTCCCGTGCTCACACTATCCCCGTGCTCATTCTCTCCCTTTGCTCAGACTCTCCCTGTGCTCACTCTCTCCCTGTGCTCACTCTCTCTCTGTGCTCCCTCTGTCTCCCTGTGCTCACTCTCTCCCTGTGCTCACTCTCTCAGTGTGCTCACTCTCCCTGTGTGCTCACTCTCTCACTCTTTGCTGAGACTCTCCCTGTGCTCACTCTCTCCCTGTGCTCTCTCTCCCCCCGTGCTCACTCACTCCCCGTGCTCAATCCCTCCCTGTGTTCACTCTCTCCCCATGCTCAGTCTCTCCCTGTGCTCAGTCTCGCTCTATGTGCTCACACTCTTCCCGTGCACACTCTTTACCTGTGCTCACACTCTCCCAGTGCTCATTCTCTCCCCGTGCTCACTCTCACTCTCTCCATATGTTCACTCTTCCCGTGTTCTCAGACACTCACTGTGCTCACTCTCTCCCTGCGCTCACTGTCTCCCTGTGCTCATTCTCTCGCTGTGCTCCTTCACTCCCTGTGCTCACTCTCTCCCTGTGCTCTCTCTCTCTCCCTGTGCTCAGTCGCTCCCTGTGCTCAGTCTCTCCCTGTGCTCTCTCTCTCTCCCTGTGCTCAGTCTCTCCCTGTGCTTAGTTTCTCCTATGTTCAGTCTCTCCCTGTGCTCAGTCTCTCCCTGTGCTCAGACCCTCCCCGTGCTCAATCACTCACTGTGCTCCCTCACTCCCTATGCTCCCTCTCTCCCTGTGCTCACTCTCTCCCTGTGCTCACACTGTCACTGTGCTCCATCTCTCATTGTGTTCGCTCTCTCCCTGTGCTCACTCTCTCTCTGTGCTCTTTCTCTCTCCCTGTGCTCATACTTTCACTGTGCTCAGACGCTCCCTGTGCTCGGTATCCCCCTGCGCTCAGTCTCTCCCTCTGCTCGGTCTCTCCCTGTGCTCAGTCTCTCCTTGCGCTCAGTCTCTTCCTGTGCTTACTCTCTCTCTCCCTGTGCACTGGCTCTCTCTCCCTGTGCTCACTCACTCCCTGTGCTCACTCTCTCCTCGTGCTCACTCTCGCTATATGTGCTCACACTCTCCCCGTGCACACTCTTTCCCCATGCTCACTCTCTCCCGTGCTCACACTATCCCCGTGGTCACTCTCTCCCTTTGCTCAGATTCTCCCTGTGCTCACTCTCTCCCTGTGCTCACTCTCTCTCTGTGCTCCCTCTGTCTCCCTGTGCTCACTCTCTCCCTGTGCTCACTCTCTCCCTGTGCTCACTCTCTCCCTGTGCTCTCTCACTCTCTCCCTGTGCTCTCTCTCTCTCTGTGCTCCCTCTGTCTCCCTGTGCTCACTCTCTCCCTGTGCTCACTCTCTCCCTGTGCTCACTCTCTCCCTGTGCTCTCTCACTCTCTCCCTGTGCTCTCTCTCTCTCTCCCTGTGCTCAGTGTCTCGCTGTGCTCACTCTCTCACTGTGCACACTCTCCCTCTGTGCTCACTCTCTCACTCTGTGCTGAGACTCTCCCTGTGCTCAGTCTCTCCCTGTGCTCACTCTCTCCCTGTGCTCAGACTCTCCCTGTGTTCACTCTTGCTGTGCTCAGATTCTCGCTGTGCTCAGACGCTCCCTACGCTCAGTCTCTCCCTGTGCTCCGTCTCTCCCCGTGCTCATTCTCTCCCTGTCCTCACTCTCTCCATCTACTCATTCTCGCTCTGTGCTCACACTCTCCCTGTGCTCATTGATTCCCGGAATTCACTCTCTCCCAGTGCTCACTCTCTCCGTGTGCTCACTCTCACCCTGTGCTCATTCTCTCCATGTGCTCACTCTCTCCCTCTGCTCATTCTCTCCCTGTGCTCACTCTCTCACTTGCTCACTCTCTCCCCGTGCTGACTCTCTCCCCGTGCTCAGAATCTCCCCGTGCTCGCCTTCTCCTCGTGCTCGCACTCACCCTGTGCTCACTGTCTCCCTGTGCTCCCTCTCTTGCCCTGTGCTCACTCTCTCCCTGTGCTCACTCTTTCCCCGTGCTCAGTCTCTCTCTGTGCTCCCTCACTCCCTGTGCTCAGTCTCTCCCACTGCTCAGACTCGCCCTGTGCTCAGGCTCCATTTGCTCACTTCTCCCTATGCTCACTCTCTCACTGTGCTCATTCTCTCCCTGTGCACATTCTCTCCCTGTGCTCACTTTCTCCCTGTGCTCACTCTCACCCTGTGCTCAGACTGTCCCCGCGCTCAGACGCTCCCTGTGCTCACTCTCTCCCTGTGCTCACTCTCTCCCTGTGCTCAGACTGTCCCCGTGCTCAGACGCTCCCTGTGCTCAGTCTCTCCCCGTGCTCAGTCTCTCCCTGTGCTCCCTCACTCCCTGTGCTCAGTCTCACCCGCTGGTCAGATTCGCCCTGTGCTCAGGCTCCCTTTGCTCATACACTCCCTGTGCTCACTCTCTCTCTATGCTCACTCTCTCACTGTGCTCATTCTCTCACTGCTCGCTGCCTCCCTGTGCTCACTCTCTCCCTGTGCTCGCTCACTCCCTGTGCTCAGCCACTCAGTGCTGAACCTTTCTCTGCTCAGGTTTCCTGTGCTCTGTCTCTCCCAGTGCTCTGTCTCTCCCAGTGCGCAGTCTCTCCCATTGCTCGGATAACCCCAGTGCTCACTCTCTCGTCGTGCACACTCTCTCCCTGTGCTCCCTCTCTCCCTGTGCTTAATCTCTCCCTTTGCTCAGTCTCACCCTGTGCTCACTCACTCCCTGTGCTCAGTCTCTCCCGCTGCTCAGATTCGCCCTGTGCTCAGGCTCCCTGTGCTCACTCTCTCCCTGTGCTTACTCTCTCCCTGTGCTCACTCTCTCCCTGTGTACACTCTCTCCTTGTGTACACTCTCTCCTTATTATCACTCTCTCCCTGTGCTCAGTCACCCTTTGCTCAGTCTCCCTGTGCTCAGTCTCGCTGTGCTCACTCTCTCCCTGTGCTCAATCTCTCCCTGTGCTCGGACACTGCCTGTGCTCGGTCTCTCCCTGTGATCATTTTCTCCCTTTGCTCAGACAACCCTCTGCTCATTCTCTCCCTGAATCACTTTCTTCCTGTGTTCAGTCGCTTCCTGTGCTCAGTCTCTCCCTGTGCTCACTCTCTCACTGTGCTCGCTCTCTCCCGGTGCTCTCGCTCTCTCTGTGCTCACTCTCTCTCTCTGCTCACTCTCTCTCCCTGTGCACTCTCTCTCCTTGTGCTCACTCGCTCCCTGTGCTCACTCTCTCCCTGTGCTCACTCTCTCACTGTGCTCGCTCTCTCCCGGTGCTCTCGCTCTCTCTGTGCTCACTCTCTCTCTCTGCTCACTCTCTCTCCCTGTGCACACTCTCTACTTGTGCTCACTCTCTCCCTGTGCTCACTCTCTCCCTGTGCTCACTCTCTCCGTGTGCTCACTCTCTCCCTGTGCTCACTGTCGCGTTGTGCTCTCTCTCTCTCCCTGTGCTCACTCTCTCCCTGTGCTCGCTCACTCCTTTTGCTCAGCCACTCAGTGCTGAACCTTTCTCTGCTCAGGTTTCCTGTGCTCTGTCTCTCCCAGTGTTCTGTCTCTCCCAGTGCCCGGTCTCTCCCAGTGCTCGGTCTACCCCTGTGCTCACTCTCTCCCTGTGCTCACTCTCTCCCTGTGATCACTCTCTCCCTGTGCTCTTTCTCTCCCTGTGCTCCCTCTCTCTCCCTGTGCTCACTCTCTCCCTGTGATCACTCTCTCCCTGTGCTCATTCTCTCCCTCTGCTCCCTCTCTCTCCCTGTGCTCACTCTCTCTCTGTGCTCAGAAGCTCCCTGTGCTCATTCTCTCACTGTGCTCAGTCTCTCCCTGTGCTCAGTGTTTACCTGTGCTCCCTCACTCCCTGTACTCAGTCTCGCCCGCTGCTCATAACTCGCCCTGTGCTCAGGCTCCGTTTGCTCACACTCTCCCTGTGCTCACTCTCTCCCTGTGATCACTCTCGCACTGTGCTCATTCTCTCACCTGCTCGCTGTCACCCTGTGCTCACTCTCTCTCCATGCTCAATCTCTCCCGTGCTCACACTATCCCCGTGCTCACTCTCTCCCTTTGCTCAGACTCTCCCTGTGCTCACTCTCTCCCTGTGATCACTCTCTCTCTGTGCTCCCTCTGTCTCCCTTTGCTCACTCTCTCCCTGTGCTCACTCTCTCAGTGTGCTCACTCTCCCTGTGTGCTCACTCTCTCACTCTTTGCTGAGACTCTCCCTGTGCTCACTCTCTCCCTGTGCTCTCTCTCCCCCCGTGCTCACTCACGCCCCGTGCTCAATCCCTCCCTGTGTTCACTCTCTCCCCATGCTCATTCTCTCCCTGTGCTCAGTCTCGCTCCATGTGCTCACAATCTTCCCGTGCACACTCTTTACCTGTGCTGACACTCTCCCAGTGCTCACTCTCTCCCCGTGCTCACTCTCACTCTCTCCATGTGTTCACTCTTCCCCTGTTCTCAGACTCTCACTGTGCTCACTCTCTCCCTGCGCTCACTGTCTCCCTGTGCTCATTCTCTCCCTGTGCTCCTTCACTCCCTGTGCTCACTCTCTCCCTGTGCACTCTCTCTCTCGCTGTGCTCAGTCGCTCCCTGTGCTCAGTCTCTCCCTGTGCTCTCTCTCTCTCCCTGTGCTCAGTCTCTCCCTGTGCTTAGTTTCTCCTATGTTCAGTCTCTCCCTGTGCTCAGTCTCTCCCTGTGCTCAGACCCTCCCCGTGCTCAATCACTCACTGTGCTCCCTCACGCCCTATGCTCCCTCTCTCCCTGTGCTCACTCTCTCCCTGTGCTCACACTGTCACTGTGCTCACTCTCTCCCTGTGATCACTCTCGCACTGTGCTCTTTCTCTCACCTGCTCGCTGTCTCCCTGTGCTCACTCTCTCTCCATGCTCACTCTCTCCCGTGCTCACACTATCCCCGTGATCACTCTCTCCCTTTGCTCAGACTCTCCCTGTGCTCACTCTCTCCCTGTGCTCACTCTCTCTCTGTGCTCCCTCTGTCTCCCTGTGCTCACTCTCTCCCTGTGCTCACTCTCTCAGTGTGCTCACTCTCCCTCTGTGCTCACTCTCTCACTCTTTGCTGAGACTCTCCCTGTGCTCACTCTCTCCCTGTGCTCACTCTCCCCCCGTGCTCACTCACTCCCCGTGCTCAATCCCTCCCTGTGTTCACTCTCTCCCCATGCTCATTCTCTCCCTGTGCTCAGTCTCGCTCCATGTGCTCACACTCTTCCCGTGCACACTCTTTACCTGTGCTCACACTCTCCCAGTGCTCACTCTCTCCCCGTGCTCACTCTCACTCTCTCCACGTGTTCACTCTTCCCATGTTCTCAGACTCTCACTGTGCTCACTCTCTCCCTGCGCCTACTGTCTCCATGTGCTCATTCTCTCCCTGTGCTCCTTCACTCCCTGTGCTCACTCTCTCCCTGTGCTCTCTCTCTCTCCCTGTGCTAAGTCGCTCCCTGTGCTCAGTCTCTCCCTGTTATCTCTCTCTCTCCCTGTGCTCAGTCTCTCCCTGTGCTTAGTTTCTCCTATGTTCAGTCTCTCCCTGTGCTCAGTCTCTCCCTGTGCTCAGACCCTCTACCGTGCTCAATCACTCACTGTTCTCCCTCACTCCCTATGCTCCCTCTCTCTCTGTGCTCACTCTCTCCCTGTGCTCACACTGTCACTGTGCTCTCTCTCTCATTGTGTTCGCTCTCTCCCTGTGCTCACTCTCTCTCTGTGCTCTCTCTCTCTCCCTGTGCTCATACTTTCACTGTGCTCAGATGCTCCCTGTGCTCGGTATCTCCCTGCGCTCAGTCTCTCCCTCTGCTCGGTCTCTCCCTGTGCTCAGTCTCTCCTTGCGCTCAGTCTCTTCCTGTGCTTACTCTCTCTCTCCCTGTGCACTGTCTCTCTCTCCCTGTGCTCAATCACTCCCTGTGCTCACTCTCTCCTCGTGCTCACTCTCGCTATATGTGCTCACACTCACCCCGTGCACACTCTTTCCCCATGCTCACTCTCTCCCGTGCTCACACTATCCCCGTGCTCACTCTCTCCCTTTGCTCAGATTCTCCCTGTGCTCACTCTCTCCCTGTGCTCACTCTCTCTCTGTGCTCCCTCTGTCTCCCTGTGCTCACTCTCTCCCTGTGCTCACTCTCTCCCTGTGCTCACTCTCTCCCTGTGCTCTCTCACTCTCTCCCTGTGCTCTCTCTCTCTCCCTGTGCTCAGTGTCTCCCTGTGCTCACTCTCTCACTGTGCTCACTCTCCCTCTGTGCTCACTCTCTCACTCTGTGCTGAGACTCTCCCTGTGCTCAGTCTCTCCCTGTGCTCACTCTCTCCCTGTCCTCACTCTCTCCATCTACTCATTCTCGCTCTGTGCTCACACTCTCCCTGTGCTCATTGATTCCCGGAATTCACTCTCTCCCAGTGCTCACTCTCTCCGTGTGCTCACTCTCACCCTGTGCTCATTCTCTCCCTGTGCTCACTCTCTCCCTCTGCTCATTCTCTCCCTGTGCTCACTCTCTCCCTCTGCTCATTCTCTCCCTGTGCTCACTCTCTCACTTGCTCACTCTCTCCCCGTGCTGACTCTCTCCCCGTGCTCAGAATCTCCCTGTGCTCGCCTTCTCCTCGTGCTCGCACTCACCATGTGCTCACTGTCTCCCTGTGCTCCCTCTCTCGCCCTGTGCTCACTCTCTCCCTGTGCTCACTCTTTCCCCGTGCTCAGTCTCTCTCTGTGATCCCCCACTCCCTGTGCTCAGTCTCTCCCATTGCTCAGACTCGCCCTGTGTTCATGCTCCATTTGCTCACTTCTCCCTGTGCTCACTCTCTCACTGTGCTCATTCTCTCCCTGTGCATATTCTCTCTCTGTGCTCCCTCTCTCCCTCTGCTCACTCTCTCCCTGTGCTCACTCTCTCATATGCTCACTCTCTTCCTGTGCTCACTCTCTCTCTGTGCCGACTCTCACTCTTTCCCTGTGCTCACTCTCTCCTTGTGCTCAGTCTCTCCCTGTGCTCACTCTCTCCCTATGCTCACTCTCTCCCTGTGCTCACTCTCCCTCTCACTGTGCTCAGTCTGTCCCTGTGTTCACTCTCTCCCTGTGCTCACTCTTTCCCCGTGCTCAGTCTCTCTCTGTGCTCCCTCACTCCCTGTGCTCAGTCTCGCCCGCTGCTCATAACTCGCCCTGTGCTCAGGCTACCTTTGCTCACACTCTCCCTGTGCTCACTCTCTCCCTGTGATCACTCTCGCACTGTGCTCATTCTCTCACTGCTCGCTGTCTCCCTGTGCTCACTCTCTCTCCATGCTCACTCTCTCCCGTGCTCACACTATCCCCGTGCTCACTCTCTCCCTTTGCTCAGACTCTCCCTGTGCTCACTCTCTCCCTGTGCTCACTCTCTCTCTGTGCTCCCTCTGTCTCCCTGTGCTCACTCTCTCCCTGTGCTCACTCTTTCAGTGTGCTCACTCTCCCTGTGTGCTCATTCTCTCACTCTTTGCTGAGACTCTCCCTGTGCTCACTCTCTCCCTGTGCTCTCTCTCCCCCCGTGCTCACTCACTCCCCGTGCTCAATCCCTCCCTGTGTTCACTCTCTCCCCATGCTCATTCTCTCCCTGTGCTCAGTCTCGCTCCATGTGCTCACACTCTTCCCGTGCACACTCTTTACCTGTGCTCACACTCTCCCAGTGCTCACTCTCTCCCCGTGCTCACTCTCACTCTCTCCACGTGTTCACTCTTCCCCTGTTCTCAGACTCTCACTGTGCTCACTCTCTCCCTGCGCCTACTGTCTCCATGTGCTCATTCTCTCCCTGTGCTCCTTCACTCCCTGTGCTCACTCTCTCCCTGTGCTCTCTCTCTCTCCCTGTGCTAAGTCGCTCCCTGTGCTCAGTCTCTCCCTGTTATCTCTCTCTCTCCCTGTGCTCAGTCTCTCCCTGTGCTTAGTTTCTCCTATGTTCAGTCTCTCCCTGTGCTCAGTCTCTCCCTGTGCTCAGACCCTCTACCGTGCTCAATCACTCACTGTTCTCCCTCACTCCCTATGCTCCCTCTCTCTCTGTGCTCACTCTCTCCCTGTGCTCACACTGTCACTGTGCTCTCTCTCTCATTGTGTTCGCTCTCTCCCTGTGCTCACTCTCTCTCTGTGCTCTCTCTCTCTCCCTGTGCTCATACTTTCACTGTGCTCAGATGCTCCCTGTGCTCGGTATCTCCCTGCGCTCAGTCTCTCCCTCTGCTCGGTCTCTCCCTGTGCTCAGTCTCTCCTTGCGCTCAGTCTCTTCCTGTGCTTACCCTCTCTCTCCCTGTGCACTGTCTCTCTCTCCCTGTGCTCAATCACTCCCTGTGCTCACTCTCTCCTCGTGCTCACTCTCGCTATATGTGCTCACACTCACCCCGTGCACACTCTTTCCCCATGCTCACTCTCTCCCGTGCTCACACTATCCCCGTGCTCACTCTCTCCCTTTGCTCAGATTCTCCCTGTGCTCACTCTCTCCCTGTGCTCACTCTCTCTCTGTGCTCCCTCTGTCTCCCTGTGCTCACTCTCTCCCTGTGCTCACTCTCTCCCTGTGCTCACTCTCTCCCTGTGCTCTCTCACTCTCTCCCTGTGCTCTCTCTCTCTCCCTGTGCTCAGTGTCTCCCTGTGCTCACTCTCTCACTGTGCTCACTCTCCCTCTGTGCTCACTCTCTCACTCTGTGCTGAGACTCTCCCTGTGCTCAGTCTCTCCCTGTGCTCACTCTCTCCCTGTCCTCACTCTCTCCATCTACTCATTCTCGCTCTGTGCTCACACTCTCCCTGTGCTCATTGATTCCCGGAATTCACTCTCTCCCAGTGCTCACTCTCTCCGTGTGCTCACTCTCACCCTGTGCTCATTCTCTCCCTGTGCTCACTCTCTCCCTCTGCTCATTCTCTCCCTGTGCTCACTCTATCCCTCTGCTCATTCTCTCCCTGTGCTCACTCTCTCACTTGCTCACTCTCTCCCCGTGCTGACTCTCTCCCCGTGCTCAGAATCTCCCTGTGCTCGCCTTCTCCTCGTGCTCGCACTCACCATGTGCTCACTGTCTCCCTGTGCTCCCTCTCTCGCCCTGTGCTCACTCTCTCCCTGTGCTCACTCTTTCCCCGTGCTCAGTCTCTCTCTGTGATCCCCCACTCCCTGTGCTCAGTCTCTCCCATTGCTCAGACTCGCCCTGTGTTCATGCTCCATTTGCTCACTTCTCCCTGTGCTCACTCTCTCACTGTGCTCATTCTCTCCCTGTGCATATTCTCTCTCTGTGCTCCCTCTCTCCCTCTGCTCACTCTCTCCCTGTGCTCACTCTCTCATATGCTCACTCTCTTCCTGTGCTCACTCTCTCTCTGTGCCGACTCTCACTCTTTCCCTGTGCTCACTCTCTCCTTGTGCTCAGTCTCTCCCTGTGCTCACTCTCTCCCTATGCTCACTCTCTCCCTGTGCTCACTCTCCCTCTCACTGTGCTCAGTCTGTCCCTGTGTTCACTCTCTCCCTGTGCTCACTCTTTCCCCGTGCTCAGTCTCTCTCTGTGCTCCCTCACTCCCTGTGCTCAGTCTCGCCCGCTGCTCATAACTCGCCCTGTGCTCAGGCTACCTTTGCTCACACTCTCCCTGTGCTCACTCTCTCCCTGTGATCACTCTCGCACTGTGCTCATTCTCTCACTGCTCGCTGTCTCCCTGTGCTCACTCTCTCTCCATGCTCACTCTCTCCCGTGCTCACACTATCCCCGTGCTCACTCTCTCCCTTTGCTCAGACTCTCCCTGTGCTCACTCTCTCCCTGTGCTCACTCTCTCTCTGTGCTCCCTCTGTCTCCCTGTGCTCACTCTCTCCCTGTGCTCACTCTTTCAGTGTGCTCACTCTCCCTGTGTGCTCACTCTCTCACTCTTTGCTGAGACTCTCCCTGTGCTCACTCTCTCCCTGTGCTCTCTCTCCCCCCGTGCTCACTCACTCCCCGTGCTCAATCCCTCCCTGTGTTCACTCTCTCCCCATGCTCATTCTCTCCCTGTGCTCAGTCTCGCTCCATGTGCTCACACTCTTCCCGTGCACACTCTTTACCTGTGCTCACACTCTCCCAGTGCTCACTCTCTCCCCGTGCTCACTCTCACTCTCTCCACGTGTTCAATCTTCCCCTGTTTTCAGACTCTCACTGTGCTCACTCTCTCCCTGCGCTCGCTGTCTCCCTGTGCTCATTCTCTCCCTGTGATCCTTCACTCCCTGTTCTCACCCTCCCCCTGTGCTTTCTCTCTCTCCCTGTGCTCAGTCGCTCCCTGTGCTCAGTCTCTGCCTGTGCTCTCTCTCTCTCCCTGTGCTCAGTCTCTCCCTGTGCTTAGTTTCTCCTATGTTCAGTCTCTCCCTGTGCTCAGTCTCTCCCTGTGCTCAGACCCTCCCCGTCCTCAATTACTCACTGTGCTCCCTCACTCCCTATGCTCCCTCTCTCCCTGTGCTCACTCTCTCCCTGTGCTCACACTGTCACTGTGCTCTCTCTCTCATTGTGTTTGCTCTCTCCCTGTGCTCACTCTCTCTCTGTGCTCTCTCTCTCTCCCTGTGCTCATACTTTCACTGTGCTCAGACGCTCCCTGTGCTCGGTATCTCCCTGCGCTCAGTCTCTCCCTCTGCTCGGTCTCTCCCTGTGCGCAGTCTCTCCTTGCGCTCAGTCTCTTCCTGTGCTTACTCTCTCTCTCCCTGTGTACTGGCTCTCTCTCCCTGTGCTCACTCACTCCCTGTGCTCAATCTCCCCTCGTGCTCACTCTCGCTATATGTGCTTACACTCTCCCCATGCACACTCTTTCCCTATGCTCACTCTCTCCCGTGCTCACACTATCCCCGTGCTCACTCTCTCCCTTTGCTCAGATTCTCCCTGTGCTCACTCTCTCCCTGTGCTCACTCTCTCTCTGTGCTCCCTCTGTCTCCCTGTGCTCACTCTCTCGCTGTGCTCACTCTCTCCCTGTGCTCACTCTCTCCCTGTGCTCTCTCACTCTCTCCCTGTGCTCTCTCTCTCTCTCCCTGTGCTCAGTCTCTCCCTGTGCTCACTCTCTCCCTGTGCTCAGACTCTCCCTGTGTTCACTCTTGCTGTGCTCCGATTCTCGCTGTGCTCAGACGCTCCCTGCGCTCAGTCTCTCCCTGTGCTCCGTTTCTCCCAGTGCTCACTCTTTCCCTGTCCTCACTCTCTCCATCTACTCATTCTCGCTCTGTGCTCACACTCTCCCTGTGCTCATTGATTCCCGGAATTCACTCTCTCCCAGTGCTCACTCTCTCCGTGTGCTCACTCTCACCCTGTGCTCATTCTCTCCCTGTGCTCACTCTCTCCCTCTGCTCATTCTCTCCCTGTGCTCACTCTCTCCCTCTGCTCATTCTCTCCCTGTGCTCACTCTCTCACTTGCTCACTCTCTCCCAGTGCTGACTCTCTCCCCGTGCTCAGAATCTCCCCATGCTCGCCATCTCCTCGTGCTCGCACTCACCCTGTGCTCACTGTCTCCCTGTGCTCCCTCTCTCGCCCTGTGCTCACTTTCTCCCTGTGCTCACTCATTCCCCGTGCTCAGTCTCTCTCTGTGCTCCCTCACTCCCTGTGCTCAGTCTCTCCCACTGCTCAGACTCGCCCTGTGCTCAGGCTCCATTTGCTCACTTCTCCCTATGCTCACTCTCTCACTGTGCTCATTCTCTCCCTGTGCACATTCTCTCCCTGTGCTCACTCTCTCCTTGTGCTCACGCTCTCCCCGTGCTCACGCTCTCCCCGTGCGCACTCTCTCACCGTGCTCACTCACTCCCCGAGCTCACTTTCTCCCCGTGCTCACACTATCCCCGTTCTCACACTCTCCCCGTGCTCACTCTCTCCAAGTGCTCACTCTCTCCGTGTGCTCACTCTCACCCTGTGCTCATTCTCTCCCTGTGCTCACTCTCTCCCTCTGCTCATTCTCTCCCTCTGCTCACTCTCTCCCTCTGCTCATTCTCTCCCTGTGCTCACTCTCTCACTTGCTCACTCCCTACCCGTGCTGACTCTCTCCCCGTGCTCAGAATCTCCACGTGCTCGCCTTCTCCTCGTGCTCGCACTCTCCCTGTGCTCACTGTCTCCCTGTGCTCCCTCTCTCACCCTGTGCTCACTCTCTCCCTGTGCTCACTCTTTCCCCGTGCTCAGTCTCTCTCTATGCTCCCTCACTCCCTGTGCTCAGTCTCTCCCACTGCTCAGACTCGCCCTGTGCTCAGGCTCCATTTGCTAACTTCTCCCTGTGCACACTCTCTCACTGTGCTCATTCTCTCCCTGTGCACATTCTCTCCCTCTGCTCACTCTCTCCCTCTGCTCACTCTCTCCCTGTGCTCACTCTCTCATATGCTCACTCTCTTCCTGTGCTCACTCTCTCTCTGTGCCGACTCTCACTCTTTCCCTGTGCTCACTCTCTCCTTGTGCTCAGTGTCTCCCTGTGCTCACTCTCTCCCTATGCTCACTCTCTCCCTGTGCTCACTCTCCCTCTCACTGTGCTCAGTCTGTCCCTGTGTTCACTCTCTCCCTGTGCTCACTCTTTCCCCGTGCTCAGTCTCTCTCTGTGCTCCCTCACTCCCTGTGCTCAGTCTCTCCCACTGCTCAGACTCGCCCTGTGCTCAGGCTCCATTTGCTCACTTTTACTTGTGCTCACTCTCTCACTGTGCTCATTCTCTCCCTGTGCACATTTTCTCGCTGTGCTCACTCTCTCCCTCTGCTCACTCTCTCCCAGTGCTCACTCACTCATATGCTCACTCTCTTCCTGTGCTCACTCTATCTCTGTGCCGACTCTCACTCTTTCCCTGTGCTCACTCTCTCCTTGTGCTCACGCTCTCCCTGTGCTCACTCTCTCCCCGTGCGCACTCTCTCACCGTGCTCACTCACACCCCGAGCTCACTTTCTCCCCGTGCTCACACTTTCCCCGTGCTCACTCTCTCCCCATGCTCACTCTCTCTCCGTGCTGACTCTCTCCCCGTGCTCACTATCTCCCCGTGCTCACTCTCTCCTCGTGCTCACACTATCCCTGTGCTCACACTCTCCACGTGCTCTCTCTCTCCCCTGCTCACAATCTCCTGGTGCTCTCTCTCTCTCCATGCAGACTCTCTCCCGTCCTCATTCTCTCCCCGTGCTCACTCTCTCGCTGTGCTCACTATCACTCCAGCATGGTGCTCATTCTCTCCCTGTGCTCACTTCTCCCTGTGCTCAGTCTCTCTCTGTGTTCAGTCTCTCCCTGTGCTCACTCTCTCACTGTGCTCACATTCTCCCTGTGCTCTCTCTATCTCCCTGTGCTGAGACTCTCGCTTTGTTCATTCTTCCTATGCTCAGACTCTCCCTGTGCTCTGTCTATCCCTGTGCACATTCGCACCCCGTGCTCACTCTCTCCCCGTGCTCACACTCTGCCTGATCTCACTCTCACCCCGTGCTCACTCTCCCCCCGTGCTCACTCTCTCCCCATGCTCTCTCTCTCCCCGTGCTCACTCTCACCCGTGCTCACTCTCTCCCCGTGCTCACTCTCTCCCTGTGCTCACATTCTCCCCGTGCTCAAACTCTCCCCGTGCTAAGTCTATCCCCATGCTCACACTCTCCCCGTGCTCATTCTCTCTCCCGTGCTCACACTCTCCCCTTGCTCACTCTCTCCCCGTGCTCACACTCTCCCCGTGCTCACATTCTCCCCGTGCTCACTCTATCTCCGTGCTAACTCTCTCCCCGTCCTCACTCTCTCCACATCCTCACTCTCTCCCCGTGCTCACTCTATCCCCGTCCTCACTCTCACTCTCTCCCTGTGCTCACTCTCTCCCTGTGCTCACTCTCTCCCTGTGCTCTGTCTCTCCCTGTGCTCAGTCACTCCCAGTGCTCTGTTTCTCGCAGTGCTCTGTCCCTCCCTGTGCTCAGTCTCGCCCTGTGTTCCGCCACTCAGTGCTGAATATTTCTGTGCTCAGGCTTCCTGTGCTCAGTCTCCCCCAGTGCTCAGTCTCTCCCAGTGCTTGGTCTCTTCCAGTGCTCGGTTTACCCCTGTGCTCACTCTCTCCTCGTGCTCACTTTCTCCCCGTGCACACTCTCTCCCGTGCTCACTCACGCCCCGTGCTCAATCCCTCCCCGTGTTCACTCTGCCCGCATGCTCACACTCTCCACGTGCTCACACTCCCCACGTGCTCACACTCTCCCCGTGCACACTCTCGCTCCATGTGCTCACACTCTCCCCGTGCACACTCTTTCCTCGTGCTCACTCTCTCTCCGTGCTCACTCTCTCCCTGTGCTCACACTCACACTCTCCCAGTGCTCACTCTCTCCCTGTGCTCACTCTCTCCCTGTGCTCACTCTCTCGCTGTGCTCACACTCTCCCTGTGCTCACTGTCTCACTGTGCTCACTCTCTCCCTGTGCTCACTCTCAATCTCTCCCCGTGCTCACTCTCTCCCTGTGCGCACTGATTCGCTGTGCTCACTCTCTCTCTGTGCTCACTCTCTCCCTGTGCTCAGTCTCTCCCTGTGCTCACTCTCTCCCTATGCTCACTCTCTCCCTGTGCTCACTCTCCCTCTCACTGTGCTCAGTCTGTCCCTGTGTTCAGTCTCTCCCTGTGCTCAGTCTCTCCCTGTGCTCAGTCTCTCCCTGTGCTCGGACTCTGCCTGTGCTCGGTCTCTCCCTGTGATCATTTTCTCCCTTTGCTCAGATTCACCGTGTGCTCATTCTCTCCCTGAGTCACTCTCTCACTGTGTTCAGTCGCTTCCTGTGCTAAGTCTCTCCCTGTGGTCACTCTCTCACTGTGCTCACTCTCTCTCTGTGCTCACTGTCTCCCTGTGCTCTCTCTCTCTCCCTGTGCACACTCTCTCCTTGTGCTCACTCTCTCGCTGTGCTCAGTCTCTCCTGCTGCTCAAATTCGCCCTGTGCTCAGGCTCCCTGTGCTCACTCTCTCCCTGTGCTCACTCTCTCTCACTCTCTCCCTGTGTACACTCTCTCCTTGTATACACTCTCTCCCTATTATCACTCTCTCCCTGTGCTCAGTCACCCTTTGCTCTGTCTCCCTGTGCTCAGTCTCGCTGTGCTCACTCTCTCCTTGTGCTCAATCTCTCCCTGTGCTCGGACACTGCCTGTGCTCGGTCTCTCCCTGTGATCATTTTCTCCCTTTGCTCAGACCACCCTCTGCTCATTCTCTCCCTGAGTCACTTTTTTCCTGTGTTCAGTCGCTTCCTGTGCTCAGTCTCTCCCTGTGCTCACTCTCTCACTGTGCTCGCTCTCTCCCGGTGCCCTCGCTCTCTCTGTGCTCACTCTCTCTCTCTGCTCACTCTCTCCCAGTGCACTCCCTCTCTCCCTGTGCACACTCTCTCCTTGTGCTCACTCTCTCCCTGTGCTCACTCTCTCCCTGTGCTCACTCTCTCCGTGTGCTCACTCTCTCCCTGTGCTCACTGTCTCGTTGTGCTCTCTCTCTCTCCCTGTGCTCAGTCGCTCCCTGTGCACACTCTCACCCTGTGCTCAGACTATCCCTGTGCTCCCTCACTCCCTGTGCTCAGTCTCTCCCGCTGGTCAGACTCGCCCTGTGTTCAGGCTCCCTTTGCTCACACTCTCCCTGTGCTCACTCACTCTCTGTGCTCACTCTCTCACTGTGCTCAATCTCGCACTGCTCGCTGCCTCCCTGTGCTCACTCTCTCCCTGTGCTCGCTCACTCCTTGTGCTCAGCCACTCAGTGCTGAACCTTTCTCTGCTCAGGTTTCCTGTGCTCTGTCTCTCCCAGTGCTCTGTCTCTCCCAGTGCGCAGTCTCTCCCAGTGTTCGGTCTACCCCTGTGCTCACTCTCTCCGCGTGCTCACTCTCTCCCTGTGCTCACTCTCTCCCTGTGCTCATTCTCTCCCTGTGCTCCCTCTCTCTCCCTGTGCTCACTCTCTCCCTGTGCTCAGAAGCTCCCTGTGCTCAGTCTCTCCCCGTGACACTCTCTCCCTGTGCTCACATTCTCCCCGTGCTCAAACTCTCCCCGTGCTAAGTCTATCCCCATGCTCACACTCTCCCCGTGCTCATACTCTCCCCGTGCTCACACTCTCCCCTTGATCACTCTCTCCCCGTGATCACACTCTCCCCGTGCTCACATTCTCCCCGTGCTCACTCTATCTCCGTGCTAACTCTCTCCCCATCCTCACTCTCTCCACATCCTCACTCTCTCCCCGTGCTCACTCTATCCCCGTCCTCACTCTCACTCTCTCCCTGTGCTCACTCTCTCCCTGTGCTCACTCACTCCCAGTGCTCTGTTTCTCACAGTGCTCTGTCCCTCCCTGTGCTCAGTCTCGCCCTGTGTTCCGCCACTCAGTGCTGAATATTTCTGTGCTCAGGCTTCATTTGCTCAGTCTCCCCCAGTGCTCTGTCTCTCCCAGTGCTTGGTCTCTTCCAGTGCTCGGTTTACCCCTGTGCTCACTCTCTCCTCGTGCTCACTGTCTCCCCGTGCACACTCGCGCCCCGTGCTCAATCCCTCCCCGTGTTCACTCTGCCCGCATGCTCACACTCTCCACGTGCTCACACTCCCCACGTGCTCACACTCTCCCCGTGCACACTCTCGCTCCATGTGCTCACACTCTCCCCGTGCACACTCTTTCCTCGTGCTCACTCTCTCTCCGTGCTCACTCTCTCCCTGTGCTCACACTCACACTCTCCCCGTGCTCACTCTCTCCCTGTGCTCACTCTCTCCCTGTGCTCACTCTCTCGCTGTGCTCACTCTCTCCCTGTGATCACTCTCGCACTATGCTCATTCTCTCACTGCTCGCTGTCTCCCTGTGCTCACTCTCTCTCCATGCTCACTCTATCCCGTGCTCACACTATCCCCGTGCTCACTCTCTCCCTTTGCTCAGACTCTCCCTGTGCTCACTCTCTCCCTGTGCTCACTCTCTCTCTGTGCTCCCTGTCTCCCTGTGCTCACTCTCTCAGTGTGCTCACTCTCCCTGTGTGCTCACTCTCTCACTCTTTGCTGAGCCTCTCCCTGTGCTCACTCTCTCCCTGTGCTCACTCTCTCAGTGTGCTCACTCTCCCTGTGTGCTCACTGTCTCACTCTTTGCTGAGATTCTCCCTGTGCTCACTCTCTCCCTGTGCTCTCTCTCCCCCCGTGCTTACTCACTCCCCGTGCTCAATCCCTCCCTGTGTTCACTCTCTCCCCATGCTCATTCTCTCCCTGTGCTCAGTCTCGCTCCATGTGCTCACACTCTTCCCGTGCACACACTTTACCTGTGCTCACACTCTCCCAGTGCTCACTCTCTCCCCGTGCTCACTCTCATTCTCTCCACGTGTTCACTCTTCCCCTGTTCTCAGACTCTCACTGTGCTCACTCTCTCCCTGCGCTCACTGTCTCCCTGTGCTCATTCTCTCCCTGTGTTCCTTCACTCCCTGTGCTCACTCTCTCCCTGTGCTCTCTCTCTCTCCCTGTGCTCAGTCGCTCCCTGTGTTCAGTCTCTCCCTGTGCTCTCTCTCTCTCCCTGTGCTCAGTCTCTCCCTGTGCTTAGTTTCTCCTATGTTCAGTCTCTCCCTGTGCTCAGTCTCTCCCTGTGCTCAGACCCTCTCCGTGCTCAATCACTCACTGTGCTCCCTCACTCCCTATGCTCATTCTCTCCCTGTGCTCACTCTCTCCCTGTGCTCACACTGTCACTGTGCTCTCTCTCTCATTGTGTTCGCTCTCTCCCTGTGCTCACTCTCTCTCTGTGCTCTCTCTCTCTCCCTGTGCTCATACTTTCGCTGTGCTCAGACGCTCCCTGTGCTCGGTATCTCCCTGCGCTCAGTCTCTCCCTCTGCTCGGTCTCTCCCTGTGCTCAGTCTCTGCTTGCGCTCAGTTTCTTCCTGTGCTTACTCTCTCTCTCCCTGTGCTCACTCACTCCCTGTGCTCACTCTCTCCTCGTGCTCACTCTCGCTATATGTGCTCACACTCTCCCCGTGCACACTCTTGCCCCATGCTCACTCTCTCCCGTGCTCACACAATCCCGTGCTCACTCTCTCCCTTTGCTGAGATTCACCCTGTGCTCACTCTCTCCCTGTGTTCACTCTCTCTCTGTGCTCCCTCTGTCTCCCTGTGCTCACTCTCTCCCTGTGCTCACTCTCTCCCTGTGCTCACTCTCTCCCTGTGCTCTCTCACTCTCTCCCTGTGCTCTCTCTCTCTCTCCCTGTGCTCAGTGTCTCGCTGTGCTCACTCTCTCACTGTGCTCACTCTCCCTCTGTGCTCACTCTCTCACTCTGTGCTGAGACTCTCCCTGTGCTCAGTCTCTCCCTGTGCTCACTCTCTCCCTGTGCTCAGACCCTCCCTGTGTTCACACTTGCTGTGCTCAGGTTCTCGCTGTGCTCAGACGCTCCCTGCGCTCAGTCTCTCCCTGTGCTCCGTCTCTCCCAGTGCTCACTCTCTCCCTGTCCTCACTCTCTCCATCTACTCATTCTCGCTCTATGCTCACACTCTCCCTGTGCTCATTGATTCCCGGAATTCACTCTCTCCCAGTGCTCACTCTCTCCGTGTGCTCACTCTCACCCTGTGCTCATTCTCTCCCTGTGCTCACTCTCTCCCTCTGCTCATTCTCTCCCTGTGCTCACTCTCTCCCTCTGCTCATTCTCTCTCTGTGCTCACTCTCTCACTTGCTCACTCTCTCCCCGAGCTCACTTTCTCCCCGTGCTCACACTTTCCCCGTGCTCACTCTCTCCCCATGCTCACTCTCTCTCCGTGCTGACTCTCTCCCCGTGCTCACTATCTCCCCGTGCTCACTATCTCCCCGTGCTCACACTCTCCACGTGCTCTCTCTCTCCCCTGCTCACAATCTCCTGGTGCTCTCTCTCTCTCCATGCTGACTCTCTCCCGTCCTCATTCTCTCCCCGTGCTCACTCTCTCCCAGTGCTCACTCTCACTCCAGCATGGTGCTCACTCTCTCCCTGTGCTCACTTCTTCTTGTGCTCAGTCTGTCCCTGTGCTCAGTCTCTCCCTGTGCTCACTCTCTCACAGTGCTCACATTCTCCCTGTGCTCTCTCTATCTCCCTGTGCTGAGACTCTCCCTGTGTTCAATCTTCCTATGCTCAGACTCTCCCTGTGCTCTGTCTCTCCCTGTGCACATTCGCACCCCGTGCTCACTCTCTCCCCGTGCTCACACTCTCCCTGATCTCACTCTCACCCCGTGCTCACTCTTCCCCCGTGCTCACTCTCTCCCCATACTCTCTCTCTCCCCGTGCTCACTCTCACCCGTGCTCACTATCTCCCCGTGCTCACTCTCTCCCTGTGCTCACATTCTCCCCGTGCTCAAACTCTCCCCGTGCAAAGTCTATCCCCATGCTCACACTCTCCCCGTGCTCATACTCTCCCCGTGCTCACACTCTCCCCTTGCTCACTCTCTCCCCGTGCTCACACTCTCCCCGTGCTCACATTCTCCCCGTGCTCACTCTATCTCCATGCTAACTCTCTTCCCGTCCTCACACTCTCCACATCCTCACTCTCTCCCCGTGCTCACTCTATCCCCGTCCTCACTCTCACTCTCTCCCTGTGCTCACTCTCTCCCTGTGCTCACTCTCTCCCTGTGCTCTGTCTCTCCCTGTGCTCAGTCACTCCCAGTGCTCTGTTTCTCGCAGTGCTCTGTCCCTCCCTGTGCTCAGTCTCGCCCTGTGTTCCGCCACTCTGTGCTGAATATTTCTGTGCTCAGGCTTCCTGTGCTCAGTCTCCCTCAGTGCTCTGTCTCTCCCAGTGCTTGGTCTCTTCCTGTGCTCGGTTTACCCCTGAGCTCACTCTCTCCTCGTGCTCACTGTCTCCCCGTGCACACTCACGACCCGTGCTCAATCCCTCCCCGTGTTCACTCTGCCCGCAAGCTCACAATCTCCACGTGCTCACACTCCCCACGTGCTCACACTCTCCCCGTGCACACTCTCGCTCCATGTGCTCACACTCTCCCCGTGCACACTCTTTCCTCGTGCTCACTCTCTCTCCGTGCTCACTCTCTCCCTGTGCTCACACTCACACTCTCCCCGTGCTCACTCTCTCCCTGTGCTCACTCTCTCCCTGTGCTCACTCTCTCGCTGTGCTCACACTCTCCCTGTGCTCACTCTCTCACTGTGCTCACTCTCTCCCTGTGCTCACTCTCAATCTCTCCCCGTGCTCACTCTCTCCCTGTGCGCACTCACTCGCTGTGCTCACTCTCTCTCTGTGCTCACTCTCTCCCTGTGCTCAGTCTCTCCCTGTGCTCACTCTCTCCCTATGCTCACTCTCTCCCTTTGCTCACTCTCCCTCTCACTGTGCTCAGTCTGTCCCTGTGTTCAGTCTCTCCCTATGCTCAGTCTCTCCCTGTGCTCGGTCTCTCCCAGTGATCATTTTCTCCCTTTGCTCAGATTCACCGTGTGCTCATTCTCTCCCTGAGTCACTCTCTCACTGTGTTCAGTCGCTTCCTGTGCTAAGTCTCTCCATGTGCTCACTCTCTCACTGTGCTCACTCTCTCTCTGTGCTCATTGTCTCCCTGTGCTCTCTCTCTCTCCCTGTGCACACTCTCTCCTTGTGCTCACTCTCTCCCTGTGCTCAGTCTCTCCCGCTGCTCAAATTCGCCCTGTGCTAAAGGCTCCCTGTGCTCACTCTCTCCCTGTGCTCACTCTCTCCCTGTGCTCACTCTCTCCCTGTGTACACTCTCTCCTTGTGTACACTCTCTCCCTATTATCACTCTCTCCCTGTGCTCAGTCACCCTTTGCTCTGTCTCCCTGTGCTCAGTCTCGCTGTGCTCACTCTCTCCCTGTGCTCAATCTCTCCCTGTGCTCGGACACTGCCTGTGCTCGGTCTCTCCCTGTGATCATTTTCTCCCTTTGCTCAGACCACCCTCTGCTCATTCTCTCCCTGAGTCATTTTCTTCCTGTGTTCAGTCGCTTCCTGTGCTCAGCCTCTCCCTGTGCTCACTCTCTCACTGTGCTCGCTCTCTCCCGGTGCTCTCGCTCTCTCTGAGCTTGCTCACTCTCTCTCTCTGCTCACTCTCTCCCTGTGCGCTCTCTCTCTCCCTGTGCACACTCTCTCCTTGTGCTCACTCTCTCCCTGTGCTCACTCTCTCCGTGTGCTCACTCTCTCCGTGTGCTCACTCTCTCCTTGTGCTCACTGTCTCGTTGTGCTCTCTCTCTCTCCCTGTGCTCAGTCGCTCCCTGTGCACACTCTCACCCTGTGCTCAGACTCTCCCTGTGCTCCCTCACTCCCTGTGCTCAGTCTCTCCCGCTGTTCAGACTCGCCCTGTGTTCAGGCTCCCTTTGCTCACACTCTCCCTGTGCTCACTCACTCTCTGTGCTCACTCTCTCACTGTGCTCATTCTCGCACTGCTCGCTGCCTCCCTGTGCTCACTCTCTCCCTGTGCTCGCTCACTCCTTGTGCTCAGCCACTCAGTGCTGAACCTTTCTCTGCTCAGGTTTCCTGTGCATGTCTCTCCCAGTGCTCTGTCTCTCCCAGTGCCCGGTCTCTCCCAGTGCTCGGTCTACCCCTGTGCTCACTCTCTCCCTGTGCTCAATCTCTCCCTGTTCTCACTCTCTCCCTGTGCTCATTCTCTCTCTGTGCTCCCTCTCTCTCCCTGTGCTCACTCTCTCCCTGTGCTCAGAAGCTCCCTGTGCTCAGTCTCTCCCTGTGCTCAGTCTCTCCCTGTGCTCAGTGTTTACCTGTGCTCCCTCACTACCTGTGCTCAGTCTCGCCCGCTGCTAATAACTCGCCCTGTGCTCAGGCTACGTTTGCTCACACTCTCCCTGTGCTCACTCTCTCCCTGTGATCACTCTCACACTGTGCTCATTCTCTCAATGCTCGCTGTCTCCCTGTGCTCACTCTCTCTCCATGCTCACTCTCTACCGTGCTCACACTATCCCCGTGCTCACTCTCTCCCTTTGCTGAGATTCACCCTGTGCTCACTCTCTCCCTGTGTTCACTCTCTCTCTGTGCTCCCTCTGTCTCCCTGTGCTCACTCTCTCCCTGTGCTCACTCTCTCCCTGTGCTCACTCTCTCCCTGTGCTCTCTCACTCTCTCCCTGTGCTCTCTCTCTCTCTCCCTGTGCTCAGTGTCTCGCTGTGCTCACTCTCTCACTGTGCTCACTCTCCCTCTGTGCTCACTCTCTCACTCTGTGCTGAGACTCTCCCTGTGCTCAGTCTCTCCCTGTGCTCACTCTCTCCCTGTGCTCAGACCCTCCCTGTGTTCACACTTGCTGTGCTCAGGTTCTCGCTGTGCTCAGACGCTCCCTGCGCTCAGTCTCTCCCTGTGCTCCGTCTCTCCCAGTGCTCACTCTCTCCCTGTCCTCACTCTCTCCATCTACTCATTCTCGCTCTATGCTCACACTCTCCCTGTGCTCATTGATTCCCGGAATTCACTCTCTCCCAGTGCTCACTCTCTCCGTGTGCTCACTCTCACCCTGTGCTCATTCTCTCCCTGTGCTCACTCTCTCCCTCTGCTCATTCTCTCCCTGTGCTCACTCTCTCCCTCTGCTCATTCTCTCTCTGTGCTCACTCTCTCACTTGCTCACTCTCTCCCCGAGCTCACTTTCTCCCCGTGCTCACACTTTCCCCGTGCTCACTCTCTCCCCATGCTCACTCTCTCTCCGTGCTGACTCTCTCCCCGTGCTCACTATCTCCCCGTGCTCACTATCTCCCCGTGCTCACACTCTCCACGTGCTCTCTCTCTCCCCTGCTCACAATCTCCTGGTGCTCTCTCTCTCTCCATGCTGACTCTCTCCCGTCCTCATTCTCTCCCCGTGCTCACTCTCTCCCAGTGCTCACTCTCACTCCAGCATGGTGCTCACTCTCTCCCTGTGCTCACTTCTTCTTGTGCTCAGTCTGTCCCTGTGCTCAGTCTCTCCCTGTGCTCACTCTCTCACAGTGCTCACATTCTCCCTGTGCTCTCTCTATCTCCCTGTGCTGAGACTCTCCCTGTGTTCAATCTTCCTATGCTCAGACTCTCCCTGTGCTCTGTCTCTCCCTGTGCACATTCGCACCCCGTGCTCACTCTCTCCCCGTGCTCACACTCTCCCTGATCTCACTCTCACCCCGTGCTCACTCTTCCCCCGTGCTCACTCTCTCCCCATACTCTCTCTCTCCCCGTGCTCACTCTCACCCGTGCTCACTATCTCCCCGTGCTCACTCTCTCCCTGTGCTCACATTCTCCCCGTGCTCAAACTCTCCCCGTGCAAAGTCTATCCCCATGCTCACACTCTCCCCGTGCTCATACTCTCCCCGTGCTCACACTCTCCCCTTGCTCACTCTCTCCCCGTGCTCACACTCTCCCCGTGCTCACATTCTCCCCGTGCTCACTCTATCTCCATGCTAACTCTCTTCCCGTCCTCACACTCTCCACATCCTCACTCTCTCCCCGTGCTCACTCTATCCCCGTCCTCACTCTCACTCTCTCCCTGTGCTCACTCTCTCCCTGTGCTCACTCTCTCCCTGTGCTCTGTCTCTCCCTGTGCTCAGTCACTCCCAGTGCTCTGTTTCTCGCAGTGCTCTGTCCCTCCCTGTGCTCAGTCTCGCCCTGTGTTCCGCCACTCTGTGCTGAATATTTCTGTGCTCAGGCTTCCTGTGCTCAGTCTCCCTCAGTGCTCTGTCTCTCCCAGTGCTTGGTCTCTTCCTGTGCTCGGTTTACCCCTGAGCTCACTCTCTCCTCGTGCTCACTGTCTCCCCGTGCACACTCACGACCCGTGCTCAATCCCTCCCCGTGTTCACTCTGCCCGCAAGCTCACAATCTCCACGTGCTCACACTCCCCACGTGCTCACACTCTCCCCGTGCACACTCTCGCTCCATGTGCTCACACTCTCCCCGTGCACACTCTTTCCTCGTGCTCACTCTCTCTCCGTGCTCACTCTCTCCCTGTGCTCACACTCACACTCTCCCCGTGCTCACTCTCTCCCTGTGCTCACTCTCTCCCTGTGCTCACTCTCTCGCTGTGCTCACACTCTCCCTGTGCTCACTCTCTCACTGTGCTCACTCTCTCCCTGTGCTCACTCTCAATCTCTCCCCGTGCTCACTCTCTCCCTGTGCGCACTCACTCGCTGTGCTCACTCTCTCTCTGTGCTCACTCTCTCCCTGTGCTCAGTCTCTCCCTGTGCTCACTCTCTCCCTATGCTCACTCTCTCCCTTTGCTCACTCTCCCTCTCACTGTGCTCAGTCTGTCCCTGTGTTCAGTCTCTCCCTATGCTCAGTCTCTCCCTGTGCTCGGTCTCTCCCAGTGATCATTTTCTCCCTTTGCTCAGATTCACCGTGTGCTCATTCTCTCCCTGAGTCACTCTCTCACTGTGTTCAGTCGCTTCCTGTGCTAAGTCTCTCCATGTGCTCACTCTCTCACTGTGCTCACTCTCTCTCTGTGCTCATTGTCTCCCTGTGCTCTCTCTCTCTCCCTGTGCACACTCTCTCCTTGTGCTCACTCTCTCCCTGTGCTCAGTCTCTCCCGCTGCTCAAATTCGCCCTGTGCTAAAGGCTCCCTGTGCTCACTCTCTCCCTGTGCTCACTCTCTCCCTGTGCTCACTCTCTCCCTGTGTACACTCTCTCCTTGTGTACACTCTCTCCCTATTATCACTCTCTCCCTGTGCTCAGTCACCCTTTGCTCTGTCTCCCTGTGCTCAGTCTCGCTGTGCTCACTCTCTC
The DNA here is from genome assembly GCF_044704955.1 of Pristiophorus japonicus. Taxonomy (NCBI): domain Eukaryota; kingdom Metazoa; phylum Chordata; class Chondrichthyes; family Pristiophoridae; genus Pristiophorus; species Pristiophorus japonicus. Next base: position 22,964,251 of record NC_092011.1, on the reverse strand, counting down.
CCTGTGCTCAATCTCTCCCTGTGCTCGGACACTGCCTGTGCTCGGTCTCTCCCTGTGATCATTTTCTCCCTTTGCTCAGACCACCCTCTGCTCATTCTCTCCCTGAGTCATTTTCTTCCTGTGTTCAGTCGCTTCCTGTGCTCAGCCTCTCCCTGTGCTCACTCTCTCACTGTGCTCGCTCTCTCCCGGTGCTCTCGCTCTCTCTGAGCTTGCTCACTCTCTCTCTCTGCTCACTCTCTCCCTGTGCGCTCTCTCTCTCCCTGTGCACACTCTCTCCTTGTGCTCACTCTCTCCCTGTGCTCACTCTCTCCGTGTGCTCACTCTCTCCGTGTGCTCACTCTCTCCTTGTGCTCACTGTCTCGTTGTGCTCTCTCTCTCTCCCTGTGCTCAGTCGCTCCCTGTGCACACTCTCACCCTGTGCTCAGACTCTCCCTGTGCTCCCTCACTCCCTGTGCTCAGTCTCTCCCGCTGTTCAGACTCGCCCTGTGTTCAGGCTCCCTTTGCTCACACTCTCCCTGTGCTCACTCACTCTCTGTGCTCACTCTCTCACTGTGCTCATTCTCGCACTGCTCGCTGCCTCCCTGTGCTCACTCTCTCCCTGTGCTCGCTCACTCCTTGTGCTCAGCCACTCAGTGCTGAACCTTTCTCTGCTCAGGTTTCCTGTGCATGTCTCTCCCAGTGCTCTGTCTCTCCCAGTGCCCGGTCTCTCCCAGTGCTCGGTCTACTCCTGTGCTCACTCTCTCCCTGTGCTCAATCTCTCCCTGTTCTCACTCTCTCCCTGTGCTCATTCTCTCTCTGTGCTCCCTCTCTCTCCCTGTGCTCACTCTCTCCCTGTGCTCAGAAGCTCCCTGTGCTCAGTCTCTCCCTGTGCTCAGTCTCTCCCTGTGCTCAGTGTTTACCTGTGCTCCCTCACTACCTGTGCTCAGTCTCGCCCGCTGCTAATAACTCGCCCTGTGCTCAGGCTACGTTTGCTCACACTCTCCCTGTGCTCACTCTCTCCCTGTGATCACTCTCACACTGTGCTCATTCTCTCAATGCTCGCTGTCTCCCTGTGCTCACTCTCTCTCCATGCTCACTCTCTACCGTGCTCACACTATCCCCGTGCTCACTCTCTCCCTTTGCTCAGACTCTCCCTGTGCTCACTCTCTCCCTGTGCTCACTCTCTCTCTGTGCTCCCTCTGTCTCCCTGTGCTCACTCTCTCCCTGTGCTCACTCTCTCAGTGTGCTCACTCTCCCTTTGTGCTCGCTCTCTCACTCTTTGCTGAGACTCTCCCTGTGCTCACTCTCTCCCTGTGATCTCTCTCCCTCCGTGCTCACTCACTCCCCGTGCTCAATCCCTCCCTGTGTTCACTCTCACCCCATGCTCATTCTCTCCCTGTGCTCAGTCTCGCTCCATGTGCACACTCTTTACCTGTGCTCACACTCTCCCAGTGCTCACTCTCTCCCCGTGCTCACTCTCACTCTCTCCACGTGTTCACTCTTCCCCTGTTCTCAGACTCTCACTGTGCTCACTCTCTCCCTGCGCTCACTGTCTCCCTGTGCTCATTCTATCCCTGTGCTCCTTCACTTCCTGTGCTCACTCTCTCCCTTTGCTCTCTCTCTCTCCCTGTGCTCAGTCGCTCCCTGTGCTCAGTCTCTCCCTGTGCTCTCTCTCTCTCCCTGTGCTCAGTCTCTCCCTGTGCTTAGTTTCTCCTATGTTCAGTCTCTCCCTGTGCTCAGTCTCTCCCTGTGCTCAGACCCTCCCCGTGCTCAATCACTCACTGTGCTCCGTCACTCCCTATGCTCCCTCTCTCCCTGTGCTCACTCTCTCCCTGTGCTCACACTGTCACTGTGCTCTCTCTCTCATTGTGTTCGCTCTCTCCCTGTGCTCACTCTCTCTCTGTGCTCTCTCTCTCTCCCTGTGCTCATACTTTCGCTGTGCTCAGACGCTCCCTGTGCTCGGTATCTCCCTGCGCTCAGTCTCTCCCTCTGCTCGGTCTCTCCCTGTGCTCAGTCTCTCCTTGCGCTCAGTCTCTTCCTGTGCTTACTCTCTCTCTCCCTGTGCACTGTCTCTCTCTCCCTGTGCTCACTCACTCCCTGTGCTCACTCTCTCCTCGTGCTCAATCTCTCCCTTTGTTCAGATTCTCCCGTGCTCACACTATCCCCGTGCTCACTCTCTCCCTTTGCTCAGATTCTCCCTGTGCTCACTCTCTCCCTGTGCTCAATCTCTCTCTGTGCTCCCTCTGTCTCCCTGTGCTCACTCTCTCCCTGTGCTCACTCTCTCCCTGTGCTCACTCTCTCCCTGTGCTCTCTCACTCTCTCCCTGTGCTGTCTCTCTCTCTCCCTGTGCTCTGTGTCTCCCTGTGCTCACTCTCTCACTGTGCTCACTCTCCCTCTGTGCTCACTCTCTCACTGTGCTGAGACTCTCCCTGTGCTCAGTCACTCCATGTGCTCACTCTCTCCCTGTGCTCAGACTCTCCCTCTGTTCACTCTTGCTGTGCTCAGATTCTCGCTGTGCTCAGACGCTCCCTGCGCTCAGTCTCTCCCTGTGCTCCGTCTCTCCCAGTGCTCACTCTCTCCCTGTCCTCACTCTCTCCATATACTCATTCTCGCTCTGTGCTCACACTCTCCCTGTGCTCATTGATTCCCGGAATTCACTCTCTCCCAATGCTCACTCTCTCCGTTTGGTCACTCTCACCCTGTGCTCATTCTCTCCCTGTGCTCACTCTCTCCCTCTGCTCATTCTCTCCCTGTGCTCACTCTCTCACTTGCTCACTCCCTCCCCGTGCTGATTCTCTCCCCGTGCTCAGAATCTCCCCGTGCTCGCCTTCTCCTCGTGCTCGCACTCTCCCTGTGCTCACTGTCTCCCTGTGCTCCCTCTCTCGCCCTGTGCTCACTCTCTCCCTGTGCTCACTCTTTCCCCGTGCTCAGTCTCTCTCTGTGCTCCCTCACTCCCTGTGCTCAGTCTCTCCCACTGCTCAGACTCGCCCTGTGCTCAGGCTCCATTTGCTCACTTCTCCCTGTGCTCACTCTCTCACTGTGCTCATTCTCTCCCTGTGCACATTCTCTCCCTGTGCTCACTCTCTCCCTCTGCTCACTCTCTCCCTGTGCTCACTCTCTCATATGCTCACTCTCTTCCTGTACTCACTCTCTCTCTGTGCCGACTCTCACTCTTTCCCTGTGCTCACTCTCTCCTTGTGCTCACGCTCTCCCCGTGCTCACTCTCTCCCCGTGCGCACACTCTCACCCAACTCACTCACTCCCCGAGCTCACTTTCTCCCCGTGCTCACACTTTCCCCATGCTCACTCTCTCCCCATGCTCACTCTCTCTCCGTGCTGACTCTCTCCCCGTGCTCACTATCTCTCCGTGCTCACTCTCTCCCCGTGCTCACACTATCCCCGTGCTCACACTCTCCATGTGCTCTCTCTCTCCCCTGCTCACAATCTCCTGGTGCTCTCTCTCTCTCCATGCTGACTCTCTCCCGTCCTCATTCTCTCCCCGTGCTCACTCTCTCCCTGTGCTCACTCTCACTCCAGCATGGTGCTCACTCTCTCCCTGTGCACACTTCTCCCTGTGCTCAGTCTCTCCCTGTGCTCAGTCTCGCCCTGTGCTCACTCTCTCACTGTGCTCACATTCTCCCTGTGCTCTCTCTATCTCCCTGTGCTGAGACTCTCCCTGTGCTCTGTCTCTCCCTGTGCACATTCGCACCCCGTGCTCACTCTCTCCCCGTGCTCACACTCTCCCTGATCTCACTCTCACCCCGTGCTCACTCTCCCCCCGTGCTCACTCTCTCCCCATACTCTCTCACTCCCCGTGCTCACTCTCACCCGTGCTCACTCTCTCCCCGTGCTCACTCTCTCCCTGTGCTCACATTCTCCCCGTGCTCAAACTCTCTCCGTGCTAAGTCTATCCCCATGCTCACACTCTCCCCGTGCTCATACTCTCCCCGTGCTCACACTCTCCCCTTGCTTACTCTCTCCCCATGCTCACACTCTCCCCGTGCTCACATTCTCCCCGTGCTCACTCTATCTCCGTGCTAACTCTCTCCCCGTCCTCACTCTCTCCACATCCTCACTCCCTCCCCGTGCTCACTCTATCCCCGTCCTCACTCTCACTCTCTCGCTGTGCTCACTCTCTCCCTGTGCTCACTCTCTCCCTGTGCTCTGTCTCTCCCTGTGCTCAGTCACTCCCAGTGCTCTGTTTCTCGCAGTGCTCTGTCCCTCCCTGTGCTCAGTCTCGCCCTGTGTTCCGCCACTCAGTGCTGAATATTTCTGTGCTCAGGCTTCCTGTGCTAAGTCTCCCCCAGTGCTCAGTCTCTCCCAGTGCTTGGTCTCTTCCAGTGCTCGGTTTACCCCTGTGCTCACTCTCTCCTCGTGCTCACTGTCTCCTCGTGCACACTCTCTCCCGTGCTCACTCACGCCCCGTGCTCAATCCCTCCCCGTGTTCACTCTGCCCGCATGCTCACACTCTCCACGTGCTCACACTCCCCACGTGCTCACACTCTCCCCGTGCACACTCTCGCTCCATGTGCTCACACTCTCCCCGTGCACACTCTTTCCTCGTGCTCACTCTCTCTCCGTGCTCACTCTCTCCCTGTGCTCACACTCACACTCTCCCCGTGCTCACTCTCTCGCTGTGCTCACACTCTCCCTGTGCTCACACTCTCCCTGTGCTCCCTCTCTCACTGTGCTCACTCTCTCCCTGTGCTCACTCTCAATCTCTCCCCGTGCTCACTCTCTCCCTGTGCGCACTCACTCGCTGGGCTCACTCTCTCTCTGTGCTCACTCTCTCCCTGTGCTCACTCTCCCTCTCACTGTGCTCAGTCTGTCCCTGTGCTCAGTCTCTCCCTGTGCTCAGTCTCTCCCTGTGCTCACTCTCTCACTATGGTCACTCTCTCCCCGTGCTCACTCTCTCCCTGTGCTCACATTCTCCCCGTGCTCAAACTCTCCCCGTGCTAAGTCTATCCCCATGCTCACACTCTCCCCGTGCTCATACTCTCCCCGTGCTCACACTCTCCCCTTGCTCACTCTCTCCCCGTGCTCACACTCTCCCCGTGCTCACTCTCTCCCCGTGCTCACTCTCTCCCTGTGCTCACTCTCTCCCTGTGCTCTGTCTCTCCCTGTGCTCAGTCACTCCCAGTGCTCTGTTTCTCGCAGTGCTCTGTCCCTCCCTGTGCTCAGTCTCGCCCTGTGTTCCGCCACTCAGTGCTGAATATTTCTGTGCTCAGGCTTCCTGTGCTCAGTCTCCCCCAGTGCTCTGTCTCTCCCGTGCTTGGTCTCTTCCAGTGCTCGGTTTACCCCTGAGCTCACTCTCTCCCCGTGCTCACTGTCTCCCCGTGCACACTCACGCCCCGTGCTCAATCCCGCCCCGTGTTCACTCTGCCCGCATGCTCACACTCTCCACGTGCTCACACTCCCCACGTGCTCACACTCTCCCCGTGCACACTCTCGCTCCATGTGCTCACACTCTCCCCGTGCACACTCTTTCCTCGTGCTCACTCTCTCTCCGTGCTCACTCTCTCCCTGTGCTCACACTCACACTCTCCCCGTGCTCACTCTCTCCCTGTGCTCACTCTCTCCCTGTGCTCACTCTCTCGCTGTGCTCACACTCTCCCTGTGCTCACTCTCTCACTGTGCTCACTCTCTCCCTGTGCTCACTCTCAATCTCTCCCCGTGCTCACACGCTCCCTGTGCGCACTCACTCGCTGTGCTCACTCTCTCTCTGTGCTCACTCTCTCCCTGTGCTCAGTGTCTCCCTGTGCTCACCCTCTCCCTATGCTCACTCTCTCCCTGTGCTCACTCTCCCTCTCACTTTGCTCAGTCTGTCCCTGTGTTCAGTCTCTTCCTGTGCTTAGTCTCTCCCTTTGCTCGGTCTCTCCCAGTGATCATTTTCTCCCTTTGCTCAGATTCACCGTGTGCTCATTCTCTCCCTGAGTCACTCTCTCACTGTGTTCAGTCGCTTCCTGTGCTAAGTCTCTCCCTGTGCTCACTCTCTCACTGTGCTCACTCTCTCTCTGTGCTCACTGTCTCCCTGTGCTCTCTCTCTCTCCCTGTGCACACTCTCTCCTTGTGCTCACTCTCTCCCTGTGCTCAGTCTCTCCCGCTGCTCAAATTCGCCCTGTGCTCAGGCTCCCTGTGCTCACTTTCTCCCTGTGCTCACTCTCTCCCTGTGCTCACTCTCTCCCTGTGTACACTCTCTCCTTGTGTACACTCTCTCCCTATTATCACTCTCTCCCTGTGCTCAGTCACCCTTTGCTCTGTCTCCCTGTGCTCAGTCTCGCTGTGCTCACTCTCTCCCTGTGCTCAATTTATCCCTGTGCTCGGACACTGCGTGTGCTCGGTCTCTCCCTGTGATCATTTTCTCCCTTTGCTCAGACCATCCTCTGCTCATTCTCTCCCTGAGTCACTTTCTTCCTGTGTTCAATCGCTTCCTGTGCTCAGTCTCTCCCGGTGCTCACTCTCTCACTGTGCTCGCTCTCTCCCGGTGCTCTCGCTCTCTCTGTGCTTGCTCACTCTCTCTCTGCTCACTCTCTCCCTGTGCTCTCTCTCTCTCCCTGTGCACACTCTCTCCTTGTGCTCACTCTCTCCCTGTGCTCACTCTCTCCCTGTGCTCAGTCTCTCCCTGTGCTCAGTCTCTCCCTGTGCTCGGACTCTGCCTGTGCTCGGTCTCTCCCTGTGATCATTTTCTCCCTTTGCTCAGATTCACCGTGTGCTCATTCTCTCCCTGAGTCACTCTCTCACTGTGTTCAGTCGCTTCCCGTGCTAAGTCTCTCCCTGTGCTCACTCTCTCACTGTGCTCCCTCTCTCTCTGTGCTCACTGTCTCCCTGTGCTCTCTCTCTCTCCCTGTGCACACTCTCTCCTTGTGCTCACTCTCTCGCTGTGCTCAGTCTCTCCTGCTGCTCAAATTCGCCCTGTGCTCAGGCTCCCTGTGCTCACTCTCTCCCTGTGCTCACTCTCTCTCACTCTCTCCCTGTGTACACTCTCTCGTTGTGTACACTCTCTCCCTATTATCACTCTCTCCCTGTGCTCAGTCACCCTTTGCTCTGTCTCCCTGTGCTCAGTCTCGCTGTGCTCACTCTCTCCCTGTGCTCAATCTCTCCCTGTGTTCGGACACTGCCTGTGCTCGGTCTCTCCCTGTGATCATTTTCTCCCTTTGCTCAGACCACCCTCTGCTCATTCTCTCCCTGAGTCACTTTCTTCCTGTGTTCAGTCGCTTCCTGTGCTCAGTCTCTCCCTGTGCTGACTCTCTCACTGTGCTCGCTCTCTCCCGGTGCTCTCGCTCTCTCTGTGCTCACTCTCTCTCTCTGCTCACTCTCTCCCTGTGCACTCTCTCTCTCCCTGTGCACACTCTCTCCCTGTGCTCACTCTCCCTCTCACTGTGCTCAGTCTGTCCCTGTGCTCAGTCTCTCCCTGTGCTCAGTCTCTCCCTGTGCTCACTCTCTCACTATGGTCACTCTCTCCCCGTGCTCACTCTCTCCCTGTGCTCACATTCTCCCCGTGCTCAAACTCTCCCCGTGCTAAGTCTATCCCCATGCTCACACTCTCCCCGTGCTCATACTCTCCCCGTGCTCACACTCTCCCCTTGCTCACTCTCTCCCCGTGCTCACACTCTCCCCGTGCTCACATTCTCCCCGTGCTCACTCTATCTCCATGCTAACTCTCTCCCCGTCCTCACTCTCTCCACATCCTCACTCTCTCCCCGTGCTCACTCTCTCCCTGTGCTCACTCTCTCCCTGTGCTCTGTCTCTCCCTGTGCTCAGTCACTCCCAGTGCTCTGTTTCTCGCAGTGCTCTGTCCCTCCCTGTGCTCAGTCTCGCCCTGTGTTCCGCCACTCAGTGCTGAATATTTCTGTGCTCAGGCTTCCTGTGCTCAGTCTCCCCCAGTGCTCTGTCTCTCCCGTGCTTGGTCTCTTCCAGTGCTCGGTTTACCCCTGAGCTCACTCTCTCCCCGTGCTCACTGTCTCCCCGTGCACACTCACGCCCCGTGCTCAATCCCGCCCCGTGTTCACTCTGCCCGCATGCTCACACTCTCAACGTGCTCACACTCCCCACGTGCTCACACTCTCCCCGTGCACACTCTCGCTCCATGTGCTCACACTCTCCCCGTGCACACTCTTTCCTCGTGCTCACTCTCTCTCCGTGCTCACTCTCTCCCTGTGCTCACACTCACACTCTCCCCGTGCTCACTCTCTCCCTGTGCTCACTCTCTCCCTGTGCTCACTCTCTCGCTGTGCTCACACTCTCCCTGTGCTCACTCTCTCACTGTGCTCACTCTCTCCCTGTGCTCACTCTCAATCTCTCCCCGTGCTCACACGCTCCCTGTGCGCACTCACTCGCTGTGCTCACTCTCTCTCTGTGATCACTCTCTCCCTGTGCTCAGTGTCTCCCTGTGCTCACCCTCTCCCTATGCTCACTCTCTCCCTGTGCTCACTCTCCCTCTCACTTTGCTCAGTCTGTCCCTGTGTTCAGTCTCTTCCTGTGCTTAGTCTCTCCCTTTGCTCGGTCTCTCCCAGTGATCATTTTCTCCCTTTGCTCAGATTCACCGTGTGCTCATTCTCTCCCTGAGTCACTCTCTCACTGTGTTCAGTCGCTTCCTGTGCTAAGTCTCTCCCTGTGCTCACTCTCTCACTGTGCTCACTCTCTCTCTGTGCTCACTGTCTCCCTGTGCTCTCTCTCTCTCACTGTGCACACTCTCTCCTTGTGCTCACTCTCTCCCTGTGCTCAGTCTCTCCCGCTGCTCAAATTCGCCCTGTGCTCAGGCTCCCTGTGCTCACTCTCTCCCTGTGCTCACTCTCTCCCTGTGCTCACTCTCTCCCTGTGTACACTCTCTCCTTGTGTACACTCTCTCCCTATTATCACTCTCTTCCTGTGCTCAGTCACCCTTTGCTCTGTCTCCCTGTGCTCAGTCTCGCTGTGCTCACTCTCTCCCTGTGCTCAATTTATCCCTGTGCTCGGACACTGCCTGTGCTCGGTCTCTCCCTGTGATCATTTTCTCCCTTTGCTCAGACCATCCTCTGCTCATTCTCTCCCTGAGTCACTTTCTTCCTGTGTTCAGTCGCTTCCTGTGCTCAGTCTCTCCCGGTGCTCACTCTCTCACTGTGCTCGCTCTCTCCCAGTGCTCTCGCTCTCTCTGTGCTTGCTCACTCTCTCTCTGCTCACTCTCTCCCTGTGCACTCTCTCTCTCCCTGTGCACACTCTCTCCTTGTGCTCACTCTCTCCCTGTGCTCACTCTCTCCCTGTGCTCATTCTCTCCCTATGCTCAGTCTCTCCCTGTGCTCGGACTCTGCCTGTGCTCGGTCTCTCCCTGTGATCATTTTCTCCCTTTGCTCAGATTCACCGTGTGCTCATTCTCTCCCTGAGTCACTCTCTCACTGTGTTCAGTCGCTTCCTGTGCTAAGTCTCTCCCTGTGCTCACTCTCTCACTGTGCTCACTCTCTCTCTGTGCTCACTGTCTCCCTGTGCTCTCTCTCTCTCCCTGTGCACACTCTCTCCTTGTGCTCACTCTCTCGCTGTGCTCAGTCTCTCCTGCTGCTCAAATTCGCCCTGTGCTCAGGCTCCCTGTGCTCACTCTCTCCCTGTGCTCACTCTCTCTCACTCTCTCCCTGTGTACACTCTCTCGTTGTGTACACTCTCTCCCTATTATCACTCTCTCCCTGTGCTCAGTCACCCTTTGCTCTGTCTCCCTGTGCTCAGTCTCGCTGTGCTCACTCTCTCCCTGTGCTCAATCTCTCCCTGTGTTCGGACACTGCCTGTGCTCGGTCTCTCCCTGTGATCATTTTCTCCCTTTGCTCAGACCACCCTCTGCTCATTCTCTCCCTGAGTCACTTTCTTCCTGTGTTCAGTCGCTTCCTGTGCTCAGTCTCTCCCTGTGCTCACTCTCTCACTGTGCTCGCTCTCTCCCGGTGCTCTCGCTCTCTCTGTGCTCACTCTCTCTCTCTGCTCACTCTCTCCCTGTGCACTCTCTCTCTCCCTGTGCACACTCTCTCCTTGTGCTCACTCTCTCCCTGTGCTCACTCTCTCCCTGTGCTCACTCTCTCCGTGTGCTCACTCTCTCCCTGTGCTCACTGTCTCGTTGTGCTCTCTCTCTCTCCCTGTGCTCAGTCGCTCCCTGTGCACACTCTCACCCTGTGCTCAGACTATCCCTGTGCTCCCTCACTCCCTGTGCTCAGTCTCTCCCGCTGGTCAGACTCGCCCTGTGTTCAGGCTCCCTTTGCTCACACTCTCCCTGTGCTCACTCTCTCTCTGTGCTCACTCTCTCACTGTGCTCATTCTCTCACTGCTCGCTGCCTCCCTGGGCTCACTCTCCCTGTGTGCTCACTCTCTCACTCTTTGCTGAGACTCTCCCTGTGCTCACTCTCTCCCTGTGCTCTCTCTCCCCCCGTGCTCACTCACTCCCCGTGCTCAATCCCTGCCTGTGTTCACTCTCTCCCCATGCTCATTCTCTCCCTGTGCTCAGTCTCGCTCCATGTGCTCACACTCTTCCCGTGCAAACTCTTTACCTGTGCTCACACTCTCCCAGTGCTCACTCTCTCCCCGTGCTCACTCTCACTCTCTCCACGTGTTTACTCTTCCCCTGTTCTCAGACTCTCACTGTGCTCACTCTCTCCCTGTGCTCACTGTCTCCCTGTGCTCATTCTATCCCTATGCTCCTTCACTCCCTGTGCTCACTCTCTCCCTGTGCTCTCTCTCTCTCCCTGTGCTCAGTCGCTCCCTGTGCTCAGACTCTCCCTGTGCTCTCTCTCTCTCCCTGTGCTCAGTCTCTCCCTGTGCTTAGTTTCTCCTATGTTCAGTCTCTCCCTGTGCTCAGTCTCTCCCTGTGCTCAGACCCTCCCCGTGCTCAATCACTCACTGTGCTCCCTCACTCCCTATGCTCCCTCTCTCCCTGTCCTCACTCTCTCCCTGTGCTCACACTGTCACTGTGCTCTCTCTCTCATTGTGTTCGTTCTCTCCCTGTGCTCACTCTCTCTCTGTGCTCTCTCTCTCTCCCTGTGCTCATACTTTCGCTGTGCTCAGACGCTCCCTGTGCTCGGTATCTCCCTGCGCTCAGTCTCTCCCTCTGCTCGGTCTCTCCCTGTGCTCAGTCTCTCCTTGCGCTCAGTCTCTTCCTGTGCTTACTCTCTCTCTCCCTGTGCACTGTCTCTCTCTCCCTGTGCTCACTCACTCCCTGTGCTCACTCTCTCCTCGTGCTCACTCTCTCCCTTTGTTCAGATTCTCCCGTGCTCACACTATCCCCGTGCTCACTCTCTCCCTTTGCTCAGATTCTCCCTGTGCTCAGTCTCTCCCTGTGCTCAATCTCTCTCTGTGCTCCCTCTGTCTCCCTGTGCTCACTCTCTCCCTGTGCTCACTCTCTCCCTGTGCTCACTCTCTCCCTGTGCTCTCTCACTCTCTCCCTGTGCTCTCTCTCTCTCTCCCTGTGCTCAGTGTCTCCCTGTGCTCACTCTCTCACTGTGCTCACTCTCCCTCTGTGCTCACTCTCTCACTCTGTGCTGAGACTCTCCCTGTGCTCAGTCTCTCCATGTGCTCACTCTCACCCTGTGCTCAGACTCTCCCTCTGTTCACTCTTGCTGTGCTCAGATTCTCGCTGTGCTCAGACGCTCCCTGCGCTCAGTCTCTCCCTGTGCTCCGTCTCTCCAAGTGCTCACTCTCTCCCTGTCCTCACTCTCTCCATCTACTCATTCTCGCTCTGTGCTCACACTCTCCCTGTGCTCATTGATTCCCGGAATTCACTCTCTCCCAATGCTCACTCTCTCCGTGTGCTCACTCTCACCCTGTGCTCATTCTCTCCCTGTGCTCACTCTCTCCCTCTGCTCTTTCTCTCCCTGTGCTCATTCTCTCCCTCTGCTCATTCTCTCCCTGTGCTCACTCTCTCACTTGCTCACTCCCTCCCCGTGCTGACTCTCTCCCCGTGCTCAGAATCTCCCCGTGCTCGCCTTCTCCTCGTGCTCGCACTCTCCCTGTGCTCACTGTCTCCCTGTGCTCCCTCTCTCGCCCTGTGCTCGCTCTCTCCCTGTGCTCACTCTTTCCCCGTGCTCAGTCTCTCTCTGTGCTCTTCACTCCCTGTGCTCAGTCTCTCCCACTGCTCAGACTCGCCCTGTGCTCAGGCTCCATTTGCTCACTTCTCCCTGTGCTCACTCTCTCACTGTGCTCATTCTCTCCCTGTGCACATTCTCTCCCTGTGCTCACTCTCTCCCTGTGCTCACTCTCTCCCTGTGCTCACTCTCTCATATGCTCACTCTCTTCCTGTACTCACTCTCTCTCTGTGCCGACTCTCACTCTTTCCCTGTGCTCACTCTCTCCTTGTGCTCACGCTCTCCCCGTGCTCACTCTCTCCCCGTGCGCACACTCTCACCGTGCTCACTCACTCCCCGAGCTCACTTTCTCCCCGTGCTCACACTTTCCCCATGCTCACTCTCTCCCCATGCTCACTCTCTCTCCGTGCTGACTCTCTCCCCGTGCTCACTATCTCCCCGTGCTCACTCTCTCCCCGTGCACACACTACCCCCGTGATCACACTCTCCATGTGCTCTCTCTCTCCCCTGCTCACAATCTCCTGGTGCTCTCTCTCTCTCCATGCTGACTCTCTCCCGTCCTCATTCTCTCCCCGTGCTCACTCTCTCCCTGTGCTCACTCTCACTCCAGCATGGTGCTCACTCTCTCCCTGTGCTCACTTCTCCCTGTGCTCAGTCTCTCCCTTTGCTCAGTCTCTCCCTGTGCTCACTCTCTCACTGTGCTCACATTCTCCCTGTGCTCTCTCTATCTCCCTGTGCTGAGACTCTCCCTGTGTTCATTCTTCCTATGCTCAGAATCTCCCTGTGCTCTGTCTCTCCCTGTGCACATTCGCACCCCGTGCTCACTCTCTCCCCGTGCTCACACTCTCCCTGATCTCACTCTCACCCCGTGCTCACTCTCCCCCCGTGCTCACTCTCTCCCCATATTCTCTCACTCCCCGTGCTCACTCTCACCCGTGCTCACTCTCTCGCTGTGCTCACTCTCTCCCTGTGCTCACATTCTCCACGTGCTCAAACTCTCCCCGTGCTAAGTCTATCCCCATGCTCACACTCTCCCCGTGCTCATACTCTCCCCGTGCTCACACACTCCCCTTGCTCACTCTCTCCCCGTGCTCACACTCTCCCCGTGCTCTCATTCTCCCCGTGCTCACTCTATCTCCGTGCTAACTCTCTCCCCGTCCTCACTCTCTCCACATCCTCACTCTCTCCCCGTGCTCACTCTATCCCCGTCCTCACTCTCACTCTCTCCCTGTGCTCAATCCCTGCCTGTGTTCACTCTCTCCCCATGCTCATTCTCTCCCTGTGCTCAGTCTCGCTCCATGTGCTCACACTCTTCCCGTGCAAACTCTTTACCTGTGCTCACACTCTCCCAGTGCTCACTCTCTCCCCGTGCTCACTCTCACTCTCTCCACGTGTTCACTCTTGCCCTGTTCTCAGACTCTCACTGTGCTCACTCTCTCCCTGTGCTCACTGTCTCCCTGTGCTCATTCTATCCCTATGCTCCTTCACTCCCTGTGCTCACTCTCTCCCTGTGCCCTCTCTCTCTCCCTGTGCTCAGTCGCTCCCTGTGCTCAGTCTCTCCCTGTGCTCTCTCTCTCTCCCTGTGCTTAGTCTCTCCCTGTGCTTAGTTTCTCCTATGTTCAGTCTCTCCCTGTGCTCAGTCTCTCCCTGTGCTCAGACCCTCCCCGTGCTCAATCACTCACTGTGCTCCCTCACTCCCTATGCTCCCTCTCTCCCTGTGCTCACTCTCTCCCTGTGCTCACACTGTCACTGTGCTCTCTCTCTCATTGTGTTCGCTCTCTCCCTGTGCTCACTCTCTCTCTGTGCTCTCTCTCTCTCCCTGTGCTCATACTTTCGCTGTGCTCAGACGCTCCCTGTGCTCGGTATCTCCCTGCGCTCAGTCTCTCCCTCTGCTCGGTCTCTCCCTGTGCTCAGTCTCTCCTTGCGCTCAGTCTCTTCCTGTGCTTACTCTCTCTCTCTCCCTGTGCACTGTCTCTCTCTCCCTGTGCTCACTCACTCCCTGTGCTCACTGTCTCCTCGTGCTCACTCTCTCCCTTTGTTCAGATTCTCCCGTGCTCACACTATCCCCGTGCTCACTCTCTCCCTTTGCTCAGATTCTCCCTGTGCTCAGTCTCTCCCTGTGCTCAATCTCTCTCTGTGCTCCCTCTGTCTCCCTGTGCTCACTCTCTCCCTGTGCTCACTCTCTCCCTGTGCTCACTCTCTCCCTGTGCTCTCTCACTCTCTCCCTGTGCTCTCTCTCTCTCTCCCTGTGCTCAGTGTCTCCCTGTGCTCACTCTCTCACTGTGCTCACTCTCCCTCTGTGCTCACTCTCTCACTCTGTGCTGAGACTCTCCCTGTGCTCAGTCTCTCCATGTGCTCACTCTCTCCCTGTGCTCAGACTCTCCCTCTGTTCACTATTGCTGTGCTCAGATTCTCGCTGTGCTCAGACGCTCCCTGCGCTCAGTCTCTCCCTGTGCTCCGTCTCTCCAAGTGCTCACTCTCTCCCTGTCCTCACTCTCTCCATCTACTCATTCTCGCTCTGTGCTCACACTCTCCCTGTGCTCATTGATTCCCGGAATTCACTCTCTCCCAGTGCTCACTCTCTCCGTGTGCTCACTCTCACCCTGTGCTCATTCTCTCCCTGTGATCACTCTCTCCCTCTGCTCTTTCTCTCCCTGTGCTCATTCTCTCCCTCTGCTCATTCTCTCCCTGTGCTCACTCTCTCACTTGCTCACTCCCTCCCCGTGCTGACTCTCTCCCCGTGCTCAGAATCTCCCCGTGCTCGCCTTCTCCTCGTGCTCGCACTCTCCCTGTGCTCACTGTCTCCCTGTGCACCCTCTCTCGCCCTGTGCTCACTCTCTCCCTGTACTCACTCTTTCCCCGTGCTCAGTCTCTCTCTGTGCTCTTCACTCCCTGTGCTCAGTCTCTCCCACTGCTCAGACTCGCCCTGTGCTCAGGCTCCATTTGCTCACTTCTCCCTGTGCTCACTCTCTCACTGTGCTCATTCTCTCCCTGTGCACATTCTCTCCCTGTGCTCACTCTCTCCCTGTGCTCACTCTCTCCCTGTGCTCACTCTCTCATATGCTCACTCTCTTCCTGTACTCACTCTCTCTCTGTGCCGACTCTCACTCTTTCCCTGTGCTCACTCTCTCCTTGTGCTCACGCTCTCCCCGTGCTCACTCTCTCCCCGTGCGCACACTCTCACCGTGCTCACTCACTCCCCGAGCTCACTTTCTCTCCGTGCTCACACTTTCCCCATGCTCACTCTCTCCCCATGCTCACTCTCTCTCCGTGCTGACTCTCTCCCCGTGCTCACTATCTCCCCGTGCTCACTCTCTCCCCGTGCTCACACTACCCCCGTGAACACACTCTCCTGGTGCTCTCTCTCTCTCCATGCTGACTCTCTCCCGTCCTCATTCTCTCCCCGTGCTCACTCTCTCCCTGTGCTCACTCTCACTCCAGCATGGTGCTCACTCTCTCCCTGTGCTCACTTCTCCCTGTGCTCAGTCTCTCCCTTTGCTCAGTCTCTCCCTGTGCTCACTCTCTCACTGTGCTCACATTCTCCCTGTGCTCTCTCTATCTCCCTGTGCTGAGACTCTCCCTGTGTTCATTCTTCCTATGCTCAGAATCTCCCTGTGCTCTGTCTCTCCCTGTGCACATTCGCACCCCGTGCTTACTCTCTCCCCGTGCTCACACTCTCCCTGATCTCACTCTCACCCCGTGCTCACTCTCCCCCCGTGCTCACTCTCTCCCCATACTCTCTCACTCCCCGTGCTCACTCTCACCCGTGCTCACTCTCTCCCCGTGCTCACTCTCTCCCTGTGCTCACATTCTCCACGTGCTAAGTCTATCCCCATGCTCACACTCTCCCCGTGCTCATACTCTCCCCGTGCTCACAATCTCCCATTGCTCACTCTCTCCCCGTGCTCACACTCTCCCCGTGCTCTCATTCTCCCCGTGCTCACTCTATCTCCGTGCTAACTCTCTCCCCGTCCTCACTCTCTCCACATCCTCACTCTCTCCCCGTGCTCACTCTATCCCCGTCCTCACTCTCACTCTCTCCCTGTGCTCACTCTCTCCCTGTGCTCACTCTCTCCCTGTGCTCTGTCTCTCCCTGTGCTCAGTCACTCCCAGTGCTCTGTTTCTCGCAGTGCTCTGTCCCTCCCTGTGCTCAGTCTCGCCCTGTGTTCCGCCACTCAGTGCTGAATATTTCTGTGCTCAGGCTTCCTGTGCTCAGTCTCCCCCAGTGCTCAGTCTCTCCCAGTGCTTGGTCTCTTCCAGTGCTCGGTTTACCCCTGTGCTCACTCTCTCCTCGTGCTCACTGTCTCCCCGTGCACACTCTCTCCCGTGCTCACTCACGCCCCGTGCTCAATCCCTCCCCGTGTTCACTCTGCCCGCATGCTCACACTCTCCACGTGCTCACACTCCCCACGTGCTCACACTCTCCCCGTGCACACTCTCGCTCCATGTGCTCACACTCTCCCCGTGCACACTCTTTCCTCGTGCTCACTCTCTCTCCGTGCTCACTCTCTCCCTGTGCTCACACTCACACTCTCCCCGTGCTCACTCTCTCCCTGTGCTCACTCTCTCCCTGTGCTCACTCTCTCGCTGTGCTCACACTCTCCCTGTGCTCACTCTCTTCCTGTGCTCCCTCTCTCACTGTGCTCACTCTCTCCCTGTGCTCACTCTCAATCTCTCCCCGTGCTCACTCTCTCCCTGTGCGCACTCACTCGCTGGGCTCACTCTCTCTCTGTGCTCACTCTCTCCCTGTGCTCACTCTCCCTCTCACTGTGCTCAGTCTGTCCCTGTGTTCAGTCTCTCCCTGTTCTCAGTCTCTCCCTGTGCTCAGTCTCTCCCTGTGCTCGGACTCTGCCTGTGCTCGGTCTCTCCCTGTGATCATTTTCTCCCTTTGCTCAGATTCACCATGTGCTCATTCTCTCCCTGAGTCACTCTCTCACTGTGTTCAGTCGCTTCCTGTGCTAAGCCTCTCCCTGTGCTCACTCTCTCACTGTGCTCACTTTCTCTCTGTGCTCACTGTCTCCCTGTGCTCTCTCTCTCTCCCTGTGCACACTCTCTCCTTGTGCTCACTCTCTCCCTGTGCTCACTCTCTCCCTGTGCTCACTCTCTCCGTGTGCTCACTCTCTCCCAGTGCTCACAGTCATGTTGTGCTCTCTCTCTCTCCCTGTGCTCAGTCGCTCCTGTGCTCACTCACTTCCTGTGCCCAGACTCTCCCAATGCTCAGACGCTCCGTGTGCTCAGTCTCTCCCCGTGCTCAGTCTCTCCCTGTGCTCCCTCACTCCCCGTGCTCAGAATCTCCCCGTGCTCGCCTTCTCCTCGTGCTCGCACTCACCCTGTGCTCACTGTCTCCCTGTGCACCCTCTCTCGCTCTGTGCTCACTCTCTCCCTGTGCTCATTCTCTCCCTGTGCACATTCTCTCCCTGTGCTCACTCTCTCCCTGTGCTCAGTCTCTCCCACTGCTCAGACTCGCCTTGTGCTCAGGCTCCATTTGCTCACTTCTCCCTGTGCTCACTCTCTCACTGTGCTCATTCTCTCCCTGTGCACATTCTCTCCCTGTGCTCACTCTCTCCCTCTGCTCACTCTCTCCCTGTGCTCACTAACTCATATGCTCACTCTCTTCCTGTGCTCACTCTCTCTCTGTGCCGACTCTCACTCTTTCCCTGTGCTCACACTCTCCTTGTGCTCACGCTTTCCCCGTGCTCACTCTCTCCCCGTGCGCACTCTCTCACCGTGCTCACTCACTCCCCGAGCTCACTTTCTCCCCGTGCTCACACTATCCCCGTTCTCACACTCTCCCCGTGCTCACTCTCTCCCAGTGCTCACTCTCTCCGTGTGCTCACTCTCACCCTGTGCTCATTCTCTCCCTGTGCTCACTCTCTCCCTCTGCTCATTCTCTCCCTGTGCTCACTCTCTCCCTCTGCTCATTCTCTCCCTGTGCTCACTCTCTCACTTGCTCACTCTCTCCCCATGCTGACTCTCTCCCCGTGCTCAGAATCTCCCCGTGCTCGCCTTCTCCTCGTGCTCGCACTCTCCCTGTGCTCACTGTCTCCCTGTGCTCCGTCTCTCGCCCTGTGCTCACTCTCTCCCTGTGCTCACTCTCCCTCTCAATGTGCTCAGTCTGTCCCACTGCTCAGACTCGCCCTGTGCTCAGGCACCATTTGCTCACTTCTCCCTGTGCTCACTCTCTCACTGTGCTTATTCTCTCCCTGTGCACATTCTCTCCCTGTGCTCACTCTCTCCCTCTGCTCACTCTCTCCCTGTGCTCACTCTCTCATATGCTCACTCTCTTCCTATGCTCACTCTCTCTCTGTGCCGACTCTCACTCTTTCCCTGTGCTCACTCTCTCCTTGTGCTCACACTCTCCCCGTGCTCACTCTCTCCCCGTGCGCACTCTCTCACTGTGCTCACTCACTCCCCGAGCTCACTTTCTCCCCGTGATCACACTATCCCCGTTCTCACACTTTCCCCGTGCTCACTCTCTCCCCATGCTCACTCTCTCTCCGTGCTGACTCTCTCCCCGTGCTCACTATCTCCCCGTGCTCACTCTCTCCCCGTGCTCACACTATCCCTGTGCTCACACTCTCCACGTGCTCTCTCTCTCCCCTGCTCACAGTCTCCTGGTGCTCTCTCTCTCTCCATGCTGACTCCCCCCCGTCCTCATTCTCTCCCCGTGCTCACTCTCTCCCTGTGCTCACTCTCACTCCAGCATGGTGCTCACTCTCTCCCTGTGCTCACTTCTCCCTGTGCTCAGTCTCTCCCTGTGCTCAGTCTCTCCCTGTGCTCACTCTCTCACTGTGGTCACATTCTCCCTGTGCACTCTCTATCTCCCTGTGCTGAGACTCTCCCTGTGTTCATTCTTCCTATGCTCAGACTCTCCCTGTGCTCTGTCTCTCAATGTGCACATTCGCGCCCCGTGCTCACTCTCTCCCTGTGCTCACACTCTCCCTGATCTCACTCTCACCCCGTGCTCACTCTCCCCCCGTGCTCACTCTCTCCCCATACTCTCTCTCTCCCCGTGCTCACTCTCACCCGTGCTCACTCTCTCCCCGTGCTCACACTCTCCCTGTGCTCACATTCTCCCCGTGCTCAAACTCACCCCGTGCTAAGTCTATCCCCATGCTCACACTCTCCCCGTGCTCATACTCTCGCCGTGCTCACACTCTCCCCTTGCTCACTCTCTCCCCGTGCTCACACTCTCCCCGTGATTACATTCTCCCCGTGCTCACTCTATCTCCGTGCTAACTCTCTCCCCGTCCTCACTCTCTCCTCATCCTCACTCTCTCCCCGTGCTCACTCTATCCCCGTCCTCACTCTCACTCTCTCCCTGTGCTCACTCTCTCCCTGTGCTCACTCTCTCCCTGTGCACTGTCTCTCCCTGTGCTCAGTCACTCCCAGTGCTCTGTTTCTCGCAGTGCTCTGTCCCTCCCTGTGCTCAGTCTCGCCCTGTGTTCCACCACTCAGTGCTGAATATTTCTGTGCTCAGGCTTCCTGTGCTCAGTCTCCCCCAGTGCTCTGTCTCTCCCAGTTCTTGGTCTCTTCCAGTGCTCGGTTTACCCCTGTGCTCACTCTCTCCTCGTGCTCACTGTCTCCCCGTGCACACTCTCTCCCGTGCTCACTCACGCCCCGTGCTCAATCCCTCCCCGTGTTCACTCTGCCCGCATGCTCACACTCTCCACGTGCTCACACTCCCCACGTGCTCACACTCTCCCCGTGCACACACTCGCTCCATGTGCTCACACTCTCCCCGTGCACACTCTTTCCTCGTGCTCACTCTCTCTCCGTGCTCACTCTCTCCCTGTGCTCACACTCACACTCTCCCCGTGCTCATTCTCTCCCTGTGCTCACTCTCTCCCTGTGCTCACTCTCTCGCTGTGCTCACACTCTCCCTGTGCTCACTCTCTCCCTGTGCTCCCTCTCTCACTGTGCTCACCCTCTCCCTGTGCTCACTCTCAATCTCTCCCCGTGCTCACTCTCTCCCTGTGCGCACTCTCTCGCTGTTCTCACTCTCTCTCTGTGCTCACTCTCTTCCTGTGCTCACTCTCCCTCTCACTGTGCTCAGTCTGTCCCTGTGCTCAGTCTCTCCCTGTGCTCAGTCTCTCCCTGTGCTCACTCTCTCCCTATGCTCACTCTCTCCCTGTGCTCACTCTCCCTCTCACTGTGCTCAGTCTGTCCCTGTGTCCAGTCTCTCCCTGTGGTCAGTCTCTCCCTGTGCTCAGTCTCTCCCTGTGCTCGCACTCTGCCTGTGCTCGGTCTCTCCCTGTGATCATTTTCTCCCTTTGCTCAGATTCACCGTGTGCTCATTCTCTCCCTGAGTCACTCTCTCACTGTGTTCAGTCGCTTCCTGTGCTAAGTCTCTCCCTGTGCTCACTCTCTCACTGTGCTTACTCTCTCTCTGTGCTCACTGTCTCCCTGTGCTCTCTCTCTCTCCCTGTGCACACTCTCTCCTTGTGCTCACTCTCTCCCTGTGCTCACTCCCTCCCTGTGCTCACTCTCTCCGTGTGCTCACTCTCTCCCAGTGCTCACAGTCATGTTGTGCTCTCTCTCTCTCCCTGTGCTCAGTCGCTCCTATGCTCACTCACTTCCTGTGCCCAGACTCTCTCAATGCTCAGACGCTCCCTGTGCTCAGTCTCGCCCCATGCTCAGTCTCTCCATGTGCTCCCTCACTCCCTGTGCTCAGTCTCTCCCGCTGCTCAGATTCGCTCTGTGCTCAGGCTCCCTGTGCTCACTCTCTCCCTGTGCTCACTCTCTCCCTGTGCTCACAGTCATGTTCTGCTCTCTCTCTCTCCCTGTGCTCAGTCGCTCCCTGTGATCACTCTCTTCCTGTGCCCAGACTCTCCCCATGCTCAGACGCTCCCTGTGCTCAGTCTCTCCCCGTGCTCACTCTCTCCCTGTGCTCACTCTCCCTCTCACTGTGCTCAGTCTGTCCCTGTGCTCAGTCTCTCCCTGTGCTCAGTCTCTCCCTTTGCTCACTCTCTCCCTATGCTCACTCTCTCCCTGTGCTCACTCTCCCTCTCACTGAGCTCAGTCTGTCCCTGTGTTCAGTCTCTCCCTGTTCTCAGTCTCTCCCTGTGCTTAGTCTCTCCCTGTGCTCGGACTCTGCCTGTGCTCGGTCTCTCCCTGTGATCATTTTCTCCCTTTGCTCAGATTCACCGTGTGCTCATTCTCTCCCTGAGTCACTCTCTCACTGTGTTCAGTCGCTTCCTGTGCTAAGCCTCTCCCTGTGCTCACTCTCTCACTGTGCTCACTTTCTCTCTGTGCTTACTGTCTCCCTGTGCTCTCTCTCTCTCCCTGTGCACACTCTCTCATTGTGCTCACTCTCTCCCTGTGCTCACTCTCTCCCTGTGCTCACTCTCTCCGTGTGCTCACTCTCTCCCAGTGCTCACAGTCATGTTGTGCTCTCTCTCTCTCCCTGTGCTCAGTCGCTCCTGTGCTCACTCACTTCCTGTGCCCAGACTCTCCCAATGCTCAGACGCTCCCTGTGCTCAGCCTCTCCCCGTGCTCAGTCTCTCCCTGTGCCCCCTCACTCCCTGTGCTCAGTCTCTCCCCGTGCTCATTCTCTCCCTGTGCTCGCTCACTCCCTGTGCTCAGCCACTGAGTGCTGAACCTTTCTCTGCTCAGGTTTCCTGTGCTCTGTCTCTCCCAGTGCTCTGTCTCTCCCAGGGCGCGGTCTCTCTCTCCCAGTGCTCGGTCTACCACTGTGCTCACTCTCTCCTCGTGCTCACTCTCTCCCTCTGCTCACTCTCGCACTGTGTTCATTCTCTCACTGCTCGCTGTCTCCCTGTACACACTCTCTCCCTGTGCTCCCTCTCTCCCTGTGCACAATCTCTCCCTTTGCTCAGTCTCTCCCTGTGCTCCCTCACTCCCTGTGCTCAGTCTCTCCCGCTGCTCAGATTCGCCCTGTGCTCAGGCTCCCTGTACTCACTCTCTCCCTGTGCTCACTCTCTCCCTGTGCTCACTCTCTCCCTGTGTACACTCTCTCCTTGTGTGCACTCTCTCCCTGTTATCACTCTCTCCCTGTGCTCAGTCACCCTGTGCTCACTCTCTCCCTGTGCTCACTCTCACCGTGTGCTCACTCTCTCCCTGTGCTCTCTCTCCCTGTGCTCACTCTCTCGCTGTGCTCACTCTCTCCCTGTGCTCACTCTCTCTCTGTGCTCGCTCTCTCCCTTTGCTCTTTCTCTCTCTCTGCTCACTCTCTCTCTGTGCTCAATCTCTCCCTGTGCTTTCCCTCTCTCCCTGTGTTGAGACTCTCCCTGTGCTCAGCCTCTCCCTGTGCTCACTCTCTCCCTATGCTCAGACTCTCCCTGTGCTCAGACGCTCCCGGCGCTCAGTCTCTCCCTGTGCCCATTCTCTCCCTGTGCTCACTCTCTCCCTGTGCTCACTCTCACCCTGTGCTCAGACTGTCCCCGTGCTCAGACGCTCCATGTGCTCAGTCTCTCCCCGTACTCAGTCTCTCCCTGTGCTCCCTCGCTCCCTGTGCTCAGTCTCACCCGCTGGTCAGACTCGCCCTGTGCTCAGGCTCCCTTTGCTCATACTCTCCCTGTGCTCACTCTCTCTCTATGCTCACTCTCTCACTGTGCTCATTCTCTCACTGCTCGCTGCCTCCCTGTGCTCACTCTCTCCCTGTGCTCGCTCACTCCCTGTGCTCAGCCACTCAGTGCTGAACCTTTCTCTGCTCAGGTTTCCTGTGCTCTGTCTCTCCCAGTGCTCTGTCTCTCCCAGTGCGCAGTCTCTCCCATTGCTCGGTCTACCCCAGTGCTCACTCTCTCGTCGTGCTCACTCTCACCCTGTGCTCATTCTCTCCCTGTGCTCACTCTCTCCCTCTGCTCATTTTCTCCCTGTGCTCACTCTCTCCCTCTGCTCATTCTCTCCCTGTGCTCACTCTCTCACTTGCTCACACTCTCCCCGTGCTGACTCTCTCCCCGTGCTCAGAATCTCCCCGTGCTCGCCTTCTCCTCGTGCTCGCACTCACCCTGTGCTCACTGTCTCCCTGTGCTCCCTCTCTCGCCCTGTGCTCACTCTCTCCCTGTGCTCACTCATTCCCCGTGCTCATCTCTCTCTGTGCTCCCTCACTCCCTGTGCTCAGTCTCTCCCACTGCTCTGACTCGCCCTGTGCTCAGGCTCCATTTGCTCACTTCTCCCTGTGCTCACTCTCTCACTGTGCTCATTCTCTCCCTGTGCACATTCTCTCCCTGTGCTCACTCTCTCCCTCTGCTCACTCTCTCCCTTTGCTCACTCTCTCATATGCTCACTCTCTTCCTGTGCTCACTCTCTCTCTGTGCCGACTCTCACTCTTTCCCTGTGCTCACACTCTCCTTGTGCTCACGCTCTCCCCGTGCTCACTCTCTCCCCGTGCGCACTCTCTCACCGTGCTCACTCACTCCCCGAGCTCACTCTCACCCTGTGCTCACACTATCCCCGTTCTCACACTCTCCCCGTGCTCACTCTCTCCCAGAGCTCACTCTCTCCCTCTGCTCATTCTCTCCCTGTGCTCACTCTCTCACTTGCTCACTCTCTCCCCGTGCTGACTCTCTCCCCGTGCTCAGAATCTCCCCGTGCTCGCCTTCTCCTCGTGCTCGCACTCTCCCTGTGCTCACTGTTTCCCTGTGCTCCGTCTCTCGCCCTGTGCTCACTCTCTGCCTGTGCGCACTCTTTCCTCGTGCTCAGTCTCTCTCTGTGCTCCCTCACTCCCTGTGCTCAGTCTCTCCCTCTGCTCAGACTCGCTCTGTGCTCAGGCTCCATTTGCCTACTTCTCCCTGTGCTCATTCTCACTGTGCTCATTCTCTCCCTGTGCACATTCTCTCCCTGTGCTCACTCTCTCCCTCTGCTCACTCTCTTCCTGTGCTCACTCTCTCTCTGTGCCGACTCTCACTCTTTCCCTGTGCTCACTCTCTCCTTGTGCTCACACTCTCCCCGTGCTCACTCTCTCCCCGTGCGCACTCTCTCACCGTGCTCACTCACTCCCCGAGCTCACTTTCTCCCCGTGATCACACTATCCCCGTTCTCACACTTTCCCCGTGCTCACTCTCTCCCCATGCTCACTCTCTCTCCGTGCTGACTCTCAACCCGTGCTCACTGTCTCCCCGTGCTCACTCTCTCCCCGTGCTCACACTATCCCCGTGCTCACACTCTCCACGTGCTCTCTCTCTCCCCTGCTCACAATCTCCTGGTGCTCTCTCTCTCTCCATGCTGACTCCCTCCCGTCCTCATTCTCTCCCCATGCTCACTCTCTCCCTGTGCTCACTCTCACTCCAGCATGGTGCTCACTCTCTCCCTGTGCTCACTTCTCCCTGTGCTCAGTCTCTCCCTGTGCTCAGTCTCTCCCTGTGCTCACTCTCCCCCGTGCTCACTCTCTCCCCATACTCTCTCTCTCCCCGTGCTGACTCTCACCTGTGCTCACTCTCTCCCCGTGCTCACTCTCTCCCTGTGCTCTGTCTCTCCCTGTGCTCAGTCGCTCCCAGTGCTCTGTTTCTCGCAGTGCTCTGTCCCTCCCTGTGCTCAGTCTCAATCTCTCCCCGTGCTCACACTCTCCCTGTGCGCACTCACTCGCTGTGCTCACTCTCTCCCTGTGCTCACTCTCCCTCTCACTGTGCTCAGTCTGTCCCTGTGCTCAGTCTCTCCCTGTGCTCAGTCTCTCCCTGTGCTCACTCTCTCCCTATGCTCACTCTCTCCCTGTGCTCACTCTCCCTCTCACTGTGCTCAGTCTGTCCCACTGCTCAGACTCACCCTGTGCTCAGGCACCATTTGCTCACTTCTCCCTGTGCTCACTCTCTCATGTGCTCATTCTCTCCCTGTGCACATTCTCTCCCTGTGCTCACTCTCTCCCTCTGCTCACTCTCTCCCTGTACTCACTCTCTCATATGCTCACTCTCTTCCTATGCTCACTCTCTCTTGTGCCGACTCTCACTCTTTCCCTGTGCTCACTCTCTCCTTGTGCTCACACTCTCCCCGTGCTCACTCTCTCCCCGTGCGCACTCTCTCACTGTGCTCACTCACTCCCCGAGCTCACTTTCTCCCCGTGATCACACTATCCCCGTTCTCACACTTTCCCCGTGCTCACTCTCTCCCCATGCTCACTCTCTCTCCGTGCTGACTCTCTCCCCGTGCTCACTATCTCCCCGTGCTCACTCTCTCCCCGTGCTCACACTATCCCCGTGCTCACACTCTCCACGTGCTCTCTCTCTCCCCTGCTCACAATCTCCTGGTGCTCTCTCTCTCTCCATGCTGACTCCCTCCCGTCCTCATTCTCTCCCCGTTCTCACTCTCTCCCTGTGCTCACTCTCACTCCAGCATGGTGCTCACTCTCTCCCTGTGCTCACTTCTCCCTGTGCTCAGTCTCTCCCTGTGCTCAGTCTCTCCCTGTGCTCACTCTCTCACTGTGGTCACATTCTCCCTGTGCACTCTCTATCTCCCTGTGCTGAGACTCTCCCTGTGTTCATTCTTCCTATGCTCAGACTCTCCCTGTGCTCTGTCTCTCAATGTGCACATTCGCACCCCGTGCTCACTCTCTCCCCGTGCTCATACTCTCCCTGATCTCACTCTCACCCCGTGCTCACTATCCCCCCGTGCTCACTCTCTCCCCATACTCTCTCTCTCCCCGTGCTCACTCTCACCCGTGCTCACTCTCTCCCCGTGCTCACTCTCTCCCTGTGCTCACATTCTCCCCGTGCTCAAACACTCCCCGTGCTAAGTCTATCCCCATGCTCACACTCTCCCCGTGCTCATACTCTCGCCGTGCTCACACTCTCCCCTTGCTCACTCTCTCCCCGTGCTCACACTCTCCCCGTGATTACATTCTCCCCGTGCTCACTCTATCTCCGTGCTAACTCTCTCCCCGTCCTCACTCTCTCCTCATCCTCACTCTCTCCCCGTGCTCACTCTATCCCCGTCCTCACTCTCACTCTCTCCCTGTGCTCACTCTCTCCCTGTGCTCACTCTCTCCCTGTGCACTGTCTCTCCCTGTGCTCAGTCACTCCCAGTGCTCTGTTTCTCGCAGTGTTCTGTCCCTCCCTGTGCTCAGTCTCGCCCTGTGTTCCACCACTCAGTGCTGAATATTTCTGTGCTCAGGCTTCCTGTGCTCAGTCTCCCCCAGTGCTCTGTCTCTCCCAGTTCTTGGTCTCTTCCAGTGCTCGGTTTACCCCTGTGCTCACTCTCTCCTCGTGCTCACTGTCTCCCCGTGCACACTCTCTCCCGTGCTCACTCACGCCCCGTGCTCAATCCCTCCCCGTGTTCACTCTGCCCGCATGCTCACACTCTACACGTGCTCACACTCCCCACGTGCTCACACTCTCCCCGTGCACACTCTCGCTCCATGTGCTCACACTCTCCCCGTGCACACTCTTTCCTCGTGCTCACTCTCTCTCCGTGCTCACTCTATCCCTGTGCTCACACTCACACTCTCCCCGTGCTCATTCTCTCCCTGTGCTCACTCTCTCCCTGTGCTCACTCTCTCGCTGTGCTCACACTCTCCCTGTGCTCACTCTCTCCCTGTGCTCCCTCTCTCACTGTGCTCACTCTCTCCCTGTGCTCACTCTCAATCTCTCCCCGTGCTCAGTCTCTCCCTGTGCGCACTCACTCGCTGTTCTCACTCTCTCTCAGTGCTCACTCTCTTCCTGTGCTCACTCTCCTTCTCACTGTGCTCAGTCTGTCCCTGTGCTCAGTCTCTCCCTGTGCTCAGTCTCTCCCTGTGCTCACTCTCTCCCTATGCTCACTCTCTCCCTGTGCTCACTCTCCCTCTCACTGTGCTCAGTCTGTCCCTGTGTTCAGTCTCTCCCTGTGGTCAGTCTCTCCCTGTGCTCAGTCTCTCCCTGTGCTCGCACTCTGCCTGTGCTCGGTCTCTCCCTGTGATCATTTTCTCCCTTTGCTCAGATTCACCGTGTGCTCATTCTCTCCCTGAGTCACTCTCTCACTGTGTTCAGTCGCTTCCTGTGCTAAGTCTCTCCCTGTGCTCACTCTCTCACTGTGCTCACTCTCTCTCTGTGCTCACTGTCTCCCTGTGCTCTCTCTCTCTCCCTGTGCACACTCTCTCCTTGTGCTCACTCTCTCCCTGTGCTCACTCCCTCCCTGTGCTCACTCTCTCCGTGTGCTCACTCTCTCCCAGTGCTCACAGTCATGTTGTGCTCTCTCTCTCTCCCTGTGCTCAGTCGCTCCTGTGCTCACTCACTTCCTATGCCCAGACTCTCCCAATGCTCAGACGCTCCCTGTGCTCAGTCTCTCCCCATGCTCAGTCTCTCCATGTGCTCCCTCACTCCCTGTGCTCAGTCTCTCCCGCTGCTCAGATTCGCCCTGTGCTCAGGCTCCCTGTGCTCACTCTCTCCCTGTGCTCACTTTCTCCCTGTGCTCACAGTCATGTTGTGCTCTCACTCTCTCCCTGTGCTCAGTCGCTCCCTGTGATCACTCTCTTCCTGTGCCCAGACTCTCCCCATGCTCAGACGCTCCCTGTGCTCAGTCTCTCCCCGTGCTCAGTTTCTCCCTGTGTTCCCTCACTCCCTGTGCTCAGTCTCTCCCCGTGCTCACTCTCTCCCTGTGCTCGCTCACTCCCTGTGCTCAGCCACTGAGTGCTGAACCTTTCTCTGCTCAGGTTTCCTGTGCACTGTCTCTCCCAGTGCTCTGTCTCTCCCAGGGCGCGGTCTCTCCCAGTGCTCAGTCTACCCCTGTGCTCACTCTCTCCTCGTGCTCACTCTCTCCCTGTGCTCACTCTCGCACTGTGCTCATTCTCTCACTGCTCGCTGTCTCCCTGTGCACACTCTCTCCCTGTGCTCCCTCTCTCCCTGTGCACAATCTCTCCCTTTGCTCAGTCTCTCCCTGTGCTCCCTCACTCCCTGTGCTCAGTCTCTCCCGCTGCTCAGATTCGCCCTGTGCACAGGCTCCCTGTACTCACTCTCTCCCTGTGCTCACTCTCTCCCTGTGCTCACTTTCTCCCTGTGTACACTCTCTCCTTGTGTGCACTCTGTCCCTGTTATCACTCTCTCCCTGTGCTCAGTCATCCTGTGCTCACTCTCTCCCTGTGCTCACTCTCACCGTGTGCTCACTCTCTCCCTGTGCTCACTCTCTCGCTGTGCTCACTCTCTCTCTGTGCTCGCTCTCTCCCTTTGCTCTTTCTCTCTCTCTGCTCACTCTCTCTCTGTGCTCAATCTCTCCCTGTGCTTTACCTCTCTCCCTGTGTTGAGACTCTCCCTGTGCTCAACCTCTCCCTGTGCTCAATCTCTCCCTGTGCTCAGACTCTCCTTGTGCTCAGACGCTCCCGGCGCTCAGTCTCTCCCTGTGCCCATTCTCTCCCTGTGCTCACTCTCTCCCTGTGCTCACTCTCACCCTGTGCTCAGACTGTCCCCGTGCTCAGACGCTCCATGTGCTCAGTCTCTCCCCGTGCTCAGTCTCTCTCTGTGCTCCCTCACTTCCTGTGCTCAGTCTCACCCGCTGGTCAGACTCGCCCTGTGCTCAGGCTCCCTTTGCTCATACTCTCCCTGTGCTCACTCTCTCTCTATGCTCACTCTCTCACTGTGCTCATTCTCTCACTACTCGCTGCCTCCCTGTGCTCACTCTCTCCCTGTGCTCGCTCACTCCCTGTGCTCAGCCACTCAGTGCTGAACCTTTCTCTGCTCAGGTTTCCTGTGCTCTGTCTCTCCCAGTGCTCTGTCTCTCCCAGTGCGCAGTCTCTCCCATTGCTCGGTCTACCCCAGTGCTCACTCTCTCGTCGTGCTCACTCTCTCCCCGTGCTCCCTCTCTCCCTGTGCACACTCTCTCCCTGTGCTCCCTCTCTCCCTGTGGTTAATCTCTCCCTTTGCTCAGTCTCACCCTGTGCTCCCTCACACCCTGTGCTCAGTCTCTCCCGTTGCTCAGATTCGCCCTGTGCTCAGGCTCCCTGTGCTCACTCTCTCCCTGTGCTCACTCTCTCCTTGTGCTCACAGTCATGTTGTGCTCTCTCTCTCTCCCTGTGCTCAGTCGCTCCCTGTGCTCACTCTCTTCCTGTGCCGAGACTCTCCCCATGCTCAGACGCTCCCTGTGCTCAGTCTCTCCCCGTGCTCAGTTTCTCTCTGTGCTCCCTCACTCCCTGTGCTCAGTCTCTCCCCGTGCTCACTCTCTCCCTGTGCTCGCTCACTCCCTGTGCTCAGCCACTGAGTGCTGAACCTTTCTCTGCTCAGGTCTCCTGTGCTATGTCTCTCCCAGTGCTCTGTCTCTCCAGGGCGCGGTCTCTCCCAGTGCTCGGTCTACCCCTGTGCTCACTCTCTCCTCGTGCTCACTCTCTCCCTGTGCTCACTCTCGCACTGTGCTCATTCTCTCACTGCTCGCTGTCTCCCTGTGCACACTCTCTCCCTGTGCTCCCTCTCACCCTGTGCACAATCTCTCCCTTTGCTCAGTCTCTCCCTGTGCTCCCTCACTCCCTGTGCTCAGTCTCTCCCGCTGCTCAGATTCGCCCTGTGCTCAGGCTCCCTGTACTCACTCTCTCCCTGTGCTCACTCTCTCCCTGTGCTCACTCTCTCCCTGTGTACACTCTCTCCTTGTGTGCACTCTCTCCCTGTTATCACTCTCTCCCTGTGCTCAGACACCCTGTGCTCACTCTCTCCCTGTGCTCACTCTCACCGTGTGCTCACTCTCTCCCTGTGCTCACTCTCCCTGTGCTCACTCTCTCGCTGTGCTCACTCTCTCCCTGTGCTCAGTCTCTCCCGCTGCTCAGATTCGCCCTGTGCTCAGGCTCCCTGTGCTCACTCTCTCCTTGTGCTCACTCTCTCCCTGTGCTCACTCTCTCCCTGTGTACACTCTCTCCTTGTGTACACTCTCTCCCTATTATCACTCTCTCCCTGTGCTCAGTCTCCCTGTGCTCAGTCTCCCTGTGCTCACGCTCTCCCTGTGCTCACTCTCTCCCTGTGCACTGTCTCTCCCTGTGCTCAGTCACTCCCAGTGCTCTGTTTCTCGCAGTGTTCTGTCCCTCCCTGTGCTCAGTCTCGCCCTGTGTTCCACCACTCAGTGCTGAATATTTCTGTGCTCAGGCTTCCTGTGCTCAGTCTCCCCCAGTGCTCTGTCTCTCCCAGTTCTTGGTCTCTTCCAGTGCTCGGTTTACCCCTGTGCTCACTCTCTCCTCGTGCTCACTGTCTCCCCGTGCACACTCTCTCCCGTGCTCACTCACGCCCCGTGCTCAATCCCTCCCCGTGTTCACTCTGCCCGCATGCTCACACTCTACACGTGCTCACACTCCCCACGTGCTCACACTCTCCCCATGCACACTCTCGCTCCATGTGCTCACACTCTCCCCGTGCACACTCTTTCCTCGTGCTCACTCTCTCTCCGTGCTCACTCTATCCCTGTGCTCACACTCACACTCTCCCCGTGCTCATTCTCTCCCTGTGCTCACTCTCTCCCTGTGCTCACTCTCTCGCTGTGCTCACACTCTCCCTGTGCTCACTCTCTCCCTGTGCTCCCTCTCTCACTGTGCTCACTCTCTCCCTGTGCTCACTCTCAATCTCTCCCCGTGCTCAGTCTCTCCCTGTGCGCACTCACTCGCTGTTCTCACTCTCTCTCAGTGCTCACTCTCTTCCTGTGCTCACTCTCCTTCTCACTGTGCTCAGTCTGTCCCTGTGCTCAGTCTCTCCCTGTGCTCAGTCTCTCCCTGTGCTCACTCACTCCCTATGCTCACTCTCTCCCTGTGCTCACTCTCCCTCTCACTGTGCTCAGTCTGTCCCTGTGTTCAGTCTCTCCCTGTGGTCAGTCTCTCCCTGTGCTCAGTCTCTCCCTGTGCTCGCACTCTGCCTGTGCTCGGTCTCTCCCTGTGATCATTTTCTCCCTTTGCTCAGATTCACCGTGTGCTCATTCTCTCCCTGAGTCACTCTCTCACTGTGTTCAGTCGCTTCCTGTGCTAAGTCTCTCCCTGTGCTCACTCTCTCACTGTGCTCACTCTCTCTCTGTGCTCACTGTCTCCCTGTGCTCTCTCTCTCTCCCTGTGCACACTCTCTCCTTGTGCTCACTCTCTCCCTGTGCTCACTCCCTCCCTGTGCTCACTCTCTCCGTGTGCTCACTCTCTCCCAGTGCTCACAGTCATGTTGTGCTCTCTCTCTCTCCCTGTGCTCAGTCGCTCCTGTGCTCACTCACTTCCTATGCCCAGACTCTCCCAATGCTCAGACGCTCCCTGTGCTCAGTCTCTCCCCATGCTCAGTCTCTCCATGTGCTCCCTCACTCCCTGTGCTCAGTCTCTCCCGCTGCTCAGATTCGCCCTGTGCTCAGGCTCCCTGTGCTCACTCTCTCCCTGTGCTCACTTTCTCCCTGTGCTCACAGTCATGTTGTGCTCTCACTCTCTCCCTGTGCTCAGTCGCTCCCTGTGATCACTCTCTTCCTGTGCCCAGACTCTCCCCATGCTCAGACGCTCCCTGTGCTCAGTCTCTCCCCGTGCTCAGTTTCTCCCTGTGTTCCCTCACTCCCTGTGCTCAGTCTCTCCCCGTGCTCACTCTCTCCCTGTGCTCGCTCACTCCCTGTGCTCAGCCACTGAGTGCTGAACCTTTCTCTGCTCAGGTTTCCTGTGCACTGTCTCTCCCAGTGCTCTGTCTCTCCCAGGGCGCGGTCTCTCCCAGTGCTCGGTCTACCCCTGTGCTCACTCTCTCCTCGTGCTCACTCTCTCCCTGTGCTCACTCTCGCACTGTGCTCATTCTCTCACTGCTCGCTGTCTCCCTGTGCACACTCTCTCCCTGTGCTCCCTCTCTCCCTGTGCACAATCTCTCCCTTTGCTCAGTCTCTCCCTGTGCTCCCTCACTCCCTGTGCTCAGTCTCTCCCGCTGCTCAGATTCGCCCTGTGCTCAGGCTCCCTGTACTCACTCTCTCCCTGTGCTCACTCTCTCCCTGTGCTCACTTTCTCCCTGTGTACACTCTCTCCTTGTGTGCACTCTGTCCCTGTTATCACTCTCTCCCTGTGCTCAGTCATCCTGTGCTCACTCTCTCCCTGTGCTCACTCTCACCGTGTGCTCACTCTCTCCCTGTGCTCACTCTCTCGCTGTGCTCACTCTCTCTCTGTGCTCGCTCTCTCCCTTTGCTCTTTCTCTCTCTCTGCTCACTCTCTCTCTGTGCTCAATCTCTCCCTGTGCTTTACCTCTCTCCCTGTGTTGAGACTCTCCCTGTGCTCAACCTCTCCCTGTGCTCAATCTCTCCCTGTGCTCAGACTCTCCCTGTGCTCAGACGCTCCCGGCGCTCAGTCTCTCCCTGTGCCCATTCTCTCCCTGTGCTCACTCTCTCCCTGTGCTCACTCTCACCCTGTGCTCAGACTGTCCCCGTGCTCAGACGCTCCATGTGCTCAGTCTCTCCCCGTGCTCAGTCTCTCTCTGTGCTCCCTCACTTCCTGTGCTCAGTCTCACCCGCTGGTCAGACTCGCCCTGTGCTCAGGCTCCCTTTGCTCATACTCTCCCTGTGCTCACTCTCTCTCTATGCTCACTCTCTCACTGTGCTCATTCTCTCACTACTCGCTGCCTCCCTGTGCTCACTCTCTCCCTGTGCTCGCTCACTCCCTGTGCTCAGCCACTCAGTGCTGAACCTTTCTCTGCTCAGGTTTCCTGTGCTCTGTCTCTCCCAGTGCTCTGTCTCTCCCAGTGCGCAGTCTCTCCCATTGCTCGGTCTACCCCAGTGCTCACTCTCTCGTCGTGCTCACTCTCTCCCCGTGCTCCCTCTCTCCCTGTGCACACTCTCTCCCTGTGCACCCTCTCTCCCTGTGGTTAATCTCTCCCTTTGCTCAGTCTCACCCTGTGCTCCCTCACACCCTGTGCTCAGTCTCTCCCGCTGCTCAGATTCGCCCTGTGCTCAGGCTCCCTGTGCTCACTCTCTCCCTGTGCTCACTCTCTCCTTGTGCTCACAGTCATGTTGTGCTCTCTCTCTCTCCCTGTGCTCAGTCGCTCCCTGTGCTCACTCTCTTCCTGTGCCGAGACTCTCCCCATGCTCAGACGCTCCCTGTGCTCAGTCTCTCCCCGTGCTCAGTTTCTCTCTGTGCTCCCTCACTCCCTGTGCTCAGTCTCTCCCCGTGCTCACTCTCTCCCTGTGCTCGCTCACTCCCTGTGCTCAGCCACTGAGTGCTGAACCTTTCTCTGCTCAGGTCTCCTGTGCTATGTCTCTCCCAGTGCTCTGTCTCTCCCAGGGCGCGGTCTCTCCCAGTGCTCGGTCTACCCCTGTGCTCACTCTCTCCTCGTGCTCACTCTCTCCCTGTGCTCACTCTCGCACTGTGCTCATTCTCTCACTGCTCGCTGTCTCCCTGTGCACACTCTCTCCCTGTGCTCCCTCTCACCCTGTGCACAATCTCTCCCTTTGCTCAGTCTCTCCCTGTGCTCCCTCACTCCCTGTGCTCAGTCTCTCCCGCTGCTCAGATTCGCCCTGTGCTCAGGCTCCCTGTACTCACTCTCTCCCTGTGCTCACTCTCTCCCTGTGCTCACTCTCTCCCTGTGTACACTCTCTCCTTGTGTGCACTCTCTCCCTGTTATCACTCTCTCCCTGTGCTCAGACACCCTGTGCTCACTCTCTCCCTGTGCTCACTCTCACCGTGTGCTCACTCTCTCCCTGTGCTCACTCTCCCTGTGCTCACTCTCTCGCTGTGCTCACTCTCTCCCTGTGCTCAGTCTCTCCCGCTGCTCAGATTCGCCCTGTGCTCAGGCTCCCTGTGCTCACTCTCTCCTTGTGCTCACTCTCTCCCTGTGCTCACTCTCTCCCTGTGTACACTCTCTCCTTGTGTACACTCTCTCCCTATTATCACTCTCTCCCTGTGCTCAGTCTCCCTGTGCTCAGTCTCCCTGTGCTCACGCTCTCCCTGTGCTCAATCTCTCCCTGTGCTCGGACACTGCCTGTGCTCGGTCTCTCCCTGTGATCATTTTCTCCCTTTGCTCAGACCACCCTCTGCTCATTCTCTCCCTGAGTCACTTTCTTCCTGTGTTCAGTCGCTTCCTGTGCTCAGTCTCTCCCTGTGCTCACTCTCTCACTGTGCTCGCTCTCTCCCGGTGCTCTCGCTCTCTCTGTGCTCACTCTCTCTTTCTGCTCACTCTCTCCCTGTGCTCTCTCTCTCTCGCTGTGCACACTCTCTCCTTGTGCTCACTCTCTCCCTGTGCTCACTCTCTCCCTGTGCTCACTCTCTCCGTGTGCTCACTCTCTCCCTGTGCTCACTGTCTCGTTGTGCTCTCTCTCTCTCCCTGTGCTCAGTCGCTCCGTTTGCACACTCTCACCCTGTGCTCAGATTCTCCCTGTGCTCCTTCACTCCCTGTGCTCAGTCTCTCCCGCTGGTCAGACTCGCCCTGTGTTCAGGCTCCATTTGCTCACACTCTCCCTGTGCTCACTCTCTCTCTGTGCTCACTCTCTCACTGTGCTCATTCTCTCTCTGCTCGGTGCCTCACTGTGCTCACTCTCTCCCTGTGCTCGCTCACTCCTTGTGCTCAGCCAGTCAGTGCTGAACCTTTCTCTGCTCAGGTTTCCTGTGCTCTGTCTCTCCCAGTGCTCTGTCTCTCCCAGTGCGCGGTCTCTCCCTGTGATCATTTTCTCCCTTTGCTCAGATTCACCGTGTGCTCATTCTCTCCCTGAGTCACTCTCTCACTGTGTTCAGTCGCTTCCTGTGATAAGCCTCTCCCTGTGCTCACTCTCTCACTGTGCTCACTTTCTCTCTGTGCTCACTGTCTCCCTGTGCTCTCTCTCTCTCCCTGTGCACACTCTCTCCTTGTGCTCACTCTCCCTGTGCTCACTCTCTCCCTGTGCTCACTCTCTCCGTGTGCTCACTCTCTCCCAGTGCTCACAGTCATGTTGTGCTCTCTCTCTCTCCCTGTGCTCAGTCGCTCCTGTGCTCACTCACTTCCTGTGCCCAGACTCTCCCAATGCTCAGACGCTCCGTGTGCTCAGTCTCTCCCCGTGCTCAGTCTCTCCCTGTGCTCCCTCACTCCCCGTGCTCAGAATCTCCCCGTGCTCGCCTTCTCCTCGTGCTCGCACTCACCCTGTGCTCACAGTCTCCCTGTGCTCCCTCTCTCGCCCTGTGCTCACTCTCTCCCTGTGCTCATTCTCTCCCTGTGCACATTCTCTCCCTGTGCTCACTCTCTCCCTGTGCTCAGTCTCTCCCACTGCTCAGACTCGCCCTGTGCTCAGGCTCCATTTGCTCACTTCTCCCTGTGCTCACTCTCTCACTGTGCTCATTCTCTCCCTGTGCACATTCTCTCCCTGTGCTCACTCTCTCCCTCTGCTCACTCTCTCCCTGTGCTCACTAACTCATATGCTCACTCTCTTCCTGTGCTCACTCTCTCTCTGTGCCGACTCTCACTCTTTCCCTGTGCTCACACTCTCCTTGTGCTCACGCTTTCCCCGTGCTCACTCTCTCCCCGTGCGCACTCTCTCACCGTGCTCACTCACTCCACGAGCTCACTTTCTCCCCGTGCTCACACTATCCCCGTTGTCACACTCTCCCCGTGCTCACTCTCTCCCAGTGCTCACTCTCTCCGTGTGCTCACTCTCACCCTGTGCTCATTCTCTCCCTGTGCTCACTCTCTCCCTCTGCTCATTCTCTCCCTGTGCTCACTCTCTCCCTCTGCTCATTCTCTCCCTGTGCTCACTCTCTCACTTGCTCACTCTCTCCCCATGCTGACTCTCTCCCCGTGCTCAGAATCTCCCCGTGCTCGCCTTCTCCTCGTGCTCGCACACTCCCTGTGCTCACTGTCTCCCTGTGCTCCGTCTCTCGCCCTGTGCTCACTCTCTCCCTGTGCTCACTCTCCCTCTCAATGTGCTCAGTCTGTCCCACTGCTCAGACTCGCCCTGTGCTCAGGCACCATTTGCTCACTTCTCCCTGTGCTCACTCTCTCACTGTGCTTATTCTCTCCCTGTGCACATTCTCTCCCTGTGCTCACTCTCTCCCTCTGCTCACTCTCTCCCTGTGCTCACTCTCTCATATGCTCACTCTCTTCCTATGCTCACTCTCTCTCTGTGCCGACTCTCACTCTTTCCCTGTGCTCACTCTCTCCTTGTGCTCACACTCTCCCCGTGCTCACTCTCTCCCCGTGCGCACTCTCTCACTGTGCTCACTCACTCCCCGAGCTCACTTTCTCCCCGTGATCACACTATCCCCGTTCTCACACTTTCCCCGTGCTCACTCTCTCCCCATGCTCACTCTCTCTCCGTGCTGACACTCTCCCCGTGCTCACTATCTCCCCGTGCTCACTCTCTCCCCGTGCTCACACTATCCCTGTGCTCACACTCTCCACGTGCTCTCTCTCTCCCCTGCTCACAGTCTCCTGGTGCTCTCTCTCTCTCCATGCTGACTCCCTCCCGTCCTCATTCTCTCCCCGTGCTCACTCTCTCCCTGTGCTCACTCTCACTCCAGCATGGTGCTCACTCTCTCCCTGTGCTCACTTCTCCCTGTGCTCAGTCTCTCCCTGTGCTCAGTCTCTCCCTGTGCTCACTCTCTCACTGTGGTCACATTCTCCCTGTGCACTCTCTATCTCCCTGTGCTGAGACTCTCCCTGTGTTCATTCTTCCTATGCTCAGACTCTCCCTGTGCTCTGTCTCTCAATGTGCACATTCGCACCCCGTGCTCACTCTCTCCCCGTGCTCACACTCTCCCTGACCTCACTCTCACCCCGTGCTCACTCTCCCCCCGTGCTCACTCTCTCCCCATACTCTCTCTCTCCCCGTGCTCACTCTCACCCGTGCTCACTCTCTCCCCGTGCTCACTCTCTCCCTGTGCTCACATTCTCCCCGTGCTCAAACTCTCCCCGTGCTAAGTCTATCCCCATGCTCACACTCTCCCCGTGCTCATACTCTCGCCGTGCTCACACTCTCCCCTTGCTCACTCTCTCCCCATGCTCACACTCTCCCCGTGATTACATTCTCCCCGTGCTCACTCTATCTCCGTGCTAACTCTCTCCCCGTCCTCACTCTCTCCTCATCCTCACTCTCTCCCCGTGCTCACTCTATCCCCGTCCTCACTCTCACTCTCTCCCTGTGCTCACTCTCTCCCTGTGCTCACTCTCTCCCTGTGCACTGTCTCTCCCTGTGCTCAGTCACTCCCAGTGCTCTGTTTCTCGCAGTGCTCTGTCCCTCCCTGTGCTCAGTCTCGCCCTGTGTTCCACCACTCAGTGCTGAATATTTCTGTGCTCAGGCTTCCTGTGCTCAGTCTCCCCCAGTGCTCTGTCTCTCCCAGTTCTTGGTCTCTTCCAGTGCTCGGTTTACCCCTGTGCTCACTCTCTCCTCGTGCTCACTGTCTCCCCGTGCACACTCTCTCCCGTGCTCACTCACGCCCCATGCTCAATCCCTCCCCGTGTTCACTCTGCCCGCATGCTCACACTCTCCACGTGCTCACACTCCCCACGTGCTCACACTCTCCCCGTGCACACACTCGCTCCATGTGCTCACACTCTCCCCGTGCACACTCTTTCCTCGTGCTCACTCTCTCTCCGTGCTCACTCTCTCCCTGTGCTCACACTCACACTCTCCCCGTGCTCATTCTCTCCCTGTGCTCACTCTC
This sequence comes from Pristiophorus japonicus, assembly GCF_044704955.1. NCBI lineage: Eukaryota > Metazoa > Chordata > Chondrichthyes > Pristiophoridae > Pristiophorus > Pristiophorus japonicus. The sequence goes on along the minus strand of NC_092011.1, from coordinate 22,926,802 downwards.
TCCCTGTGCTCACTCTCTCGCTGTGCTCACACTCTCCCTGTGCTCACTCTCTCCCTGTGCTCCCTCTCTCACTGTGCTCATCCTCTCCCTGTGCTCACTCTCAATCTCTCCCCGTGCTCACTCTCTCACTGTGCGCACTCACTCGCTGTTCTCACTCTCTCTCTGTGCTCACTCTCTTCCTGTGCTCACTCTCCCTCTCACTGTACTCAGTCTGTCCCTGTGCTCAGTCTCTCCCTGTGCTCAGTCTCTCCCTGTGCTCACTCTCTCCCTATGCTCACTCTCTCCCTGTGCTCACTCTCCCTCTCACTGTGCTCAGTCTGTCCCTGTGTTCAGTCTCTCCCTGTGGTCAGTCTCTCCCTGTGCTCAGTCTCTCCCTGTGCTCGCACTCTGCCTGTGCTCGGTCTCTCCCTGTGATCATTTTCTCCCTTTGCTCAGATTCACCGTGTGCTCATTCTCTCCCTGAGTCACTCTCTCACTGTGTTCAGTCGCTTCCTGTGCTAAGTCTCTCCCTGTGCTCACTCTCTCACTGTGCTTACTCTCTCTCTGTGCTCACTGTCTCCCTGTGCTCTCTCTCTCTCCCTGTGCACACTCTCTCCTTGTGCTCACTCTCTCCCTGTGCTCACTCCCTCCCTGTGCTCACTCTCTCCGTGTGCTCACTCTCTCCCAGTGCTCACAGTCATGTTGTGCTCTCTCTCTCTCCCTGTGCTCAGTCGCTCCTATGCTCACTCTCTTCCTGTGCCCAGACTCTCCCAATGCTCAGACGCTCCCTGTGCTCAGTCTCTCCCCATGCTCAGTCTCTCCATGTGCTCCCTCACTCCCTGTGCTCAGTCTCTCCCGCTGCTCAGATTCGCTCTGTGCTCAGGCTCCCTGTGCTCACTCTCTCCCTGTGCTCACTCTCTCCCTGTGCTCACAGTCATGTTCTGCTCTCTCTCTCTCCCTGTGCTCAGTCGCTCCCTGTGATCACTCTCTTCCTGTGCCCAGACTCTCCCCATGCTCAGACGCTCCCTGTGCTCAGTCTCTCCCCGTGCTCACTCTCTCCCTGTGCTCACTCTCCCTCTCACTGTGCTCAGTCTGTCCCTGTGCTCAGTCTCTCCCTGTGCTCAGTCTCTCCCTTTGCTCACTCTCTCCCTATGCTCACTCTCTCCCTGTGCTCACTCTCCCTCTCACTGAGCTCAGTCTGTCCCTGTGTTCAGTCTCTCCCTGTTCTCAGTCTCTCCCTGTGCTTAGTCTCTCCCTGTGCTCGGACTCTGCCTGTGCTCGGTCTCTCCCTGTGATCATTTTCTCCCTTTGCTCAGATTCACCGTGTGCTCATTCTCTCCCTGAGTCACTCTCTCACTGTGTTCAGTCGCTTCCTGTGCTAAGCCTCTCCCTGTGCTCACTCTCTCACTGTGCTCACTTTCTCTCTGTGCTTACTGTCTCCCTGTGCTCTCTCTCTCTCCCTGTGCACACTCTCTCATTTTGCTCACTCTCTCCCTGTGCTCAGTCTCTCCCTGTGCTCAGTCTCTCCCTGTGCTCACTCTCTCCCTATGCTCACTCTCTCCCTGTGCTCACTCTCCCTCTCACTGTGCTCAGTCTGTCCCACTGCTCAGACTCACCCTGTGCTCAGGCACCATTTGCTCACTTCTCCCTGTGCTCACTCTCTCATGTGCTCATTCTCTCCCTGTGCACATTCTCTCCCTGTGCTCACTCTCTCCCTCTGCTCACTCTCTCCCTGTACTCACTCTCTCATATGCTCACTCTCTTCCTATGCTCACTCTCTCTTGTGCCGACTCTCACTCTTTCCCTGTGCTCACTCTCTCCTTGTGCTCACACTCTCCCCGTGCTCACTCTCTCCCCGTGCGCACTCTCTCACTGTGCTCACTCACTCCCCGAGCTCACTTTCTCCCCGTGATCACACTATCCCCGTTCTCACACTTTCCCCGTGCTCACTCTCTCCCCATGCTCACTCTCTCTCCGTGCTGACTCTCTCCCCGTGCTCACTATCTCCCCGTGCTCACTCTCTCCCCGTGCTCACACTATCCCCGTGCTCACACTCTCCACGTGCTCTCTCTCTCCCCTGCTCACAATCTCCTGGTGCTCTCTCTCTCTCCATGCTGACTCCCTCCCGTCCTCATTCTCTCCCCGTTCTCACTCTCTCCCTGTGCTCACTCTCACTCCAGCATGGTGCTCACTCTCTCCCTGTGCTCACTTCTCCCTGTGCTCAGTCTCTCCCTGTGCTCAGTCTCTCCCTGTGCTCACTCTCTCACTGTGGTCACATTCTCCCTGTGCACTCTCTATCTCCCTGTGCTGAGACTCTCCCTGTGTTCATTCTTCCTATGCTCAGACTCTCCCTGTGCTCTGTCTCTCAATGTGCACATTCGCACCCCGTGCTCACTCTCTCCCCGTGCTCATACTCTCCCTGATCTCACTCTCACCCCGTGCTCACTATCCCCCCGTGCTCACTCTCTCCCCATACTCTCTCTCTCCCCGTGCTCACTCTCACCCGTGCTCACTCTCTCCCCGTGCTCACTCTCTCCCTGTGCTCACATTCTCCCCGTGCTCAAACACTCCCCGTGCTAAGTCTATCCCCATGCTCACACTCTCCCCGTGCTCATACTCTCGCCGTGCTCACACTCTCCCCTTGCTCACTCTCTCCCCGTGCTCACACTCTCCCCGTGATTACATTCTCCCCGTGCTCACTCTATCTCCGTGCTAACTCTCTCCCCGTCCTCACTCTCTCCTCATCCTCACTCTCTCCCCGTGCTCACTCTATCCCCGTCCTCACTCTCACTCTCTCCCTGTGCTCACTCTCTCCCTGTGCTCACTCTCTCCCTGTGCACTGTCTCTCCCTGTGCTCAGTCACTCCCAGTGCTCTGTTTCTCGCAGTGTTCTGTCCCTCCCTGTGCTCAGTCTCGCCCTGTGTTCCACCACTCAGTGCTGAATATTTCTGTGCTCAGGCTTCCTGTGCTCAGTCTCCCCCAGTGCTCTGTCTCTCCCAGTTCTTGGTCTCTTCCAGTGCTCGGTTTACCCCTGTGCTCACTCTCTCCTCGTGCTCACTGTCTCCCCGTGCACACTCTCTCCCGTGCTCACTCACGCCCCGTGCTCAATCCCTCCCCGTGTTCACTCTGCCCGCATGCTCACACTCTACACGTGCTCACACTCCCCACGTGCTCACACTCTCCCCGTGCACACTCTCGCTCCATGTGTTCACACTCTCCCCGTGCACACTCTTTCCTCGTGCTCACTCTCTCTCCGTGCTCACTCTATCCCTGTGCTCACACTCACACTCTCCCCGTGCTCATTCTCTCCCTGTGCTCACTCTCTCCCTGTGCTCACTCTCTCGCTGTGCTCACACTCTCCCTGTGCTCACTCTCTCCCTGTGCTCCCTCTCTCACTGTGCTCACTCTCTCCCTGTGCTCACTCTCAATCTCTCCCCGTGCTCAGTCTCTCCCTGTGCGCACTCACTCGCTGTTCTCACTCTCTCTCAGTGCTCACTCTCTTCCTGTGCTCACTCTCCTTCTCACTGTGCTCAGTCTGTCCCTGTGCTCAGTCTCTCCCTGTGCTCAGTCTCTCCCTGTGCTCACTCTCTCCCTATGCTCACTCTCTCCCTGTGCTCACTCTCCCTCTCACTGTGCTCAGTCTGTCCCTGTGTTCAGTCTCTCCCTGTGGTCAGTCTCTCCCTGTGCTCAGTCTCTCCCTGTGCTCGCACTCTGCCTGTGCTCGGTCTCTCCCTGTGATCATTTTCTCCCTTTGCTCAGATTCACCGTGTGCTCATTCTCTCCCTGAGTCACTCTCTCACTGTGTTCAGTCGCTTCCTGTGCTAAGTCTCTCCCTGTGCTCACTCTCTCACTGTGCTCACTCTCTCTCTGTGCTCACTGTCTCCCTGTGCTCTCTCTCTCTCCCTGTGCACACTCTCTCCTTGTGCTCACTCTCTCCCTGTGCTCACTCCCTCCCTGTGCTCACTCTCTCCGTGTGCTCACTCTCTCCCAGTGCTCACAGTCATGTTGTGCTCTCTCTCTCTCCCTGTGCTCAGTCGCTCCTGTGCTCACTCACTTCCTATGCCCAGACTCTCCCAATGCTCAGACGCTCCCTGTGCTCAGTCTCTCCCCATGCTCAGTCTCTCCATGTGCTCCCTCACTCCCTGTGCTCAGTCTCTCCCGCTGCTCAGATTCGCCCTGTGCTCCGGCTCCCTGTGCTCACTCTCTCCCTGTGCTCACTTTCTCCCTGTGCTCACAGTCATGTTGTGCTCTCACTCTCTCCCTGTGCTCAGTCGCTCCCTGTGATCACTCTCTTCCTGTGCCCAGACTCTCCCCATGCTCAGACGCTCCCTGTGCTCAGTCTCTCCCCGTGCTCAGTTTCTCCCTGTGTTCCCTCACTCCCTGTGCTCAGTCTCTCCCCGTGCTCACTCTCTCCCTGTGCTCGCTCACTCCCTGTGCTCAGCCACTGAGTGCTGAACCTTTCTCTGCTCAGGTTTCCTGTGCACTGTCTCTCCCAGTGCTCTGTCTCTCCCAGGGCGCGGTCTCTCCCAGTGCTCAGTCTACCCCTGTGCTCACTCTCTCCTCGTGCTCACTCTCTCCCTGTGCTCACTCTCGCACTGTGCTCATTCTCTCACTGCTCGCTGTCTCCCTGTGCACACTCTCTCCCTGTGCTCCCTCTCTCCCTGTGCACAATCTCTCCCTTTGCTCAGTCTCTCCCTGTGCTCCCTCACTCCCTGTGCTCAGTCTCTCCCGCTGCTCAGATTCGCCCTGTGCTCAGGCTCCCTGTACTCACTCTCTCCCTGTGCTCACTCTCTCCCTGTGCTCACTTTCTCCCTGTGTACACTCTCTCCTTGTGTGCACTCTGTCCCTGTTATCACTCTCTCCCTGTGCTCAGTCATCCTGTGCTCACTCTCTCCCTGTGCTCACTCTCACCGTGTGCTCACTCTCTCCCTGTGCTCACTCTCTCGCTGTGCTCACTCTCTCTCTGTGCTCGCTCTCTCCCTTTGCTCTTTCTCTCTCTCTGCTCACTCTCTCTCTGTGCTCAATCTCTCCCTGTGCTTTACCTCTCTCCCTGTGTTGAGACTCTCCCTGTGCTCAACCTCTCCCTGTGCTCAATCTCTCCCTGTGCTCAGACTCTCCTTGTGCTCAGACGCTCCCGGCGCTCAGTCTCTCCCTGTGCCCATTCTCTCCCTGTGCTCACTCTCTCCCTGTGCTCACTCTCACCCTGTGCTCAGACTGTCCCCGTGCTCAGACGCTCCATGTGCTCAGTCTCTCCCCGTGCTCAGTCTCTCTCTGTGCTCCCTCACTTCCTGTGCTCAGTCTCACCCGCTGGTCAGACTCGCCCTGTGCTCAGGCTCCCTTTGCTCATACTCTCCCTGTGCTCACTCTCTCTCTATGCTCACTCTCTCACTGTGCTCATTCTCTCACTACTCGCTGCCTCCCTGTGCTCACTCTCTCCCTGTGCTCGCTCACTCCCTGTGCTCAGCCACTCAGTGCTGAACCTTTCTCTGCTCAGGTTTCCTGTGCTCTGTCTCTCCCAGTGCTCTGTCTCTCCCAGTGCGCAGTCTCTCCCATTGCTCGGTCTACCCCAGTGCTCACTCTCTCGTCGTGCTCACTCTCTCCCCGTGCTCCCTCTCTCCCTGTGCACACTCTCTCCCTGTGCTCCCTCTCTCCCTGTGGTTAATCTCTCCCTTTGCTCAGTCTCACCCTGTGCTCCCTCACACCCTGTGCTCAGTCTCTCCCGTTGCTCAGATTCGCCCTGTGCTCAGGCTCCCTGTGCTCACTCTCTCCCTGTGCTCACTCTCTCCTTGTGCTCACAGTCATGTTGTGCTCTCTCTCTCTCCCTGTGCTCAGTCGCTCCCTGTGCTCACTCTCTTCCTGTGCCGAGACTCTCCCCATGCTCAGACGCTCCCTGTGCTCAGTCTCTCCCCGTGCTCAGTTTCTCTCTGTGCTCCCTCACTCCCTGTGCTCAGTCTCTCCCCGTGCTCACTCTCTCCCTGTGCTCGCTCACTCCCTGTGCTCAGCCACTGAGTGCTGAACCTTTCTCTGCTCAGGTCTCCTGTGCTATGTCTCTCCCAGTGCTCTGTCTCTCCAGGGCGCGGACTCTCCCAGTGCTCGGTCTACCCCTGTGCTCACTCTCTCCTCGTGCTCACTCTCTCCCTGTGCTCACTCTCGCACTGTGCTCATTCTCTCAATGCTCGCTGTCTCCCTGTGCACACTCTCTCCCTGTGCTCCCTCTCACCCTGTGCACAATCTCTCCCTTTGCTCAGTCTCTCCCTGTGCTCCCTCACTCCCTGTGCTCAGTCTCTCCCGCTGCTCAGATTCGCCCTGTGCTCAGGCTCCCTGTACTCACTCTCTCCCTGTGCTCACTCTCTCCCTGTGCTCACTCTCTCCCTGTGTACACTCTCTCCTTGTGTGCACTCTCTCCCTGTTATCACTCTCTCCCTGTGCTCAGACACCCTGTGCTCACTCTCTCCCTGTGCTCACTCTCACCGTGTGCTCACTCTCTCCCTGTGCTCACTCTCCCTGTGCTCACTCTCTCGCTGTGCTCACTCTCTCCCTGTGCTCAGTCTCTCCCGCTGCTCAGATTCGCCCTGTGCTCAGGCTCCCTGTGCTCACTCTCTCCTTGTGCTCACTCTCTCCCTGTGCTCACTCTCTCCCTGTGTACACTCTCTCCTTGTGTACACTCTCTCCCTATTATCACTCTCTCCCTGTGCTCAGTCTCCCTGTGCTCAGTCTCCCTGTGCTCACGCTCTCCCTGTGCTCACTCTCTCCCTGTGCACTGTCTCTCCCTGTGCTCAGTCACTCCCAGTGCTCTGTTTCTCGCAGTGTTCTGTCCCTCCCTGTGCTCAGTCTCGCCCTGTGTTCCACCACTCAGTGCTGAATATTTCTGTGCTCAGGCTTCCTGTGCTCAGTCTCCCCCAGTGCTCTGTCTCTCCCAGTTCTTGGTCTCTTCCAGTGCTCGGTTTACCCCTGTGCTCACTCTCTCCTCGTGCTCACTGTCTCCCCGTGCACACTCTCTCCCGTGCTCACTCACGCCCCGTGCTCAATCCCTCCCCGTGTTCACTCTGCCCGCATGCTCACACTCTACACGTGCTCACACTCCCCACGTGCTCACACTCTCCCCATGCACACTCTCGCTCCATGTGCTCACACTCTCCCCGTGCACACTCTTTCCTCGTGCTCACTCTCTCTCCGTGCTCACTCTATCCCTGTGCTCACACTCACACTCTCCCCGTGCTCATTCTCTCCCTGTGCTCACTCTCTCCCTGTGCTCACTCTCTCGCTGTGCTCACACTCTCCCTGTGCTCACTCTCTCCCTGTGCTCCCTCTCTCACTGTGCTCACTCTCTCCCTGTGCTCACTCTCAATCTCTCCCCGTGCTCAGTCTCTCCCTGTGCGCACTCACTCGCTGTTCTCACTCTCTCTCAGTGCTCACTCTCTTCCTGTGCTCACTCTCCTTCTCACTGTGCTCAGTCTGTCCCTGTGCTCAGTCTCTCCCTGTGCTCAGTCTCTCCCTGTGCTCACTCACTCCCTATGCTCACTCTCTCCCTGTGCTCACTCTCCCTCTCACTGTGCTCAGTCTGTCCCTGTGTTCAGTCTCTCCCTGTGGTCAGTCTCTCCCTGTGCTCAGTCTCTCCCTGTGCTCGCACTCTGCCTGTGCTCGGTCTCTCCCTGTGATCATTTTCTCCCTTTGCTCAGATTCACCGTGTGCTCATTCTCTCCCTGAGTCACTCTCTCACTGTGTTCAGTCGCTTCCTGTGCTAAGTCTCTCCCTGTGCTCACTCTCTCACTGTGCTCACTCTCTCTCTGTGCTCACTGTCTCCCTGTGCTCTCTCTCTCTCCCTGTGCACACTCTCTCCTTGTGCTCACTCTCTCCCTGTGCTCACTCCCTCCCTGTGCTCACTCTCTCCGTGTGCTCACTCTCTCCCAGTGCTCACAGTCATGTTGTGCTCTCTCTCTCTCCCTGTGCTCAGTCGCTCCTGTGCTCACTCACTTCCTATGCCCAGACTCTCCCAATGCTCAGACGCTCCCTGTGCTCAGTCTCTCCCCATGCTCAGTCTCTCCATGTGCTCCCTCACTCCCTGTGCTCAGTCTCTCCCGCTGCTCAGATTCGCCCTGTGCTCAGGCTCCCTGTGCTCACTCTCTCCCTGTGCTCACTTTCTCCCTGTGCTCACAGTCATGTTGTGCTCTCACTCTCTCCCTGTGCTCAGTCGCTCCCTGTGATCACTCTCTTCCTGTGCCCAGACTCTCCCCATGCTCAGACGCTCCCTGTGCTCAGTCTCTCCCCGTGCTCAGTTTCTCCCTGTGTTCCCTCACTCCCTGTGCTCAGTCTCTCCCCGTGCTCACTCTCTCCCTGTGCTCGCTCACTCCCTGTGCTCAGCCACTGAGTGCTGAACCTTTCTCTGCTCAGGTTTCCTGTGCACTGTCTCTCCCAGTGCTCTGTCTCTCCCAGGGCGCGGTCTCTCCCAGTGCTCGGTCTACCCCTGTGCTCACTCTCTCCTCGTGCTCACTCTCTCCCTGTGCTCACTCTCGCACTGTGCTCATTCTCTCACTGCTCGCTGTCTCCCTGTGCACACTCTCTCCCTGTGCTCCCTCTCTCCCTGTGCACAATCTCTCCCTTTGCTCAGTCTCTCCCTGTGCTCCCTCACTCCCTGTGCTCAGTCTCTCCCGCTGCTCAGATTCGCCCTGTGCTCAGGCTCCCTGTACTCACTCTCTCCCTGTGCTCACTCTCTCCCTGTGCTCACTTTCTCCCTGTGTACACTCTCTCCTTGTGTGCACTCTGTCCCTGTTATCACTCTCTCCCTGTGCTCAGTCATCCTGTGCTCACTCTCTCCCTGTGCTCACTCTCACCGTGTGCTCACTCTCTCCCTGTGCTCACTCTCTCGCTGTGCTCACTCTCTCTCTGTGCTCGCTCTCTCCCTTTGCTCTTTCTCTCTCTCTGCTCACTCTCTCTCTGTGCTCAATCTCTCCCTGTGCTTTACCTCTCTCCCTGTGTTGAGACTCTCCCTGTGCTCAACCTCTCCCTGTGCTCAATCTCTCCCTGTGCTCAGACTCTCCCTGTGCTCAGACGCTCCCGGCGCTCAGTCTCTCCCTGTGCCCATTCTCTCCCTGTGCTCACTCTCTCCCTGTGCTCACTCTCACCCTGTGCTCAGACTGTCCCCGTGCTCAGACGCTCCATGTGCTCAGTCTCTCCCCGTGCTCAGTCTCTCTCTGTGCTCCCTCACTTCCTGTGCTCAGTCTCACCCGCTGGTCAGACTCGCCCTGTGCTCAGGCTCCCTTTGCTCATACTCTCCCTGTGCTCACTCTCTCTCTATGCTCACTCTCTCACTGTGCTCATTCTCTCACTACTCGCTGCCTCCCTGTGCTCACTCTCTCCCTGTGCTCGCTCACTCCCTGTGCTCAGCCACTCAGTGCTGAACCTTTCTCTGCTCAGGTTTCCTGTGCTCTGTCTCTCCCAGTGCTCTGTCTCTCCCAGTGCGCAGTCTCTCCCATTGCTCGGTCTACCCCAGTGCTCACTCTCTCGTCGTGCTCACTCTCTCCCCGTGCTCCCTCTCTCCCTGTGCACACTCTCTCCCTGTGCACCCTCTCTCCCTGTGGTTAATCTCTCCCTTTGCTCAGTCTCACCCTGTGCTCCCTCACACCCTGTGCTCAGTCTCTCCCGCTGCTCAGATTCGCCCTGTGCTCAGGCTCCCTGTGCTCACTCTCTCCCTGTGCTCACTCTCTCCTTGTGCTCACAGTCATGTTGTGCTCTCTCTCTCTCCCTGTGCTCAGTCGCTCCCTGTGCTCACTCTCTTCCTGTGCCGAGACTCTCCCCATGCTCAGACGCTCCCTGTGCTCAGTCTCTCCCCGTGCTCAGTTTCTCTCTGTGCTCCCTCACTCCCTGTGCTCAGTCTCTCCCCGTGCTCACTCTCTCCCTGTGCTCGCTCACTCCCTGTGCTCAGCCACTGAGTGCTGAACCTTTCTCTGCTCAGGTCTCCTGTGCTATGTCTCTCCCAGTGCTCTGTCTCTCCCAGGGCGCGGTCTCTCCCAGTGCTCGGTCTACCCCTGTGCTCACTCTCTCCTCGTGCTCACTCTCTCCCTGTGCTCACTCTCGCACTGTGCTCATTCTCTCACTGCTCGCTGTCTCCCTGTGCACACTCTCTCCCTGTGCTCCCTCTCACCCTGTGCACAATCTCTCCCTTTGCTCAGTCTCTCCCTGTGCTCCCTCACTCCCTGTGCTCAGTCTCTCCCGCTGCTCAGATTCGCCCTGTGCTCAGGCTCCCTGTACTCACTCTCTCCCTGTGCTCACTCTCTCCCTGTGCTCACTCTCTCCCTGTGTACACTCTCTCCTTGTGTGCACTCTCTCCCTGTTATCACTCTCTCCCTGTGCTCAGACACCCTGTGCTCACTCTCTCCCTGTGCTCACTCTCACCGTGTGCTCACTCTCTCCCTGTGCTCACTCTCCCTGTGCTCACTCTCTCGCTGTGCTCACTCTCTCCCTGTGCTCAGTCTCTCCCGCTGCTCAGATTCGCCCTGTGCTCAGGCTCCCTGTGCTCACTCTCTCCTTGTGCTCACTCTCTCCCTGTGCTCACTCTCTCCCTGTGTACACTCTCTCCTTGTGTACACTCTCTCCCTATTATCACTCTCTCCCTGTGCTCAGTCTCCCTGTGCTCAGTCTCCCTGTGCTCACGCTCTCCCTGTGCTCAATCTCTCCCTGTGCTCGGACACTGCCTGTGCTCGGTCTCTCCCTGTGATCATTTTCTCCCTTTGCTCAGACCACCCTCTGCTCATTCTCTCCCTGAGTCACTTTCTTCCTGTGTTCAGTCGCTTCCTGTGCTCAGTCTCTCCCTGTGCTCACTCTCTCACTGTGCTCGCTCTCTCCCGGTGCTCTCGCTCTCTCTGTGCTCACTCTCTCTTTCTGCTCACTCTCTCCCTGTGCTCTCTCTCTCTCGCTGTGCACACTCTCTCCTTGTGCTCACTCTCTCCCTGTGCTCACTCTCTCCCTGTGCTCACTCTCTCCGTGTGCTCACTCTCTCCCTGTGCTCACTGTCTCGTTGTGCTCTCTCTCTCTCCCTGTGCTCAGTCGCTCCGTTTGCACACTCTCACCCTGTGCTCAGATTCTCCCTGTGCTCCTTCACTCCCTGTGCTCAGTCTCTCCCGCTGGTCAGACTCGCCCTGTGTTCAGGCTCCATTTGCTCACACTCTCCCTGTGCTCACTCTCTCTCTGTGCTCACTCTCTCACTGTGCTCATTCTCTCTCTGCTCGGTGCCTCACTGTGCTCACTCTCTCCCTGTGCTCGCTCACTCCTTGTGCTCAGCCAGTCAGTGCTGAACCTTTCTCTACTCAGGTTTCCTGTGCTCTGTCTCTCCCAGTGCTCTGTCTCTCCCAGTGCGCGGTCTCTCCCTGTGATCATTTTCTCCCTTTGCTCAGATTCACCGTGTGCTCATTCTCTCCCTGAGTCACTCTCTCACTGTGTTCAGTCGCTTCCTGTGATAAGCCTCTCCCTGTGCTCACTCTCTCACTGTGCTCACTTTCTCTCTGTGCTCACTGTCTCCCTGTGCTCTCTCTCTCTCCCTGTGCACACTCTCTCCTTGTGCTCACTCTCCCTGTGCTCACTCTCTCCCTGTGCTCACTCTCTCCGTGTGCTCACTCTCTCCCAGTGCTCACAGTCATGTTGTGCTCTCTCTCTCTCCCTGTGCTCAGTCGCTCCTGTGCTCACTCACTTCCTGTGCCCAGACTCTCCCAATGCTCAGACGCTCCGTGTGCTCAGTCTCTCCCCGTGCTCAGTCTCTCCCTGTGCTCCCTCACTCCCCGTGCTCAGAATCTCCCCGTGCTCGCCTTCTCCTCGTGCTCGCACTCACCCTGTGCTCACAGTCTCCCTGTGCTCCCTCTCTCGCCCTGTGCTCACTCTCTCCCTGTGCTCATTCTCTCCCTGTGCACATTCTCTCCCTGTGCTCACTCTCTCCCTGTGCTCAGTCTCTCCCACTGCTCAGACTCGCCCTGTGCTCAGGCTCCATTTGCTCACTTCTCCCTGTGCTCACTCTCTCACTGTGCTCATTCTCTCCCTGTGCACATTCTCTACCTGTGCTCACTCTCTCCCTCTGCTCACTCTCTCCCTGTGCTCACTAACTCATATGCTCACTCTCTTCCTGTGCTCACTCTCTCTCTGTGCCGACTCTCACTCTTTCCCTGTGCTCACACTCTCCTTGTGCTCACGCTTTCCCCGTGCTCACTCTCTCCCCGTGCGCACTCTCTCACCGTGCTCACTCACTCCACGAGCTCACTTTCTCCCCGTGCTCACACTATCCCCGTTGTCACACTCTCCCCGTGCTCACTCTCTCCCAGTGCTCACTCTCTCCGTGTGCTCACTCTCACCCTGTGCTCATTCTCTCCCTGTGCTCACTCTCTCCCTCTGCTCATTCTCTCCCTGTGCTCACTCTCTCCCTCTGCTCATTCTCTCCCTGTGCTCACTCTCTCACTTGCTCACTCTCTCCCCATGCTGACTCTCTCCCCGTGCTCAGAATCTCCCCGTGCTCGCCTTCTCCTCGTGCTCGCACACTCCCTGTGCTCACTGTCTCCCTGTGCTCCGTCTCTCGCCCTGTGCTCACTCTCTCCCTGTGCTCACTCTCCCTCTCAATGTGCTCAGTCTGTCCCACTGCTCAGACTCGCCCTGTGCTCAGGCACCATTTGCTCACTTCTCCCTGTGCTCACTCTCTCACTGTGCTTATTCTCTCCCTGTGCACATTCTCTCCCTGTGCTCACTCTCTCCCTCTGCTCACTCTCTCCCTGTGCTCACTCTCTCATATGCTCACTCTCTTCCTATGCTCACTCTCTCTCTGTGCCGACTCTCACTCTTTCCCTGTGCTCACTCTCTCCTTGTGCTCACACTCTCCCCGTGCTCACTCTCTCCCCGTGCGCACTCTCTCACTGTGCTCACTCACTCCCCGAGCTCACTTTCTCCCCGTGATCACACTATCCCCGTTCTCACACTTTCCCCGTGCTCACTCTCTCCCCATGCTCACTCTCTCTCCGTGCTGACACTCTCCCCGTGCTCACTATCTCCCCGTGCTCACTCTCTCCCCGTGCTCACACTATCCCTGTGCTCACACTCTCCACGTGCTCTCTCTCTCCCCTGCTCACAGTCTCCTGGTGCTCTCTCTCTCTCCATGCTGACTCCCTCCCGTCCTCATTCTCTCCCCGTGCTCACTCTCTCCCTGTGCTCACTCTCACTCCAGCATGGTGCTCACTCTCTCCCTGTGCTCACTTCTCCCTGTGCTCAGTCTCTCCCTGTGCTCAGTCTCTCCCTGTGCTCACTCTCTCACTGTGGTCACATTCTCCCTGTGCACTCTCTATCTCCCTGTGCTGAGACTCTCCCTGTGTTCATTCTTCCTATGCTCAGACTCTCCCTGTGCTCTGTCTCTCAATGTGCACATTCGCACCCCGTGCTCACTCTCTCCCCGTGCTCACACTCTCCCTGACCTCACTCTCACCCCGTGCTCACTCTCCCCCCGTGCTCACTCTCTCCCCATACTCTCTCTCTCCCCGTGCTCACTCTCACCCGTGCTCACTCTCTCCCCGTGCTCACTCTCTCCCTGTGCTCACATTCTCCCCGTGCTCAAACTCTCCCCGTGCTAAGTCTATCCCCATGCTCACACTCTCCCCGTGCTCATACTCTCGCCGTGCTCACACTCTCCCCTTGCTCACTCTCTCCCCGTGCTCACACTCTCCCCGTGATTACATTCTCCCCGTGCTCACTCTATCTCCGTGCTAACTCTCTCCCCGTCCTCACTCTCTCCTCATCCTCACTCTCTCCCCGTGCTCACTCTATCCCCGTCCTCACTCTCACTCTCTCCCTGTGCTCACTCTCTCCCTGTGCTCACTCTCTCCCTGTGCACTGTCTCTCCCTGTGCTCAGTCACTCCCAGTGCTCTGTTTCTCGCAGTGCTCTGTCCCTCCCTGTGCTCAGTCTCGCCCTGTGTTCCACCACTCAGTGCTGAATATTTCTGTGCTCAGGCTTCCTGTGCTCAGTCTCCCCCAGTGCTCTGTCTCTCCCAGTTCTTGGTCTCTTCCAGTGCTCGGTTTACCCCTGTGCTCACTCTCTCCTCGTGCTCACTGTCTCCCCGTGCACACTCTCTCCCGTGCTCACTCACGCCCCATGCTCAATCCCTCCCCGTGTTCACTCTGCCCGCATGCTCACACTCTCCACGTGCTCACACTCCCCACGTGCTCACACTCTCCCCGTGCACACACTCGCTCCATGTGCTCACACTCTCCCCGTGCACACTCTTTCCTCGTGCTCACTCTCTCTCCGTGCTCACTCTCTCCCTGTGCTCACACTCACACTCTCCCCGTGCTCATTCTCTCCCTGTGCTCACTCTCTCCCTGTGCTCACTCTCTCGCTGTGCTCACACTCTCCCTGTGCTCACTCTCTCCCTGTGCTCCCTCTCTCACTGTGCTCATCCTCTCCCTGTGCTCACTCTCAATCTCTCCCCGTGCTCACTCTCTCCCTGTGCGCACTCACTCGCTGTTCTCACTCTCTCTCTGTGCTCACTCTCTTCCTGTGCTCACTCTCCCTCTCACTGTACTCAGTCTGTCCCTGTGCTCAGTCTCTCCCTGTGCTCAGTCTCTCCCTGTGCTCACTCTCTCCCTATGCTCACTCTCTCCCTGTGCTCACTCTCCCTCTCACTGTGCTCAGTCTGTCCCTGTGTTCAGTCTCTCCCTGTGGTCAGTCTCTCCCTGTGCTCAGTCTCTCCCTGTGCTCGCACTCTGCCTGTGCTCGGTCTCTCCCTGTGATCATTTTCTCCCTTTGCTCAGATTCACCGTGTGCTCATTCTCTCCCTGAGTCACTCTCTCACTGTGTTCAGTCGCTTCCTGTGCTAAGTCTCTCCCTGTGCTCACTCTCTCACTGTGCTTACTCTCTCTCTGTGCTCACTGTCTCCCTGTGCTCTCTCTCTCTCCCTGTGCACACTCTCTCCTTGTGCTCACTCTCTCCCTGTGCTCACTCCCTCCCTGTGCTCACTCTCTCCGTGTGCTCACTCTCTCCCAGTGCTCACAGTCATGTTGTGCTCTCTCTCTCTCCCTGTGCTCAGTCGCTCCTATGCTCACTCTCTTCCTGTGCCCAGACTCTCCCAATGCTCAGACGCTCCCTGTGCTCAGTCTCTCCCCATGCTCAGTCTCTCCATGTGCTCCCTCACTCCCTGTGCTCAGTCTCTCCCGCTGCTCAGATTCGCTCTGTGCTCAGGCTCCCTGTGCTCACTCTCTCCCTGTGCTCACTCTCTCCCTGTGCTCACAGTCATGTTCTGCTCTCTCTCTCTCCCTGTGCTCAGTCGCTCCCTGTGATCACTCTCTTCCTGTGCCCAGACTCTCCCCATGCTCAGACGCTCCCTGTGCTCAGTCTCTCCCCGTGCTCACTCTCTCCCTGTGCTCACTCTCCCTCTCACTGTGCTCAGTCTGTCCCTGTGCTCAGTCTCTCCCTGTGCTCAGTCTCTCCCTTTGCTCACTCTCTCCCTATGCTCACTCTCTCCCTGTGCTCACTCTCCCTCTCACTGAGCTCAGTCTGTCCCTGTGTTCAGTCTCTCCCTGTTCTCAGTCTCTCCCTGTGCTTAGTCTCTCCCTGTGCTCGGACTCTGCCTGTGCTCGGTCTCTCCCTGTGATCATTTTCTCCCTTTGCTCAGATTCACCGTGTGCTCATTCTCTCCCTGAGTCACTCTCTCACTGTGTTCAGTCGCTTCCTGTGCTAAGCCTCTCCCTGTGCTCACTCTCTCACTGTGCTCACTTTCTCTCTGTGCTTACTGTCTCCCTGTGCTCTCTCTCTCTCCCTGTGCACACTCTCTCATTGTGCTCACTCTCTCCCTGTGCACATTCTCTCCCTGTGCTCACTCTCTCCCTCTGCTCACTCTCTCCCTGTGCTCACTAACTCATATGCTCACTCTCTTCCTGTGCTCACTCTCTCTCTGTGCCGACTCTCACTCTTTCCCTGTGCTCACACTCTCCTTGTGCTCACGCTTTCCCCGTGCTCACTCTCTCCCCGTGCGCACTCTCTCACCGTGCTCACTCACTCCCCGAGCTCACTTTCTCCCCGTGCTCACACTATCCCCGTTGTCACACTCTCCCCGTGCTCACTCTCTCCCAGTGCTCACTCTCTCCGTGTGCTCACTCTCACCCTGTGCTCATTCTCTCCCTGTGCTCACTCTCTCCCTCTGCTCATTCTCTCCCTGTGCTCACTCTCTCCCTCTGCTCATTCTCTCCCTATGCTCACTCTCTCACTTGCTCACTCTCTCCCCATGCTGACTCTCTCCCCGTGCTCAGAATCTCCCCGTGCTCGCCTTCTCCTCGTGCTCGCACTCTCCCTGTGCTCACTGTCTCCCTGTGCTCCGTCTCTCGCCCTGTGCTCACTCTCTCCCTGTGCTCACTCTCCCTCTCAATGTGCTCAGTCTGTCCCACTGCTCAGACTCGCCCTGTGCTCAGGCACCATTTGCTCACTTCTCCCTGTGCTCACTCTCTCACTGTGCTTATTCTCTCCCTGTGCACATTCTCTCCCTGTGCTCACTCTCTCCCTCTGCTCACTCTCTCCCTGTGCTCACTCTCTCATATGCTCACTCTCTTCCTATGCTCACTCTCTCTCTGTGCCGACTCTCACTCTTTCCCTGTGCTCACTCTCTCCTTGTGCTCACACTCTCCCCGTGCTCACTCTCTCCCCGTGCGCACTCTCTCACTATGCTCACTCACTCCCCGAGCTCACTTTCTCCCCGTGATCACACTATCCCCGTTCTCACACTTTCCCCGTGCTCACTCTCTCCCCATGCTCACTCTCTCTCCGTGCTGACTCTCTCCCCGTGCTCACTATCTCCCCGTGCTCACTCTCTCCCCGTGCTCACACTATCCCTGTGCTCACACTCTCCACGTGCTCTCTCTCTCCCCTGCTCACAGTCTCCTGGTGCTCTCTCTCTCTCCATGCTGACTCCCTCCCGTCCTCATTCTCTCCCCGTGCTCACTCTCTCCCTGTGCTCACTCTCACTCCAGCATGGTGCTCACTCTCTCCCTGTGCTCACTTCTCCCTGTGCTCAGTCTCTCCCTGTGCTCAGTCTCTCCCTGTGCTCACTCTCTCACTGTGGTCACATTCTCCCTGTGCACTCTCTATCTCCCTGTGCTGAGACTCTCCCTGTGTTCATTCTTCCTATGCTCAGACTCTCCCTGTGCTCTGTCTCTCAATGTGCACATTCGCACCCCGTGCTCACTCTCTCCCCGTGCTCACACTCTCCCTGATCTCACTCTCACCCCGTGCTCACTCTCCCCCCGTGCTCACTCTCTCCCCATACTCTCTCTCTCCCCGTGCTCACTCTCACCCGTGCTCACTCTCTCCCCGTGCTCACTCTCTCCCTGTGCTCACATTCTCCCCGTGCTCAAACTCTCCCCGTGCTAAGTCTATCCCCATGCTCACACTCTCCCCGTGCTCATACTCTCGCCGTGCTCACACTCTCCCCTTGCTCACTCTCTCCCCGTGCTCACACTCTCCCCGTGATTACATTCTCCCCGTGCTCACTCTATCTCCGTGCTAACTCTCTCCCCGTCCTCACTCTCTCCTCATCCTCACTCTCTCCCCGTGCTCACTCTATCCCCGTCCTCACTCTCACTCTCTCCCTGTGCTCACTCTCTCCCTGTGCTCACTCTCTCCCTGTGCACTGTCTCTCCCTGTGCTCAGTCACTCCCAGTGCTCTGTTTCTCGCAGTGCTCTGTCCCTCCCTGTGCTCAGTCTCGCCCTGTGTTCCACCACTCAGTGCTGAATATTTCTGTGCTCAGGCTTCCTGTGCTCAGTCTCCCCCAGTGCTCTGTCTCTCCCAGTTCTTGGTCTCTTCCAGTGCTCGGTTTACCCCTGTGCTCACTCTCTCCTCGTGCTCACTGTCTCCCCGTGCACACTCTCTCCCGTGCTCACTCACGCCCCATGCTCAATCCCTCCCCGTGTTCACTCTGCCCGCATGCTCACACTCTCCACGTGCTCACACTCCCCACGTGCTCACACTCTCCCCGTGCACACACTCGCTCCATGTGCTCACACTCTCCCCGTGCACACTCTTTCCTCGTGCTCACTCTCTCTCCGTGCTCACTCTCTCCCTGTGCTCACACTCACACTCTCCCCGTGCTCATTCTCTCCCTGTGCTCACTCTCTCCCTGTGCTCACTCTCTCGCTGTGCTCACACTCTCCCTGTGCTCACTCTCTCCCTGTGCTCCCTCTCTCACTGTGCTCATCCTCTCCCTGTGCTCACTCTCAATCTCTCCCCGTGCTCACTCTCTCCCTGTGCGCACTCACTCGCTGTTCTCACTCTCTCTCTGTGCTCACTCTCTTCCTGTGCTCACTCTCCCTCTCACTGTGCTCAGTCTGTCCCTGTGCTCAGTCTCTCCCTGTGCTCAGTCTCTCCCTGTGCTCACTCTCTCCCTATGCTCACTCTCTCCCTGTGCTCACTCTCCCTCTCACTGTGCTCAGTCTGTCCCTGTGTTCAGTCTCTCCCTGTGGTCAGTCTCTCCCTGTGCTCAGTCTCTCCCTGTGCTCGCACTCTGCCTGTGCTCGGTCTCTCCCTGTGATCATTTTCTCCCTTTGCTCAGATTCACCGTGTGCTCATTCTCTCCCTGAGTCACTCTCTCACTGTGTTCAGTCGCTTCCTGTGCTAAGTCTCTCCCTGTGCTCACTCTCTCACTGTGCTTACTCTCTCTCTGTGCTCACTGTCTCCCTGTGCTCTCTCTCTCTCCCTGTGCACACTCTCTCCTTGTGCTCACTCTCTCCCTGTGCTCACTCCCTCCCTGTGCTCACTCTCTCCGTGTGTTCACTCTCTCCCAGTGCTCACAGTCATGTTGTGCTCTCTCTCTCTCCCTGTGCTCAGTCGCTCCTATGCTCACTCTCTTCCTGTGCCCAGACTCTCCCAATGCTCAGGCGCTCCCTGTGCTCAGTCTCTCCCCATGCTCAGTCTCTCCATGTGCTCCCTCACTCCCTGTGCTCAGTCTCTCCCGCTGCTCAGATTCGCTCTGTGCTCAGGCTCCCTGTGCTCACTCTCTCCCTGTGCTCACTCTCTCCCTGTGCTCACAGTCATGTTCTGCTCTCTCTCTCTCCCTGTGCTCAGTCGCTCCCTGTGATCACTCTCTTCCTGTGCCCAGACTCTCCCCATGCTCAGACGCTCCCTGTGCTCAGTCTCTCCCCGTGCTCACTCTCTCCCTGTGCTCACTCTCCCTCTCACTGTGCTCAGTCTGTCCCTGTGCTCAGTCTCTCCCTGTGCTCAGTCTCTCCCTTTGCTCACTCTCTCCCTATGCTCACTCTCTCCCTGTGCTCACTCTCCCTCTCACTGAGCTCAGTCTGTCCCTGTGTTCAGTCTCTCCCTGTTCTCAGTCTCTCCCTGTGCTTAGTCTCTCCCTGTGCTCGGACTCTGCCTGTGCTCGGTCTCTCCCTGTGATCATTTTCTCCCTTTGCTCAGATTCACCGTGTGCTCATTCTCTCCCTGAGTCACTCTCTCACTGTGTTCAGTCGCTTCCTGTGCTAAGCCTCTCCCTGTGCTCACTCTCTCACTGTGCTCACTTTCTCTCTGTGCTTACTGTCTCCCTGTGCTGTCTCTCTCTCCCTGTGCACACTCTCTCATTGTGCTCACTCTCTCCCTGTGCTCACTCTCTCCCTGTGCTCACTCTCTCCGTGTGCTCACTCTCTCCCAGTGCTCACAGTCATGTTGTGCTCTCTCTCTCTCCCTGTGCTCAGTCGCTCCTGTGCTCACTCACTTCCTGTGCCCAGACTCTCCCAATGCTCAGACGCTCCCTGTGCTCAGCCTCTCCCCGTGCTCAGTCTCTCCCTGTGCCCCCTCACTCCCTGTGCTCAGTCTCTCCCCGTGCTCACTCTCTCCCTGTGCTCGCTCACTCCCTGTGCTCAGCCACTGAGTGCTGAACCTTTCTCTGCTCAGGTTTCCTGTGCTCTGTCTCTCCCAGTGCTCTGTCTCTCCCAGGGCGCGGCCTCTCCCAGTGCTCGGTCTACCACTGTGCTCACTCTCTCCTCGTGCTCACTCTCTCCCTGTGCTCACTCTCGCACTGTGCTCATTCTCTCACTGCTCGCTGTCTCCCTGTGCACACTCTCTCCCTTTGCTCCCTCTCTCCCTGTGCACAATCTCTCCCTTTGCTCAGTCTCTCCCTGTGCTCCCTCACTCCCTGTGCTCAGTCTCTCCCGCTGCTCAGATTCGCCCTGTGCTCAGGCTTCCTGTACTCACTCTCTCCCTGTGCTCACTCTCTCCCTGTGCTCACTCTCTCCCTGTGTACACTCTCTCCTTATGTGCACTCTCTCCCTGTTATCACTCTCTCCCTGTGCTCAGTCACCCTGTGCTCACTCTCTCCCTGTGCTCACTCTCACCGTGTGCTCACTCTCTCCCTGTGCTCTCTCTCCCTGTGCTCACTCTCTCGCTGTGCTCACTCTCTCCCTGTGCTCACTCTCTCACTGTGCTCGCTCTCTCGCTGTGCTCTTTCTCTCTCTCTGCTCACTCTCTCTCTGTGCTCAATCTCTCCCTGTGCTTTCCCTCTCTCCCTGTGTTGAGACTCTCCCTGTGCTCAGCCTCTCCCTGTGCTCACTCTCTCCCTGTGCTCAGACTCTCCCTGTGCTCAGACGCTCCCGGCGCTCAGTCTCTCCCTGTACCCATTCTCTCGCTGTGCTCACTCTCTCCCTGTGCTCACTCTCTCACTGTGCTCGCTCTCTCGCTGTGCTCTTTCTCTCTCTCTGCTCACTCTCTCTCTGTGCTCAATCTCTCCCTGTGCTTTCCCTCTCTCCCTGTGTTGAGACTCTCCCTGTGCTCAGCCTCTCCCCGTACTCAGTCTCTCCCTGTGCTCCCTCACTCCCTGTGCTCAGTCTCACCCGCTGGTCAGACTCGCCCTGTGCTCAGGCTCCCTTTGCTCATACTCTCCCTGTGCTCACTCTCTCTCTATGCTCACTCTCTCACTGTGCTCATTCTCTCACTGCTCGCTGCCTCCCTGTGCTCACTCTCTCCCTGTGCTCGCTCACTCCCTGTGCTCAGCCACTCAGTGCTGAACCTTTCTCTGCTCAGGTTAACTGTGCTCTGTCTCTCCCAGTGCTCTGTCTCTCCCAGTGCGCAGTCTCTCCCATTGCTCGGTCTACCCCAGTGCTCACTCTCTCGTCGTGCTCACTCTCACCCTGTGCTCATTCTCTCCCTGTGCTCACTCTCTCCCTCTGCTCATTTTCTCCCTGTGCTCACTCTCTCCCTCTGCTCATTCTCTCCCTGTGCTCACTTTCTCACTTGCTCACTCTCTCCCCGTGCTGACTCTCTCCCCGTGCTCAGAATCTCCCCGTGCTCGCCTTCTCCTCGTGCTCGCACTCACCCTGTGCTCACTGTCTCCCTGTGCTCCCTCTCTCGCCCTGTGCTCACTCTCTCCCTGTGCTCACTCTTTCCCCGTGCTCAGTCTCTCTCTGTGCTCTTCACTCCCTGTGCTCAGTCTCTCCCACTGCTCTGACTCGCCCTGTGCTCAGGCTCCATTTGCTCACTTCTCCCTGTGCTCACTCTCTCACTGTGCTCATTCTCTCCCTGTGCACATTCTCTCCCTGTGCTCACTCTCTCCCTCTGCTCACTTTCTCCCTTTGCTCACTCTCTCATATGCTCACTCTCTTCCTGTGCTCACTCTCTCTCTGTGCCGACTCTCATCTTTCCCTGTGCTCACACTCTCCTTGTGCTCACGCTCTCCCCGTGCTCACTCTCTCCCCATGCGCACTCTCTCACCGTGCTCACTCACTCCCCGAGCTCACTCTCACCCTGTGCTCACACTATCCCCGTTCTCACACTCTCCCCGTGCTCACTCTCTCCCAGAGCTCACTCTCTCCCTCTGCTCATTCTATCCCTGTGCTCACTCTCTCACTTGCTCACTCTCTCCCCGTGCTGACTCTCTTCCCGTGCTCAGAATCTCCCCGTGCTCGCCTTCTCCTCGTGCTCGCACTCTCCCTGTGCTCACTGTCTCCCTGTGCTCCGTCTCTCGCCCTGTGCTCACTCTCTGCCTGTGCTCACTCTTTCCTCGTGCTCAGTCTCTCTCTGTGCTCCCTCACTCCCTGTGCTCAGTCTCTCCCACTGCTCAGACTCGCTCTGTGCTCAGGCTCCATTTGCTCACTTCTCCCTGTGCTCACTCTCTCACTGTGCTCATTCTCTCCCTGTGCACATTCTCTCCCTGTGCTCACTCTCTCCCTCTGCTCACTCTCTTCCTGTGCTCACTCTCTCTCTGTGCCGACTCTCACTCTTTCCCTGTGCTCACTCTCTCCTTGTGCTCACACTCTCCCCGTGCTCACTCTCTCCCCGTGCGCACTCTCTCACCGTGCTCACTCACTCCCCGAGCTCACTTTCTCCTCGTGATCACACTATCCCCGTTCTCACACTTTCCCCGTGCTCACTCTCTCCCCATGCTCACTCTCTCTCCGTGCTGACTCTCTCCCCGTGCTCACTGTCTCCCCGTGCTCACTCTCTCCCCGTGCTCACACTATCCCCGTGCTCACACACTCCACGTGCTCTCTCTCTCCCCTGCTCACAATCTCCTGGTGCTCTCTCTCTCTCCATGCTGACTCCCTCCCGTCCTCATTCTCTCCCCATGCTCACTCTCTCCCTGTGCTCACTCTCACTCCAGCATGGTGCTCACTCTCTCCCTGTGCTCACTTCTCCCTGTGCTCAGTCTCTCCCTGTGCTCAGTCTCTCCCTGTGCTCACTCTCCCCCGTGCTCACTCTCTCCCCATACTCTGTCTCTCCCCGTGCTGACTCTCACCTGTGCTCACTCTCTCCCCGTGCTCACTCTCTCCCTGTGCTCTGTCTCTCCCTGTGCTCAGTCGCTCCCAGTGCTCTGTTTCTCGCAGTGCTCTGTCCCTCCCTGTGCTCAGTCTCGCCCTGTGTTCCGCCACTCAGTGCTGATTATTTATGTGCTCAGGCTTCCTGTGCTCAGTCTCCCCCAGTGCTCTGTCTCTCCCAGTGCGTGGTCTCTTCCAGTGCTCGGTTTACCCCTGTGCTCACTCTCTCCTCGTGCTCACTGTCTCCCCGTGCACAATCTCTCCCGTGCTCACTCACGCCCCGTGCTCAATCCCTCCCCGTGTTCACTCTGCCCGCATGCTCACACTCTCCACGTGCTCACACTCCCCACGTGCTCACACTCTCCCCGTGCACACTCTCGCTCCATGTGCTCACACTCTCCCCGTGCACACTCTTTCCTCGTGCTCACTCTCTCTCCGTGCTCACTCTCTCCCTGTGCTCACAATCACACTCTCCCCGTGCTCACTCTCTCGCTGTGCTCACACTCTCTCTGTGCTCACTCTCTCCCTGTGCTCCCTCTCTCACTGTGCTCACTCTCTCCCTGTGCTCACTCTCAATCTCTCCCCGTGCTCACTCTCTCCCTGTGCGCACTCACTCGCTGTGCTCACTCTCTCCCTGTGCTCACTCTCCCTCTCACTGTGCTCAGTCTGTCCCTGAGCTCAGTCTCTCCCTGTGCTCAGTCTCTCCCTGTGCTCACTCTCTCCCTATGCTCACTCTCTCCCTGTGCTCACTCTCCCTCTCACTGTGCTCAGTCTGTCCCACTGCTCAGAATCACCCTGTGCTCAGGCACCATTTGCTCACTTCTCCCTGTGCTCACTCTCTCACTGTGCTCATTCTCTCCCTGTGCACATTCTCTCCCTGTGCTCACTCTCTCCCTCTGCTCACTCTCTCCCTGTACTCACTCTCTCATATGCTCACTCTCTTCCTGTGCTCACTCTCTCTTGTGCCGACTCTCACTCTTTCCCTGTGCTCACTCTCTCCTTGTGCTCACACTCTCCCTGTGCTCACTCTCTCCCCGTGCGCACTCTCTCACTGTGCTCACTCACTCCCCGAGCTCACTTTCTCCCCGTGATCACACTATCCCCGTTCTCACACTTTCCCCGTGCTCACTCTCTCCCCATGCTCACTCTCTCTCCGTGCTGACTCTCTCCCCGTGCTCACTATCTCCCCGTGCTCACTCTCTCCCCGTGCTCACACTATCCCCGTGCTCACACTCTCCACGTGCTCTCTCTCTCCCCTGCTCACAATCTCCTGGTGCTCTCTCTCTCTCCATGCTGACTCCCTCCCGTCCTCATTCTCTCCCCATTCTCACTCTCTCCCTGTGCTCACTCTCACTGCAGCATGGTGCTCACTCTCTCCCTGTGCTCACTTCTCCCTGTGCTCAGTCTCTCCCTGTGTTCAGTCTCTCTCTGTGCTCACTCTCTCACTGTGGTCACATTCTCCCTGTGCACACTCTATCTCCCTGTGCTGAGACTCTCCCTGTGTTCATTCTTCCTATGCTCAGACTCTCCCTGTGCTCTGTCTCTCAATGTGCACATTCGCACCCCGTGCTCACTCTCTCCCCGTGCTCACACTCTCCCTGATCTCACTCTCACCCCGTGCTCACTCTCCCCCCGTGCTCACTCTCTCCCCATACTCTCTCTCTCCCCGTGCTCACTCTCACCCGTGCTCACTCTCTCCCCGTGCTCACTCTCTCCCTGTGCTCACATTCTCCCCGTGCTCAAACTCTCCCCGTGCTAAGTCTATCCCCATGCTCACACTCTCCCCGTGCTCATACTCTCGCCGTGCTCACACTCTCCCCTTGCTCACTCTCTCCCCGTGCTCACACTCTCCCCGTGATTACATTCTCCCCGTGCTCACTCTATCTCCGTGCTAACTCTCTCCCCGTCCTCACTCTCTCCTCATCCTCACTCTCTCCCCGTGCACACTCTATCCCCGTCCTCACTCTCACTCTCTCCCTGTGCTCACTCTCTCCCTGTGCTCACTCTCTCCCTGTGCACTGTCTCTCCCTGTGCTTAGTCACTCCCAGTGCTCTGTTTCTCGCAGTGCTCTGTCCCTCCCTGTGCTCAGTCTCGCCCTGTGTTCCACCACTCAGTGCTGAATATTTCTGTGCTCAGGCTTCCTGTGCTCAGTCTCCCCCAGTGCTCTATCTCTCCCAGTTCTTGGTCTCTTCCAGTGCTCGGTTTACACCTGTGCTCACTGTCTCCTCGTGCTCACTGTCTCCCCGTGCACACTCTCTCCCGTGCTCACTCACGCCCCGTGCTCAATCCCTCCCCGTGTTCACTCTGCCCGCATGCTCACACTCTCCACGTGCTCACACTCCCCACGTGCTCACACTCTCCCCGTGCACACTCTCGCTCCATGTGCTCACACTCTCCCCGTGCACACTCTTTCCTCGTGCTCACTCCCTCTCCGTGCTCACTCTATCCCTGTGCTCACACTCACACTCTCCCCGTGCTCATACTCTCCCTGTGCTCACTCTCTCCCTGTGCTCACTCTCTCGCTGTGCTCACACTCTCCCTGTGCTCACTCTCTCCCTGTGCTCCCTCTCTCACTGTGCTCACTCTCTCCCTGTGCTCACTCTCAATCTCTCCCCGTGCTCACTCTCTCCCTGTGCGCACTCACTCGCTGTTCTCACTCTCTCTCAGTGCTCACTCTCTTCCTGTGCTCACTCTCCTTCTCACTGTGCTCAGTCTGTCCCTGTGCTCAGTCTCTCCCTGTGCTCAGTCTCTCCCTGTGCTCACTCTCTCCCTATGCTCACTCTCTCCCTGTGCTCACTCTCCCTCTCATGTGCTCAGTCTGTCCCTGTGTTCAGTCTCTCCCTGTGGTCAGTCTCTCCCTGTGCTCAGTCTCTCCCTGTGCTCGCACTCTGCCTGTGCTCGGTCTCTCCCTGTGATCATTTTCTCCCTTTGCTCAGATTCACCGTGTGCTCATTCTCTCCCTGAGTCACTCTCTCACTGTGTTCAGTCGCTTCCTGTGCTAAGTCTCTCCCTGTGCTCACTCTCTCACTGTGCTCACTCTCTCTGTGCTCACTGTCTCCCTGTGCTCTCTCTCTCTCCCTGTGCACACTCTCTCCTTGTGCTCACTCTCTCCCTGTGCTCACTCCCTCCCTGTGCTCACTCTCTCCGTGTGCTCACTCTCTCCCAGTGCTCACAGTCATGTTGTGCTCTCTCTCTCTCCCTGTGCTCAGTCGCTCCTGTGCTCACTCACTTCCTGTGCCCAGACTCTCCCAATGCTCAGACGCTCCCTGTGCTCAGTCTCTCCCCATGCTCAGTCTCTCCATGTGCTCCCTCACTCCCTGTGCTCAGTCTCTCCCGCTGCTCAGATTCGCCCTGTGCTCAGGCTCCCTGTGCTCACTCTCTCCCTGTGCTCACTTTCTCCCTGTGCTCACAGTCATGTTGTGCTCTCTCTCTCTCCCTGTGCTCAGTCGCTCCCTGTGATCACTCTCTTCCTGTGCCCAGATTCTCCCCATGCTCAGACGCTCCCTGTGCTCAGTCTCTCCCCGTGCTCAGTTTCTCCCTGTGTTCCCTCACTCCCTGTGCTCAGTCTCTCCCCGTGCTCACTCTCTCCCTGTGCTCGCTCACTCCCTGTGCTCAGCCACTGAGTGCTGAACCTTTCTCTGCTCAGGTTTCCTGTGCACTGTCTCTCCCAGTGCTCTGTCTCTCCCAGGGCGCGGTCTCTCCCAGTGCTCGGTCTACCCCTGTGCTCACTCTCTCCTCGTGCTCACTCTCTCCCTGTGCTCACTCTCGCACTGTGCTCATTCTCTCACTGCTCGCTGTCTCCCTGTGCACACTCTCTCCCTGTGCTCCCTCTCTCCCTGTGCACAATCTCTCCCTTTGCTCAGTCTCTCCCTGTGCTCCCTCACTCCCTGTGCTCAGTCTCTCCCGCTGCTCAGATTCGCCCTGTGCTCAGGCTCCCTGTACTCACTCTCTCCCTGTGCTCACTCTCTCCCTGTGCTCACTTTCTCCCTGTGTACACTCTCTCCTTGTGTGCACTCTGTCCCTGTTATCACTCTCTCCCTGTGCTCAGTCATCCTGTGCTCACTCTCTCCCTGTGCTCACTCTCACCGTGTGCTCACTCTCTCCCTGTGCTCACTCTCTCGCTGTGCTCACTCTCTCTCTGTGCTCGCTCTCTCCCATTGCTCTTTCTCTCTCTCTGCTCACTCTCTCTCTGTGCTCAATCTCTCCCTGTGCTTTCCCTCTCTCCCTGTGTTGAGACTCTCCCTGTGCTCAACCTCTCCCTGTGCTCAATCTCTCCCTGTGCTCAGACTCTCCCTGTGCTCAGACGCTCCCGGCACTCAGTCTCTCCCTGTGCCCATTCTCTCCCTGTGCTCACTCTCTCCCTGTGCTCACTCTCACCCTGTGCTCAGACTGTCCCCGTGCTCAGACGCTCCATGTGCTCAGTCTCTCCCCGTGCTCAGTCTCTCTCTGTGCTCCCTCACTTCCTGTGCTCAGTCTCACCCGCTGGTCAGACTCGCCCTGTGCTCATGCTCCCTTTGCTCATACTCTCCCTGTGCTCACTCTCTCTCTATGCTCACTCTCTCACTGTGCTCATTCTCTCACTGCTCGCTGCCTCCCTGTGCTCACTCTCTCCCTATGCTCGCTCACTCCCTGTGCTCAGCCACTCAGTGCTGAACCTTTCTCTGCTCAGGTTTCCTGTGCTCTGTCTCTCCCAGTGCTCTGTCTCTCCCAGTGCGCAGTCTCTCCCATTGCTCGGTCTACCCCAGTGCTCACTCTCTCGTCGTGCTCACTCTCTTCCCGTGCTACCTCTCTCCCTGTGCTCACTCTCGCATTGTGCTCATCCTCTACCTGCTCACTGTCTCCCTGTGCACACTCTCTCCCTGTGCTCCCTCTCTCCCTGTGCTTAATCTCTCCCTTTGCTCAGTCTCACCCTGTGCTCCCTCACACCCTGTGCTCAGTCTCTCCCGCTGCTCAGATTCGCCCTGTGCTCAGGCTCCCTGTGCTCACTCTCTCCCTGTGCTCACTCTCTCCTTGTGCTCACAGTCATGTTGTGCTCTCTCTCTCTCCCTGTGCTCAGTCGCTCCCTGTGCTCACTCTCTTCCTGTGCCGAGACTCTCCCCATGCTCAGACGCTCCCTGTGCTCAGTCTCTCCCCGTGCTCAGTTTCTCCCTGTGCTCCCTCACTCCCTGTGCTCAGTCTCTCCCCGTGCTCACTCTCTCCCTGTGCTCGCTCACTCCCTGTGCTGAGCCACTGAGTGCTGAACCTTTCTCTGCTCAGGTCTCCTGTGCTCTGTCTCTCCCAGTGCTCTGTCTCTCCCAGGGCGCGGTCTCTCCCAGTGCTCGGTCTACCCCTGTGCTCACTCTCTCCTCGTGCTCACTCTCTCCCTGTGCTCACTCTCGCACTGTACTCATTCTCTCACTGCTCGCTGTCTCCCTGTGCACACTCTCTCCCTGTGCTCCCTCTCACCCTGTGCACAATCTCTCCCTTTGCTCAGTCTCTCCCTGTGCTCCCTCACTCCCTGTGCTCATTCTCTCCCGCTGCTCAGATTCGCCCTGTGCTCAGGCTCCCTGTACTCACTCTCTCCCTGTGCTCACTCTCTCCCTGTGCTCACTCTCTCCCTGTGTACACTCTCTCCTTGTGTGCACTCTCTCCCTGTTATCACTCTCTCCCTGTGCTCAGACACCCTGTGCTCACTCTCTCCCTGTGCTCACTCTCACCGTGTGCTCACTCTCTCCCAGTGCTCACTCTCCCTGTGCTCACTCTCTCGCTGTGCTCACTCTCTCCCTGTGCTCAGTCTCTCCCGCTGCTCAGATTCGCCCTGTGCTCAGGCTCCCTGTGCTCACTCTCTCCTTGTGCTCACTCTCTCCCTGTGCTCACTCTCTCCCTGTGTACACTCTCTCCTTGTGTACACTCTCTCCCTATTATCACTCTCTCCCTGTGCTCAGTCTCCCTGTGCTCAGTCTCCCTGTGCTCACGCTCTCCCTGTGCTCAATCTCTCCCTGTGCTCGGACACTGCCTGTGCTCGGTCTCTCCCTGTGATCATTTTCTCCCTTTGCTCAGACCACCCTCTGCTCATTCTCTCCCTGAGTCACTTTCTTCCTGTGTTCAGTCGCTTCCTGTGCTCAGTCTCTCCCTGTGCTCACTCTCTCACTGTGCTCGCTCTCTCCCGGTGCTCTCGCTCTCTCTGTGCTCACTCTCTCTTTCTGCTCACTCTCTCCCTGTGCTCTCTCTCTCTCGCTGTGCACACTCTCTCCTTGTGCTCACTCTATCCCTGTGCTCACTCTCTCCCTGTGCTCACTCTCTCCGTGTGCTCACTCTCTCCCTGTGCTCACTGTCTCGTTGTGCTCTCTCTCTCTCCCTGTGCTCAGTCGCTCCGTGTGCACACTCTCACCCTGTGCTCAGATTCTCCCTGTGCTCCTTCACTCCCTGTGCTCAGTCTCTCCCGCTGGTCTGACTCGCCCTGTGTTCAGGCTCCATTTGCTCACACTCTCCCTGTGCTCACTCTCACTCTGTGCTCACTCTCTCACTGTGCTCATTCTCTCTCTGCTCGGTGCCTCACTGTGCTCACTCTCTCCCTGTGCTCGCTCACTCCTTGTGCTCAGCCAGTCAGTGCTGAACCTTTCTCTGCTCAGGTTTCCTGTGCTCTGTCTCTCCCAGTGCTCTGTCTCTCCCAGTGCGCGGTCTCTCCCAGTGCTCGGTCTACCCCTGTGCTCACTCTCTCCCTGTTCTCACTCTCTCCCTGTGCTCAGTGTTTACCTGTGCTCCCTCACTCCCTGTGCTCAGTCTCTCCCGCTGCTCATAACTCGCCCTGTGCTCAGGCTCCCTTTGCTCACACTCTCCCTGTGCTCACTCTCTCCCTGTTATCACTCTCGCACTGTGCTCATTCTCTCACTGCTCGCTGTCTCCCTGTGCTCACTCTCTCTCCATGCTCACTCTCTCCCGTGCTCACACTATCCCCGTGCTCACTCTCTCCCTTTGCTCAGACTCTCCCTGTGCTCACTCTCTCCCTGTGCTCACTCTCTCTCTGTGCTCCCTCTGTCTCCCTGTGCTCACTCTCTCCCTGTGCTCACTCTCTCCCTGTGCTCACTCTCTCACTGTGCTCTCTACTCTCTCCCTGTGCTCACTCTCTCAGTGTGCTCACTCTCTCTATGTGCTCACTCTCTCACTCTTTGCTGAGACTCTCCCTGTGCTCACTCTTTCGCTGTGCTCTCTCTCCCCCCGTGCTCACTCACTCCCCGTGCCCAATCCCTCCCCGTGTTCACTCTCTCCCCATGCTCATTCTCTCCCTGTGCGCAGTCTCGCTCCATGTGCTCACACTCTTCCCGTGCACACTCTTTACCTGTGCTCACACTCTCCCAGTGCTCACTCTCTCCCCGTGCTCACTCTCACTCTCGTCACGTGTTCACTCTTCCCATGTTCTCAGACACTCCCTGTGCTCACTCTGTCCCTGCGCTCACTGTCTCCCTGTGCTCATTCTCTCCCTGTTCTCCTTCACTCCCTGTGCTCACTCTCTCCCTGTGCTCTCTCTCTCTCCCTGTGCTCAATCGCTCCCTGTTCTCAGTCTCTCCCTGTGCTCTCTCTCTCTCCCTGTGCTCAGTCTCTCCCTGTGCTTAGTTTCTCCTATGTTCAGTCTCTCCCTGTGCTCAGTCTCTCCCTGTGCTCAGACCCTCCCCGTGCTCAATCACTCACTGTGCTCCCTCACTCCCTATGCTCCCTCTCTCCCTGTGCTCACTCTCTCCCTGTGCTAACTCTGTCACTGTGCTCTCTCTCTCATTGTGTTCGCTCTCTCCCTGTGCTCGGTATCTCCCTGCGCTCAGTCTCTCCCTCTGTTCGGTCTCTCCGTCTGCTCAGTCTCTCCTTGCGCTCAGTCTCTTCCTGTGCTTAATCTCTCTCTCCCTGTGCACTATCTCTCTCTCCCTGTGCTCACTCACTCCCTGTGCTCACTCTCTCTTCGTGCTCACGCTCGCTATATGTGCTCACACTCTCCCCGTGCACACTCTTTCCCCATGCTCACTCTCTCCCGTGCTCACACTATCCCCGTGCTCACTCTCTCCCTTTGCTCAGATTCTCCCTGTGCTCACTCTCTCCCTGTGCTCACTCTCTCTCTGTGCTCCCTCTGTCTCCCTGTGCTCACTTTATCCCTGTGCTCACTCTCTCCCTGTGCTCACTCTCTCCCTGTGCTCTCTCACTCTCTCCCTGTGCTCTCTCTCTCTCTCCCTGTGCTCAGTGTCTCCCTGTGCTCACTCTCTCACTGTGCTCACTCTCCCTCTGTGCTCACTCCCTCACTCTGTGCTGAGACTCTCCCTGTGCTCAGTCTCTCCCTGTGCTCACTCTCTCCCTGTGCTCAGACTCTCCCTGTGTTCACTCTTGCTGTGCTCAGATTCTCGCTGTGCTCAGACGCTCCCTGCGCTCAGTCTCTCCCTATGCTCCGTCTCTCCCAGTGCTCACTCTCTCCCTGTCCTCACTCTCTCCATCTACTCATTCTCGCTCTGTGCTCACACTCTCCCTGTGCTCATTGATTCCCGGAATTCACTCTCTCCCAGTGCTCACTCTCTCCGTGTGCTCACTCTCACCCTGTGCTCATTCTCTCCCTGTGCTCACTCTCTCCCTCGGCTCATTCTCTCCCTGTGCTCACTCTCTCCCTCTGCTCATTCTCTCCCTGTGCTCACTCTCTCACTTGCTCATTCTCTCCCTGTGCTCACTCTCTCCCTCTGCTCATTCTCTCCCTGTGCTCACTCTCTCACTTGCTCACACTCTCCCCGTGCTGACTCTCTCCCCGTGCTCAGAATCTCCCCGTGCTCGCCTTCTCCTCGTGCTCGCACTCTCCCTGTGCTCACTGTCTCCCTGTGCTCCCTCTCTCGCCCTGTGCTCACTCTCTCCCTGTGCTCACACTTTCCCCGTGCTCAGTCTCTCTTTGTGCTCCCTCACTCCCTGTGCTCAGTCTCTCCCACTGCTCAGAATCGCCCTGTGCTCAGGCTCCATTTGCTCACTTCTCCCTGTGCTCACTCTCTCACTGTGCTCATTCTCTCCCTGTGCACATTCTCTCCCTGTGCTCACTCTCTCCCTCTGCTCACTCTCTCCCTGTGCTCACTCTCTCATATGCTCACTCTCTTCCTGTGCGCACTCTCTCTCTGTGCCGACTCTCACTCTTTCCCTGTGCTCACTCTCTACTTGTGCTCACGCTCTCATATGCTCACTCTCTCCCTGTGCGCACTCTTTCACCGTGCTCACTCACTCCACGAGCTCACTTTCTCCCCGTGTTCACACTATCCCCGTTCTCACACTCTCCCCGTGCTCACTCTCTCCCCATGCTCACTCTCTCTCCGTGCTGACTCTCTCCCCGTTCTCACACTCTCCCCGTGCTCACTCTCTACCCGTGCTCACACTATCCCCGTGCTCACACTCTCCACGTGCTCTCTCTCTCCCCTGCTCACAGTCTCCTGGTGCTCTTTCTCTCTCCATGCTGACTCTCCCGTCCTCATTCTCTCCCCGTGCTCACTCTCTCCCTGTGCTCACTCTCACTCCAGCATGGTGCTCACTCTCTCCCTGTGCTCACTTCTCCCTGTGCTCAGTCTCTCCCTGTGCTCAGTCTCTCCCTGTGCTCACTCTCTCACTGTGCTCACATTCTCTCTGTGCTCTCTCTATCTCCCTGTGCTGAGACTCTCCCTGTGTTCATTCTTCCAATGCTCAGACTCTCCCTGTGCTCTGTCTCTCCCTGTGCACATTCGCACCCCGTGCTCACTCTCTCCCCGTGCTCACACTCTCCCTGATCTCGCTCTCACCCCGTGCTCACTCTACCCCGTGCTCACTCTCTCCCCATACTCTCTCTCTCCCCGTGCTCACTCTCACCCGTGCTCACTCTCTCCCCGTGCTCACTCTCTTCCTGTGCTCACATTCTCCCCATGCTCAAACTCTCCCCGTGCTAAGTCTATCCCCATGCTCACACTCTCCCCGTGCTCACACTCTCCCCGTGCTCACTCACTCCCCGTGCTCACACTCTCCCCGTGCTCACATTCTCCCCGTGCTCACTCTATCGCCGTGCTGACTCTCTCCCCGTCCTCACTCTCTCCACATCCTCACTCTCTCCCCGTGCTCACTCTATCCCCGTCCTCACTCCCACTCTCTCCCTGTGCTCACTCTCTCCCTGTGCTCACTCTCTCCCTGTGCTCTGTCTCTCCCTGTGATCAGTCACTCCCAGTGCTCTGTTTCTCGCAGTGCTCTGTCCCTCCCTGTGCTCAGTCTCTCCCTGTGTTCCATCACTCAGTGCATAATCTTTCTGTGCTCAGGCTTCCTGTCCTCAGTCTCCCCCTGTGCTCTTCCTCTCCCAGTGCTCTGTCTCTCCCACTGCTTGATCTCTTCCAGTGCTCGGTTTACCCCTGTGCTCACTCTCTCCTCGTGCTCACTCTCTCCCCGTGCACACTCGCTCCCGTGCTCACTCACTCCCCGTGCTCAATCCCTCCCCATGTTCACTCTCCCCGCATGCTCACACTCTCCACGTGCTCATACTCCCCACGTGCTCACACTCTCCCCGTGCACACTCTCGCTCCATGTGCTCACACTCCCCGTGCACATTCTTTCCTCATGCTCGCTCTCTCTCCGTGCTCACTCTCTCCCTGTGCTCACTCTCACACTCTCCCCGTGCTCACTCTCTCGCTGTGCTCTCTCTCTCCCTGTGCTCACTCTCTCACTGTGCTCACACTCTCCTTGTGCTCACTCTCTCCCTGTGCTCAATCTCTCACTGTGCTCACTCTCTCCCAGTGCACACTCTCAATCTCTCCCCGTGCTCACTCTCTCCCTGTGCTCACTCACTCGCTGTGCTCACTCTCTCTCTGTGCTCACTCTCTCCCTGTGCTCTCTCTCCCTCTCACTGTGCTCACTCTCTCGCTGTGCTCAAACTCTCCCTGTGCTCACTCTCTCCCTGTGCTCACTCTCTCACTGTGCTCACTCTCTCCCTGTGCACACTCTCAATCTCTCCCCGTGCTCACTCTCTCCCTGTGCTCACTCACTCGCTGTGCTCACTCTCTTTCTGTGCTCACTCTTTCCCTGTGCTCAGTCTCTCCCACTGCTCAGACTCGCCCTGTGCTCAGGCTCCATTTGCTCACTTCTCCCTGTGCTCACTCTCTCACTGTGCTCACTCTCTCATATGCTCACTCTCTTCCTGTGCGCACTCTATCTCTGTGCCGACTCGCACTCTTTCCCTGTGCTCACTCTCTCCTTGTGCTCACGCTCTCATATGCTCACTCTCTCCCCTGCGCACTCTCTCACCGTGCTCAATCACTCCCCGAACTCACTTTCTCCCCGTGTTCACACTATCCCCGTTCTCACACTCTCCCCGTGCTCACTCTCTCCCCATGCTCACTCTCTCTCCGTGCTGACTCTCTCCCCGTACTCACTATCTCCCCGTGCTCACTCTCTACCCGTGCTCACACTATCCCCGTGCTCACACTCTCCACGTGCTCCCTCTCTCCCCTGCTTACAATCTCCTGGTGCTCTCTCTCTCTCCATGCTGACTCTCCCGTCCTCACTCTCTCCCTGTGCTCACTTCTCCCTGTGCTCAGTCTCTCCCTGTGCTCAGTCTCTCCCTGTGCTCACTCTCTCACTGTGCTCACATTCTCTCTGTGCTCTCTCTATCTCCCTGTGCTGAGACTCTCCCTGTGTTCATTCTTCCTATGCTCAGATTCTCCCTGTGCTCTGTCTCTCCCTGTGCACATTCGCACCCCGTGCTCACTCTCTCCCCGTGCTCACACTCTCCCTGATCTCACTCTCACCCCGTGATCACTTTCCCCCCGTGCTCACTCTCTCCCCATACTCTCTCTCTCCCCGTGCTCACTGTCACCCGTGCTCACTCTCTCCCCGTGCTCACTCTCTTCCTGTGCTCACATTCTCCCCGTGCTCAAACTCTACCCGTGTTAAGTCTATCCCCATGCTCACACTCTCCCCGTGCTCACACTCTCCCCGTGCTCACTCACTCCCCGTGCTCACACTCTCCCCGTGCTCACATTCTCCCCGTGCTCACTCTATCTCCGTGCTGACTCTCTCCCCGTCCTCACTCTCTCCACATCCTCACTCTCTCCCCGTGCTCACTCTATCCCCGTCCTCACTCTCACTCTCTCCCTGTGCTCACTCTCTCCCTGTGCTCACTCTCTCCCTGTGCTCTGTCTCTCCCTGTGCTCAGTCACTCACAGTGCTCTGTTTCTCGCAGTGCTCTGTCCCTCCCTGTGCTCAGTCTCTCCCTGTGTTCCACCACTCAGTGCTGAATCTTTCTGTGCTCAGGCTTCCTGTGCTCTGTCTCCCCCTGTGCTCTTCCTCTCCCAGTGCTCTGTCTCTCCCACTGCTTGGTCTCTTCCAGTGCTCGGTTTACCCCTGTGCTCACTCTCTCCTCGTGCTCAATCTCTCCCCGTGCACACTCTCTCCCGTGCTCACTCACTCCCCGTGCTCAATCCCTCCCCGTGTTCACTCTCCCCGCATGCTCACACTCTCCACGTGCTCACACTCCCCACGTGCTCACACTCTTCCCGTGCACACTCTCGCTCCATGTGCTCACACTCTCCCCGTGCACACTCTTTCCTCGTGCTCACGCTCTCTCCGTGCTCACTCTCTCCCTGTGCTCACTCTCACACTCTCCCCGTGCTCACTCTCTCCCTGTGCTCTCTCTCACACTGTGCTCACTCTCTCGCTGTGCTCACACTCTCCTTGTGCTCACTCTCTCCCTGTGCTCTCACTCCCTCTCACTGTGCTCACTCTCTCGCTGTGCTCACACTCTCCCTGTGCTCACTATCTCCCTGTGCTCACTCTCTCACTGTGCTCACTCTCTCCCTGTGCACACGCTCAATCTCTCCCCGTGCTCACTCTCTCCCTGTGCTCATTCTCTCCCTGTGCTCACTCACTCGCTGTGCTCACTCTCTCTCTGTGCTCACTCTCTCCCTGTGCTCAGTCTCCCTCTCACTGTGCTCAGGCTCCATTTGCTCACTTCTCCCTGTGCTCACTCTCTCACTGTGCTCATTCTCTCCCTGTGCACATTCTCTCCCTGTGCTCACTCTCTCCCTCTGCTCACTCTCTCCCTGTGCTCACTCTCTCATATGCTCACTCTCTTCCTGTGCACACTCTCTCTCTGTGCCGACTCTCACTCTTTCCCTGTGCTTACTCTCTCCTTGTGCTCACGCTCTCATATGCTCACTCTCTCCTCGTGCGCACTCTCTCACCGTGCTCACTCACTCCCCGAGCTCACTTTCTCCCCGTGTTCACACTATCCCCGTTCTCACACTCTCCCCGTGTTCACTCTCTCCCCATGCTCACTCTCTCTCCGTGCTGAATCTCTCCCCGTACTCACTATCTCCCCGTGCTCACTCTCTACCAGTGCTCACACTATCCCCGTGCTCACACTCTCCACGTGCTCCCTCTCTCCCCTGCTCACAATCTCCTGGTGCTCTCTCTCTCTCCATGCTGACTCTCCCGTCCTCAATCTCTCCCCGTGCTCACTCTCTCCCTGTGCTCACTCTCACTCCAGCATGGTGCTCACTCTCTCCCTGTGCTCACATCTCCCTGTGCTCAGTCTCTCCCTGTGCTCAGTCTCTCCCTGTGCTCACTCTCTCACTGTGCTCACATTCTCTCTGTGCTCTCTCTATCTCCCTGTGCTGAGACTCTCCCTGTGTTCATTCTTCCTATGCTCAGACTCTCCCCATACTCTCTCTCTCCCCGTGCTCAATCTCACCCGTGCTCACTCTCTCCCCGTGCTCACTCTCTTCCTGTGCTCACATTCTCCCCGTGCTCAAACTCTCCCCGTGCTAAGTCTATACCCATGCTCACACTCTCCCCGTGCTCACACTCTCCCCGTGCTCACTAACTCCCCGTGCTCACACTCTCCCCGTGCTCACATTCTCCCCGTGCTCACTCTATCTGCGTGCTGACTCTCTCCCCGTCCTCACTCTCTCCACATCCTCACTCTCTCCCCGTGCTCACTCTATCCCCGTCCTCACTCTCACTCTCTCCCTGTGCTCACTCTCTCCCTGTGCTCACTCTCTCCCTGTGCTCTGTCTCTCCCTGTGCTCAGTCACTCCCAGTGCTCTGTTTCTCGCAGTGCTCTGTCCCTCCCTGTGCTCAGTCTCTCCCTGTGTTCTACCACTCAGTGCTGAATCTTTCTGTGCTCAGGCTTCCTGTGCTCAGTCTCTCCCTGTGCGCTTCCACTCCCAGTGCTCTGTCTCTCGCTCCATGTGCTCACACTCTCCCCGTGCACACTCTTTCCGCGTGCTCACTCTCTCTCCGTGCTCACTCTCTCCCTGTGCTCACTCTCACACTCTCTCTGTGCTCACTCTCTACCCGTGCTCACTCTCTCCCTGATCTCACTCTCAAGCGGTGCTCACATTCTCCCCGTGTTCACTCTGTCCCCGTGCCCACACTCTCCCCGTGCTCAGTCTCGCCCCTTGGTCACACTCTCCCCGTGCTCACACTCTCCCCGTGCTCACACTCTCCCCGTGCTCACTCTCTACCCGTGCTCTCACTATCCCCGTGCTCACACTCTCCACGTGCTCCCTCTCTCCCCTGCTCACAATCTCCTGGTGCTCTCTCTCTCTCCATGCTGACTCTCCCGTCCTCATTCTCTCCCCGTGCTCACTCTCTCCCTGTGCTCACTCTCACTCCAGCATGGTGCTCACTCTCTCCCTGTGCTCAGTTCTCTCTGTGCTCAGTCTCTCCCTGTGCTCAGTCTCTCCCTGTGCTCACTCTCTCACTGTGCTCACATTCTCTCTGTGCTCTCTCTATCTCCCTGTGCTGAGACTCTCCCTGTGTTCATTCTTCCTATGCTCAGACTCTCCCTATGCTCTGTCTCTCCCTGTGCACATTCGCACCCCGTGCTCACTCTCTCCCCGTGCTCACACTCTCCCTGATCTCACTCTCACCCCGTGATCACTTTCCCCCTGTGCTCACTCACTCACTCTATCTCCGTGCTGACTCTCTCCCCGTCCTCACTCTCTCCACATCCTCACTCTCTCCCCGTGCTCACTCTATTCCCGTCCTCACTCTCACTCTCTCCCTGTGCTCACTCTCTCACTGTGCTCACTCTCTCTCTCACTGTGCTCAGTCTCTCCCTGTGCTCAGTCTCTCCCTGTGCACAATCTCTCCCTTTGCTCAGTCTCTCCCTGTGCTCCCTCACTCCCTGTGCTCAGTCTCTCCCGCTGCTCAGACTCGCCCTGTGCTCAGGCTCCCTGTGCTCACTCTCTTCCTGTGCTCAGTCACCCTGTGCTCAGTTTCCCGCTGCTCAGGCTCCCTGTGCTCAGTCTCCCTTTGCTCAGACTCCCTGTGCTCAATCTCTCTGTGCTCACTCTCTCCCTGTGCTCGGTCGCTCCCTGTGATCATTTTCACCCTTTGCTCAGACTCACCCTCTGCTCATTCTCTCCCTGAGTCACTCTCTCCCTGTCTTCAGTCGCTTCCTGTGCCCAGTCTCTCCCTGTGCTCACTCTCTCACTGTGCTCGCTCTCTCACGGTGCGCTCGCTCTCTCTGTGTTCACTCTCTCTCTCTGCTCATTCTCTCCCTGTGCTCTCTCTCTCTCCCTATGCACACTCTCTCCTTGTGCTCACTCTCTCCCTGTGCTCACTTTCTCCGTGTGCTCACTCTCTCCCTGAGCTCACTGTCTCGTTGTGCTCTCTCTCTCTCCCTGTGCTCAGTCGCTCCCTGTGCACACTCTCACCCTGTGCTCAGACTCTCCCTGTGCTACCTCACTCCCTGTGCTCGGTCTCTCCCGCTGGTCAGACTCGCCCTGTGCTCAGGCTCCCTTTGCTCACACTCTCCCTGTGCTCACTCTCTCCCTGTGCTCGCTCACTCCTTGTGCTCAGCCACTCAGTTGTGAACCTATCTCTGCTCAGGTTTCCTGTGCTCTGTCTCTCCCAGTGCTCTGTCTCTCCCGGTGCGCGGTCTCTCCCAGTGCTCGGTCTACCTCTGTGCTCACTCTCTCCTCGTGCTCACTCTCTCCCTGTTCTCACTCTCGCACTGTACTCATTCTCTCACTGCTCGCTGTCTACCTGTGCACCCTCTCTCCCTGTGATCTCTCTCTCCCTGTGCTCAATCTCTCCCTTTGCTCAGTCTCTCCCTGTGCTCAGTCTCTCCATGTGCTCAGTCTCTCCCTGTACTCAGTCTCTCCCTGTGCTCAGTCTCTCCCTGTGCTCACTCT
This sequence comes from Pristiophorus japonicus, assembly GCF_044704955.1. NCBI lineage: Eukaryota > Metazoa > Chordata > Chondrichthyes > Pristiophoridae > Pristiophorus > Pristiophorus japonicus. The sequence goes on along the minus strand of NC_092011.1, from coordinate 22,887,934 downwards.
CTCCCTGTGCACATTCGCTCCCCGTGCTCACTCTCTACCCGTGCTCACTCTCTCCCTGATCTCACTCTCAAGCGGTGCACACATTCTCCCCGTGTTCACTCTGTCCCCGTGCCCACACTCTCCCCGTGCTCAGTCTCGCCCCATGGTCACACTCTCCCCGTGCTCACACTCTCCCCGTGCTCACTCTCTCTCCGTGCTGACTCTCTCCCAGTCCTCACTCTCTCCGGGTCCTCACTCTTCCCCCGTACTCACTCTCACCCCGTGCTCACTCTCACTCTCTCCTTGTGCTCACTCCCTCCCTGTGCTCACTCTCTCCCTGTGCTCTGGCCCTCCCTGTGCTCAGTCTCTCCCTGTGATCTGTCCCTCCCTGTGCTCAGTCTCTCCCTGTGATCTGTCCCTCGCTATGCTCAGTCTCTCCCGCTGCTCAGACTCGCCCTGTGCTCACACTCTCCCTGTGCTCACATTCTCCCCATGCTCACTCTCTCCCTGTGCTCACTCTCTCACTGTGCTCACTCTCTCTCTCACTGTGCTCAGTCTCTCCCTGTGCTCAGTCTCTCCCTGTGCACAATCTCTCCCTTTGCTCAGTCTCTCCCTGTGCTCCCTCACTCCCTGTGCTCAGTCTCTCCCGCTGCTCAGACTCGCCCTGTGCTCAGGCTCCCTGTGCTCACTCTCTTCCTGTGCTCAGTCACCCTGTGCTCAGTTTCCCGCTGCTCAGGCTCCCTGTGCTCAGTCTCCCTTTGCTCAGTCTCCCTGTGCTCAATCTCTCTGTGCTCACTCTCTCCCTGTGCTCGGTCGCTCCCTGTGATCATTTTCACCCTTTGCTCAGACTCACCCTCTGCTCATTCTCTCCCTGAGTCACTCTCTCCCTGTCTTCAGTCGCTTCCTGTGCCCAGTCTCTACCTGTGCTCACTCTCTCACTGTGCTCGCTCTCTCACGGTGCGCTCGCTCTCTCTGTGTTCACTCTCTCTCTCTGCTCATTCTCTCCCTGTGCTCTCTCTCTCTCCCTATGCACACTCTCTCCTTGTGCTCACTCTCTCCCTGTGCTCACTTTCTCCGTGTGCTCACTCTCTCCCTGAGCTCACTGTCTCGTTGTGCTCTCTCTCTCTCCCTGTGCTCAGTCGCTCCCTGTGCACACTCTCACCCTGTGCTCAGACTCTCCCTGTGCTACCTCACTCCCTGTGCTCGGTCTCTCCCGCTGGTCAGACTCGCCCTGTGCTCAGGCTCCCTTTGCTCACACTCTCCCTGTGCTCACTCTCTCCCTGTGCTCGCTCACTCCTTGTGCTCAGCCACTCAGTTGTGAACCTATCTCTGCTCAGGTTTCCTGTGCTCTGTCTCTCCCAGTGCTCTGTCTCTCCCGGTGCGCGGTCTCTCCCAGTGCTCGGTCTACCTCTGTGCTCACTCTCTCCTCGTGCTCACTCTCTCCCTGTTCTCACTCTCGCACTGTACTCATTCTCTCACTGCTCGCTGTCTACCTGTGCACCCTCTCTCCCTGTGATCTCTCTCTCCCTGTGCTCAATCTCTCCCTTTGCTCAGTCTCTCCCTGTGCTCCCTCACTCCCTGTGCTCAGTCTCTCCCACTGCTCAATCTATCCCTGTGCTCACTCTCTCCCTGTGCTCACTCTCTCCCGCTGCTCAATCTCTCCCTGTGCTCACTCTCTCCCTGTGCTCACTCTGTCCCTGTGCTCACTCTCTCCCTGTGCTCAGTCACCCTGTGCTCAGTTTCCCGGTGCTCATGCTCCCTGTGCTCCGTCTCCCTGTGCTCAGTCTCCCTGTGCTCAATCTCTCTGTGCTCACTCTCTCCCTGTGCTCGGACACTGCCCGTGCTCGGTCTCTCCCTGTGATCATTTTCTCCCTTTGCTCAGACCACCCTCTGCTCATTCTCTCCCTGAATCACTCTCTCCCTGTTTTCAGTCACTTCCTGTGCTCAGTCTCTCCCTGTGCTCACTCTCTCACTGTGCTCGCTCTCTTCCGGTGCTCTCGCTCTCTGTGCTCACTCTCTCTCTCTGCTCACTCTCTCCCTGTGCTCTCTCTCTCTCCCTGTGCACACTCTCTCCTTTTGCTCACTCGCTCCCTGTGCTCACTCTCTCCCTGTGCTCACTCTCTACGTGTGCTCACTCTCTCCCTGTGCTCACTTTCTCGTTGTGCTCTCTCTCTCTCTCTCCCAGTGCTCACTCTCTCCCTGTGCTCACTCTCTCCCTGTGTACACACTCTCCCTGTGTACACTCTCTCCTTGTGTATACTCTCTCCCTGTTATCACTATCTCCCTGTGCTCAGTCACCCTGTGCTCAGTCACCATGTGCTCAGTCTCCCGGTGCTCAGGCTTCCTGTGCTCAGTCTCCCTGTGCTCAATCTCTCTGTGCTCAGTCTCTCCCTGTGCTCACACTCTCACTGTGCTCGCTCTCTCCCTGTGCTCACTCTTTCTCTGTGCTCACTCTCTCTCTGTGCTCACTCTCTCCCTGTGCTCTCTCTCCCTGTGCTCACTCTCTCCCTGTGCTCACTCTTTCCCTGTGATCACTCTCTCCCTGTGTTCACTCTCTCACTGTGCACATTCCCTCACTGCTCGCTGTCTCTCTGTGCTCACTCTGTCCCCGTGCTCAATCTCTCCCTGTGTTTACTCTCTCGCTGTGCTCACTGTCTCCCTGTGCTCACTCTCTCACTGTGCTCGCTCTCTCCCTGTGCACATACTCTCTCTCTGCTCACTGTCTCTCTGTGCTCACTCTCTCCCTGTGCTCTCTCTCTCTCCCTGTGCTGAGATTCTCCCTGTGCTCAGTCTCTCCCTGTGCTTACTCTCTCCCTGTGCTCACCCTCTCCCTGTACTCACTATCTCCCTGTGCTCTGTCTCTCCCTGCACTCAATGTCTCCCAGCGCTCAGTCTCTCCCAGTGCTATGTCTCTCGCAGTGCTCTGTCTTTCCCAGTGCTCTATCTCTCCCAGTACAGTCTCTCACCGAGTGCTCTGTCCCTCCCTGTGCTCTGTCCCTCCCTGTGCTCAGTGTCTCCCTGTGCTCAGTGTCTCCCTGTGCTCAGTGTCTCCCTGTGCTACCTCTCTCCCTGTGCTCCCTCTCTCGCTTTGTTCCCTTTCTCGCTGTGCTCCCTCTCTCCCTGTGCTCAGTCTATCGCTGTGCTCACTCTCTCCCCGTGCTCACTCTCCCCATGTGCTCACACTCTCCCTGTGCTCACTCTTTCCCTGTGCTCACTCTCTCTCTCTGTGCTCACTCTCTCCCTGCGCTCACACTCTCCCTCTGTACACTCTCTCCTTGTGTGCACTTTCTCCCTGATATCACTCTCTCGCTGTGCTCAGTCACCCTGTGCTCAGTCACCCTGTGCTCAGTCTCCCGGTGCTCAGGCTCATTGTGCTCACTCTCCCTGTGCTCACACTCTCCTGTATTCAGTCTCCCTGTGCTCACTCTCTCCCCGTGCTCACTTTCCCCCTGTGCTCACTCTCTCCCTGTGCTCACTCTCTCTCTGTGCTCACTCTCTCCCTGTGCTCACTCTCTCCTTGGGCTCACTCTCTCCCGTGCTCACTCTCTCCCTGTGTTCACTTTCCCCCTGTGCTCAGTCTCTCCCTGTGCTCACTCTCTCACTGTGCTCACTCTGTCTCTGTGCTTACTCTCTACCTGTGTTCTCTCAATCTCCCTGTGCTGAGACTCTCGCTGTGTACACTCTTGCGGTGCTCAGACTCTCCCTGTGCTCTGTCTCTTCCTGTGCTCACTCTCTCCCTGTGCTCACTCTCTCACTGTGCTCAATCTCTCCCTGTGCACATTCGCTCCCCGTGCTCACTCTCTCCCCGTGCTCACTCTCCCCCCGTGCTCACTCTCCCCCCGTACTCTCTCTCTCCCCGTGCTCACTCTCACCCCGTGCTCACTCTCTCCCCGTGCTCACATTCTCGCCGTGCTCACTCTCTCCCAGTGCTCACACTCTCCACGTGCTCAGTCTCTCCCCATGCTCACACACCCCGTGCTCACACTCTACCCATGCTCACTCACTCCCCGTGCTCACATTCTCCCTGTGCTCACGCTCTCCCTGTGCTCTGTCCCTTCCTGTGCTCAGTCTCTCCCAGTGCTCTGTTTCTCGCAGTGATCTGTCCCTCCCTGTGCTCAGTCTCACCCTGTGCTCATTCTCTCCTTGTGCTCACTCTCGCCCTGTGCTCACTGCCTCGTTGTGCTCTTTCTGTCTCCCTGTGCTCAGTCTCTCCCAGTGCTCAGTCTCTCCCTGTGCACACTCTCACCCTGTGCTCAGACTCTCCCCGTGCTCAGACCCTCCCTGTGCTCAGTCTCTCCCCGTGCTCAGTCCCTCCCTGTGCTCCCTCCCTCCCTGTGCTCAGTCTCTTCCGCTGCTCAGACTCGCCCAGTGCTCAGGCTCCCTTTGCTCACAATCTCCCTGTGCTCACTCTCTCCCTGTGCTCACTCTCGCACTGTGCTCATTCTCTCACTGCTTGCTGTCTCCCTGTGCTCACTCTCTCCCTGTGCTCCCTCTCTCCCTGTGCTCCCTCTCTCCCTGTGCTCACTCTCTTCCCGTGCTCACTCTCTCCCTGTGCTCACTCTCTCAATGTGCTCACTCTCTCACTGTGCTCACTCCCTCACTGTGCTCACTCTCTCTCTCTGCTCACTCTCACTCTGTGCTCCCTTTCTCTCCTTGTGCTCAGACTCTCCCTGTGCTCACTCTCTCCCTGTGCTCACTCTCTCTCTCACTGTGCTAAGTCTCTCCTTGTGCTCAGTCTCTCCCTGTGCTCAGTTTCCCCCTTTGCTAACTCTCTCCCTTTGCTCAGACTCTCCCTATGCTCACTCTTTCCCTGTGTTCCCTCTCTCTCCCTGTGCTCACTCTCTCCCTGTGCTCATTCTCTCCTTGTGCTCACTCTCTCCCTCACTGTGCTCAGTCTCTCCATGTGCTCAGTCTCTCCCTGTGCTCAGTCTCTCCCTTTGCTCTGTCTCTACCTGTGCTCCCTCACTCCCTGTGCTCAGACTCGACCTGTGCTCAGGCTACCTGTGCTCACTCTTTCCCTGTGCTCACTTTCTCCCTGTGCTCACTCTCTCCCTGTGCTCACTCTCTCGCTGTGCTCACTCTCTCCCTGTGCTCACTCTCTCTCTCTGCTCACTCTCTCTCTGTGCTCACTCTCTCCCTGGGCTCTCTCTATCTCCCTGTGCTGAGACTCTCCCTGTGCTCAGTCTCTCCCTGAGCTCACGCTCTCCCTGTGCTCAGACGCTCCCGGCGCTCAGTCTCTCCCTGTGCCCACTCTCTCCCTGTGCTCACTCTCTACCTCTGCTCACTCTCTCCCTGTGCTCCCTCACTCGCTGAGCTCAGTCTCTCCCTGTGCTCTGTCTCTCCCTGTACTCAACGTCTCCCAGTGCTCAGTCTCTCCCTCTGCTCAGTCTCTCCCAGTGCTCTGTATCTCCCAGTGCTCTCTCTCACCGAGTGCTCTGGCCCTCCCTGTGCTCTGTTTCTTCCTGTGCTCAGTGTCTTCCTGTGCTCAGTGTCTCCCTGTGCTCAGTGTCTCCCTGTACTCAGTGTTTCCCTTGCTCAGTGTCTCCCTGTGCTCAGACTCTCCCAGTGCTCAGTCTTTCCTGTGCTCAGTATCCCCCTGTGCTCAGTCTCTCCCTGTGCTCAGTCTCTCCCTGTGCTCAGTCTGTCCCTGTGATCAGCCTCTCTGTTCTCAGGCTGGATGTGCTCAGCTGTGCTCACTCTCTCCCTGTGATCACTTTCCCCCTGTGCTCACTCTCTTCCTGTGCTCACTCTCTCCCTGTGCTCACTCTCTCCCTGTTCTCATTCTCTCCCTGTGCTCACTCTCTCCCTGTGCTCACACTCTCCCTGTGCTCACTCTCTCCCTGTGCTCCCTCTCTTCCTGTGCTCCCTCTCTCCCTGTGCTCAGTCTATCGCTGTGCTCACTCTCTCTCCGTGCTCACTCTCTCCCTGTGCTCACACTCTCCCTGTGCTCACTCTTTCCCTGTGCTCACTCTTTCTCTCTGTGCTCACTCTCTCTTTGTGCTCATTCTCTCCCTGTGCTCACTCTCTCCCTGTGCTCACTCTCTCCCTGTGCTCACTCTCGCCCTGTGCTCACTCTCGCACTGTGCTCACTCTGTCCCTGTACTCACACTCTCCCTGTGAACACTCTCTCCTTGTGTACACTCTCTCCCTGTTATCACTCTCTCCCTGTGCTCACTCTCTCCCTGTGTACACTCTCGCTTGTGTACATTCTCTCCCAGTGCTCACTCTCTCCCTGTAATCACTCTCTCCCTGTGCTCAGTCACACTGTGCTCAGTCACCCTGTGGTCAGTTTCCCGGTGCTCAGGCTCCCTGTGCTCAGTCTCCCTGTGCTCAATCTCTCTGTGCTCACTCTCTCCCTGTGCTCGGACACTGCCTGTGCTCGGTCTCTCCCTGTGATCATTTTCTCCCTTTGCTCAGACCACCCTCTGCTCATTCTCTCCCTGAGTCACTCTCTCCCTGTGTTCAGTCGCTTCCTGTGCTCAGTCTCTCCCTGTGCTCACTTTCTCCCTGTGCTCACTCTCTCCCTGTCCTCACTCTCTCCCTGTGCTCACTGTCTCGTTGTGCTCTCTGTCTCTCCCTGTGCTCAGTCGCTCCCTGTGCACACTCTCACCCTGTGCTCAGACTCTCCCTGTGCTCCCTCACTCTCTGTGCTCAGTCTCTCCCGCTGGTTAGAATCGCCCTGTGTTCAGGCTGCCTTTGCTCACACTCTCCCTGTGCTCACTCTCTCTCTGTGCTCACTCTCTCACTGTGCTCATTCTCTCACTGCTCGCTGCCTCCCTGTGCTCACTCTCTCCCTGTGCTCGGTCACTCCTTGTGCTCAGCCACTCAGTGCTGAACCTTTCTCTACTCAGGTTTCCTGTGCTCTGTCTGTCCCTTTGCTCACTCTCTCTCTGTGCTCACTCTCTCACTGTGCTCATTCTCTCACTGCTCACTCTCTCCCTGTGTACACACTCTTCCTGTGTACACTCTCTCCTTGTGTACACTCTCTCCCTGATATCACTCTCTCCCTGTGCTCAGTCACCCTGTGCTCAGTCACCATGTGCTCAGTCTCCCGGTGCTCAGGCTTCCTGTGCTCAGTCTCCCTCCCTGTGCTCACTCTCTCTCTGTGCTCTCTCTCTCTCTGTGCTCACTCTCTCACTGTGCTCGCTCTCTCGCTGTGCTCTTTCTCTCTCTCTGCTCACTCTCTCTCTGTGCTCAATCTCTCCCTGTGCTTTCCCTCTCTCCCTGTGTTGAGACTCTCCCTGTGCTCAGCCTCTCCCTGTGCTCACTCTCTCCCTGTGCTCAGACTCTCCCTGTGCTCAGACGCTCCCGGCGCTCAGTCTCTCCCTGTACCCATTCTCTCGCTGTGCTCACTCTCTCCCTGTGCTCACTCTCTCACTGTGCTCGCTCTCTCGCTGTGCTCTTTCTCTCTCTCTGCTCACTCTCTCTCTGTGCTCAATCTCTCCCTGTGCTTTCCCTCTCTCCCTGTGTTGAGACTCTCCCTGTGCTCAGCCTCTCCCCGTACTCAGTCTCTCCCTGTGCTCCCTCACTCCCTGTGCTCAGTCTCACCCGCTGGTCAGACTCGCCCTGTGCTCAGGCTCCCTTTGCTCATACTCTCCCTGTGCTCACTCTCTCTCTATGCTCACTCTCTCACTGTGCTCATTCTCTCACTGCTCGCTGCCTCCCTGTGCTCACTCTCTCCCTGTGCTCGCTCACTCCCTGTGCTCAGCCACTCAGTGCTGAACCTTTCTCTGCTCAGGTTAACTGTGCTCTGTCTCTCCCAGTGCTCTGTCTCTCCCAGTGCGCAGTCTCTCCCATTGCTCGGTCTACCCCAGTGCTCACTCTCTCGTCGTGCTCACTCTCACCCTGTGCTCATTCTCTCCCTGTGCTCACTCTCTCCCTCTGCTCATTTTCTCCCTGTGCTCACTCTCTCCCTCTGCTCATTCTCTCCCTGTGCTCACTTTCTCACTTGCTCACTCTCTCCCCGTGCTGACTCTCTCCCCGTGCTCAGAATCTCCCCGTGCTCGCCTTCTCCTCGTGCTCGCACTCACCCTGTGCTCACTGTCTCCCTGTGCTCCCTCTCTCGCCCTGTGCTCACTCTCTCCCTGTGCTCACTCTTTCCCCGTGCTCAGTCTCTCTCTGTGCTCTTCACTCCCTGTGCTCAGTCTCTCCCACTGCTCTGACTCGCCCTGTGCTCAGGCTCCATTTGCTCACTTCTCCCTGTGCTCACTCTCTCACTGTGCTCATTCTCTCCCTGTGCACATTCTCTCCCTGTGCTCACTCTCTCCCTCTGCTCACTTTCTCCCTGTGCTCACTCTCTCATATGCTCACTCTCTTCCTGTGCTCACTCTCTCTCTGTGCCGACTCTCATCTTTCCCTGTGCTCACACTCTCCTTGTGCTCACGCTCTCCCCGTGCTCACTCTCTCCCCATGCGCACTCTCTCACCGTGCTCACTCACTCCCCGAGCTCACTCTCACCCTGTGCTCACACTATCCCCGTTCTCACACTCTCCCCGTGCTCACTCTCTCCCAGAGCTCACTCTCTCCCTCTGCTCATTCTATCCCTGTGCTCACTCTCTCACTTGCTCACTCTCTCCCCGTGCTGACTCTCTTCCCGTGCTCAGAATCTCCCCGTGCTCGCCTTCTCCTCGTGCTCGCACTCTCCCTGTGCTCACTGTCTCCCTGTGCTCCGTCTCTCGCCCTGTGCTCACTCTCTGCCTGTGCTCACTCTTTCCTCGTGCTCAGTCTCTCTCTGTGCTCCCTCACTCCCTGTGCTCAGTCTCTCCCACTGCTCAGACTCGCTCTGTGCTCAGGCTCCATTTGCTCACTTCTCCCTGTGCTCACTCTCTCACTGTGCTCATTCTCTCCCTGTGCACATTCTCTCCCTGTGCTCACTCTCTCCCTCTGCTCACTCTCTTCCTGTGCTCACTCTCTCTCTGTGCCGACTCTCACTCTTTCCCTGTGCTCACTCTCTCCTTGTGCTCACACTCTCCCCGTGCTCACTCTCTCCCCGTGCGCACTCTCTCACCGTGCTCACTCACTCCCCGAGCTCACTTTCTCCTCGTGATCACACTATCCCCGTTCTCACACTTTCCCCGTGCTCACTCTCTCCCCATGCTCACTCTCTCTCCGTGCTGACTCTCTCCCCGTGCTCACTGTCTCCCCGTGCTCACTCTCTCCCCGTGCTCACACTATCCCCGTGCTCACACACTCCACGTGCTCTCTCTCTCCCCTGCTCACAATCTCCTGGTGCTCTCTCTCTCTCCATGCTGACTCCCTCCCGTCCTCATTCTCTCCCCATGCTCACTCTCTCCCTGTGCTCACTCTCACTCCAGCATGGTGCTCACTCTCTCCCTGTGCTCACTTCTCCCTGTGCTCAGTCTCTCCCTGTGCTCAGTCTCTCCCTGTGCTCACTCTCCCCCGTGCTCACTCTCTCCCCATACTCTGTCTCTCCCCGTGCTGACTCTCACCTGTGCTCACTCTCTCCCCGTGCTCACTCTCTCCCTGTGCTCTGTCTCTCCCTGTGCTCAGTCGCTCCCAGTGCTCTGTTTCTCGCAGTGCTCTGTCCCTCCCTGTGCTCAGTCTCGCCCTGTGTTCCGCCACTCAGTGCTGATTATTTATGTGCTCAGGCTTCCTGTGCTCAGTCTCCCCCAGTGCTCTGTCTCTCCCAGTGCGTGGTCTCTTCCAGTGCTCGGTTTACCCCTGTGCTCACTCTCTCCTCGTGCTCACTGTCTCCCCGTGCACAATCTCTCCCGTGCTCACTCACGCCCCGTGCTCAATCCCTCCCCGTGTTCACTCTGCCCGCATGCTCACACTCTCCACGTGCTCACACTCCCCACGTGCTCACACTCTCCCCGTGCACACTCTCGCTCCATGTGCTCACACTCTCCCCGTGCACACTCTTTCCTCGTGCTCACTCTCTCTCCGTGCTCACTCTCTCCCTGTGCTCACAATCACACTCTCCCCGTGCTCACTCTCTCGCTGTGCTCACACTCTCTCTGTGCTCACTCTCTCCCTGTGCTCCCTCTCTCACTGTGCTCACTCTCTCCCTGTGCTCACTCTCAATCTCTCCCCGTGCTCACTCTCTCCCTGTGCGCACTCACTCGCTGTGCTCACTCTCTCCCTGTGCTCACTCTCCCTCTCACTGTGCTCAGTCTGTCCCTGAGCTCAGTCTCTCCCTGTGCTCAGTCTCTCCCTGTGCTCACTCTCTCCCTATGCTCACTCTCTCCCTGTGCTCACTCTCCCTCTCACTGTGCTCAGTCTGTCCCACTGCTCAGACTCACCCTGTGCTCAGGCACCATTTGCTCACTTCTCCCTGTGCTCACTCTCTCACTGTGCTCATTCTCTCCCTGTGCACATTCTCTCCCTGTGCTCACTCTCTCCCTCTGCTCACTCTCTCCCTGTACTCACTCTCTCATATGCTCACTCTCTTCCTGTGCTCACTCTCTCTTGTGCCGACTCTCACTCTTTCCCTGTGCTCACTCTCTCCTTGTGCTCACACTCTCCCTGTGCTCACTCTCTCCCCGTGCGCACTCTCTCACTGTGCTCACTCACTCCCCGAGCTCACTTTCTCCCCGTGATCACACTATCCCCGTTCTCACACTTTCCCCGTGCTCACTCTCTCCCCATGCTCACTCTCTCTCCGTGCTGACTCTCTCCCCGTGCTCACTATCTCCCCGTGCTCACTCTCTCCCCGTGCTCACACTATCCCCGTGCTCACACTCTCCACGTGCTCTCTCTCTCCCCTGCTCACAATCTCCTGGTGCTCTCTCTCTCTCCATGCTGACTCCCTCCCGTCCTCATTCTCTCCCCATTCTCACTCTCTCCCTGTGCTCACTCTCACTGCAGCATGGTGCTCACTCTCTCCCTGTGCTCACTTCTCCCTGTGCTCAGTCTCTCCCTGTGTTCAGTCTCTCTCTGTGCTCACTCTCTCACTGTGGTCACATTCTCCCTGTGCACTCTCTATCTCCCTGTGCTGAGACTCTCCCTGTGTTCATTCTTCCTATGCTCAGACTCTCCCTGTGCTCTGTCTCTCAATGTGCACATTCGCACCCCGTGCTCACTCTCTCCCCGTGCTCACACTCTCCCTGATCTCACTCTCACCCCGTGCTCACTCTCCCCCCGTGCTCACTCTCTCCCCATACTCTCTCTCTCCCCGTGCTCACTCTCACCCGTGCTCACTCTCTCCCCGTGCTCACTCTCTCCCTGTGCTCACATTCTCCCCGTGCTCAAACTCTCCCCGTGCTAAGTCTATCCCCATGCTCACACTCTCCCCGTGCTCATACTCTCGCCGTGCTCACACTCTCCCCTTGCTCACTCTCTCCCCGTGCTCACACTCTCCCCGTGATTACATTCTCCCCGTGCTCACTCTATCTCCGTGCTAACTCTCTCCCCGTCCTCACTCTCTCCTCATCCTCACTCTCTCCCCGTGCACACTCTATCCCCGTCCTCACTCTCACTCTCTCCCTGTGCTCACTCTCTCCCTGTGCTCACTCTCTCCCTGTGCACTGTCTCTCCCTGTGCTTAGTCACTCCCAGTGCTCTGTTTCTCGCAGTGCTCTGTCCCTCCCTGTGCTCAGTCTCGCCCTGTGTTCCACCACTCAGTGCTGAATATTTCTGTGCTCAGGCTTCCTGTGCTCAGTCTCCCCCAGTGCTCTATCTCTCCCAGTTCTTGGTCTCTTCCAGTGCTCGGTTTACACCTGTGCTCACTGTCTCCTCGTGCTCACTGTCTCCCCGTGCACACTCTCTCCCGTGCTCACTCACGCCCCGTGCTCAATCCCTCCCCGTGTTCACTCTGCCCGCATGCTCACACTCTCCACGTGCTCACACTCCCCACGTGCTCACACTCTCCCCGTGCACACTCTCGCTCCATGTGCTCACACTCTCCCCGTGCACACTCTTTCCTCGTGCTCACTCCCTCTCCGTGCTCACTCTATCCCTGTGCTCACACTCACACTCTCCCCGTGCTCATACTCTCCCTGTGCTCACTCTCTCCCTGTGCTCACTCTCTCGCTGTGCTCACACTCTCCCTGTGCTCACTCTCTCCCTGTGCTCCCTCTCTCACTGTGCTCACTCTCTCCCTGTGCTCACTCTCAATCTCTCCCCGTGCTCACTCTCTCCCTGTGCGCACTCACTCGCTGTTCTCACTCTCTCTCAGTGCTCACTCTCTTCCTGTGCTCACTCTCCTTCTCACTGTGCTCAGTCTGTCCCTGTGCTCAGTCTCTCCCTGTGCTCAGTCTCTCCCTGTGCTCACTCTCTCCCTATGCTCACTCTCTCCCTGTGCTCACTCTCCCTCTCACTGTGCTCAGTCTGTCCCTGTGTTCAGTCTCTCCCTGTGGTCAGTCTCTCCCTGTGCTCAGTCTCTCCCTGTGCTCGCACTCTGCCTGTGCTCGGTCTCTCCCTGTGATCATTTTCTCCCTTTGCTCAGATTCACCGTGTGCTCATTCTCTCCCTGAGTCACTCTCTCACTGTGTTCAGTCGCTTCCTGTGCTAAGTCTCTCCCTGTGCTCACTCTCTCACTGTGCTCACTCTCTCTGTGCTCACTGTCTCCCTGTGCTCTCTCTCTCTCCCTGTGCACACTCTCTCCTTGTGCTCACTCTCTCCCTGTGCTCACTCCCTCCCTGTGCTCACTCTCTCCGTGTGCTCACTCTCTCCCAGTGCTCACAGTCATGTTGTGCTCTCTCTCTCTCCCTGTGCTCAGTCGCTCCTGTGCTCACTCACTTCCTGTGCCCAGACTCTCCCAATGCTCAGACGCTCCCTGTGCTCAGTCTCTCCCCATGCTCAGTCTCTCCATGTGCTCCCTCACTCCCTGTGCTCAGTCTCTCCCGCTGCTCAGATTCGCCCTGTGCTCAGGCTCCCTGTGCTCACTCTCTCCCTGTGCTCACTTTCTCCCTGTGCTCACAGTCATGTTGTGCTCTCTCTCTCTCCCTGTGCTCAGTCGCTCCCTGTGATCACTCTCTTCCTGTGCCCAGACTCTCCCCATGCTCAGACGCTCCCTGTGCTCAGTCTCTCCCCGTGCTCAGTTTCTCCCTGTGTTCCCTCACTCCCTGTGCTCAGTCTCTCCCCGTGCTCACTCTCTCCCTGTGCTCGCTCACTCCCTGTGCTCAGCCACTGAGTGCTGAACCTTTCTCTGCTCAGGTTTCCTGTGCACTGTCTCTCCCAGTGCTCTGTCTCTCCCAGGGCGCGGTCTCTCCCAGTGCTCGGTCTACCCCTGTGCTCACTCTCTCCTCGTGCTCACTCTCTCCCTGTGCTCACTCTCGCACTGTGCTCATTCTCTCACTGCTCGCTGTCTCCCTGTGCACACTCTCTCCCTGTGCTCCCTCTCTCCCTGTGCACAATCTCTCCCTTTGCTCAGTCTCTCCCTGTGCTCCCTCACTCCCTGTGCTCAGTCTCTCCCGCTGCTCAGATTCGCCCTGTGCTCAGGCTCCCTGTACTCACTCTCTCCCTGTGCTCACTCTCTCCCTGTGCTCACTTTCTCCCTGTGTACACTCTCTCCTTGTGTGCACTCTGTCCCTGTTATCACTCTCTCCCTGTGCTCAGTCATCCTGTGCTCACTCTCTCCCTGTGCTCACTCTCACCGTGTGCTCACTCTCTCCCTGTGCTCACTCTCTCGCTGTGCTCACTCTCTCTCTGTGCTCGCTCTCTCCCATTGCTCTTTCTCTCTCTCTGCTCACTCTCTCTCTGTGCTCAATCTCTCCCTGTGCTTTCCCTCTCTCCCTGTGTTGAGACTCTCCCTGTGCTCAACCTCTCCCTGTGCTCAATCTCTCCCTGTGCTCAGACTCTCCCTGTGCTCAGACGCTCCCGGCACTCAGTCTCTCCCTGTGCCCATTCTCTCCCTGTGCTCACTCTCTCCCTGTGCTCACTCTCACCCTGTGCTCAGACTGTCCCCGTGCTCAGACGCTCCATGTGCTCAGTCTCTCCCCGTGCTCAGTCTCTCTCTGTGCTCCCTCACTTCCTGTGCTCAGTCTCACCCGCTGGTCAGACTCGCCCTGTGCTCATGCTCCCTTTGCTCATACTCTCCCTGTGCTCACTCTCTCTCTATGCTCACTCTCTCACTGTGCTCATTCTCTCACTGCTCGCTGCCTCCCTGTGCTCACTCTCTCCCTATGCTCGCTCACTCCCTGTGCTCAGCCACTCAGTGCTGAACCTTTCTCTGCTCAGGTTTCCTGTGCTCTGTCTCTCCCAGTGCTCTGTCTCTCCCAGTGCGCAGTCTCTCCCATTGCTCGGTCTACCCCAGTGCTCACTCTCTCGTCGTGCTCACTCTCTTCCCGTGCTACCTCTCTCCCTGTGCTCACTCTCGCATTGTGCTCATCCTCTACCTGCTCACTGTCTCCCTGTGCACACTCTCTCCCTGTGCTCCCTCTCTCCCTGTGCTTAATCTCTCCCTTTGCTCAGTCTCACCCTGTGCTCCCTCACACCCTGTGCTCAGTCTCTCCCGCTGCTCAGATTCGCCCTGTGCTCAGGCTCCCTGTGCTCACTCTCTCCCTGTGCTCACTCTCTCCTTGTGCTCACAGTCATGTTGTGCTCTCTCTCTCTCCCTGTGCTCAGTCGCTCCCTGTGCTCACTCTCTTCCTGTGCCGAGACTCTCCCCATGCTCAGACGCTCCCTGTGCTCAGTCTCTCCCCGTGCTCAGTTTCTCCCTGTGCTCCCTCACTCCCTGTGCTCAGTCTCTCCCCGTGCTCACTCTCTCCCTGTGCTCGCTCACTCCCTGTGCTCAGCCACTGAGTGCTGAACCTTTCTCTGCTCAGGTCTCCTGTGCTCTGTCTCTCCCAGTGCTCTGTCTCTCCCAGGGCGCGGTCTCTCCCAGTGCTCGGTCTACCCCTGTGCTCACTCTCTCCTCGTGCTCACTCTCTCCCTGTGCTCACTCTCGCACTGTACTCATTCTCTCACTGCTCGCTGTCTCCCTGTGCACACTCTCTCCCTGTGCTCCCTCTCACCCTGTGCACAATCTCTCCCTTTGCTCAGTCTCTCCCTGTGCTCCCTCACTCCCTGTGCTCATTCTCTCCCGCTGCTCAGATTCGCCCTGTGCTCAGGCTCCCTGTACTCACTCTCTCCCTGTGCTCACTCTCTCCCTGTGCTCACTCTCTCCCTGTGTACACTCTCTCCTTGTGTGCACTCTCTCCCTGTTATCACTCTCTCCCTGTGCTCAGACACCCTGTGCTCACTCTCTCCCTGTGCTCACTCTCACCGTGTGCTCACTCTCTCCCTGTGCTCACTCTCCCTGTGCTCACTCTCTCGCTGTGCTCACTCTCTCCCTGTGCTCAGTCTCTCCCGCTGCTCAGATTCGCCCTGTGCTCAGGCTCCCTGTGCTCACTCTCTCCTTGTGCTCACTCTCTCCCTGTGCTCACTCTCTCCCTGTGTACACTCTCTCCTTGTGTACACTCTCTCCCTATTATCACTCTCTCCCTGTGCTCAGTCTCCCTGTGCTCAGTCTCCCTGTGCTCACGCTCTCCCTGTGCTCAATCTCTCCCTGTGCTCGGACACTGCCTGTGCTCGGTCTCTCCCTGTGATCATTTTCTCCCTTTGCTCAGACCACCCTCTGCTCATTCTCTCCCTGAGTCACTTTCTTCCTGTGTTCAGTCGCTTCCTGTGCTCAGTCTCTCCCTGTGCTCACTCTCTCACTGTGCTCGCTCTCTCCCGGTGCTCTCGCTCTCTCTGTGCTCACTCTCTCTTTCTGCTCATTCTCTCCCTGTGCTCTCTCTCTCTCGCTGTGCACACTCTCTCCTTGTGCTCACTCTATCCCTGTGCTCACTCTCTCCCTGTGCTCACTCTCTCCGTGTGCTCACTCTCTCCCTGTGCTCACTGTCTCGTTGTGCTCTCTCTCTCTCCCTGTGCTCAGTCGCTCCGTGTGCACACTCTCACCCTGTGCTCAGATTCTCCCTGTGCTCCTTCACTCCCTGTGCTCAGTCTCTCCCGCTGGTCTGACTCGCCCTGTGTTCAGGCTCCATTTGCTCACACTCTCCCTGTGCTCACTCTCACTCTGTGCTCACTCTCTCACTGTGCTCATTCTCTCTCTGCTCGGTGCCTCACTGTGCTCACTCTCTCCCTGTGCTCGCTCACTCCTTGTGCTCAGCCAGTCAGTGCTGAACCTTTCTCTGCTCAGGTTTCCTGTGCTCTGTCTCTCCCAGTGCTCTGTCTCTCCCAGTGCGCGGTCTCTCCCAGTGCTCGGTCTACCCCTGTGCTCACTCTCTCCCTGTTCTCACTCTCTCCCTGTGCTCAGTGTTTACCTGTGCTCCCTCACTCCCTGTGCTCAGTCTCTCCCGCTGCTCATAACTCGCCCTGTGCTCAGGCTCCCTTTGCTCACACTCTCCCTGTGCTCACTCTCTCCCTGTTATCACTCTCGCACTGTGCTCATTCTCTCACTGCTCGCTGTCTCCCTGTGCTCACTCTCTCTCCATGCTCACTCTCTCCCGTGCTCACACTATCCCCGTGCTCACTCTCTCCCTTTGCTCAGACTCTCCCTGTGCTCACTCTCTCCCTGTGCTCACTCTCTCTCTGTGCTCCCTCTGTCTCCCTGTGCTCACTCTCTCCCTGTGCTCACTCTCTCCCTGTGCTCACTCTCTCACTGTGCTCTCTACTCTCTCCCTGTGCTCTCTCTCTCTCTCCCTGTGCTCAGTCTCTCCCTGTGCTCACTCTCTCAGTGTGCTCACTCTCTCTATGTGCTCACTCTCTCACTCTTTGCTGAGACTCTCCCTGTGCTCACTCTTTCGCTGTGCTCTCTCTCCCCCCGTGCTCACTCACTCCCCGTGCCCAATCCCTCCCCGTGTTCACTCTCTCCCCATGCTCATTCTCTCCCTGTGCGCAGTCTCGCTCCATGTGCTCACACTCTTCCCGTGCACACTCTTTACCTGTGCTCACACTCTCCCAGTGCTCACTCTCTCCCCGTGCTCACTCTCACTCTCGTCACGTGTTCACTCTTCCCATGTTCTCAGACACTCCCTGTGCTCACTCTGTCCCTGCGCTCACTGTCTCCCTGTGCTCATTCTCTCCCTGTTCTCCTTCACTCCCTGTGCTCACTCTCTCCCTGTGCTCTCTCTCTCTCCCTGTGCTCAATCGCTCCCTGTTCTCAGTCTCTCCCTGTGCTCTCTCTCTCTCCCTGTGCTCAGTCTCTCCCTGTGCTTAGTTTCTCCTATGTTCAGTCTCTCCCTGTGCTCAGTCTCTCCCTGTGCTCAGACCCTCCCCGTGCTCAATCACTCACTGTGCTCCCTCACTCCCTATGCTCCCTCTCTCCCTGTGCTCACTCTCTCCCTGTGCTAACTCTGTCACTGTGCTCTCTCTCTCATTGTGTTCGCTCTCTCCCTGTGCTCGGTATCTCCCTGCGCTCAGTCTCTCCCTCTGTTCGGTCTCTCCGTCTGCTCAGTCTCTCCTTGCGCTCAGTCTCTTCCTGTGCTTAATCTCTCTCTCCCTGTGCACTATCTCTCTCTCCCTGTGCTCACTCACTCCCTGTGCTCACTCTCTCTTCGTGCTCACGCTCGCTATATGTGCTCACACTCTCCCCGTGCACACTCTTTCCCCATGCTCACTCTCTCCCGTGCTCACACTATCCCCGTGCTCACTCTCTCCCTTTGCTCAGATTCTCCCTGTGCTCACTCTCTCCCTGTGCTCACTCTCTCTCTGTGCTCCCTCTGTCTCCCTGTGCTCACTTTATCCCTGTGCTCACTCTCTCCCTGTGCTCACTCTCTCCCTGTGCTCTCTCACTCTCTCCCTGTGCTCTCTCTCTCTCTCCCTGTGCTCAGTGTCTCCCTGTGCTCACTCTCTCACTGTGCTCACTCTCCCTCTGTGCTCACTCCCTCACTCTGTGCTGAGACTCTCCCTGTGCTCAGTCTCTCCCTGTGCTCACTCTCTCCCTGTGCTCAGACTCTCCCTGTGTTCACTCTTGCTGTGCTCAGATTCTCGCTGTGCTCAGACGCTCCCTGCGCTCAGTCTCTCCCTATGCTCCGTCTCTCCCAGTGCTCACTCTCTCCCTGTCCTCACTCTCTCCATCTACTCATTCTCGCTCTGTGCTCACACTCTCCCTGTGCTCATTGATTCCCGGAATTCACTCTCTCCCAGTGCTCACTCTCTCCGTGTGCTCACTCTCACCCTGTGCTCATTCTCTCCCTGTGCTCACTCTCTCCCTCGGCTCATTCTCTCCCTGTGCTCACTCTCTCCCTCTGCTCATTCTCTCCCTGTGCTCACTCTCTCACTTGCTCATTCTCTCCCTGTGCTCACTCTCTCCCTCTGCTCATTCTCTCCCTGTGCTCACTCTCTCACTTGCTCACACTCTCCCCGTGCTGACTCTCTCCCCGTGCTCAGAATCTCCCCGTGCTCGCCTTCTCCTCGTGCTCGCACTCTCCCTGTGCTCACTGTCTCCCTGTGCTCCCTCTCTCGCCCTGTGCTCACTCTCTCCCTGTGCTCACACGTTCCCCGTGCTCAGTCTCTCTTTGTGCTCCCTCACTCCCTGTGCTCAGTCTCTCCCACTGCTCAGAATCGCCCTGTGCTCAGGCTCCATTTGCTCACTTCTCCCTGTGCTCACTCTCTCACTGTGCTCATTCTCTCCCTGTGCACATTCTCTCCCTGTGCTCACTCTCTCCCTCTGCTCACTCTCTCCCTGTGCTCACTCTCTCATATGCTCACTCTCTTCCTGTGCGCACTCTCTCTCTGTGCCGACTCTCACTCTTTCCCTGTGCTCACTCTCTACTTGTGCTCACGCTCTCATATGCTCACTCTCTCCCTGTGCGCACTCTTTCACCGTGCTCACTCACTCCACGAGCTCACTTTCTCCCCGTGTTCACACTATCCCCGTTCTCACACTCTCCCCGTGCTCACTCTCTCCCCATGCTCACTCTCTCTCCGTGCTGACTCTCTCCCCGTTCTCACACTCTCCCCGTGCTCACTCTCTACCCGTGCTCACACTATCCCCGTGCTCACACTCTCCACGTGCTCTCTCTCTCCCCTGCTCACAGTCTCCTGGTGCTCTTTCTCTCTCCATGCTGACTCTCCCGTCCTCATTCTCTCCCCGTGCTCACTCTCTCCCTGTGCTCACTCTCACTCCAGCATGGTGCTCACTCTCTCCCTGTGCTCACTTCTCCCTGTGCTCAGTCTCTCCCTGTGCTCAGTCTCTCCCTGTGCTCACTCTCTCACTGTGCTCACATTCTCTCTGTGCTCTCTCTATCTCCCTGTGCTGAGACTCTCCCTGTGTTCATTCTTCCAATGCTCAGACTCTCCCTGTGCTCTGTCTCTCCCTGTGCACATTCGCACCGCGTGCTCACTCTCTCCCCGTGCTCACACTCTCCCTGATCTCGCTCTCACCCCGTGCTCACTCTACCCCGTGCTCACTCTCTCCCCATACTCTCTCTCTCCCCGTGCTCACTCTCACCCGTGCTCACTCTCTCCCCGTGCTCACTCTCTTCCTGTGCTCACATTCTCCCCATGCTCAAACTCTCCCCGTGCTAAGTCTATCCCCATGCTCACACTCTCCCCGTGCTCACACTCTCCCCGTGCTCACTCACTCCCCGTGCTCACACTCTCCCCGTGCTCACATTCTCCCCGTGCTCACTCTATCGCCGTGCTGACTCTCTCCCCGTCCTCACTCTCTCCACATCCTCACTCTCTCCCCGTGCTCACTCTATCCCCGTCCTCACTCCCACTCTCTCCCTGTGCTCACTCTCTCCCTGTGCTCACTCTCTCCCTGTGCTCTGTCTCTCCCTGTGATCAGTCACTCCCAGTGCTCTGTTTCTCGCAGTGCTCTGTCCCTCCCTGTGCTCAGTCTCTCCCTGTGTTCCATCACTCAGTGCATAATCTTTCTGTGCTCAGGCTTCCTGTCCTCAGTCTCCCCCTGTGCTCTTCCTCTCCCAGTGCTCTGTCTCTCCCACTGCTTGATCTCTTCCAGTGCTCGGTTTACCCCTGTGCTCACTCTCTCCTCGTGCTCACTCTCTCCCCGTGCACACTCGCTCCCGTGCTCACTCACTCCCCGTGCTCAATCCCTCCCCATGTTCACTCTCCCCGCATGCTCACACTCTCCACGTGCTCATACTCCCCACGTGCTCACACTCTCCCCGTGCACACTCTCGCTCCATGTGCTCACACTCCCCGTGCACACTCTTTCCTCATGCTCGCTCTCTCTCCGTGCTCACTCTCTCCCTGTGCTCACTCTCACACTCTCCCCGTGCTCACTCTCTCGCTGTGCTCTCTCTCTCCCTGTGCTCACTCTCTCACTGTGCTCACACTCTCCTTGTGCTCACTCTCTCCCTGTGCTCAATCTCTCACTGTGCTCACTCTCTCCCTGTGCACACTCTCAATCTCTCCCCGTGCTCACTCTCTCCCTGTGCTCACTCACTCGCTGTGCTCACTCTCTCTCTGTGCTCACTCTCTCCCTGTGCTCTCTCTCCCTCTCACTGTGCTCACTCTCTCGCTGTGCTCAAACTCTCCCTGTGCTCACTCTCTCCCTGTGCTCACTCTCTCACTGTGCTCACTCTCTCCCTGTGCACACTCTCAATCTCTCCCCGTGCTCACTCTCTCCCTGTGCTCACTCACTCGCTGTGCTCACTCTCTTTCTGTGCTCACTCTTTCCCTGTGCTCAGTCTCTCCCACTGCTCAGACTCGCCCTGTGCTCAGGCTCCATTTGCTCACTTCTCCCTGTGCTCACTCTCTCACTGTGCTCACTCTCTCATATGCTCACTCTCTTCCTGTGCGCACTCTATCTCTGTGCCGACTCGCACTCTTTCCCTGTGCTCACTCTCTCCTTGTGCTCACGCTCTCATATGCTCACTCTCTCCCCTGCGCACTCTCTCACCGTGCTCAATCACTCCCCGAACTCACTTTCTCCCCGTGTTCACACTATCCCCGTTCTCACACTCTCCCCGTGCTCACTCTCTCCCCATGCTCACTCTCTCTCCGTGCTGACTCTCTCCCCGTACTCACTATCTCCCCGTGCTCACTCTCTACCCGTGCTCACACTATCCCCGTGCTCACACTCTCCACGTGCTCCCTCTCTCCCCTGCTTACAATCTCCTGGTGCTCTCTCTCTCTCCATGCTGACTCTCCCGTCCTCACTCTCTCCCTGTGCTCACTTCTCCCTGTGCTCAGTCTCTCCCTGTGCTCAGTCTCTCCCTGTGCTCACTCTCTCACTGTGCTCACATTCTCTCTGTGCTCTCTCTATCTCCCTGTGCTGAGACTCTCCCTGTGTTCATTCTTCCTATGCTCAGATTCTCCCTGTGCTCTGTCTCTCCCTGTGCACATTCGCACCCCGTGCTCACTCTCTCCCCGTGCTCACACTCTCCCTGATCTCACTCTCACCCCGTGATCACTTTCCCCCCGTGCTCACTCTCTCCCCATACTCTCTCTCTCCCCGTGCTCACTGTCACCCGTGCTCACTCTCTCCCCGTGCTCACTCTCTTCCTGTGCTCACATTCTCCCCGTGCTCAAACTCTACCCGTGTTAAGTCTATCCCCATGCTCACACTCTCCCCGTGCTCACACTCTCCCCGTGCTCACTCACTCCCCGTGCTCACACTCTCCCCGTGCTCACATTCTCCCCGTGCTCACTCTATCTCCGTGCTGACTCTCTCCCCGTCCTCACTCTCTCCACATCCTCACTCTCTCCCCGTGCTCACTCTATCCCCGTCCTCACTCTCACTCTCTCCCTGTGCTCACTCTCTCCCTGTGCTCACTCTCTCCCTGTGCTCTGTCTCTCCCTGTGCTCAGTCACTCACAGTGCTCTGTTTCTCGCAGTGCTCTGTCCCTCCCTGTGCTCAGTCTCTCCCTGTGTTCCACCACTCAGTGCTGAATCTTTCTGTGCTCAGGCTTCCTGTGCTCTGTCTCCCCCTGTGCTCTTCCTCTCCCAGTGCTCTGTCTCTCCCACTGCTTGGTCTCTTCCAGTGCTCGGTTTACCCCTGTGCTCACTCTCTCCTCGTGCTCAATCTCTCCCCGTGCACACTCTCTCCCGTGCTCACTCACTCCCCGTGCTCAATCCCTCCCCGTGTTCACTCTCCCCGCATGCTCACACTCTCCACGTGCTCACACTCCCCACGTGCTCACACTCTTCCCGTGCACACTCTCGCTCCATGTGCTCACACTCTCCCCGTGCACACTCTTTCCTCGTGCTCACGCTCTCTCCGTGCTCACTCTCTCCCTGTGCTCACTCTCACACTCTCCCCGTGCTCACTCTCTCCCTGTGCTCTCTCTCACACTGTGCTCACTCTCTCGCTGTGCTCACACTCTCCTTGTGCTCACTCTCTCCCTGTGCTCTCACTCCCTCTCACTGTGCTCACTCTCTCGCTGTGCTCACACTCTCCCTGTGCTCACTATCTCCCTGTGCTCACTCTCTCACTGTGCTCACTCTCTCCCTGTGCACACGCTCAATCTCTCCCCGTGCTCACTCTCTCCCTGTGCTCATTCTCTCCCTGTGCTCACTCACTCGCTGTGCTCACTCTCTCTCTGTGCTCACTCTCTCCCTGTGCTCAGTCTCCCTCTCACTGTGCTCAGGCTCCATTTGCTCACTTCTCCCTGTGCTCACTCTCTCACTGTGCTCATTCTCTCCCTGTGCACATTCTCTCCCTGTGCTCACTCTCTCCCTCTGCTCACTCTCTCCCTGTGCTCACTCTCTCATATGCTCACTCTCTTCCTGTGCACACTCTCTCTCTGTGCCGACTCTCACTCTTTCCCTGTGCTCACTCTCTCCTTGTGCTCACGCTCTCATATGCTCACTCTCTCCTCGTGCGCACTCTCTCACCGTGCTCACTCACTCCCCGAGCTCACTTTCTCCCCGTGTTCACACTATCCCCGTTCTCACACTCTCCCCGTGTTCACTCTCTCCCCATGCTCACTCTCTCTCCGTGCTGAATCTCTCCCCGTACTCACTATCTCCCCGTGCTCACTCTCTACCAGTGCTCACACTATCCCCGTGCTCACACTCTCCACGTGCTCCCTCTCTCCCCTGCTCACAATCTCCTGGTGCTCTCTCTCTCTCCATGCTGACTCTCCCGTCCTCAATCTCTCCCCGTGCTCACTCTCTCCCTGTGCTCACTCTCACTCCAGCATGGTGCTCACTCTCTCCCTGTGCTCACATCTCCCTGTGCTCAGTCTCTCCCTGTGCTCAGTCTCTCCCTGTGCTCACTCTCTCACTGTGCTCACATTCTCTCTGTGCTCTCTCTATCTCCCTGTGCTGAGACTCTCCCTGTGTTCATTCTTCCTATGCTCAGACTCTCCCCATACTCTCTCTCTCCCCGTGCTCAATCTCACCCGTGCTCACTCTCTCCCCGTGCTCACTCTCTTTCTGTGCTCACATTCTCCCCGTGCTCAAACTCTCCCCGTGCTAAGTCTATACCCATGCTCACACTCTCCCCGTGCTCACACTCTCCCCGTGCTCACTAACTCCCCGTGCTCACACTCTCCCCGTGCTCACATTCTCCCCGTGCTCACTCTATCTGCGTGCTGACTCTCTCCCCGTCCTCACTCTCTCCACATCCTCACTCTCTCCCCGTGCTCACTCTATCCCCGTCCTCACTCTCACTCTCTCCCTGTGCTCACTCTCTCCCTGTGCTCACTCTCTCCCTGTGCTCTGTCTCTCCCTGTGCTCAGTCACTCCCAGTGCTCTGTTTCTCGCAGTGCTCTGTCCCTCCCTGTGCTCAGTCTCTCCCTGTGTTCTACCACTCAGTGCTGAATCTTTCTGTGCTCAGGCTTCCTGTGCTCAGTCTCTCCCTGTGCGCTTCCACTCCCAGTGCTCTGTCTCTCGCTCCATGTGCTCACACTCTCCCCGTGCACACTCTTTCCGCGTGCTCACTCTCTCTCCGTGCTCACTCTCTCCCTGTGCTCACTCTCACACTCTCTCTGTGCTCACTCTCTACCCGTGCTCACTCTCTCCCTGATCTCACTCTCAAGCGGTGCTCACATTCTCCCCGTGTTCACTCTGTCCCCGTGCCCACACTCTCCCCGTGCTCAGTCTCGCCCCTTGGTCACACTCTCCCCGTGCTCACACTCTCCCCGTGCTCACACTCTCCCCGTGCTCACTCTCTACCCGTGCTCTCACTATCCCCGTGCTCACACTCTCCACGTGCTCCCTCTCTCCCCTGCTCACAATCTCCTGGTGCTCTCTCTCTCTCCATGCTGACTCTCCCGTCCTCATTCTCTCCCCGTGCTCACTCTCTCCCTGTGCTCACTCTCACTCCAGCATGGTGCTCACTCTCTCCCTGTGCTCAGTTCTCTCTGTGCTCAGTCTCTCCCTGTGCTCAGTCTCTCCCTGTGCTCACTCTCTCACTGTGCTCACATTCTCTCTGTGCTCTCTCTATCTCCCTGTGCTGAGACTCTCCCTGTGTTCATTCTTCCTATGCTCAGACTCTCCCTATGCTCTGTCTCTCCCTGTGCACATTCGCACCCCGTGCTCACTCTCTCCCCGTGCTCACACTCTCCCTGATCTCACTCTCACCCCGTGATCACTTTCCCCCTGTGCTCACTCACTCACTCTATCTCCGTGCTGACTCTCTCCCCGTCCTCACTCTCTCCACATCCTCACTCTCTCCCCGTGCTCACTCTATTCCCGTCCTCACTCTCACTCTCTCCCTGTGCTCACTCTCTCACTGTGCTCACGCTCTCTCTCACTGTGCTCAGTCTCTCCCTGTGCTCAGTCTCTCCCTGTGCACAATCTCTCCCTTTGCTCAGTCTCTCCCTGTGCTCCCTCACTCCCTGTGCTCAGTCTCTCCGGCTGCTCAGACTCGCCCTGTGCTCAGGCTCCCTGTGCTCACTCTCTTCCTGTGCTCAGTCACCCTGTGCTCAGTTTCCCGCTGCTCAGGCTCCCTGTGCTCAGTCTCCCTTTGCTCAGTCTCCCTGTGCTCAATCTCTCTGTGCTCACTCTCTCCCTGTGCTCGGTCGCTCCCTGTGATCATTTTCACCCTTTGCTCAGACTCACCCTCTGCTCATTCTCTCCCTGAGTCACTCTCTCCCTGTCTTCAGTCGCTTCCTGTGCCCAGTCTCTCCCTGTGCTCACTCTCTCACTGTGCTCGCTCTCTCACGGTGCGCTCGCTCTCTCTGTGTTCACTCTCTCTCTCTGCTCATTCTCTCCCTGTGCTCTCTCTCTCTCCCTATGCACACTCTCTCCTTGTGCTCACTCTCTCCCTGTGCTCACTTTCTCCGTGTGCTCACTCTCTCCCTGAGCTCACTGTCTCGTTGTGCTCTCTCTCTCTCCCTGTGCTCAGTCGCTCCCTGTGCACACTCTCACCCTGTGCTCAGACTCTCCCTGTGCTACCTCACTCCCTGTGCTCGGTCTCTCCCGCTGGTCAGACTCGCCCTGTGCTCAGGCTCCCTTTGCTCACACTCTCCCTGTGCTCACTCTCTCCCTGTGCTCGCTCACTCCTTGTGCTCAGCCACTCAGTTGTGAACCTATCTCTGCTCAGGTTTCCTGTGCTCTGTCTCTCCCAGTGCTCTGTCTCTCCCGGTGCGCGGTCTCTCCCAGTGCTCGGTCTACCTCTGTGCTCACTCTCTCCTCGTGCTCACTCTCTCCCTGTTCTCACTCTCGCACTGTACTCATTCTCTCACTGCTCGCTGTCTACCTGTGCACCCTCTCTCCCTGTGATCTCTCTCTCCCTGTGCTCAATCTCTCCCTTTGCTCAGTCTCTCCCTGTGCTCAGTCTCTCCATGTGCTCAGTCTCTCCCTGTACTCAGTCTCTCCCTGTGCTCAGTCTCTCCCTGTGCTCACTCTCTCCCTGTGCACATTCGCTCCCCGTGCTCACTCTCTACCCGTGCTCACTCTCTCCCTGATCTCACTCTCAAGCGGTGCACACATTCTCCCCGTGTTCACTCTGTCCCCGTGCCCACACTCTCCCCGTGCTCAGTCTCGCCCCATGGTCACACTCTCCCCGTGCTCACACTCTCCCCGTGCTCACTCTCTCTCCGTGCTGACTCTCTCCCAGTCCTCACTCTCTCCGGGTCCTCACTCTTCCCCCGTACTCACTCTCACCCCGTGCTCACTCTCACTCTCTCCTTGTGCTCACTCCCTCCCTGTGCTCACTCTCTCCCTGTGCTCTGGCCCTCCCTGTGCTCAGTCTCTCCCTGTGATCTGTCCCTCCCTGTGCTCAGTCTCTCCCTGTGATCTGTCCCTCGCTATGCTCAGTCTCTCCCGCTGCTCAGACTCGCCCTGTGCTCACACTCTCCCTGTGCTCACATTCTCCCCATGCTCACTCTCTCCCTGTGCTCACTCTCTCACTGTGCTCACTCTCTCTCTCACTGTGCTCAGTCTCTCCCTGTGCTCAGTCTCTCCCTGTGCACAATCTCTCCCTTTGCTCAGTCTCTCCCTGTGCTCCCTCACTCCCTGTGCTCAGTCTCTCCCGCTGCTCAGACTCGCCCTGTGCTCAGGCTCCCTGTGCTCACTCTCTTCCTGTGCTCAGTCACCCTGTGCTCAGTTTCCCGCTGCTCAGGCTCCCTGTGCTCAGTCTCCCTTTGCTCAGTCTCCCTGTGCTCAATCTCTCTGTGCTCACTCTCTCCCTGTGCTCGGTCGCTCCCTGTGATCATTTTCACCCTTTGCTCAGACTCACCCTCTGCTCATTCTCTCCCTGAGTCACTCTCTCCCTGTCTTCAGTCGCTTCCTGTGCCCAGTCTCTACCTGTGCTCACTCTCTCACTGTGCTCGCTCTCTCACGGTGCGCTCGCTCTCTCTGTGTTCACTCTCTCTCTCTGCTCATTCTCTCCCTGTGCTCTCTCTCTCTCCCTATGCACACTCTCTCCTTGTGCTCACTCTCTCCCTGTGCTCACTTTCTCCGTGTGCTCACTCTCTCCCTGAGCTCACTGTCTCGTTGTGCTCTCTCTCTCTCCCTGTGCTCAGTCGCTCCCTGTGCACACTCTCACCCTGTGCTCAGACTCTCCCTGTGCTACCTCACTCCCTGTGCTCGGTCTCTCCCGCTGGTCAGACTCGCCCTGTGCTCAGGCTCCCTTTGCTCACACTCTCCCTGTGCTCACTCTCTCCCTGTGCTCGCTCACTCCTTGTGCTCAGCCACTCAGTTGTGAACCTATCTCTGCTCAGGTTTCCTGTGCTCTGTCTCTCCCAGTGCTCTGTCTCTCCCGGTGCGCGGTCTCTCCCAGTGCTCGGTCTACCTCTGTGCTCACTCTCTCCTCGTGCTCACTCTCTCCCTGTTCTCACTCTCGCACTGTACTCATTCTCTCACTGCTCGCTGTCTACCTGTGCACCCTCTCTCCCTGTGATCTCTCTCTCCCTGTGCTCAATCTCTCCCTTTGCTCAGTCTCTCCCTGTGCTCCCTCACTCCCTGTGCTCAGTCTCTCCCACTGCTCAATCTATCCCTGTGCTCACTCTCTCCCTGTGCTCACTCTCTCCCGCTGCTCAATCTCTCCCTGTGCTCACTCTCTCCCTGTGCTCACTCTGTCCCTGTGCTCACTCTCTCCCTGTGCTCAGTCACCCTGTGCTCAGTTTCCCGGTGCTCATGCTCCCTGTGCTCCGTCTCCCTGTGCTCAGTCTCCCTGTGCTCAATCTCTCTGTGCTCACTCTCTCCCTGTGCTCGGACACTGCCCGTGCTCGGTCTCTCCCTGTGATCATTTTCTCCCTTTGCTCAGACCACCCTCTGCTCATTCTCTCCCTGAATCACTCTCTCCCTGTTTTCAGTCACTTCCTGTGCTCAGTCTCTCCCTGTGCTCACTCTCTCACTGTGCTCGCTCTCTTCCGGTGCTCTCGCTCTCTGTGCTCACTCTCTCTCTCTGCTCACTCTCTCCCTGTGCTCTCTCTCTCTCCCTGTGCACACTCTCTCCTTTTGCTCACTCGCTCCCTGTGCTCACTCTCTCCCTGTGCTCACTCTCTACGTGTGCTCACTCTCTCCCTGTGCTCACTTTCTCGTTGTGCTCTCTCTCTCTCTCTCCCAGTGCTCACTCTCTCCCTGTGCTCACTCTCTCCCTGTGTACACACTCTCCCTGTGTACACTCTCTCCTTGTGTATACTCTCTCCCTGTTATCACTATCTCCCTGTGCTCAGTCACCCTGTGCTCAGTCACCATGTGCTCAGTCTCCCGGTGCTCAGGCTTCCTGTGCTCAGTCTCCCTGTGCTCAATCTCTCTGTGCTCAGTCTCTCCCTGTGCTCACTCTTTCTCTGTGCTCACTCTCTCTCTGTGCTCACTCTCTCCCTGTGCTCTCTCTCCCTGTGCTCACTCTCTCCCTGTGCTCACTCTTTCCCTGTGATCACTCTCTCCCTGTGTTCACTCTCTCACTGTGCACATTCCCTCACTGCTCGCTGTCTCTCTGTGCTCACTCTGTCCCCGTGCTCAATCTCTCCCTGTGTTTACTCTCTCGCTGTGCTCACTGTCTCCCTGTGCTCACTCTCTCACTGTGCTCGCTCTCTCCCTGTGCACATACTCTCTCTCTGCTCACTGTCTCTCTGTGCTCACTCTCTCCCTGTGCTCTCTCTCTCTCCCTGTGCTGAGATTCTCCCTGTGCTCAGTCTCTCCCTGTGCTTACTCTCTCCCTGTGCTCACCCTCTCCCTGTACTCACTATCTCCCTGTGCTCTGTCTCTCCCTGCACTCAATGTCTCCCAGCGCTCAGTCTCTCCCAGTGCTATGTCTCTCGCAGTGCTCTGTCTTTCCCAGTGCTCTATCTCTCCCAGTACAGTCTCTCACCGAGTGCTCTGTCCCTCCCTGTGCTCTGTCCCTCCCTGTGCTCAGTGTCTCCCTGTGCTCAGTGTCTCCCTGTGCTCAGTGTCTCCCTGTGCTACCTCTCTCCCTGTGCTCCCTCTCTCGCTTTGTTCCCTTTCTCGCTGTGCTCCCTCTCTCCCTGTGCTCAGTCTATCGCTGTGCTCACTCTCTCCCCGTGCTCACTCTCCCCATGTGCTCACACTCTCCCTGTGCTCACTCTTTCCCTGTGCTCACTCTCTCTCTCTGTGCTCACTCTCTCCCTGCGCTCACACTCTCCCTCTGTACACTCTCTCCTTGTGTGCACTTTCTCCCTGATATCACTCTCTCGCTGTGCTCAGTCACCCTGTGCTCAGTCACCCTGTGCTCAGTCTCCCGGTGCTCAGGCTCATTGTGCTCACTCTCCCTGTGCTCACACTCTACTGTATTCAGTCTCCCTGTGCTCACTCTCTCCCCGTGCTCACTTTCCCCCTGTGCTCACTCTCTCCCTGTGCTCACTCTCTCTCTGTGCTCACTCTCTCCCTGTGCTCACTCTCTCCTTGGGCTCACTCTCTCCCGTGCTCACTCTCTCCCTGTGTTCACTTTCCCCCTGTGCTCAGTCTCTCCCTGTGCTCACTCTCTCACTGTGCTCACTCTGTCTCTGTGCTTACTCTCTACCTGTGTTCTCTCAATCTCCCTGTGCTGAGACTCTCGCTGTGTACACTCTTGCGGTGCTCAGACTCTCCCTGTGCTCTGTCTCTTCCTGTGCTCACTCTCTCCCTGTGCTCACTCTCTCACTGTGCTCAATCTCTCCCTGTGCACATTCGCTCCCCGTGCTCACTCTCTCCCCGTGCTCACTCTCCCCCCGTGCTCACTCTCCCCCCGTACTCTCTCTCTCCCCGTGCTCACTCTCACCCCGTGCTCACTCTCTCCCCGTGCTCACATTCTCGCCGTGCTCACTCTCTCCCAGTGCTCACACTCTCCACGTGCTCAGTCTCTCCCCATGCTCACACACCCCGTGCTCACACTCTACCCATGCTCACTCACTCCCCGTGCTCACATTCTCCCTGTGCTCACGCTCTCCCTGTGCTCTGTCCCTTCCTGTGCTCAGTCTCTCCCAGTGCTCTGTTTCTCGCAGTGATCTGTCCCTCCCTGTGCTCAGTCTCACCCTGTGCTCATTCTCTCCTTGTGCTCACTCTCGCCCTGTGCTCACTGCTTCGTTGTGCTCTCTCTCTCTCCCTGTGCTCAGTCTCTCCCATTGCTCAGTCTCTCCCTGTGCACACTCTCACCCTGTGCTCAGACTCTCCCCGTGCTCAGACCCTCCCTGTGCTCAGTCTCTCCCCGTGCTCAGACCCTCCCTGTGCTCCCTCCCTCCCTGTGCTCAGTCTCTTCCGCTGCTCAGACTCGCCCAGTGCTCAGGCTCCCTTTGCTCACAATCTCCCTGTGCTCACTCTCTCCCTGTGCTCACTCTCGCACTGTGCTCATTCTCTCACTGCTTGCTGTCTCCCTGTGCTCACTCTCTCCCTGTGCTCCCTCTCTCCCTGTGCTCCCTCTCTCCCTGTGCTCACTCTCTTCCCGTGCTCACTCTCTCCCTGTGCTCACTCTCTCAATGTGCTCACTCTCTCACTGTGCTCACTCCCTCACTGTGCTCACTCTCTCTCTCTGCTCAATCTCACTCTGTGCTCCCTTTCTCTCCTTGTGCTCAGACTCTCCCTGTGCTCACTCTCTCCCTGTGCTCACTCTCTCTCTCACTGTGCTAAGTCTCTCCTTGTGCTCAGTCTCTCCCTGTGCTCAGTTTCCCCCTTTGCTAACTCTCTCCCTTTGCTCAGACTCTCCCTATGCTCACTCTTTCCCTGTGTTCCCTCTCTCTCCCTGTGCTCACTCTCTCCCTGTGCTCATTCTCTCCTTGTGCTCACTCTCTCCCTCACTGTGCTCAGTCTCTCCATGTGCTCAGTCTCTCCCTGTGCTCAGTCTCTCCCTTTGCTCTGTCTCTACCTGTGCTCCCTCACTCCCTGTGCTCAGACTCGACCTGTGCTCAGGCTACCTGTGCTCACTCTTTCCCTGTGCTCACTTTCTCCCTGTGCTCACTCTCTCCCTGTGCTCACTCTCTCGCTGTGCTCACTCTCTCCCTGTGCTCACTCTCTCTCTCTGCTCACTCTCTCTCTGTGCTCACTCTCTCCCTGGGCTCTCTCTATCTCCCTGTGCTGAGACTCTCCCTGTGCTCAGTCTCTCCCTGAGCTCACGCTCTCCCTGTGCTCAGACGCTCCCGGCGCTCAGTCTCTCCCTGTGCCCACTCTCTCCCTGTGCTCACTCTCTACCTCTGCTCACTCTCTCCCTGTGCTCCCTCACTCGCTGAGCTCAGTCTCTCCCTGTGCTCTGTCTCTCCCTGTACTCAACGTCTCCCAGTGCTCAGTCTCTCCCTCTGCTCAGTCTCTCCCAGTGCTCTGTATCTCCCAGTGCTCTCTCTCACCGAGTGCTCTGGCCCTCCCTGTGCTCTGTTTCTTCCTGTGCTCAGTGTCTTCCTGTGCTCAGTGTCTCCCTGTGCTCAGTGTCTCCCTGTACTCAGTGTTTCCCTTGCTCAGTGTCTCCCTGTGCTCAGACTCTCCCAGTGCTCAGTCTTTCCTGTGCTCAGTATCCCCCTGTGCTCAGTCTCTCCCTGTGCTCAGTCTCTCCCTGTGCTCAGTCTGTCCCTGTGATCAGCCTCTCTGTTCTCAGGCTGGATGTGCTCAGCTGTGCTCACTCTCTCCCTGTGATCACTTTCCCCCTGTGCTCACTCTCTTCCTGTGCTCACTCTCTCCCTGTGCTCACTCTCTCCCTGTTCTCATTCTCTCCCTGTGCTCACTCTCTCCCTGTGCTCACACTCTCCCTGTGCTCACTCTCTCCCTGTGCTCCCTCTCTTCCTGTGCTCCCTCTCTCCCTGTGCTCAGTCTATCGCTGTGCTCACTCTCTCTCCGTGCTCACTCTCTCCCTGTGCTCACACTCTCCCTGTGCTCACTCTTTCCCTGTGCTCACTCTTTCTCTCTGTGCTCACTCTCTCTTTGTGCTCATTCTCTCCCTGTGCTCACTCTCTCCCTGTGCTCACTCTCTCCCTGTGCTCACTCTCGCCCTGTGCTCACTCTCGCACTGTGCTCACTCTGTCCCTGTACTCACACTCTCCCTGTGAACACTCTCTCCTTGTGTACACTCTCTCCCTGTTATCACTCTCTCCCTGTGCTCACTCTCTCCCTGTGTACACTCTCGCTTGTGTACATTCTCTCCCAGTGCTCACTCTCTCCCTGTAATCACTCTCTCCCTGTGCTCAGTCACACTGTGCTCAGTCACCCTGTGGTCAGTTTCCCGGTGCTCAGGCTCCCTGTGCTCAGTCTCCCTGTGCTCAATCTCTCTGTGCTCACTCTCTCCCTGTGCTCGGACACTGCCTGTGCTCGGTCTCTCCCTGTGATCATTTTCTCCCTTTGCTCAGACCACCCTCTGCTCATTCTCTCCCTGAGTCACTCTCTCCCTGTGTTCAGTCGCTTCCTGTGCTCAGTCTCTCCCTGTGCTCACTTTCTCCCTGTGCTCACTCTCTCCCTGTCCTCACTCTCTCCCTGTGCTCACTGTCTCGTTGTGCTCTCTGTCTCTCCCTGTGCTCAGTCGCTCCCTGTGCACACTCTCACCCTGTGCTCAGACTCTCCCTGTGCTCCCTCACTCTCTGTGCTCAGTCTCTCCCGCTGGTTAGAATCGCCCTGTGTTCAGGCTGCCTTTGCTCACACTCTCCCTGTGCTCACTCTCTCTCTGTGCTCACTCTCTCACTGTGCTCATTCTCTCACTGCTCGCTGCCTCCCTGTGCTCACTCTCTCCCTGTGCTCGGTCACTCCTTGTGCTCAGCCACTCAGTGCTGAACCTTTCTCTACTCAGGTTTCCTGTGCTCTGTCTGTCCCTTTGCTCACTCTCTCTCTGTGCTCACTCTCTCACTGTGCTCATTCTCTCACTGCTCACTCTCTCCCTGTGTACACACTCTTCCTGTGTACACTCTCTCCTTGTGTACACTCTCTCCCTGATATCACTCTCTCCCTGTGCTCAGTCACCCTGTGCTCAGTCACCATGTGCTCAGTCTCCCGGTGCTCAGGCTTCCTGTGCTCAGTCTCCCTCCCTGTGCTCACTCTCTCTCTGTGCTCTCTCTCTCTCTGTGCTCACTCTCTCCTTGTGCTCACTCTCTCCCTGTGCTCACTCTTTCCATGTGATCACTCTCTCCCTGTGCTCACTCTCTCACTGTGCTCATTCCCTCACTGCTCGCTGTCTCCCTGTGCTCACTTTCTCACTGTGCTCGCTCTCTCCCTGTGCACACTCTCTCTCTCTGCTCACTGTCTCTCTGTGCTCACTCTCTCCCTGTGCTCCCTCTCTCTCCCTGTGCTGAGACTCTCCCTGTGCTCAGTCTCTCCCTGTGCTTACTCTCTCCCTGTGCTCACCCTCTCCGTGTGCTCACTATCTCCCTGTGCTCTGTCTCTCCCTGCACTCAATGTCTCCCAGCGCTCAGTCTCTTCCAGTGCTATGTCTCTCGCAGTGCTTTGTCTCTCCCAGTGCTCTATCTCTCCCAGTGCACTCTCTCACCGAGTGCTCTGTCCCTCCCTGTTCTCTGTCCCTTCCTGTGCTCAGTGTCTCCCTGTGCTCAGTGTCTCCCTGTGCTCGGTCTCTCCCTGTGCTCACTCTCTCCCGGTTCTCACTCTCTCCCTGTGCTCACTCTCTCCCTGTGCTCACTCTCTCCCTGTGCTCACTCTCCCCGTGCTCAGACGCTCCCTATGCTCAGTCTCTCCCCGTGCTCAGTCCCTCCCTGTGCTCCCTCACTTCCTGTGCTCAGTCTCTCCCGCTGCTCAGACTCGCCCAGTGCTCAGGCTCCCTTTGCTCACAATCTCCCTGTGCTCACTCTCTCCCTGTGCTCACTCTCGCACTGTGCTCATTCTCTCACTGCTTGCTGTCTTCCTGTGCTCACTCTCTCCCTGTGCTCCCTCTCTCCCTGTGCTCCCTCTCTCCCTGTGCTCACTCTCGACCCGTGCTCACTCTCTCCCTGTGCTCACTCTCTCAATGTGCTCACTCTCTCACTGTGATCATTCCCTCACTGTGCTCACTCTCTCCCTGTGTTCACTCTCTCTCTCACTGTGCTCAGTCTCTCCTTGTGCTCAGTCTCTCCCTGTGCTCAGTCTCTCCCTTTGCTCACTCTCACCCTTTGCTCAGACTCTCCCTGTGCTCCCTCTTTCACTCGGTTCCCTCTCTCTCCCTGTGCTCACTCTCTCCCTGTGCTCACTCTCTCCCTGTGCTCACTCTCTCTCTCACTGTGCTCAGTCTCTCCATGTGCTCAGTCTCTCCATGTGCTCAGTCTCTCCCTGTGCTCAGTCTCTCCCTTTGCTCAGTCTCTACCTGTGCTCCCTCACTCCTTGTGCTCAGGCTCTCCCGCTGCTCAGACTCGACCTGTGCTCAGGCTCCCTGTGCTCACTCTCTCCCTGTGCTCACTCTCACACTCTCTCCATGCTCACTCTCTCCCTGTGCTCTCTCTCTCCCTGTGCTCACTCTCTCGCTGTGCTCACAATCTCCCTGTGCTCACTCTCTCCCTGTGCTCACTCTCTCACTGTGCTCACTCTCTCCCTGTGCACACTCTCTCCCTGTGCTCACTCTCTCACTGTGCTCACTCTCTCCCTGTGCACACTCTCAATCTCTCCCCGTGCTCACTCTCTCCCTGTGCTCACTCACTCGCTGTGCTCACTCTCTCTCTGTGCTCACTCTCTCCCTGTGCTCTCTCTCCCTCTCACTGTGCTCACTCTCTCGCTGTGCTCACACTCTCCCTGTGCTCACTCTCTCCCTGTGCTCACTCTCTCACTGTGCTCACTCTCTCCCTGTGCACACTCTCAATCTCTCCCCGTGCTCACTCTCTCCCTGTGCTCACTCACTCGCTGTGCTCACTCTCTCTCTGTGCTCACTCTCTCCCTGTGCTCTCTCTCCCTCTCACTGTGCTCACTCTGTCGCTGTGCTCACACTCTCCCTGTGCTCACTCTCTCCCTGTGCTCACTCTCTCACTGTGCTCACTCTCTCACTGTGCTCACTCTCTCACTGTGCTCACTCTCTCACTGTGCTCACTCTCTCCCTGTGCACACTCTCAATCTCTCCCCGTGCTCACTCTCTCCCTGTGCTCAATCACTCGCTGTGCTCACTCTCTCTCTGTGCTCACTCTCTCCCTGTGCTCACTCTCCCTCTCACTGTGCTCAGTCTATCCCTGTGCTCAGTCTCTCCCTGTGCTCAGTCTCTCCCTGTGCTCAGTCTCTCCCTGTGCTCAGTCTCTCCCTGTGCTCACTCTCTCCCTGTGCACATTCGCTCCCCGTGCTCGCTCTCTACCCGTGCTCACTCTCTCCCTGATCTCACTCTCAAGCGGTGCTCACATTCTCCCCGTGTTCACTCTGTCCCCGTGCCCACACTCTCCCCGTGCTCAGTCTCGCCCCATGGTCACACTCTCCCCGTGCTCACTCTCTACCCGTGCTCACACTATCCCCGTGCTCACACTCTCCACGTGCTCCCTCTCTCCCCTGCTCACAATCTCCTGGTGCTCTCTCTCTCTCCATGCTGACTCTCCCGTCCTCATTCTCTCCCCGTGCTCACTCTCTCCCTGTGCTCACTCTCACTCCAGCATGGTGCTCACTCTCTCCCTGTGCTCACTTCTCTCTGTGCTCAGTCTCTCCCTGTGCTCAGTCTCTCCCTGTGCTCACTCTCTCACTGTGCTCACATTCTCTCTGTGCTCTCTCTATCTCCCTGTGCTGAGACTCTCCCTGTGTTCATTCTTCCTATGCTCAGACTCTCCCTATGCTCTGTCTCTCCCTGTGCACATTCGCACCCCGTGCTCACTCTCTCCCCGTGCTCACACTCTCCCTGATCTCACTCTCACCCCGTGATCACTTTCCCCCTGTGCTCACTCTCTCCCCATACTCTCTCTCGCCCCGTGCTCAATCTCACCCGTGCTCACTCTCTCCCCGTGCTCACTCTCTTCCTATGCTCACATTCTCCCCGTGCTCAAACTCTCCCCGTGCTAAGTCTATCCCAATGCTCACACTCTCCCCGTGCTCACACTCTCCCCGTGCTCACTCACTCCCCGTGCTCACACTCTCCCCGTGCTCACATTCTCCCCGTGCTCACTCTATCTCCGTGCTGACTCTCTCCCCGTCCTCACTCTCTCCACATCCTCACTCTCTCCCCGTGCTCACTCTATCCCCGTCCTCACTCTCACTCTCTCCCTGTGCTCACTCTCTCCCTGTGCTCACTCTCTCCCTGTGCTCTGTCTCTCCCTATGCTCAGTCACTCACAGTGCTCTGTTTCTCGCAGTGCTCTGTCCCTCCCTGTGCTCAGTCTCTCCCTGTGTTCCACCACTCAGTGCTGAATCTTTCTGTGCTCAGGCTTCCTGTGCCCAGTCTCCCCTGTGCTCTTCCTCTCCCAGTGCTCTGTCTCTCCCACTGCTTGGTCTCTTCCAGTGCTCGGTTTACCCCTGTGCTCACTCTCTCCTCGTGCTCACTCTCTCCCCGTGCACACTCTCTACCGTGCTCACTCACTCCCCATGCTCAATCCCTCCCCGTGTTCACTCTCCCCGCATGCTCACACTCTCCACGTGCTCACACTCCCCACGTGCTCACACTCTCCCCGTGCACACTCTCGCTCCATTTGCTCACACTCTCCCCGTGCACACTCGTTCCTCGTGCTCACTCTCTCTCCGTGCTCACTCTCTCCCTGTGCTCACTCTCACACTCTCTCCGTGCTCACTCTCTCCCTGTGCTCTCTATCTCCCTGTGCTCACTCTCTCGCTGTGCTCACACTCTCCCTGTGCTCACTCTCTCCCTGTGCTCACTCTCTCACTGTGCTCACTCTCTCCCTGTGCACACTCTCAATCTCTCCCCGTGCTCACTCTCTCCCTGTGCTCACTGACTCGCTGTGCTCACTCTCTCTCTCTGTGCTCACTCTCTCGCTGTGCTCACACTCTCCCTGTGCTCACTCTCTCCCTGTGCTCACTCTCTCACTGTGCTCACTCTCTCACTGTGCTCACTCTCTCCCTGTGCACACTCTCAATCTCTCCCCGTGCTCAGTCTCTCCCTGTGCTCACTCACTCGCTGTGCTCACTCTCTCTCTGTGCTCACTCTCTCCCTGTGCTCACTCTCCCTCTCACTGTGCTCAGTCTGTCCCTGTGCTCAGTCTCTCCATGTGCTCAGTCTCTCCCTGTGCTCAGTCTCTCCCTGTGCTCAGTCTCTCCCTGTGCTCACTCTCTCCCTGTGCACATTCGCTCCCCGTGCTCACTCTCTACCCGTGCTCACTCTCTCCCTGATCTCACTCTCAAGCGGTGCACACATTCTCCCCGTGTTCACTCTGTCCCCGTGCCCACACACTCCCCGTGCTCAGTCTCGCCCCATGGTCACACTCTCCCCGTGCTCACACTCTCCCCGTGCTCACTCTCTCTCCGTGCTGACTCTCTCCCAGTCCTCACTCTCTCCGGGTCCTCACTCTTCCCCCGTACTCACTCTCACCCCGTGCTCACTCTCACTCTCTCCTTGTGCTCACTCCCTCCCTGTGCTCACTCTCTCCCTGTGCTCTGGCCCTCCCTGTGCTCAGTCTCTCCCTGTGATCTGTCCCTCCCTGTGCTCAGTCTCTCCCTGTGATCTGTCCCTCGCTGTGCTCAGTCTCTCCCGCTGCTCAGACTCGCCCTGTGCTCACACTCTCCCTGTGCTCACATTCTCCCCGTGCTCACTCTCTCCCTGTGCTCACTCTCTCACTGTGCTCACTCTCTCTCTCACTGTGCTCAGTCTCTCCCTGTGCTCAGTCTCTCCCTGTGCTCAATCTTTCCCTTTGCTCAGTCTCTCCCTGTGCTCCCTCACTCCCTGTGCTCAGTCTCTCCCGCTGCTCAGACTCGCCCTGTGCTCAGGCTCCCTGTGCTCACTCTCTTCCTGTGCTCAGTCACCCTGTGCTCAGTTTCCCGCTGCTCAGGCTCCCTGTGCTCAGTCTCCCTTTGCTCAGTCTCCCTGTGCTCAATCTCTCTGTGCTCACTCTCTCCCTGTGCTCGGTCGCTCCCTGTGATCATTTTCACCCTTTGCTCAGACTCACCCTCTGCTCATTCTCTCCCTGAGTCACTCTCTCCCTGTCTTCAGTCGCTTCCTGTGCCCAGTCTCTCCCTGTGCTCACTCTCTCACTGTGCTCGCTCTCTCACGGTGCGCTCGCTCTCTCTGTGTTCACTCTCTCTCTCTGCTCATTCTCTCCCTGTGCTCTCTCTCTCTCCCTATGCACACTCTCTCCTTGTGCTCACTCTCTCCCTGTGCTCACTTTCTCCGTGTGCTCACTCTCTCCCTGAGCTCACTGTCTCGTTGTGCTCTCTCTCTCTCCCTGTGCTCAGTCGCTCCCTGTGCACACTCTCACCCTGTGCTCAGACTCTCCCTGTGCTACCTCACTCCCTGTGCTCGGTCTCTCCCGCTGGTCAGACTCGCCCTGTGCTCAGGCTCCCTTTGCTCACACTCTCCCTGTGCTCACTCTCTCCCTGTGCTCGCTCACTCCTTGTGCTCAGCCACTCAGTTGTGAACCTATCTCTGCTCAGGTTTCCTGTGCTCTGTCTCTCCCAGTGCTCTGTCTCTCCCGGTGCGCGGTCTCTCCCAGTGCTCGGTCTACCTCTGTGCTCACTCTCTCCTCGTGCTCACTCTCTCCCTGTTCTCACTCTCGCACTGTACTCATTCTCTCACTGCTCGCTGTCTACCTGTGCACCCTCTCTCCCTGTGATCTCTCTCTCCCTGTGCTCAATCTCTCCCTTTGCTCAGTCTCTCCCTGTGCTCCCTCACTCCCTGTGCTCAGTCTCTCCCGCTGCTCAATCTCTCCCTGTGCTCACTCTCTCCCTGTGCTCACTCTCTCCCGCTGCTCAATCTCTCCCTGTGCTCACTCTCTCCCTGTGCTCACTCTGTCCCTGTGCTCACTCTCTCCCTGTGCTCAGTCACCCTGTGCTCAGTTTCCCGGTGCTCATGCTCCCTGTGCTCCGTCTCCCTGTGCTCAGTCTCCCTGTGCTCAATCTCTCTGTGCTCACTCTCTCCCTGTGCTCGGACACTGCCCGTGCTCGGTCTCTCCCTGTGATCATTTTCTCCCTTTGCTCAGACCACCCTCTGCTCATTCTCTCCCTGAATCACTCTCTCCCTGTTTTCAGTCGCTTCCTGTGCTCAGTCTCTCCCTGTGCTCACTCTCTCACTGTGCTCGCTCTCTTCCGGTGCTCTCGCTCTCTGTGCTCACTCTCTCTCTCTGCTCACTCTCTCCCTGTGCTCTCTCTCTCTCCCTGTGCACACTCTCTCCTTTTGCTCACTCTCTCCCTGTGCTCACTTTCTCGTTGTGCTCTCTCTCTCTCTCTCCCAGTGCTCACTCTCACCCTGTGCTCACTCTCTCCCTGTGTACACACTCTCCCTGTGTACACTCTCTCCTTGTGTATACTCTCTCCCTGTTATCACTCTCTCCCTGTGCTCAGTCACCCTGTGCTCAGTCACCATGTGCTCAGTCTCCCGGTGCTCAGGCTTCCTGTGCTCAGTCTCCCTGTGCTCAATCTCTCTGTGCTCAGTCTCTCCCTGTGCTCACACTCTCACTGTGCTCGCTCTCTCCCTGTGCTCACTCTCTCTCTGTACTCACTCTCAATCTCTGTGCTCACTCTCTCCCTGTGCTCTCTCTCCCTGTGCTCACTCTCTCCCTGTGCTCACTCTTTCCCTGTGATCACTCTCTCCCTGTGTTCACTCTCTCACTGTGCACATTTCCTCACTGCTCGCTGTCTCTCTGTGCTCACTCTGTCCCCGTGCTCAATCTCTCCCTGTGTTTACTCTCTCGCTGTGCTCACTGTCTCCCTGTGCTCACTCTCTCACTGTGCTCGCTCTCTCCCTGTGCACACTCTCTCTCTCTGCTCACTGTCTCTCAGTGCTCACTCTCTCCCTGTGCTCTCTCTCTCTCCCTGTGCTGAGACTCTCCCTGTGCTCAGTCTCTCCCTGTGCTTACTCTCTCCCTGTGCTCACCCTCTCCCTGTACTCACTATCTCCCTGTGCTCTGTCTCTCCCTGCACTCAATGTCTCCCAGCGCTCAGTCTC
Organism: Pristiophorus japonicus; assembly: GCF_044704955.1. Classification (NCBI taxonomy): domain Eukaryota; kingdom Metazoa; phylum Chordata; class Chondrichthyes; family Pristiophoridae; genus Pristiophorus; species Pristiophorus japonicus. Next base: position 22,848,311 of record NC_092011.1, on the reverse strand, counting down.
TCCCAGTGCTATGGCTCTCGCAGTGCTCTGTCTTTCCCAGTGCTCTATCTCTCCCAGTGCAGTCTCTCACCGAGTGCTCTGTCCCGCCCTGTGCTCTGTCCCTCCCTGTGCTCAGTGTCTCCCTGTGCTCAGTGTCTCCCTGTGCTCAGTGTCTCCCTGTGCTACCTCTCTCCCTGTGCTCCCTCTCTCGCTTTGTTCCCTTTCTCGCTGTGCTCCCTCTCTCCCTGTGCTCAGTCTATCGCTGTGCTCACTCTCTCCCCGTGCTCACTCTCTCCATGTGCTCACACTCTCCCTGTGCTCACTCTTTCCCTGTGCTCACTCTCTCTCCCTGCGCTCACACTCTCCCTCTGTACACTCTCTCCTTGTGTGCACTTTCTCCCTGATATCACTCTCTCGCTGTGCTCAGTCACCCTGTGCTCAGTCACCCTGTGCTCAGTCTCCCGGTGCTCAGGCTCATTGTGCTCACTCTCCCTGTGCTCACACTCTACTGTATTCAGTCTCCCTGTGCTCACTCTCTCCCCGTGCTCACTTTCCCCCTGTGCTCACTCTCTCCCTGTGCTCACTCTCTCTCTGTGCTCACTCTCTCCCTGTGCTCACTCTCTCCTTGGGCTCACTCTCTCCCGTGCTCACTCTCTCCCTGTGTTCACTTTCCCCCTGTGCTCAGTCTCTCCCTGTGCTCACTCTCTCACTGTGCTCACTCTGTCTCTGTGCTTACTCTCTACCTGTGTTCTCTCAATCTCCCTGTGCTGAGACTCTCGCTGTGTACACTCTTGCGGTGCTCAGACTCTCCCTGTGCTCTGTCTCTTCCTGTGCTCACTCTCTCCCTGTGCTCACTCTCTCACTGTGCTCAATCTCTCCCTGTGCACATTCGCTCCCCGTGCTCACTCTCTCCCCGTGCTCACTCTCCCCCCGTGCTCACTCTCCCCCCGTACTCTCTCTCTCCCCGTGCTCACTCTCACCCCGTGCTCACTCTCTCCCCGTGCTCACATTCTCGCCGTGCTCACTCTCTCCCAGTGCTCACACTCTCCACGTGCTCAGTCTCTCCCCATGCTCACACACCCCGTGCTCACACTCTACCCATGCTCACTCACTCCCCGTGCTCACATTCTCCCTGTGCTCACGCTCTCCCTGTGCTCTGTCCCTTCCTGTGCTCAGTCTCTCCCAGTGCTCTGTTTCTCGCAGTGATCTGTCCCTCCCTGTGCTCAGTCTCACCCTGTGCTCATTCTCTCCTTGTGCTCACTCTCGCCCTGTGCTCACTGCTTCGTTGTGCTCTCTCTCTCTCCCTGTGCTCAGTCTCTCCCATTGCTCAGTCTCTCCCTGTGCACACTCTCACCCTGTGCTCAGACTCTCCCCGTGCTCAGACCCTCCCTGTGCTCAGTCTCTCCCCGTGCTCAGTCCCTCCCTGTGCTCCCTCCCTCCCTGTGCTCAGTCTCTTCCGCTGCTCAGACTCGCCCAGTGCTCAGGCTCCCTTTGCTCACAATCTCCCTGTGCTCACTCTCTCCCTGTGCTCACTCTCGCACTGTGCTCATTCTCTCACTGCTTGCTGTCTCCCTGTGCTCACACTCTCCCTGTGCTCCCTCTCTCCCTGTGCTCCCTCTCTCCCTGTGCTCACTCTCTCCCCGTGCTCACTCTCTCCCTGTGCTCACTCTCTCAATGTGCTCACTCTCTCACTGTGCTCACTCCCTCACTGTGCTCACTCTCTCTCTCTGCTCACTCTCACTCTGTGCTCCCTTTCTCTCCTTGTGCTCAGACTCTCCCTGTGCTCACTCTCTCCCTGTGCTCACTCTCTCTCTCACTGTGCTAAGTCTCTCCTTGTGCTCAGTCTCTCCCTGTGCTCACTCTTTCCCTGTGTTCCCTCTCTCTCCCTGTGCTCACTCTCTCCCTGTGCTCATTCTCTCCTTGTGCTCACTCTCTCCCTCACTGTGCTCAATCTCTCCATGTGCTCAGTCTCTCCCTGTGCTCAGTCTCTCCCTTTGCTCTGTCTCTACCTGTGCTCCCTCACTCCCTGTGCTCAGACTCGACCTGTGCTCAGGCTACCTGTGCTCACTCTTTCCCTGTGCTCACTCTCTCCCTGTGCTCACTCTCTCCCTGTGCTCACTCTCTCGCTGTGCTCACTCTCTCCCTGTGCTCACTCTCTCTCTCTGCTCACTCTCTCTCTGTGCTCACTCTCTCCCTGGGCTCTCTCTATCTCCCTGTGCTGAGACTCTCCCTGTGCTCAGTCTCTCCCTGAGCTCACGTTCTCCCTGTGCTCAGACGCTCCCGGCGCTCAGTCTCTCCCTGTGCCCACTCTCTCCATGTGCTCACTCTCTACCTCTGCTCACTCTCTCCCTGTGCTCCCTCACTCGCTGAGCTCAGTCTCTCCCTGTGCTCTGTCTCTCCCTGTACTCAACGTCTCCCAATGCTCAGTCTCTCCCTCTGCTCAGTCTCTCCCAGTGCTCTGTATCTCCCAGTGCTCTCTCTCACCGAGTGCTCTGGCCCTCCCTGTGCTCTGTTTCTTCCTGTGCTCAGTGTCTTCCTGTGCTCAGTGTCTCCATGTGCTCAGTGTCTCCCTGTACTCAGTGTTTCCCTTGCTCAGTGTCTCCCTGTGCTCAGACTCTCCCAGTGCTCAGTCTTTCCTGTGCTCAGTATCCCCCTGTGCTCAGTCTCTCCCTGTGCTCAGTCTCTCCCTGTGCTCAGTCTGTCCCTGTGATCAGCCTCTCTGTTCTCAGGCTGGATGTGCTCAGCTGTGCTCACTCTCTCCCTGTGATCACTTTCCCCCTGTGCTCACTCTCATCCTGTGCTCACTCTCTCCCTGTGCTCACTCTCTCCCTGTTCTCATTCTCTCCCTGTGCTCACTCTCTCCCTGTGCTCACACTCTCCCTGTGCTCACTCTCTCCCTGTGCTCCCTCTCTTCCTGTGCTCCCTCTCTCCCTGTGCTCCGTCTATCGCTGTGCTCACTCTCTCTCCGTGCTCACTCTCTCCCTGTGCTCACACTCTCCCTGTGCTCACTCTTTCCCTGTGCTCACTCTTTCTCTCTGTGCTCACTCTCTCTTTGTGCTCATTCTCTCCCTGTGCTCACTCTCTCCCTGTGCTCACTCTCTCCCTGTGCTCACTCTCGCCCTGTGCTCACTCTCGCACTGTGCTCACTCTGTCCCTGTACTCACACTCTCCCTGTGAACACTCTCTCCTTGTGTACACTCTCTCCCTGTTATCACTCTCTCCCTGTGCTCACTCTCTCCCTGTGTACACTCTCTCTTGTGTACATTCTCTCTCAGTGCTCACTCTCTCCCTGTAATCACTCTCTCCCTGTGCTCAGTCACACTGTGCTCAGTCACCCTGTGGTCAGTTTCCCGGTGCTCAGGCTCCCTGTGCTCAGTCTCCCTGTGCTCAATCTCTCTGTGCTCACTCTCTCCCTGTGCTCGGACACTGCCTGTGCTCGGTCTCTCCCTGTGATCATTTTCTCCCTTTGCTCAGACCACCCTCTGCTCATTCTCTCCCTGAGTCACTCTCTCCCTGTGTTCAGTCGCTTCCTGTGCTCAGTCTCTCCCTGTGCTCACTTTCTCCCTGTGCTCACTCTCTCCCTGTCCTCACTCTCTCCCTGTGCTCACTGTCTCGTTGTGCTCTCTGTCTCTCCCTGTGCTCAGTCGCTCCCTGTGCACACTCTCACCCTGTGCTCAGACTCTCCCTGTGCTCCCTCACTCTCTGTGCTCAGTCTCTCCCGCTGGTCAGAATCGCCCTGTGTTCAGGCTGCCTTTGCTCACACTCTCCCTGTGCTCACTCTCTCTCTGTGCTCACTCTCTCACTGTGCTCATTCTCTCACTGCTCGCTGCCTCCCTGTGCTCACTCTCTCCCTGTGCTCGCTCACTCCTTGTGCTCAGCCACTCAGTGCTGAACCTTTCTCTACTCAGGTTTCCTGTGCTCTGTCTGTCCCTTTGCTCACTCTCTCTCTGTGCTCACTCTCTCACTGTGCTCATTCTCTCACTGCTCACTCTCTCCCTGTGTACACACTCTTCCTGTGTACACTCTCTCCTTGTGTACACTCTCTCCCTGATATCACTCTCTCCCTGTGCTCAGTCACCCTGTGCTCAGTCACCATGTGCTCAGTCTCCCGGTGCTCAGGCTTCCTGTGCTCAGTCTCCCTCCCTGTGCTCACTCTCTCTCTGTGCTCACTCTCTCTCTGTGCTCACTCTCTCCCTGTGCTCTCTCTCTCTCCCTGTGCACTCTCTCCTTGTGCTCACTCTCTCCCTGTGCTCACTCTTTCCAATGTATTCACTCTCTCCCTGTGCTCATTCTCTCACTGTGCTCATTCCCTCACTGCTCGCTGTCTCCCTGTGCTCACTTTCTCACTGTGCTCGCTCTCTCCCTGTGCACACTCTCTCTCTCTGCTCACTGTCTCTCTGTGCTCACTCTCTCCCTGTGCTCCCTCTCTCTCCCTGTGCTGAGACTCTCCCTGTGCGCAGTCTCTCCCTGTGCTTACTCTCTCCCTGTGCTCACCCTCTCCGTGTGCTCACTATCTCCCTGTGCTCTGTCTCTCCCTGCACTCAATGTCTCCCAGCGCTCAGTCTCTTCCAGTGCTATGTCTCTCGCAGTGCTTTGTCTCTCCCAGTGCTCTATCTCTCCCAGTGCACTCTCTCACCGAGTGCTCTGTCCCTCCCTGTTCTCTGTCCCTCCCTGTGCTCAGTGTCTCCCTGTGCTCAGTGTCTCCCTGTGCTCAGTCTCTCCCTGTGCTCACTCTCTCCCGGTTCTCACTCTCTCCCTGTGCTCACTCTCTCCCTGTGCTCACTCTCTCCCTGTGCTCACTCTCCCCGTGCTCAGACGCTCCCTGTGCTCAGTCTCTCCCCGTGCTCAGTCCCTCCCTGTGCTCCCTCACTTCCTGTGCTCAGTCTCTCGCGCTGCTCAGACTCGCCCAGTGCTCAGGCTCCCTTTGCTCACAATCTCCCTGTGCTCACTCTCTCCCTGTGCTCACTCTCGCACTGTGCTCATTCTCTCACTGCTTGCTTTCTTCCTGTGCTCACTCTCTCCCTGTGCTCCCTCTCTCCCTGTGCTCCCTCTCTCCCTGTGCTCACTCTCGACCCGTGCTCACTCTCTCCCTGTGCTCACTCTCTCAATGTGCTCACTCTCTCACTGTGATCATTCCCTCACTGTGCTCACTCTCTCCCTGTGTTCACTCTCTCTCTCACTGTGCTCAGTCTCTCCTTGTGCTCAGTCTCTACCTGTGCTCAGTCTCTCCCTTTGCTCACTCTCACCCTTTGCTCAGACTCTCCCTGTGCTCCCTCTTTCACTCGGTTCCCTCTCTCTCCCTGTGCTCACTCTCTCCCTGTGCTCACTCTCTCCCTGTGCTCACTCTCTCTCTCACTGTGCTCAGTCTCTCCATGTGCTCAGTCTCTCCATGTGCTCAGTCTCTCCCTGTGCTCAGTCTCTCCCTTTGCTCAGTCTCTACCTGTGCTCCCTCACTCCCTGTGCTCAGGCTCTCCCGCTGCTCAGACTCTACCTGTGCTCAGGCTCCCTGTGCTCACTCTCTCCCTGTGCTCACTCTCTCCCTGTGCTCACACTCTCCCTGTGCTCACTCTTTCCCTGTGCTCACTCTTTCTCTCTGTGCTCACTCTCTCTTTGTGCTCACTCTCTCTCTGTGCTCACTCTCTCCCTGTGCTCACTCTCTCCCTGTGTTCACTCTCGCCCTGTGCTCACTCTGTCCCTGTACTCACACTCTCCCTGTGTACACTCTCTCCTTGTGTACACTCTCTCCCTGTTATCACACTCACCCTGTGCTTAGTCACCGTGTGCTCAGTCACCGTGTGCTCAGTCACCCTGTGCGCAGTCTCCCAGTGCTCAGGCTTCCTGTGCTCAGTCTCCCTGTGCTCAGCATCTCTGTGCTCACTCTCTTCCTGTGCTCACTCTATCTCTGTGCTCAGTCTCTCCCTGTGCTCGGTCTCTGCCTGTGCCCCGTCTCTCCCTGTGATCATTTCTCCCTATGCTCAGACTCACCCTGTGCTCATTCTCTCCCTGAGTCACTCTCTCCCTGTGTTCACTCTCTCCATGTGTTCACTCTCTCTCTCACTGTGCTCAGTCTCTCCTTGTGCTCAGTCTCTCCCTGTGCTCAGTCTCTCCCTTTGCTCACTCTCACCCTTTGCTCAGACTCTCCCTGTGCTCCCTCTTTCACTCGGTTCCCTCTCTCTCCCTGTGCTCACTCTCTCCCTGTGCTCACTCTCTCCCTGTGCTCACTCTCTCTCTCACTGTGCTCAGTCTCTCCATGTGCTCAGTCTCTCCATGTGCTCAGTCTCTCCCTGTGCTCAGTCTCTCCCTTTGCTCAGTCTCTACCTGTGCTCCCTCACTCCCTGTGCTCAGGCTCTCCCGCTGCTCAGACTCGACCTGTGCTCAGGCTCCCTGTGCTCACTCTCTCCCTGTGCTCACTCTTTCCCTGTGCTCACACTCTCCCTGTGCTCACTCTTTCCCTGTGCTCACTCTTTCTCTCTGTGCTCATTCTCTCTTTGTGCTCACTCTCTCTCTGTGCTCACTCTCTCCCTGTGCTCACTCTCTCCCTGTGTTCACTCTCGCCCTGTGCTCACTCTGTCCCTGTACTCACACTCTCCCTGTGTACACTCTCTCCTTGTGTACACTCTCTCCCTGTTATCACACTCTCCCTGTGCTTAGTCACCGTGTGCTCAGTCACCGTGTGCTCAGTCACCCTGTGCGCAGTCTCCCGGTGCTCAGGCTTCCTGTGCTCAGTCTCCCTGTGCTCAGCATCCCTGTGCTCACTCTCTTCCTGTGCTCACTCTATCTCTGTGCTCAGTCTCTCCCTGTGCTCGGTCTCTGCCTGTGCCCCGTCTCTCCCTGTGATCATTTCTCCCTATGCTCAGACTCACCCTGTGCTCACTCTCTCTTTGTGCTCACTCTCTCCCTGTGCTCACTCTCTCCCTGTGCTCACTCTCTCCCTGTGCTCACTCTCGCCCTGTACTCACTCTCGCACTGTGCTCACTCTGTCCCTGTACTCACACTCTCCCTGTGAACACTCTCTCCTTGTGTACACTCTCTCCCTGTTATCACTCTCTCCCTGTGCTCACTCTCTCCCTGTTTACACTCTCTCTTGTGTACACTCTCTCCCAGTGCTCACTCTCTCCCTGTAATCACTCTCTCCTGTGCTCAGTCACCCTCTGCTCAGTCACCCTGTGCTCAGTTTCCCGGTGCTCAGGCTCCCTGTGCTCAGTCTCCCTGTGCTCAATCTCTCTGTGCTCACTCTCTCCCTGTGCTCGGACACTGCCTGTGCTCGGTCTCTCCCTGTGATCATTTTCTCCCTTTGCTCAGACCACCCTCTGCTCATTCTCTCCCTGAGTCACTCTCTCCCTGTGTTCAGTCGTTTCGTGTGCTCAGTCTCTCCCTGTGCTCACTCTCTCACTGTGCTCGCTCTCTCCCGGTGCTCTCGCTCTCTCTGTGCTCACTCTCTCTCTCTGCACACTCTCTCCCTGTGCTCACTTTCTCCCTGTGCTCACTCTCTCCCTGTGCTCACTCTCTCCCTGTGCTCACTGTCTCGTTGTGCTCTCTGTCTCTCCCTGTGCTCAGTCGCTCCCTGTGCACACTCTCACCCTGTGCTCAGACTCTCCCTGTGCTCCCTCACTCTCTGTGCTCAGTCTCTCCCGCTGGTCAGAATCGCCCTGTGTTCAGGCTGCCTTTGCTCACACTCTCCCTGTGCTCACTCTCTCTCTGTGCTCACTCTCTCACTGTGCTCATTCTCTCACTGCTCGCTGCCTCCCTGTGCTCACTCTCTCCCTGTGCTCGCTCACTCCTTGTGCTCAGCCACTCAGTGCTGAACCTTTCTCTGCTCAGGTTTCCTGTGCTCTGTCTGTCCCTGTGCTCATTCTCTCTCTGCTCACTCTCTCCCTGTGTACACACTCTCCCTGTGTACACTCTCTCCTTGTGTACACTCTCTCCCTGTTATCACTCTCTCCCTGTGCTCAGTCACCCTGTGCTCAGTCACCATGTGCTCATTCTCCCCGTGCTCAGGCTTCCTGTGCTCAGTCTCCCTGTGCTCAATCTCTCTGTGCTCAGTCTCTCCCTGTTCTCACACACTCACTGTGCTCGCTCCCTCCCTGTGCTCACTCTCTCTCTGTGCTCACTCTCTCTCTGTGCTCACTCTCTCCCTGTGCTCTCTCTCTCTCCCTGTGCACTCTCTCCTTGTGCTCACTCTCTCCCTGTGCTCACTCTTTCCAATGTATTCACTCTCTCCCTGTGCTCACTCTCTCACTGTGCTCATTCCCTCACTGCTCGCTGTCTCCCTGTGCTCACTTTCTCACTGTGCTCGCTCTCTCCCTGTGCACACTCTCTCTCTCTGCTCACTGTCTCTCTGTGCTCACTCTCTCCCTGTGCTCCCTCTCTCTCCCTGTGCTGAGACTCTCCCTGTGCGCAGTCTCTCCCTGTGCTTACTCTCTCCCTGTGCTCACCCTCTCCGTGTGCTCACTATCTCCCTGTGCTCTGTCTCTCCCTGCACTCAATGTCTCCCAGCGCTCAGTCTCTTCCAGTGCTATGTCTCTCGCAGTGCTTTGTCTCTCCCAGTGCTCTATCTCTCCCAGTGCACTCTCTCACCGAGTGCTCTGTCCCTCCCTGTTCTCTGTCCCTCCCTGTGCTCAGTGTCTCCCTGTGCTCAATGTCTCCCTGTGCTCAGTCTCTCCCTGTGCTCACTCTCTCCCGGTTCTCACTCTCTCCCTGTGCTCACTCTCTCCCTGTGCTCACTCTCTCCCTGTGCTCACTCTCCCCGTGCTCAGACGCTCCCTGTGCTCAGTCTCTCCCCGTGCTCAGTCCCTCCCTGTGCTCCCTCACTTCCTGTGCTCAGTCTCTCCCGCTGCTCAGACTCGCCCAGTGCTCAGGCTCCCTTTGCTCACAATCTCCCTGTGCTCACTCTCTCCCTGTGCTCACTCTCGCACTGTGCTCATTCTCTCACTGCTTGCTGTCTTACTGTGCTCACTCTCTCCCTGTGCTCCCTCTCTCCCTGTGCTCCCTCTCTCCCTGTGCTCACTCTCGACCCGTGCTCACTCTCTCCCTGTGCTCACTCTCTCAATGTGCTCACTCTCTCACTGTGATCATTCCCTCACTGTGCTCACTCTCTCCCTGTGTTCACTCTCTCTCTCACTGTGCTCAGTCTCTCCTTGTGCTCAGTCTCTCCCTGTGCTCAGTCTCTCCCTTTGCTCACTCTCACCCTTTGCTCAGACTCTCCCTGTGCTCCCTCTTTCACTCGGTTCCCTCTCTCTCCCTGTGCTCACTCTCTCCCTGTGCTCACTCTCTCCCTGTGCTCACTCTCTCTCTCACTGTGCTCAGTCTCTCCATGTGCTCAGTCTCTCCATGTGCTCAGTCTCTCCCTGTGCTCAGTCTCTCCCTTTGCTCAGTCTCTACCTGTGCTCCCTCACTCCCTGTGCTCAGGCTCTCCCGCTGCTCAGACTCGACCTGTGCTCAGGCTCCCTGTGCTCACTCTCTCCCTGTGCTCACTCTCTCCCTGTGCTCACACTCTCCCTGTGTTCACTCTTTCCCTGTGCTCATTCTTTCTCTCTGTGCTCACTCTCTCTTTGTGCTCACTCTCTCTCTGTGCTCACTCTCTCCCTGTGCTCACTCTCTCCCTGTGTTCACTCTCGCCCTGTGCTCACTCTGTCCCTGTACTCACACTCTCCCTGTGTACACTCTCTCCTTGTGTACACTCTCTCCCTGTTATCACACTCACCCTGTGCTTAGTCACCGTGTGCTCAGTCACTGTGTGCTCAGTCACCCTGTGCGCAGTCTCCCAGTGCTCAGGCTTCCTGTGCTCAGTCTCCCTGTGCTCAGCATCCCTGTGCTCACTCTCTTCCTGTGCTCACTCTATCTCTGTGCTCAGTCTCTCCCTGTGCTCCGTCTCTGCCTGTGCCCCGTCTCTCCCTGTGATCATTTCTCCCTATGCTCAGACTCACCCTGTGCTCATTCTCTCCCTGAGTCACTCTCTCCCTGTGTTCACTCTCTCCATGTGTTCACTCTCTCTCTCACTGTGCTCAGTCTCTCCTTGTGCTCAGTCTCTCCCTGTGCTCAGTCTCTCCCTTTGCTCACTCTCACCCTTTGCTCAGACTCTCCCTGTGCTCCCTCTTTCACTCGGTTCCCTCTCTCTCCCTGTGCTCACTCTCTCCCTGTGCTCACTCTCTCCCTGTGCTCACTCTCTCTCTCACTGTGCTCAGTCTCTCCATGTGCTCAGTCTCTCCATGTGCTCAGTCTCTCCCTGTGCTCAGTCTCTCCCTTTGCTCAGTCTCTACCTGTGCTCCCTCACTCCCTGTGCTCAGGCTCTCCCGCTGCTCAGACTCGACCTGTGCTCAGGCTCCCTGTGCTCACTCTTTCCCTGTGCTCACTCTCTCCCTGTGCTCACACTCTCCCTGTGCTCACTCTTTCCCTGTGCTCACTCTTTCTCTCTGTGCTCACTCTCTCTTTGTGCTCACTCTCTCTCTGTGCTCACTCTCTCCCTGTGCTCACTCTCTCCCTGTGTTCACTCTCGCCCTGTGCTCACTCTGTCCCTGTACTCACACTCTCCCTGTGTACACTCTCTCCTTGTGTACACTCTCTCCCTGTTATCACACTCTCCCTGTGCTTAGTCACCGTGTGCTCAGTCACCGTGTGCTCAGTCACCCTGTGCGCAGTCTCCCGGTGCTCAGGCTTCCTGTGCTCAGTCTCCCTGTGCTCAGCATCCCTGTGCTCACTCTCTTCCTGTGCTCACTCTATCTCTGTGCTCAGTCTCTCCCTGTGCTCGGTCTCTGCCTGTGCCCCGTCTCTCCCTGTGATCATTTCTCCCTATGCTCTGACTCACCCTGTGCTCATTCTCTCCCTGAGTCACTCTCTCCCTGTGTTCACTCTCTCCCTGTGCTCACACTCTCCCTGTGCTCACTCTTTCCCTGTGCTCACTCTTTCTCTCTGTGCTCACTCTCTCTTTGTGCTCACTCTCTCCCTGTGCTCACTCTCTCCCTGTGCTCACTCTCTCCCTGTGCTCACTCTCGCCCTGTACTCACTCTCGCACTGTGCTCACTCTGTCCCTGTACTCACACTCTCCCTGTGAACACTCTCTCCTTGTGTACACTCTCTCCCTGTTATCACTCTCTCCCTGTGCTCACTCTCTCCCTGTGTACCCTCTCTCTTGTGTACACTCTCTCCCAGTGCTCACTCTCTCCCTGTAATCACTCTCTCCTGTGCTCAGTCACCCTCTGCTCAGTCACCCTGTGCTCAGTTTCCCGGTGCTCAGGCTCCCTGTGCTCAGTCTCCCTGTGCTCAATCTCTCTGTGCTCACTCTCTCCCTGTGCTCGGACACTGCCTGTGCTCGGTCTCTCCCTGTGATCATTTTCTCCCTTTGCTCAGACCACCCTCTGCTCATTCTCTCCCTGAGTCACTCTCTCCCTGTGTTCAGTCGTTTCGTGTGCTCAGTCTCTCCCTGTGCTCACTCTCTCACTGTGCTCGCTCTCTCCCGGTGCTCTCGCTCTCTCTGTGCTCACTCTCTCTCTCTGCACACTCTCTCCCTGTGCTCACTTTCTCCCTGTGCTCACTCTCTCCCTGTGCTCACTCTCTCCCTGTGCTCACTGTCTCGTTGTGCACTCTGTCTCTCCCTGTGCTCAGTCGCTCCCTGTGCACACTCTCACCCTGTGCTCAGACTCTCCCTGTGCTCCCTCACTCTCTGTGCTCAGTCTCTCCCGCTGGTCAGAATCGCCCTGTGTTCAGGCTGCCTTTGCTCACACTCTCCCTGTGCTCACTCTCTCTCTGTGCTCACTCTCTCACTGTGCTCATTCTCTCACTGCTCGCTGCCTCCCTGTGCTCACTCTCTCCCTGTGCTCGCTCACTCCTTGTGCTCAGCCACTCAGTGCTGAACCTTTCTCTGCTCAGGTTTCCTGTGATCTGTCTGTCCCTGTGCTCATTCTCTCTCTGTGCTCACTCTCTCACTGTGCTCATTCTCTCACTGCTCACTCTCTCCCTGTGTACACACTCTCCCTGTGTACACTCTCTCCTTGTGTACACTCTCTCCCTGTTATCACTCTCTCCCTGTTCTCAGTCTCCCTGTGCTCAGTCACCATGTGCTCAGTCTCCCGGTGCTCAGGCTTCCTGTGCTCATTCTCCCTGTGCTCAATCTCTCTGTGCTCAGTCTCTCCCTGTTCTCACACTCTCACTGTGCTCGCTCCCTCCCTGTGCTCACTCTCTCTCTGTGCTCACTCTCTCACTGTGCTCACTCTCTCCCTGTGCTCTCTCTCTCTCCATGTGCACTCTCTCCTTGTGCTCACTCTCTCCCTGTGCTCACTCTTTCCATGTGATCACTCTCTCCCTGTGCTCACTCTCTCACTGTGCTCATTCCCTCACTGCTCGCTGTCTCCCTGTGCTCACTTTCTCACTGTGCTCGCTCTCTCCCTGTGCACACTCTCTCTCTCTGCTCACTGTCTCTCTGTGCTCAGTCTCTCCCTGTGCTCCGTCTCTGCCTGTGCCCCGTCTCTCCCTGTGATCATTTCTCCCTATGCTCAGACTCACCCTGTGCTCATTCTCTCCCTGAGTCACTCTCTCCCTGTGTTCACTCTCTCCATGTGTTCACTCTCTCTCTCACTGTGCTCAGTCTCTCCTTGTGCTCAGTCTCTCCCTGTGCTCAGTCTCTCCCTTTGCTCACTCTCACCCTTTGCTCAGACTCTCCCTGTGCTCCCTCTTTCACTCGGTTCCCTCTCTCTCCCTGTGCTCACTCTCTCCCTGTGCTCACTCTCTCCCTGTGCTCACTCTCTCTCTCACTGTGCTCAGTCTCTCCATGTGCTCAGTCTCTCCATGTGCTCAGTCTCTCCCTGTGCTCAGTCTCTCCCTTTGCTCAGTCTCTACCTGTGCTCCCTCACTCCCTGTGCTCAGGCTCTCCCGCTGCTCAGACTCGACCTGTGCTCAGGCTCCCTGTGCTCACTCTTTCCCTGTGCTCACTCTCTCCCTGTGCTCACACTCTCCCTGTGCTCACTCTTTCCCTGTGCTCACTCTTTCTCTCTGTGCTCACTCTCTCTTTGTGCTCACTCTCTCTCTGTGCTCACTCTCTCCCTGTGCTCACTCTCTCCCTGTGTTCACTCTCGCCCTGTGCTCACTCTGTCCCTGTACTCACACTCTCCCTGTGTACACTCTCTCCTTGTGTACACTCTCTCCCTGTTATCACACTCTCCCTGTGCTTAGTCACCGTGTGCTCAGTCACCGTGTGCTCAGTCACCCTGTGCGCAGTCTCCCGGTGCTCAGGCTTCCTGTGCTCAGTCTCCCTGTGCTCAGCATCCCTGTGCTCACTCTCTTCCTGTGCTCACTCTATCTCTGTGCTCAGTCTCTCCCTGTGCTCGGTCTCTGCCTGTGCCCCGTCTCTCCCTGTGATCATTTCTCCCTATGCTCAGACTCACCCTGTGCTCATTCTCTCCCTGAGTCACTCTCTCCCTGTGTTCACTCTCTCCCTGTGCTCACACTCTCCCTGTGCTCACTCTTTCCCTGTGCTCACTCTTTCTCTCTGTGCTCACTCTCTCTTTGTGCTCACTCTCTCCCTGTGCTCACTCTCTCCCTGTGCTCACTCTCTCCCTGTGCTCACTCTCGCCCTGTACTCACTCTCGCACTGTGCTCACTCTGTCCCTGTACTCACACTCTCCCTGTGAACACTCTCTCCTTGTGTACACTCTCTCCCTGTTATCACTCTCTCCCTGTGCTCACTCTCTCCCTGTGTACCCTCTCTCTTGTGTACACTCTCTCCCAGTGCTCACTCTCTCCCTGTAATCACTCTCTCCTGTGCTCAGTCACCCTCTGCTCAGTCACCCTGTGCTCAGTTTCCCGGTGCTCAGGCTCCCTGTGCTCAGTCTCCCTGTGCTCAATCTCTCTGTGCTCACTCTCTCCCTGTGCTCGGACACTGCCTGTGCTCGGTCTCTCCCTGTGATCATTTTCTCCCTTTGCTCAGACCACCCTCTGCTCATTCTCTCCCTGAGTCACTCTCTCCCTGTGTTCAGTCGTTTCGTGTGCTCAGTCTCTCCCTGTGCTCACTCTCTCACTGTGCTCGCTCTCTCCCGGTGCTCTCGCTCTCTCTGTGCTCACTCTCTCTCTCTGCACACTCTCTCCCTGTGCTCACTTTCTCCCTGTGCTCACTCTCTCCCTGTGCTCACTCTCTCCCTGTGCTCACTGTCTCGTTGTGCACTCTGTCTCTCCCTGTGCTCAGTCGCTCCCTGTGCACACTCTCACCCTGTGCTCAGACTCTCCCTGTGCTCCCTCACTCTCTGTGCTCAGTCTCTCCCGCTGGTCAGAATCGCCCTGTGTTCAGGCTGCCTTTGCTCACACTCTCCCTGTGCTCACTCTCTCTCTGTGCTCACTCTCTCACTGTGCTCATTCTCTCACTGCTCGCTGCCTCCCTGTGCTCACTCTCTCCCTGTGCTCGCTCACTCCTTGTGCTCAGCCACTCAGTGCTGAACCTTTCTCTGCTCAGGTTTCCTGTGCTCTGTCTGTCCCTGTGCTCATTCTCTCTCTGTGCTCACTCTCTCACTGTGCTCATTCTCTCACTGCTCACTCTCTCCCTGTGTACACACTCTCCCTGTGTACACTCTCTCCTTGTGTACACTCTCTCCCTGTTATCACTCTCTCCCTGTTCTCAGTCTCCCTGTGCTCAGTCACCATGTGCTCAGTCTCCCGGTGCTCAGGCTTCCTGTGCTCAGTCTCCCTGTGCTCAATCTCTCTGTGCTCAGTCTCTCCCTGTTCTCACACTCTCACTGTGCTCGCTCCCTCCCTGTGCTCACTCTCTCTCTGTGCTCACTCTCTCACTGTGCTCACTCTCTCCCTGTGCTCTCTCTCTCTCCATGTGCACTCTCTCCTTGTGCTCACTCTCTCCCTGTGCTCACTCTTTCCATGTGATCACTCTCTCCCTGTGCTCACTCTCTCACTGTGCTCATTCCCTCACTGCTCGCTGTCTCCCTGTGCTCACTTTCTCACTGTGCTCGCTCTCTCCCTGTGCACACTCTCTCTCTCTGCTCACTGTCTCTCTGTGCTCACTCTCTCCCTGTGCTCCCTCTCTCTCCCTGTGCTGAGACTCTCCCTGTGCGCAGTCTCTCCCTGTGCTTACTCTCTCCCTGTGCTCACCCTCTCCGTGTGCTCACTATCTCCCTGTGCTCTGTCTCTCCCTGCACTCAATGTCTCCCAGCGCTCAGTCTCTTCCAGTGCTATGTCTCTCGCAGTGCTTTGTCTCTCCCAGTGCTCTATCTCTCCCAGTGCACTCTCTCACCGAGTGCTCTGTCCCTCCCTGTTCTCTGTCCCTCCCTGTGCTCAGTGTCTCCCTGTGCTCAGTGTCTCCCTGTGCTCAGTCTCTCCCTGTGCTCACTCTCTCCCGGTTCTCACTCTCTCCCTGTGCTCAGTCTCTCCCTGTGCTCATTCTCTCCCTGTGATCACTCTCCCCGTGCTCAGAATCTCCCTGTGCTCAGTCTCTCCCCGTGCTCAGTCCCTCCCTGTGCTCCCTCACTTCCTGTGCTCAGTCTCTCCCGCTGCTCAGACTCGCCCAGTGCTCAGGCTCCCTTTGCTCACAATCTCCCTGTGCTCACTCTCTCCCTGTGCTCACTCTCGCACTGTGCTCATTCTCACTGCTTGCTGTCTTCCTGTGCTCACTCTCTCCCTGTGCTCCCTCTCTCCCTGTGCTCCCTCTCTCCCTGTGCTCACTCTCGAACCGTGCTCACTCTCTCCCTGTGCTCACTCTCTCAATGTGCTCACTCTCTCACTGTGATCATTCCCTCACTGTGCTCACTCTCTCTCTCTGCTCACTCTCACTCTGTGCTCCCTCTCTCTCCTTGTTCTCAGACTCTCCCTGTGCTCACTCTCTCCCTGTGTTCACTCGCTCTCTCACTGTGCTCAGTCTCTCCTTGTGCTCAGTCTCTCCCTGTTCTCAGTCTCTCCCTTTGCTCACTCTCACCCTTTGATCAGACTCTCCCTGTGCTCCCTCTTTCACTCGGTTCCCTCTCTCTCCCTGTGCTCATTCTCTCCCTGTGCTCAGTCTGTCCCTGTGCTCACTCTCTCTCTCACTGTGCAGAGTCTCTCCATGTGCTCAGTCTCTCCATGTGCTACGTCTCTCCCTGTACTCAGTCTCTCCCTTTGCTCAGTCTCTACCTGTGCTCCCTCACTCCCTGTGGTCAGGCTCTCCCGCTGCTCAGACTCGACCTGTGCTCAGGCTCCCTGTACTCACTCTCTCCCTGTGCTCACTCTCTCCCTGTGCTCACACTCTCCCTGTGCTCACTCTT
The DNA here is from genome assembly GCF_044704955.1 of Pristiophorus japonicus. Lineage (NCBI taxonomy): Eukaryota > Metazoa > Chordata > Chondrichthyes > Pristiophoridae > Pristiophorus > Pristiophorus japonicus. The sequence goes on along the minus strand of NC_092011.1, from coordinate 22,832,103 downwards.
TCCCTGTGCTCACTCTTTCTCTCTGTGCTCACTCTCTCTTTGTGCTCACTCTCTCTCTGTGCTCACTCTCTCCCTGTGCTCACTCTCTCCCTGTGTTCACTCTCGCCCTGTGCTCACTCTGTCCCTGTACTCACACTCTCCCTGTGTACACTCTCTCCTTGTGTACACTCTCTCCCTGTTATCACTCTCTCCCTGTGCTCAGTCACCGTGTGCTCAGTCACCGTGTGCTCAGTCACCCTGTGCGCAGTCTCCCGGTGCTCAGGCTCCCTGTGCTCAGTCTCCCTGTGCTCAGTCTCCCTGTGCTCACTCTCTTCCTGTGCTCACTCTATCTCTGTGCTCAGTCTCTCCCTGTGCTCGGTCTCTGCCTGTGCCCCGTCTCTCCCTGTGATCATTTCTCCCTATGCTCAGACTCACCCTGTGCTCATTCTCTCCCTGAGTCACTCTCTCCCTGTGTTCAGTCTCTTCCTGTGCTCAGTCGCTCCCTGTGCTCACTCTCTCACTGTGCTCGCTCTCTCCCTGTGCAAACTCTCTCTTTGTGCTCACTCTCTCTCTGTGCTCACTCTCTCCCTGTGCTCTCTCTCTCTCCCTGTGCACAATCTCTCCGTGTGCTCACTCTCTCCCTGTGCTCACTCTCTCCCTGTGATCACTCTCTCCCTGTGCTCACTCTCTCCCTGTGCTCACTCTCTGCCTGTATTTAGTCTCTCCCTGTGCTCACTCTCTCACTGTGCTCACTCTCTCTCTGTGCTTACTCTCTCCCTGTGTTCTCTCAATCTCCCTGTGCTGAAACTCTCGCTGTGTACACTCTTGCTGTGCTCAGACTCTCCCTGTGCTCTGTCTCTTCCTGTGCTCACTCTCTCCCTGTGCTCACTCTCTCCCTGTGCGCACTCTCTACCTCTGCTAAATCAGTCACCCTGTGTTCAATCTCTCCCTGTGCTCAATCTCTCCCTGTGCACATTCGCTCCCCGTGCTCACCCTCTCCCAGTGCTCACTCTCTCCCTGATCTCACTCTCCCCCCGTGCTCACTCTCCCCGCAAGCTCACTCTCTCCCCGTGCTCACTCTCCCCCGTACTCTCTCTCTCCCCCTGCTCACTCTCTCCCCTTGCTCACATTCTCGCCGTGCTCACTCTCTCCAAGTGCTCACACTCTCCCCGTGCTCAGTCTCTCCCCATGCTCACACTCTCCCCGTGCTAACACTCTACCCATGCTCACTCACTCCCCGTGATCACATTCTCCCTGTGCTCACTTTCTCCCTGTGCTCTGTCCCTCCCTGTGCTCAGTCTCTCCCAGTGCTCTGTTTCTCGCAGTGAGCTGTCCCTCCCTGTGCTCAGTCTCTCCCAGTGCTCTGTTTCTCGCAGTGATCTGTCCCCCCCTGTGCTCACATCTCTCCCTGTTCCCAATCTCTCCCTGCGCTCAGCCACTCAGTGCTGAACCTTTCTGTGCTCAGGCTTCCTGTGCTCAGTCTCTCCCTGTGCTCTGTCTCTCCCAGTGCTCTGTCTCTCCCAGAACTCGGTCCCTCCCAGTGCTTGGTCTAACCCTGTGCTCACTCTCTCCTCGTGCTCACTATCTCCCCGTGCACACACTCTCCCCGTACTCAACCCCTCCACGTGTTACTCTCCCCCCATGCTCACATTTTCCACGTGCTCACACTCCCCACGTGCTCACGCACTCACCATGCTCACTCTCGCTCCATGTGCTCACACTCTCCCCGTGCACACACTTTCCTCGTGCTCACTCTCTCTCCGTGCTCCCTTTCTCCCTGTGCTCACTCTCTCCCTGTGCTCGCTCTCTCCCTGTGCTCACTCTTTCCCTGTTCTCAATCTCTCCCTGTGCTCACTCTCTCCCTATGCTCAGACTCTCTCTGTGCTCACTGTCTCCCTGTGCTCCCTCTCTCCCTGTGCTCCCTCTCTCCCTGTGCTCAGTCTATCGCTGTGCTCACTCTCTCTCCGTGCTCACCATCTCCTGTGCTCACACTCTCCCTGTGCTCACTCTTTCGCTGTGCTCACTCTTTCTCTCTGTGCTCACTCTCTCTTTGTGCTCACTCTCTCCCTGTGCTCACTCTCTCCCTGTGCTCACTCTCTCCCTGTGCTCACTCTCGCCCTGTGCTCACTCTCGCCCTGTGCTCAATCTGTCCCTGTACTCACACTCTCCCTGTGTACACTCTCTCCTTGTGTACACTCTCTCCTTGTTATCAGTCTCTCCCTGTGCTCACTCTCTCCCTGTGCTCACTCTCTCCCTGTGCTCAGACTCTCCCTGTGCTCCCTCTCTCCCTGTGCTCCCTCTCTCCCTGTGCTCCCTCTCTCCCTGTGCTCATTCTATCGCTCTGCTCACTCTCTCTCCGTGCTCACTCTCTCCCTGTGCTCACACTCTCCCTGTGCTCACTTTTTCCCGGTGCTCACTTTTTCTCTCTGTGCTCACTCTCTCTTTGTGCTCACTCTCTCCCTGTGCTCACTCTCTCCCTGTGCTCACTCTCTCCCTGTGCTCACTCTCTCCCTGTGCTCACTCTCGCCCTGTGCTCACACTGTCCCTGTACTCACACTCTCCCTGTGTACACTCTATCCTTGTGTACACTCTCTCCCTGTTATCACTCTCTCCCTGTGCTCAGTCACCCTGTGCTCAGTCACCCTGTGCTCAGTCTCCCTGTGCTCATTCTCTCCCTGTGCTCATTCTATCTCTGCGCTCCGTCTCTCCCTGTGCTCGGTCTCTCATTTGCCCGGTGTCTCACTGTGATCATTTCTCCCTATGCTCAGACTCACCCTGTGCTCATTCTCTCCCTGAGTCACTCTCTCCCTGTGTTCAGTCTCTACCTGTGCTCAGTCTCTCCCTTTGCTCAGTCTCTAACTGTGCTCCCTCACTCTCTGTGGTCAGGCTCTCCCGCTGCTCAGACTCGACCTGTGCTCAGGCTCCCTGTGCTCACTCTCTCCCTGTGCTCACTCTCTCCCTGTGCTCACACTCTCCCTGTGCTCACTCTTTCCCTGTGCTCACTCTTTCTCTCTGTGCTCACTCTCTCTTTGTGCTCACTCTCTCTCTGTGCTCACTCTCTCCCTGTGCTCACTCTCTCCCTGTGTTCACTCTCGCCCTGTGCTCACTCTGTCCCTGTACTCACACTCTCCCTGTGTACACTCTCTCCTTGTGTACACTCTCTCCCTGTTATCACTCTCTCCCTGTGCTCAGTCACCGTGTGCTCAGTCACCGTGTGCTCAGTCACCCTGTGTGCAGTCTCCCGGTGCTCAGGCTCCCTGTGCTCAGTCTCTCTATGCTCAGTCTCCCTGTGCTCATTCTCTTCCTGTGCTCACTCTATCTCTGTGCTCAGTCTCTCCCTGTGCTCGGTCTCTGCCTGTGCCCCGTCTCTCCCTGTAATCATTTCTCCCTATGCTCAGACTCACCCTGTGCTCATTCTCTCCCTGAGTCACTCTCTCCCTGTGTTCAGTCTCTTCCTGTGCTCAGTCGCTCCCTGTGCTCACTCTCTCACTGTGCTCGCTCTCTCCCTGTGCACACTCTCTCTTTGTGCTCACTCTCTCTCTGTGCTCACTCTCTCCCTTGCTCTCTCTCTCTCCCTGTGCACAATCTCTCCGTGTGCTCACTCTCTCCCTGTGCTCACTCTCTCCCTGTGATCACTCTCTCCCTGTGCTCACTCTCTCCCTGTGCTCACTCTCTGCCTGTGTTTAGTCTCTCTCTGTGCTCACTCTCTCACTGTGCTCACTCTCTCTCTGTGCTTACTCTCTCCCTGTGTTCTCTCAATCTCCCTGTGCTGAAACTCTCGCTGTGTACACTCTTGCTGTGCTCAGACTCTCCCTGTGCTCTGTCTCTTCCTGTGCTCACTCTCTCCCTGTGCTCACTCTCTCCCTGTGCGCACTCTCTACCTGTGCTAAATCAGTCGCCCTGTGTTCAGTCTCTCCCTTTGCTCAATCTCTCGTGCACATTCGCTCCCCGTGCTCACCCTCTCCCCGTGCTCACTCTCTCCCTGATCTCACTCTCCCCCCGTGCTCACTCTCCCCGCAAGCTCACTCTCACCCCGTGCTCACTCTCCCCCGTACTCTCTCTCTCCCCCTGCTCACTCTCTCCCCGTGCTCACTCTCTCCCCTTGCTCACATTCTCACCGTGCTCACTCTCTCCCAGTGCTCACACTCTCCCCGTGCTCAGTCTCTCCCCATGCTCACACTCTCCCCGTGCTAACACTCTACCCATGCTCACTCACTCCCCGTGATCACATTCTCCCTGTGCTCACTTTCTCCCTGTGCTCTGTCCCTCCCTGTGCTCAGTCTCTCCCAGTGCTCTGTTTCTCGCAGTGAGCTGTCCCTCCCTGTGCTCAGTCTCTCCCAGTGCTCTGTTTCTCGCAGTGATCTGTCCCCCCCTGTGCTCAGTCTCTCCCTGTTCCCAATCTCTCCCTGCGCTCAGCCACTCAGTGCTGAACCTTTCTGTGCTCAGGCTTCCTGTGCTCAGTCTCTCCCTGTGCTCTGTCTCTCCCAGTGCTCTGTCTCTCCCAGAACTCGGTCCCTCCCAGTGCTTGGTCTAACCCTGTGCTCACTCTCTCCTCGTGCTCACTATCTCCCCGTGCACACACTCTCCCCGTACTCAACCCCTCCCCGTGTTACTCTCCCCCATGCTCACACTTTCCACGTGCTCACACTCCCCACGTGCTCACGCACTCACCGTGCTCACTCTCGCTCCATGTGCTCACACTCTCCCCGTGCACACAATTTCCTCGTGCTCACTCGCTCTCCGTGCTCACTTTCTCCCTGTGCTCACTCTCTCCCTGTGCTCCCTCTCTCCCTGTGCTCACTCTTTCCCTGTTCTCAATCTCTCCCTGTGCTCACTCTCTCCCTATGCTCAGACTCTCTCTGTGCTCACTCTCTCCCTGTGCTCCCTCTCTCCCTGTGCTCCCTCTCTCCCTGTGCTCAGTCTATCGCTGTGCTCACTCTCTCTCCGTGCTCACTATCTCCCTGTGCTCACACTCTCCCTGTGCTCACTCTTTCCCTGTGCTCACTCTTTCTCTCTGTGCTCACTCTCTCTTTGTGCTCACTCTCTCCCTGTGCTTACTCTCTCCCTGTGCTCACTCTCTCCCTGTGCTCACTCTCGCCCTGTGCTCACTCTCGCCCTGTGCTCAATCTGTCCCTGTACTCACACTCTCCCTGTGTACACTCTCTCCTTGTGTACACTCTCTCCTTGTTATCAGTCTCTCCCTGTGCTCACTCTCTCCCTGTGCTCACTCTCTCCCTGTGCTCAGACTCTCCCTGTGCTCCCTCTCTCCCTGTGCTCCCTCTCTCCCTGTGTTCCCTCTCTCCCTGTGCTCAGTCTATCGCTGTGCTCACTCTCTCTCCGTGCTCACTCTCTCCCTGTGCTCACACTCTCCCTGTGCTCACTTTTTCCCTGTGCTCACTCTTTCTCTCTGTGCTCACTCTCTCTTTGTGCTCACTCTCTCCCTGTGCTCACTCTCTCCCTGTGCTCACTCTTTCCCTGTGCTCACTCTCTCCCTGTGCTCACTCTCTCCCTGTGCTCACTCTCGCCCTGTGCTCACACTGTCCCTGTACTCACACTCTCCCTGTGTACACTCTATCCTTGAGTACACTCTCTCCCTGTTATCACTCTCTCCCTGTGCTCAGTCACCCTGTGCTCAGTCACCCTGTGCTCAGTCTCCCTGTGCTCATTCTCTCCCTGTGCTCATTCTATCTCTGCGCTCCGTCTCTCCCTGTGCTCGGTCTCTCATTTGCCTGGTCTCTCCCTGTGATCATTTCTCCCTATGCTCAGACTCACCCTGTGCTCATTCTCTCCCTGAGTCATTCTCTCCCTGTGTTCAGTCTCTACCTGTGCTCAGTCTCTCTCTGTGCTCACTCTCTCACTGTGCTTGCTCTCTCCATGTGCACACTCTCTCTTTGTGCTCACTCTCTCTCTGTGCTCACTCTCTCCCTGTGCTCTCTCTCTCTCCCTGTGCACAATCTCTCCTTGTGTTCACTCTCTCCCTGTGCTCACTCTCTCCCTGTGCTCACTCTCTCCCTGTGCTCAGTCTCTCTCTGTGCTCACTCTCTCCCTGTGCACACTCTCTCCCTGTGCTCACTCTCTCTCTGTGCTCGCTCTCTCACTGAGCTCGCTCTCTCATTCTGCTCGCTCGCTCCCTGTGCTCACACTCTCCCTGTACTCACTCTCTCCCTGTATTCAGTCTCCCTGTGCTCACTATTTCCCTATGCTCGCTCTCTCCCTGTCTCACTCTCTCCCTCTGATCACTCTGTCCCTGTGATCACTCTCTCCCTGTGCACATTCTCTTCCTGTGCTCAATCTCTCCCTGTCTCACTCTCTCCCTCTGATCACTCTGTCCCTGTGATCACTCTCTCCCTGTGCTCACTCTTTCCCTGTTCTGAATCTCTCCCTGTGCTCACTCTCTCCCTGTGCTCAGAATCTCTCTGTGCTCACTCTCTCCCTGTGCTCCCTCTCTCCCTGTGCTCCCTCTCTCCCTGTGCTCAGTCTATCGCTGTGCTCACTCTATCTACGTGCTCACTCTCTGCCTGTGCTCACACGCTCCCTGTGCTCACTCTTTCCCTGTGCTCACTCTTTCTCTCTCTGCTCACTCTCTCTTTGTGCTCGCTCTCTCTCTGTGCTCACTCTCTCCCTGTGCTCTCTCTCTCTCCCTGTGCACAATCTCTCCTTGTGCTCACTCTCTCCCTGTGCTCACTCTCTCCCTGTGCTCACTCTCTCCGTGTGCTCAGTCTCTCCCTGTGCTCACTCTCTCCCTGTGCCCACTCTCTCCCTGTGCTCACTCCCTCCCTGTGCTCACTCTCTCCCTCTGCTCACTCTCTCACTGTGCTCGCTCTCTCCCTGTGCTCCCTCTCTCCCTGTTCTCCCTCTCACCCTGTGCTCCCTCTCTCCCTGTGCTCTGTCTATCGCTGTGCTCACTCTCTCTCCGTGCTCACTCTCTCCCTGTGCTCACACTCTCCCTGTGCTCACTTTTTCCCTGTGCTCACTCTTTCTCTCTGTGCTCACTCTCTCTTTGTGCTCACTCTCTCCCTGTGCTCACTCTCTCCCTGTGCTCACTCTCTCCCTGTGCTCACTCTCTCCCTGTGCTCACTCTCTCCCTGTGCTCACTCTCGCCCTGTGCTCACTTGGTCCCTGTACTCACACTCTCCCTGTGTACACTCTCTCTTTGTGTACACTCTCTCCCTGTTATCACTCTCTCCCTGTGCTCAGTCACCCTGTGCTCAGTCGCCCTGTGCTCAGTCTCCCTGTGCTCACTCTCTCCCTGTGCTCACTCTATCTCTGCGCTCCGTCTCTCCCTGTGCTCGGTCTCTGCATGTGCCCGGTTTCTCCCTGTGATCATTTTTCCCTATGCTCAGACTCACCCTGTGCTCATTCTCTCCCTGAGTCGCTCTCTCCCTGTGTTCAGTCTCTTCCTGTGCTCAGTCTCTCTCTGTGCTCACTCTCTCACTGTGCTCGCTCTCTCCCTGTGCACACTCTCTCTTTGTGCTCACTCTCTCTCTGTGCTCACTCTCTCCCTGTGCTCTCTCTCTCTCTCCCTGTGCTCACTCTCTCCCTGTGCTCACTCTATCTCTGCGCTCCGTCTCTCCCTGTGCTCGGTCTCTGCATGTGCCCGGTTTCTCCCTGTGATCATTTCTCCCTATGCTCAGACTCACCCCGTGCTCATTCTCTCCCTGAGTCACTCTCTCCCTGTGTTCAGTCTCTTCCTGTGCTCAGTCTCTCTCTGTGCTCACTCTCTCACTGTGCTCGCTCTCTCCCTGTGCTCACTCTCTGTCTGTGCTCACTCTCTCCCTGTGCTATCTCTCTCTCCCTGTGCTGAGATTCTTCCTGTGCTCAGTGTCTCCCTGTGCTCAGTGTCTCCCTGTGCTCAGTGTCTCCCTGTGCTCAGTGTCTCCCTGTACTCAGACTCTCCCAGTGCTCAGTCTTCCCTGTGGCCACTCTCTCCCTGTGCTCACTCCCTCCCTGTGTTCACTCTCTCCCTCTGCTCACTCTCTCACTGTGCTCGCTCTCTCCCTGTGCTCCCTCTCTCCCTGTGCTCCCTCTCTCCCTGTGCTCCCTCTCTCCCTGTGCTCAGTCTATCGCTGTGCTCACTCTCTCTCCGTGTTCACTCTCTCCCTGTGCTCACACTCTCCCTGTGCTCACTTTTTCCCTGTGCTCACTCTTTCTCTCTGTGCTCACTCTCTCTTTGTGCTCACTCTCTCCCTGTGCTCACTCTCTCTCTGTGCTCACTCTCGCCCTGTGCTCACTCTGTCCCTGTACTCACACTCTCCCTGTGTACACTCTCTCCTTGTGTACACTCTCTCCCAGTTATCACTCTCTCCCTGTGCTCAGTCAACCTGTGCTCAGTCACCCTGTGCTCAGTCTCCCTGTGCTCACTCTCTCCCTGTGCTCACTCTATCTCTGCGCTCCGTCTCTCCCTGTGCTCGGTCTCTGCATGTGCCCGGTCTCTCCCTGTGATCATTTCTCCCTATGCTCAGACTCACCCTGTGCTCATTCTCTCCCTGAGTCACTCTCTCCCTGTGTTCAGTCTCTTCCTGTGCTCAGTCTCTCTCTGTGCTCACTCTCTCACTGTGCTCGCTCTCTCCCTGTGCACACTCTCTCTTTGTGCTCACTCTCTCTCTGTGCTCACTCTCTCCCTGTGCTCTATCTCTCCTTGTGCTCACTCTCTCCATGTGCTCACTCTCTCCCTGTGCTCACTCTCTCCGTGTGCTCAGTCTCTCCCTGTGCTCACTCTCTCCTTGTGCCCACTCTCTCCCTGTGCTCACTCCCTCCCTGTGATCACTCTCTCCCTCTGCTCACTCTCTCACTGTGCTCGCTCGCTCCCTGTGCTCACACTCTCCCTGTACTCACTCTCTCCCTGTATTCAGTCTCCCTGTGCTCACTCTTTCCCTGTGCTCACTCTCTCCCTGTCTCACTCTCTCCATCTGATCACTCTGTCCCTGTGATCACCCTCTCCCTGTGCTCACTCTCTCCCTGTGCTCACTCTCTCCCTGTTCTCACTCTCTTCCTATGCTCACTCTCTCCCTGTGCTTAGTCTCTCCCTGTGCTCATTCTCTTTCTGTGCTCACTCTCTCCCTGTGCTCACTCTCTTGCTGTGGTCAGTCTCCCTGTGCTATTTTTAACGGTGCTCAGTCTCTAACTGTGCTCAGTCTCCCTTTGCTCAGTCTCCCTTTGTTCAGTCTCACTGTGCTCAGTCTCTCCCTGTGCTCACTCTCTCCCTGTGGTTACTCTCTCCCTGTGCTCACTCTCTCCCTGTGCTCACTCTCTCCCTGTGCACACTCCCTCTCACTGTGCTCAGTCTTTCCTTGTGCTCAGTCTCTCCCTGTGCTCAGTCTCTCCCTGTGCTCACTCTTTCCATTTGCTCAGACTCTCCCTGCGCTCAATCTTTCCCTGGGTTCCCTCTCTCTCCCTGTGCTCACTCTCTCCCGGTGCTCACTCTCTCCCTGTGCTCACTCTCTCCCTGTGCTCACTCTCTCTCTCACTGTGCTCAGTCAATACCTGTGCTCAGTCTCTCCCTGTGCTCTGTCTCTCCCTTTGCTCAGTCTCTATCTGGGCTCGCTCACTCCCTGTGCTCAGTCTCTCCCGCTGCTCAGAATCGCCCTGTGCTCAGGCTCCCTGTGCTCACTCTCTCCCTGTGCTCACTCTCTCCTTGTGCTCACTCTCTCCCTGTGCTCACTTTCTCGCTTTGCTCACTCTCTCCCTGTGCTCACTCTCTCACTCTGCTCACTCTCTGTCTGTGCTCACTCTCTCCCTGTGCTATCTCTCTCTCCCTGTGCTGAGACTCTCCCTGTGCTCAGTGTCTCCCTGTGCTCAGTGTCCCCCTGTGCTCAGTATCTCCCTATGCTCAGTCGCTCCCTACGCTCAGCCTGTCCCTGTGATCAGCATTTCTGTTCTCAGGCTGGATGTGCTCAGCCTGTGCTCACTCTCTCCCTGTGATCACTCTCTCCCTGTGCTTACTCTCTCCCTGTGCTCACTCTCTCCCTGTGCTCACTCTCTCCCTGTACTCACACACTCCCTGTGTACACTCTCTCCTTGTGTACAATCTCTCCTTGTTATCACTCTCTCCCTGTGCTCACTCTCTTCCTGTGCTCAGACTCTCCATGTGCTCCCTCTCTCCCTGTGCTCCCTCTCTACCTGTGCTCAGTCTATCGCTGTGCTCACTCTCTCTCCGTGCTCAATCTCTCCCTGTGATCACACTCTCCCTGTGCTCACTTTTTCCCTGTGCTCATTCTTTCTCTCTGTGCTCACTCTCTCTTTGTGCTCACTCTCTCCCTGTGCTCACTCTCTCCCTGTGCTCACTCTCTCCCTGTGCTCACTCTCTCCCTGTGCTCACTCTCGCCCTGTGCTCACTCTGTCCCTGTACTCACACTCTCCCTGTGTACACTCTCTCCTTGTGTACACTCTCTCCCTGTTATCATTCTCTCCCTGTGCTCAGTCACCCTGCGCTCAGTCACCCTGTGCTCAGTCTCCCTGTGCTCACTCTCTCCCTGTGCTCATTCTATCTCTGCGCTCCGTCACTCCCTGTGCTCGGTCTCTGCTTGTGCCCGGTCTCTCCCTGTGATCATTTCTCCCTATGCTCAGACTCAACCTGTGCTCATTCTCTCCCTGAGTCACTCTCTCCCTGTGTTCAGTCTCTTCCTGTGCTCAGTCTCTCTCTGTGCTCACTCTCTCACTGTGCTCGCTCTCTCCCTGTGCACACTCTCGCTTTGTGCTCACTCTCTCTCTGTGCTCACTCTCTCCCTGTGCTCTTACTCTCTCCCTGTGCACAATCTCTCCTTGTGCTCACTCTCTCCCTGTGCTCACTCTCTCCCTGTGCTCACTCTCTCCGTGTCCTCAGTCTCTCCCTGTGCTCACTCTCTCCCTGTGCCCACTCTCTCCCTGTGCTCACTCCCTCCCTGTGCTCACTCTCTCCCTCTGCTCACTCTCTCCCTGTGCTCCCTCTCTCCCTGTGCTCAGTCTATCGCTGTGCTCACTCTCTCTCGGTGCTCACTCTCTCCCTGTGCTCACACTCTCCCTGTGCTCACTCTCTGCCTGTGCTCACACTCTCCCTGTGCTCACTCTCTCACTGTGCTCACTCTCGCCCTGTGCTCAATCTGTCCCTGTACTCACACTCTCCCTGTGTACACTCTCTCCTTGTGTACACTCTCTCCCTGTTATCACTCTCTCCCTGTGCTCAGTCACCCTGTGCTCAATCACCCTGTGCTCAGTCTCCCTGTGCTCACTCTCTCCCTGTGCTCACTCTATCTCTGCGCTCCGTCTCTCCCTGTGCTCGGTCTCTGCATGTGCCCGATCTCTCCCTGTGACCATTTCTCCCTATGCTCAGACTCACCCTGTGCTCATTCTCTCCCTGAGTCACTCTCTCCCTGTGTTCAGTCTCTTCCTGTGCTCAGTCTCTCTCTGTGCTCACTCTCTCACTGTGCTCGCTCTCTCCCTGTGCACACTCTCTCTTTGAGCTCACTCTCTCCCTGTGCTCACTCTCTCCCTGTGCTCACTCTCTCCGTGTGCTCACTCTCTCCCTGTGCTCACTCTCTCCCTCTGCTCACTCTCTCACTGTGCTCGCTGTCTCCCTGTGCTCACTCTCTCTCTGTGCTCGCTCTCTCACTGAGCTCGCTCTCTCACTTTGTTCGCTCGCTCCCTGTGCTCACACTCTCCCTGTACTCACTCTCTCCCTGTATTCAGTCTCCTTGTGCTCACTCTCTCCCTGTCTCACTCTCTCCCTCTGATCACTCTGTCCCTGTGATCACTCTCTCCCTGTGCACACTCTCTTCCTGAGCTCAATCTCTCACCCTGTGCTCACTCTCTCCCTATGCTCACCCTCTCCCTCTGCTCACTCTCTCCCTGTGCTCACTCTCTCCCTGTTCTCACTCTCTTCCTATGCTCACTCTCTCCCTGTGCTCAGTCTCTCCCTGTGCTCATTCTCTTTCTGTGCTCACTCTCTCCCTGTGCTCACTCTCTTGCTGTGGTCAGTCTCCCTGTGCTACGTTTAACTGTGCTCAGTCTCTAACTGTGCTCAGTCTCCCTTTGCTCACTCTCCCTTTGTTCAGTCTCCCTGTGCTCAGTCTCTCCCTGTGCTCACTCTCTCCTTGTGGTCACACTCTCCCTGTGCTCACTCTCTCCCTGTGCTCACTCTCACCCTGTGCACACTCCCTCTCACTGTGCTCAGTCTTTCCTTGTGCTCAGTCTCTCCCTGTGCTCAGTCTCTCCCTGTGCTCACTCTCTCCATTTGCTCAGACTCTTCCTGCGCTCACTCTTTCCCTGGGTTCCATCTCTCTCCCTGTGCTCACTCTCTCCCGGTGCTCACTCTCTCCCTGTGCTCAGTCTCTCCCTGTGCTCACTCTCTCCCTGTGCTCACTCTCGCCCTGTGCTCACTCTCTCCCTGTGCTCTATCTCTCCTTGTGCTCACTCTCTCCCTGTGCTCACTCTCTCCCTGTGCTCACTCTCTCCGTGTGCTCAGTCTCTCCCTGTGCTCACTCTCTCCTTGTGCCCACTCTCTCCCTGTGCTCACTCCCTCCCTGTGATCACTCTCTCCCTCTGCTCACTCTCTCACTGTGCTCGCTCGCTCCCTGTGCTCACACTCTCACTGTACTCACTCTCTCCCTGTATTCAGTTTCCCTGTGCTCACTCTTTCCCTGTGCTCACTCTCTCCCTGTCTCACTCTCTCCATCTGATCACTCTGTCCCTGTGAACACCCTCTCCCTGTGCTCACTCTCTCCCTGTGCTCACTCTCTCCCTGTTCTCACTCTCTTCCTATGCTCACTCTCTCCCTGTGCTTAGTCTCTCCCTGTGCTCATTCTCTTTCTGTGCTCACTCTCTCCCTGTGCTCACTCTCTTGCTGTGGTCAGTCTCCCTGTGCTACGTTTAACGGTGCTCAGTCTCTAACTGTGCTCAGTCTCCCTTTGCTCAGTCTCCCTTTGTTCAGTCTCACTGTGCTCAGTCTCTCCCTGTGCTCACTCTCTCCCTGTGGTTACTCTCTCCCTGTGGTCACTCTCTCCCTTTGCTCACTCTCTCCCTGTGCACACTCCCTCTCACTGTGCTCAGTCTTTCCTTGTGCTCAGTCTCTCCCTGTGCTCAGTATCTCCCTGTGCTCACTCTCTCCATTTGCTCAGACTCTCCCTGCGCTCAATCTTTCCCTGGGTACCCTCTCTCTCCCTGTGCTCACTCTCTCCCGGTGCTCACTCTCTCCCTGTGCTCACTCTCTCCCTGTGCTCACTCTCTCTCTCACTGCGCTCAGTCAATACCTGTGCTCAGTCTCTCCCTGTACTCAGGCTCCCTGTGCTCACTCTCTCCCTGTGCTCACTCTCTCCCTCTGCTCACTCTCTCCCTGTGCTCACTCTCTCGCTTTGCTCACTCTCTCCCTGTGCTCACTCTCTCTCTCTGCTCACTCTCTGTCTGTGCTCTCTCCCTCCCTGTGCTATCTCTCTCTCCTTGTGCTGAGACTCTCCCTGTGCTCAGTGTCTCCCTGTGCTCAGTGTCTCCCTGTGCTCAGTGTCTCCCTGTGCTCAGACTCTCCCAGTGCTCAGTCTTCCCTGTGCTCAGTGTCCCACTGTGGTCAGTCTCTCCCTATGCTCAGTCGCTCCCTGCGCTCAGCCTGTCCCTGTGATCAGCCTTTCTGTTCTCAGGCTGGATGTGCTCAGCCTGTGCTCACTCTCTCCCTGTGATCACTCTCTCCCTGTGCTTACTCTCTCCCTGTGCTCACTCTCTCCCTGTGCTCACTCTCTCCCTGTGCTCCCTCTCTCCCTGTGCTCACTCACTCCCTGTGATCACTTTCTCCCTGAGCTCACTCTCTCCCTGTGCTCATTCTCTCCCTGTGCTCTTTCTCTCCCTGTGCTCATTCTATTCCTGTGCTCACTCTCTGCCTGTGCTCACTCTCTCCCTGTGCTCAGTCTATCGCTGTGCTCACTCTTTCTCCGTGCTCACACATTCCCTGTGCTTACACTCTCCCTGTACTCACACTCTCCCTGTGTACACTCTCTCCTGGTGTACACTCTCTCCCTGTTATCACTCTCTCCCTGTGCTCAGTCACCCTGTGCTCAGTCACCCTGTGCTCAGTCTCCCTGTGCTCAGTCTCCATGTGCTCACTCTCTCCCTCTGCTCACTCTCTCACTGTGCTCGCTCTCTCCCTGTGCTCACTCTCTCTCTGAGCTCGCTCTCTCACTGTGCTCGATCGTTCCCTGTGCTCACTCTCTCGCTGTGCTCACTCTCTCCCTGTGATCACTCTCTCCCTGTTATCACTCTCTCCCTTTGTACACTCTCTTCTTGTGCTCAATCTCTCTTCCTGTGCTCAGTCTCTCCCTATGCTCACCGTCTCCCTGTGCTCACTCTCACCCTGTGCTCAGTCTCTCCCTGTGCTCACACTCTTCATGTGCTCACTCTCTCCCTGTGTTCAGTCTCTCCCTGTGCTCACTCTCTTGCTGTGGTCCGTCTCCCTGTGCTACGTTTCACTGTGCTCAGTCTCTACCTTTGCTCAGTCTCCCTTTGCTCAGTCTCCCTTTGTTCAGTCTCCCTGTGATCATTCTCTCCCTGTGCTCACTCTCTCCCTGTGCTCACTCTCTCCCTGTGCTCACTCTCTCACTGTGCTCACTCTCTCCCTGTGCTCACTCTCTCCCTGTGCTCACTCTTTCCCTGTGCTCACTCTCTCCCTCTGCTCAGTCGCTCACTGTGCTCACTCTATCACTGTGCTCACTCTCACCATGTTCATTCTCTCGCTGTGATCAGTCTATGCATCTGGTCAGTCTCCATGTGCTCAGTCTCCCTGTGCTCAGTCTATCCCTGTGCTCAGTCTCTCCCTGTGCTCACTCTCACTGTGCTCGCTTTCTCCCTGTGCTCAGACGCTCCCTGTGCTCAGACGCTCCCGGCGCTCAGTCTCTCCCTGTGCCCATTCTTTCCCTGTGCTCACTCTCTCCCTGTGCTCACTCTCTCATTGTGCTCCCTCACTCGATGTGCTCAGTCTCTCCCTGTGCTCTGTCTCTCCTTGTGCTCAGTCTCTCCCTGTGTTCAGTCTCTCCCTGTGCTCACTCTTTCCCTGGGTTCCCTCTCTCTCCCTGTGCCACTCTCTCCCTGTGCTCACTCTCTCCTTGTGCTCAGTCTCTTTCTCACTGTGCTCAATCTCTCCATGTGCTCAGTCTCTCCCTGTGCTCAGTCTCTCCCTTTGCTCAGTCTCTACCTGTGCTCCCTCACTCCCTGTGCTCAGTCTCTCCCGCTGCTCAGACTCGACCTGTGCTCAGGCTCCCTGTGATCACTCTCTCCCTGTGTACACTCTCTTCCTGTGCTCAATCTCTCTTCCTGTGCTCAGTCTCTCCCTATGCTCACACTCTCCCTGTGCTCACTCTCACCCTGTGCTCAGTCTCTCCCTGTGCTCACTCTCTTCATGTGCTCACGCTCTCCCTGTGTTCAGTCTCTCCCTGTGCTCATTCTCTTTCTGTGATCACTCTCTCCCTGTGCTCACTCTCTTGCTGTGGTCAGTCTCCCTGTGCTACGTTTCACTGTGCTCAGTCTCTACCTGTGCTCAGTCTCCCTTTGCTCTGTCTCCCTTTGCTCAGTCTCCCTTTGTTCAGTCTCCCTGTGCTCAGTCTCTCCTTGTGCTCACTCTCTCCCTGTGCTCACTCTCTCCCTGTGCTCACTCTCTCACTGTGCTTGCTCTCTCCCTGTACTCAGTCTGTCCCTGTGCTCACTCTCTCCCTGTGCTCACTCTCTCATTGTGCTCACTCTCTCCCTGTGCTCACTCTCTCCCTGTGCTCACTCTTTCCCTGTGCTCACTCTCTCCCTCTGCTCAGTCGCTCACTGTGCTCACTCTATCACTGTGCTCACTCTCACCATGTTCATTCTCTCCCTGTGATCAGTCTCTGCATCTGGTCAGTCTCCATGTGCTCAGTCTCCCTGTGCTCAGTCTATCCCTGTGCTCAGTCTCTCCCTGTGCTCACTCTCTCACTGTGCTCGCTTTCTCCCTGTGCTCAGATGCTCCCTGTGCTCAGACGCTCCCGGCGCTCAGTCTCTCCCTGTGCCCACTCTCTCCCTGTGCTCACTCTCTCCCTGTGCTCACTCTCTCATTGTGCTCCCTCACTCGATGTGCTCAGTCTCTCCCTGTGCTCTGTCTCTCCTTGTGCTCAGTCTCTCCCTGTGTTCAGTCTCTCCCTGTGCTCACTCTTTCCCTGGGTTCCCTCTCTCTCCCTGTGCTCACTCTCTCCCTGTGCTCACTCTCTCCTTGTGCTCACTCTCTTTCTCACTGTGCTCAGTCTCTCCATGTGCTCACTCTCTCCCTGTGCTCACTCTCTCCCTGTTCTCACTCTCTTCCTATGCTCACTCTCGCCTTGTGCTCAGTCTCTCCCTGTGCTCATTCTCTTTCTGTGCTCACTCTCTCCCTGTGCTCACTCTCTTGCTGTGGTCAGTCTCCCTGTGCTACGTTTAACTGTGCTCAGTCTCTAACTGTGCTCAGTCTCCCTTTGCTCAGTCTCCCTTTGTTCAGTCTCCCTGTGCTCAGTCTCTCCCTGTGCTCACTCTCTCCCTGTGGTCACTCTCTCCCTGTGCTCACTCTCTCCCTGTGCTCACTCTCTCCCTGTGCACACTCCCTCTCACTGTGCTCAGTCTTTCCTTGTGCTCAGTCTCTCCCTGTGCTCAGTCTCTCCCTCTGCTCACTCTCCCCATTTGCTCAGAATCTCCCTGCGCTCACTCTTTCCCTGGGTTCCATCTCTCTCCCTGTGCTCACTCTCTCCCGGTGCTCACTCTCTCCCTGTGCTCAGTCTCTCCCTGTGCTCACTCTCTCTCTCACTGTGCTCAGTCAATACCTGTGCTCAGTCTCTCCCTGTGCTCACTCTCTCCCTCTGCTCACTCTCTCACTGTGCTCGCTCTCTCCCTGTGCTCACTCTCTCTCTGTGCTCGCTCTCTCACTGAGCTCGCTCTCTCACTGTGCTTGCTCGCTCCCTGTGCTCACACTCTCCCTGTACTCACTCTCTCCCTGTATTCAGTCTCCCTGTGCTCACTCTCTCCCTGTCTCACTCTCTCCCTCTGATCACTCTGTCCCTGTGATCACTCTCTCACTGTGCACACTCTCTTCCTGTGCTCAATCTCACCCTGTGCTCACTCTCTCCCTATGCTCACCCTCTCCCTGTGCTCACTCTCTCCCTGTGCTCACTCTCTCCCTGTTCTCACTCTCTTCCTATGCTCACTCTCTCCTTGTGCTCAGTCTCTCCCTGTGCTCATTTTCTTTCTGTGCTCACTCTCTCCCTGTGCTCACTCTCTTGTTGTGGTCAGTCTCCTTGTGCTACGTTTAACTCTGCTCAGTCTCTAACTGTGCTCAGTCTCCCTTTGCTCAATCTCCCTTTGTTCAGTCTCCCTCTGCTCAGTCTCTCCCTGTGCTCACTCTCTCCCTGTGGTCACTCTCTCCCTGTGCCCATACTCTCCCTGTGCTCACTCTCTCCCTGTGCACACTCCCTCTCACTGTGCTCAGTCTTTCCTTGTGCTCAGTCTCTCCCTGTGCTCAGTCTCTCCCTGTGCTCACTCTCTCCATTTGCTCAGACTCTCCCTGCGCTCACTCTTTCCCTGGGTTCCCTCTCTCTCCCTGTGCTCACTCTCTCCCGGTGCTCACTCTCTCCCTGTGTTCACTCTCTCCCTGTGCTCACTCTCTCTCTCACTGTGCTCAGTCAATACCTGTGCTCAGTCTCTCCCTGTACTCAGGCTCCCTGTGCTCACTCTCTCCCTGTGCTCACTCTCTCCCTCTGCTCACTCTCTCCCTGTGCTCACTCTCTCGCTTTGCTCACTCTCTCCCTGTGCTCACTCTCTCTCTCTGCTCACTCTCTGTCTGTGCTCACTCCCTCCCTGTGCTATCTCTCTCTCCCTGTGCTAAGACTCTCCCTGTGCTCAGTGTCTCCCTGTGCTCAGTTTCTCCCTGTGCTCAGTGCCTCCCTGTGCTCAGACTCTCCCAGTGCTCAGTCTTCCCTGTGCTCAGTGTCCCACTGTGGTCATTCTCTCCCTATGCTCAGTCGCTCCCTGCGCTCAGCCTGTCTCTGTGATCAGCCTTTCTGTTCTCAGGCTGGATGTGCTCAGCCTGTGCTCACTCTCTCCCTGTGATCACTCTCTCCCTGTGCTTACTCTCTCCCTGTGCTCACTCTCTCCCTGTGCTCACTCTCTCCTTGTGCTCACTCTCTCCCTTTGCTCACTCTCTCCCTGTGATCACTTTCTCCCTGTGCTCACTCTCTCCCTGTGCTCACTCTCTCCCTGTGCCCACTCTCTCCCTGTGCTCACTCTCTTCCTGTGCTCACTCTCTGCCTGTGCTCACTCTCTCCCTCTGCTCAGTCTATCGCTGTGCTCACTCTTTCTCCGTGCTCACACATTCCCTGTGCTTACACTCTCCCTGTACTCACACTCACCCTGTGTACACTCTCTCCTTGTGTACACTCTCTCCCTGTTATCACTCTCTCCCTGTGCTCAGTCACCCTGTGCTCAGTCACCCTGTGCTCAGTCTCTCCCTGTACTCACTCTATCTCTGTGCTCAGTCTCTCCCTGTGATCGGTATCTGCATGTGCTAGGTGTCTCCCAGTGATCATTTCTCCCTATGCTCAGACTCACCCTCTGCTCATTCTCTCCCTGAGTCACTCTCTCCCTGTGTTCAGTCTCTTCCTGTCCTCACCCTCTCCCTGTGCTCACTCTGTCCCTGTGATCACTCTCTCCCTGTGCTCACTACCTCCCTGTGCTCACTCTCTCCCTCTGCTCACTCTCTCACTGTGCTCGCTCTCTCCCTGTGCTCACTCTCTCCCTCTGCTCACTCTCTCACTGTGCTCGATAGTTCCCTGTGCTCACTCTCTCCCTGTGCTCACTCTCTCCCTGTGATCACTCTCTCCCTGTTATTACTCTCTCCCTGTGTACACTCTCTTCCTGTGCTCAATCTCTCTTCCTGTGCTCAGTCTCTCCCTATGCTCACCGTCTCCCTGTGCTCACTCTCACCCTGTGCTCAGTCTCTCCCTGTGCTCACTCTCTTCATGTGCTCACTCTCTCCCTGTGTTCAGTCTCTCCTTGTGCTCACTCTCTAGCTGTGGTCCGTCTCCCTGTGCTACATTCCACTGTGCTCAGTCTCTACCTGTGCTCAGTCTCCCTTTGCTCAGTCTCCCTTTGCTCAGTCTCCCTTTGTTCAGTCTCCCTGTGCTCACTGTCTCCCTGTGGTCACTCTCTCCCTGTGCTCACTCTCTCCCTGTGCTCACTCTCTCCCTGTGCTCACTCTCTCCCTGTGATCACTCTCTCCCTGTTATCACTCTCTCCCTGTGTACACTCTCTTCCTGTGCTCAATCTCTCTTCCTGTGCTCAGTCTCTCCCTATGCTCACCGTCTCTCTGTGCTCTCTCTCACCCTGTGCTCAGTCTCTCCCTGTGCTCACACTCTTGCTGTGGTCCGTCTCCCTGTGCTACGTTTCACTGTGCTCAGTCTCTACCTTTGCTCAGTCTCCCTTTGCTCAGTCTCCCTTTGTTCAGTCTCCCTGTGCTCATTCTCTCCCTGTGCTCACTCTCTCCCTGTGCTCACTCTCCCCTGTGCTCACACTCTCACTGTGCTCACTCTCTCCCTGTGCTCACTCTCTCCCTGTGCTCACTCTTTCCCTGTGCTCACTCTCTCCCTCTGCTCAGTCGGTCACTGTGCTCACTCTATCACTGTGCTCACTCTCACCATGTTCATTCTCTCCCTGTGATCATTCTCTGCATCTGGTCAGTCTCCATGTGCTCAGTCTCCCTGTGCTCAGTCTATCCCTGTGCTCAGTCTCTCCCTGTGCTCACTCTCACTGTGCTCGCTTTCTCCCTGTGCTCAGACGCTCCCTGTGCTCAGACGCTCCCGGCGCTCAGTCTCTCCCTGTGCCCACTCTCTCCCTGTGCTCACTCTCTCCCTGTGCTCACTCTCTCATTGTGCTCCCTCACTCGATGTGCTCAGTCTCTCCCTGTGCTCTGTCTCTCCTTGTGCTCAGTCTCTCCCTGTGTTCAGTCTCTACCTGTGCTCACTCTTTCCCTGGGTTCCACTCTCTCCCTGTGCTCACTCTCTCCCTGTGCTCACTCTCTCCTTGTGCTCACTCTCTTTCTCACTGTGCTCAATCTCTCCATGTGCTCAGTCTCTCCCTGTGCTCAGTCTCTCCCTTTGCTCAGTCTCTACCTGTGCTCCCTCACTCCCTGTGCTCAGTCTCTCCCGCTGCTCAGACTCGACCTGTGCTCAGGCTCCCTGTGATCACTCTCTCCCTGTGTACACTCTCTTCCTGTGCTCAATCTCTCTTCCTGTGCTCAGTCTCTCCCTATGCTCACCCTCTCCCTGTGCTCACTCTCACCCTGTGCTCAGTCTCTCCCTGTGCTCACTCTCTTCATGTGCTCACTCTCTCCCTGTGTTCAGTCTCTCCCTGTGCTCATTCTCTTTCTGTGATCACTCTCTCCCTGTGCTCACTCTCTTGCTGTGGTCAGTCTCCCTGTGCTACGTTTCACTGTGCTCAGTCTCTACCTGTGCTCAGTCTCCCTTTGCTCAGTCTCCCTTTGCTCAGTCTCCCTTTGTTCAGTCTCCCTGTGCTCAGTCTCTCCCTGTGCTCACTCTCTCCCTGTGCTCACTCTCTCCCTGTGCTCACTCTCTCACTGTGCTTGCTCTCTCCCTGTACTCAGTCTGTCCCTGTGCTCACTCTCTCCCTGTGCTCACTCTCTCATTGTGCTCACTCTCTCCCTGTGCTCACTCTTTCCCTGTGCTCACTCTCTCCCTCTGCTCAGTCGCTCACTGTGCTCACTCTATCACTGTGCTCACTCTCACCATGTTCATTCTCTCCCTGTGATCAGTCTCTGCATCTGGTCAGTCTCCATGTGCTCAGTCTCCCTGTGCTCAGTCTATCCCTGTGCTCAGTCTCTCCCTATGCTCACCGTCTCCCTGTGCTCACTCTCACCCTGTGCTCAGTCTCTCCCTGTGCTCACTCTCTTCATGTGCTCACTCTCTCCCTGTGTTCAGTCTCTCCCTGTGCTCACTCTCTAGCTGTGGTCCGTCTCCCTGTGCTACGTTCCACTGTGCTCAGTCTCTACCTGTGCTCAGTCTCCCTTTGCTCAGTCTCCCTTTGCTCAGTCTACCTTTGTTCAGTCTCCCTGTGCTCACTCTCTCCCTGTGGTCACTCTCTCCCTGTGCTCACTCTCTCCCTGTGCTCACTCTCTCCCTGTGCTCACTCTCTCCCTGTGATCACTCTCTCCCTGTTATCACTCTCTCCCTGTGTACACTCTCTTCCTGTGCTCAATCTCTCTTCCTGTGCTCAGTCTCTCCCTATGCTCACCGTCTCCCTGTGCTCACTCTCACCCTGTGCTCAGTCTCTCGCTTTGCTCACATTCTTCATGTGCTCACTCTCTCCCTGTGTTCAGTCTCTCCCTGTGCTCACTCTCTTGCTGTGGTCCGTCTCCCTGTGCTACGTTTCACTGTGCTCAGTCTCTACCTTTGCTCAGTCTCCCTTTGCGCAGTCTCCCTTTGTTCAGTCTCCCTGTGCTCATTCTCTCCCTGTGCTCACTCTCTCCCTGTGCTCACTCTCTCCCTGTGCTCACTCTCTCACTGTGCTCACTCTCTCTTTGTGCTCACTCTCTCCCTGTGCTCACTCTTTCCCTGTGCTCACTCTCTCCCTCTGCTCAGTCGCTCACTGTGCTCACTCTATCACTGTGCTCACTCTCACCATGTTCATTCTTTCCCTGTGATCAGTCTCTGCATCTGGTCGGTCTCCATGTGCTCAGTCTCCCTGTGCTCAGTCTATCCCTGTGCTCAGTCTCTCACTGTGCTCACTCTCACTGTGCTCGCTTTCTCCCTGTGCTCAGACGCTCCCTGTGCTCAGACGCTCCCGGCGCTCAGTCTCTCCCTGTGCCCACTCTCTCCCTGTGCTCACTCTCTCCCTGTGCTCACTCTCTCATTGTGCTCCCTCACTCGATGTGCTCAGTCTCTCCCTGTGCTCTGTCTCTCCTTGTGCTCAGTCTCTCCCTGTGTTCAGTCTCTCCCTGTGCTCACTCTTTCCCTGGGTTCCCTCTCTCTCCCTGTGCTCACTCTCTCCCTGTGCTCACTCTCTCCTTGTGCTCACTCTCTTTCTCACTGTGCTCAATCTCTCCATGTGCTCCCTCACTCCCTCTGCTCAGTCTCTCCCGCTGCTCAGACTCGACCTGTGCTCAGGCTCCCTGTGATCACTCTCTCACTGTGTACACTCTCTTCCTGTGCTCAATCTCTCTTCCTGTGCTCAGTCTCTCCCTATGCTCACCCTCTCCCTGTGCTCACTCTCACCCTGTGCTCAGTCTCTCCCTGTGCTCACTCTCTTCATGTGCTCACTCTCTCCCTGTGTTCAGTCTCTCCCTGTGCTCATTCTCTTTCTGTGATCACTCTCTCCCTGTGCTCACTCTCTTGCTGTGGTCAGTCTCCCTGTGCTACGTTTCACTGTGCTCAGTCTCTACCTGTGCTCAGTCTCCCTTTGCTCAGTCTCCCTTTGCTCAGTCTCCCTTTGTTCAGTCTCCCTGTGCTCAGTCTCTCCCTGTGCTCACTCTCTCCCTGTGCTCACTCTCTCCCTGTGCTCACTCTCTCACTGTGCTTGCTCTCTCCCTGTACTCAGTCTGTCCCTGTGCTCACTCTCTCCCTGTGCTCACTCTCTCATTGTGCTCACTCTCTCCCTGTGCTCACTCTCTCCCTGTGCTCACTCTTTCCCTGTGCTCACTCTCTCCCTCTGCTCAGTCGCTCACTGTGCTCACTCTATCACTGTGCTCACTCTCACCATGTTCATTCTCTCCCTGTGATCAGTCTCTGCATCTGGTCAGTCTCCATGTGCTCAGTCTCCCTGTGCTCAGTCTATCCCTGTGCTCAGTCTCTCCCTGTGCTCACTCTCTCACTGTGCTCGCTTTCTCCCTGTGCTCAGATGCTCCCTGTGCTCAGACGCTCCCGGCGCTCAGTCTCTCCCAGTGCCCACTCTCTCCCTGTGCTCACTCTCTCCCTGTGCTCACTCTCTCATTGTGCTCCCTCACTCGATGTGCGCAGTCTCTCCCTGTGCTCTGTCTCTCCTTGTGCTCAGTCTCTCCCTGTGTTCAGTCTCTCCCTGTGCTCACTCTTTCCCTGGGTTCCCTCTCTCTCCCTGTGCTCACTCTCTCCCTGTGCTCACTCTCTCCTTGTGCTCACTCTCTTTCTCACTGTGCTCAGTCTCTCCATGTGCTCACTCTCTCCCTGTTCTCACTCTCTCCCTGTTCTCACTCTCTTCCTATGCTCACTCTCGCCTTGTGCTCAGTCTCTCCCTGTGCTCATTCTCTTTCTGTGCTCACTCTCTCCCTGTGCTCACTCTCTTGCTGTGGTCAGTCTCCCTGTGCTACGTTTAACTGTGCTCAGTCTCTAACTGTGCTCAGTCTCCCTTTGCTCAGTCTCCCTTTGTTCAGTCTCCCTGTGCTCACTCTCTCCCTGTGGTCACTCTCTCCCTGTGATCACTCTCTCCCTGTGTACACTCTCTCCCTGTGTACACTCTCTTCCTGTGCTCAATCTCTCTTCCTGTGCTCAGTCTCTCCCTATGCTCACCGTCTCCCTGTGCTCACTCTCACCCTGTGCTCAGTCTCTCCCTGTGCTCACACTCTTCATGTGCTCACCCTCTCCCTGTGTTTAGTCTCTCTCTGTGCTCACTCTCTTGCTGTGGTCCGTCTCCCTGTGCTACGTTTCACTGTGCTCAGTCTCTACCTTTGCTCAGTCTCCCTTTGCTCAGTCTCCCTTTGTTGAGTCTCCCTGTGCTCATTCTCTCCCTGTGCTCACTCTCTCCCTGTGCTCACTCTCTCCCTGTGCTCACTCTCTCACTGTGCTCACTCTCTCCTTGTGCTCACTCTCTCCCTGTGCTCACTCTTTCCCTGTGCTCACTCTCTCCCTCTGCTCAGTCGCTCACTGTGCTCACTCTATCACTGTGCTCACTCTCACCATGTTCATTCTCTCCCTGTGATCAGTCTCTGCATCTGGTCAGTCTCCATGTGCTCAGTCTCCCTGTGCTCAGTCTATCCCTGTGCTCAGTCTCTCACTGTGCTCACTCTCACTGTGCTCGCTTTCTCCCTGTGCTCAGACGCTCCCTGTGCTCAGACGCTCCCGGCGCTCAGTCTCTCCCTGTGCCCACTCTCTCCCTGTGCTCACTCTCACCCTGTGCTCAGTCTCTCCCTGTGCTCACTCTCTTCATGTGCTCACTCTCTCCCTGTGTTCAGTCTCTCCCTGTGCTCATTCTCTTTCTGTGATCACTCTCTCCCTGTGCTCACTCTCTTGCTGTGGTCAGTCTCCCTGTGCTACATTTCACTGTGCTCAGTCTCTACCTGTGCTCAATCTCCCATTGCTCAGTCTCCCTTTGCTCAGTCTCCCTTTGTTCAGTCTCCCTGTGCTCAGTCTCTCCCTGTGCTCACTCTCTCCCTGTGCTCACTCTCTCCCTGTGCTCACTCTCTCACTGTGCTTGCTCTCTCCCTGTACTCAGTCTGTCCCTGTGCTCACTCTCTCCCTGTGCTCACTCTCTCATTGTGCTCACTCTCTCCCTGTGCTCACTCTCTCCCTGTGCTCACTCTTTCCCTGTGCTCACTCTCTCCCTCTGCTCAGTCGCTCACTGTGCTCACTCTATCACTGTGCTCACTCTCACCATGTTCATTCTCTCCCTGTGATCAGTCTCTGCATCTGGTCAGTCTCCATGTGCTCAGTCTCCCTGTGCTCAGTCTATCCCTGTGCTCAGTCTCTCCCTATGCTCACCGTCTCCCTGTGCTCACTCTCACCCTGTGCTCAGTCTCTCCCTGTGCTCACTCTCTTCATGTGCTCACTCTCTCCCTGTGTTCAGTCTCTCCCTGTGCTCACTCTCTAGCTGTGGTCCGTCTCCCTGTGCTACGTTCCACTGTGCTCAGTCTCTACCTGTGCTCAGTCTCCCTTTGCTCAGTCTCCCTTTGCTCAGTCTACCTTTGTTCAGTCTCCCTGTGCTCACTCTCTCCCTGTGGTCACTCTCTCCCTGTGCTCACTCTCTCCCTGTGCTCACTCTCGCCCTGTGCTCACTCTCTCCCTGTGATCACTCTCTCCCTGTTATCACTCTCTCCCTGTGTACACTCTCTTCCTGTGCTCAATCTCTCTTCCTGTGCTCAGTCTCTCCCTATGCTCACCGTCTCCCTGTGCTCACTCTCACCCTGTGCTCAGTCTCTCCCTTTGCTCACACTCTTCATGTGCTCACTCTCTCCCTGTGTTCAGTCTCTCCCTGTGCTCACTCTCTTGCTGTGGTCCGTCTCCCTGTGCTACGTTTCACTGTGCTCAGTCTCTACCTTTGCACCGTCTCCCTTTGCTCAGTCTCCCTTTGTTCAGTCTCCCTGTGCTCATTCTCTCCCTGTGCTCACTCTCTCCCTGTGCTCACTCTCTCCCTGTGCTCACTCTCTCACTGTGCTCACTCTCTCCTTGTGCTCACTCTCTCCCTGTGCTCACTCTTTCCCTGTGCTCACTCTCTCCCTCTGCTCAGTCGCTCACTGTGCTCTATCACTGTGCTCACTCTCACCATGTTCATTCTCTCCCTGTGATCAGTCTCTGCATCTGGTCAGTCTCCATGTGCTCAGTCTCCCTGTGCTCAGTCTATCCCTGTGCTCAGTCTCTCACTGTGCTCACTCTCACTGTGCTCGCTTTCTCCCTGTGCTCAGACGCTCCCTGTGCTCAGACGCTCCCGGCGCTCAGTCTCTCCCTGTGCCCACTCTCTCCCTGTGCTCACTCTCTCCCTGTGCTCACTCTCTCATTGTGCTCCCTCACTCGATGTGCTCAGTCTCTCCCTGTGCTCTGTCTCTCCTTGTGCTCAGTCTCTCCCTGTGTTCAGTCTCTCCCTGTGCTCACTCTTTCCCTGGGTTCCCTCTCTCTCCCTGTGCTCACTCTCTCCCTGTGCTCACTCTCTCCTTGTGCTCACTCTCTTTCTCACTGTGCTCAATCTCTCCATGTGCTCCCTCACTCCCTCTGCTCAGTCTCTCCCGCTGCTCAGACTCGACCTGTGCTCAGGCTCCCTGTGATCACTCTCTCACTGTGTACACTCTCTTCCTGTGCTCAATCTCTCTTCCTGTGCTCAGTCTCTCCCTATGCTCACCCTCTCCCTGTGCTCACTCTCACCCTGTGCTCAGTCTCTCCCTGTGCTCACTCTCTTCATGTGCTCACTCTCTCCCTGTGTTCAGTCTCTCCCTGTGCTCATTCTCTTTCTGTGATCACTCTCTCCCTGTGCTCACTCTCTTGCTGTGGTCAGTCTCCCTGTGCTACGTTTCACTGTGCTCAGTCTCTACCTGTGCTCAGTCTCCCTTTGCTCAGTCTCCCTTTGCTCAGTCTCCCTTTGTTCAGTCTCCCTGTGCTCAGTCTCTCCCTGTGCTCACTCTCTCCCTGTGCTCACTCTCTCCCTGTGCTCACTCTCTCACTGTGCTTGCTCTCTCCCTGTACTCAGTCTGTCCCTGTGCTCACTCTCTCCCTGTGCTCACTCTCTCATTGTGCTCACTCTCTCCCTGTGCTCACTCTCTCCCTGTGCTCACTCTCTCCCTGTGCTCACTCTCTCCCTGTGCTCACTCTCTCATTGTGCTCCCTCACTCGATGTGCGCAGTCTCTCCCTGTGCTCTGTCTCTCCTTGTGCTCAGTCTCTCCCTGTGTTCAGTCTCTCCCTGTGCTCACTCTTTCCCTGGGTTCCCTCTCTCTCCCTGTGCTCACTCTCTCCCTGTGCTCACTCTCTCCTTGTGCTCACTCTCTTTCTCACTGTGCTCAGTCTCTCCATGTGCTCACTCTCTCCCTGTTCTCACTCTCTCCCTGTTCTCACTCTCTTCCTATGCTCACTCTCGCCTTGTGCTCAGTCTCTCCCTGTGCTCATTCTCTTTCTGTGCTCACTCTCTCCCTGTGCTCACTCTCTTGCTGTGGTCAGTCTCCCTGTGCTACGTTTAACTGTGCTCAGTCTCTAACTGTGCTCAGTCTCCCTTTGCTCAGTCTCCCTTTGTTCAGTCTCCCTGTGCTCAGTCTCTCCCTGTGCTCACTCTCTCCCTGTGGTCACTCTCTCCCTGTGCTCACTCTCTCCCTGTGCTCACTCTCTCCCTGTGCACACTCCCTCTCACTGTGCTCAGTCTTTCCTTGTGCTCAGTCTCTCCCTGTGCTCAGTCTCTCCCTCTGCTCACTCTCTCCATTTGCTCAGAATCTCCCTGCGCTCACTCTTTCCCTGGGTTCCATCACTCTCTCCCTGTGCTCACTCTCTCCCTGTGCACACTCCCTCTCACTGTGCTCAGTCTTTCCTTGTGCTCAGTCTCTCCCTGTGCTCAGTCTCTCCCTGTGCTCACTCTCTCTCTCACTGTGCTCAGTCAATACCTGTGCTCAGTCTCTCCCTGTGCTCACTCTCTCCCTCTGCTCACTCTCTCACTGTGCTCGCTCTCTCCCTGTGCTCACTCTCTCTCTGTGCTCGCTCTCTCACTGAGCTCGCTCTCTCACTGTGCTTGCTCGCTCCCTGTGCTCACACTCTCCCTGTACTCACTCTCTCCCTGTATTCAGTCTCCCTGTGCTCACTCTCTCCCTGTCTCACTCTCTCCCTCTGATCACTCTGTCCCTGTGATCACTCTCTCACTGTGCACACTCTCTTCCTGTGCTCAATCTCACCCTGTGCTCACTCTCTCCCTATGCTCACCCTCTCCCTGTGCTCACTCTCTCCCTGTGCTCACTCTCTCCCTGTTCTCACTCTCTTCCTATGCTCACTCTCTCCCTGTGCTCAGTCTCTCCCTGTGCTCATTTTCTTTCTGTGCTCACTCTCTCCCTGTGCTCACTCTCTTGTTGTGGTCAGTCTCACTGTGCTACGTTTAATTCTGCTCAGTCTCTAACTGTGCTCAGTCTCCCTTTGCTCAATCTCCCTTTGTTCAGTCTCCCTGTGCTCAGTCTCTCCCTGTGCTCACTCTCTCCCTGTGGTCACTCTCTCCCTGTGCTCACTCTCTCCCTGTGCTCACTCTCTCCCTGTGCACACTCCCTCTCACTGTGCTCAGTCTTCCCTTGTGCTCAGTCTCTCCCTGTGCTCAGTCTCTCCCTGTGCTCACTCTCTCCATTTGCTCAGACTCTCCCTGCGCTCACTCTTTCCCTGGGTTCCCTCTCTCTCCCTGTGCTCACTCTCTCCCGGTGCTCACTCTCTCCCTGTGTTCACTCTCTCCCTGTGCTCACGCTCTCTCTCACTGTGCTCAGTCAATACCTGTGCTCAGTCTCTCCCTGTACTCAGGCTCCCTGTGCTCACTCTCTCCCTGTGCTCACTCTCTCGCTTTGCTCACTCTCTCCCTGTGCTCACTCTCTCTCTCTGCTCACTCTCTGTCTGTGCTCACTCACTCCCTGTGCTATCTCTCTCTCCCTGTGCTGAGACTCTCCCTGTGCTCAGTGTCTCCCTGTGCTCAGTTTCTCCCTGTGCTCAGTGTCTCCCTGTGCTCAGACTCTCCCAGTGCTCAGTCTTCCCTGTGCTCAGTGTCCCACTGTGGTCAGTCTCTCCCTATGCTCAGTCGCTCCCTGCGCTCAGACTGTCTCTGTGATCAGCCTTTCTGTTCTCAGGCTGGATGTGCTCAGCCTGTGCTCACTCTCTCCCTGTGATCACTCTCTCCCTGTGCTTACTCTCTCCCTGTGCTCACTCTCTCCCTGTGCTCACTCTCTCCCTGTGCTCACTCTCTCCCTGTGCTCACTCTCTCCCTGTGATCACATTCTCCCTGTGCTCACTCTCTCCCTGTTCTCACTCTCTTCCTATGCTCACTCTCTCCCTGTGCTCAGTCTCTCCCTGTGCTCATTTTCTTTCTGTGCTCACTCTCTCCCTGTGCTCACTCTCTTGTTGTGGTCAGTCTCCCTGTGCTACGTTTAATTCTGCTCAGTCTCTAACTGTGCTCAGTCTCCCTTTGCTCAATCTCCCTTTGTTCAGTCTCCCTGTGCTCAGTCTCTCCCTGTGCTCACTCTCTCCCTGTGGTCACTCTCTCCCTGTGCTCACTCTCTCCCTGTGCTCACTCTCTCCCTGTGCACACTCCCTCTCACTGTGCTCAGTCTTTCCTTGTGCTCAGTCTCTCCCTGTGCTCAGTCTCTCCCTGTGCTCACTCTCTCCATTTGCTCAGACTCTCCCTGCGCTCACTCTTTCCCTGGGTTCCCTCTCTCTCCCTGTGCTCACTCTCTCCCGGTGCTCACTCTCTCCCTGTGCTCACTCTCTCCCTGTGCTCACTCTCTCTCTCACTGTGCTCAGTCAATACCTGTGCTCAGTCTCTCCCTGTACTCAGGCTCCCTGTGCTCACTCTCTCCCTGTGCTCACTCTCTCGCTTTGCTCACTCTCTCCCTGTGCTCACTCTCTCTCTCTGCTCACTCTCTGTCTGTGCTCACTCCCTCCCTGTGCTATCTCTCTCTCCCTGTGCTGAGACTCTCCCTGTGCTCAGTGTCTCCCTGTGCTCAGTTTCTCCCTGTGCTCAGTGTCTCCCTGTGCTCAGACTCTCCCAGTGCTCAGTCTTCCCTGTGCTCAGTGTCCCACTGTGGTCAGTCTCTCCCTATGCTCAGTCACTCCCTGCGCTCAGCCTGTCTCTGTGATCAGCCTTTCTGTTCTCAGGCTGGATGTGCTCAGCCTGTGCTCACTCTCTCCCTGTGATCACTCTCTCCCTGTGCTTACTCTCTCCCTGTGCTCACTCTCTCCCTGTGCTCACTCTCTCCCTGTGCTCACTCTCTCCCTGTGCTCACTCTCTCCCTGTGATCACTTTCTCCCTGTGCTCACTCTCTCCCTGTGCTCACTCTCTCCCTGTGCCCACTCTCTCCCTGTTCTCACTCTCTTCCTGTGCTCACTCTCTGCCTGTGCTCACTCTCTCCCTGTGCTCAGTCTATCGCTGTGCTCACTCTTTCTCCGTGCTCACACATTCCCTGTGCTTACACTCTCCCTGTACTCACACTCTCCCTGTGTACACTCTCTCCTTGTGTACACTCTCTCCCTGTTATCACTCTCTCCCTGTGCTCAGTCACCCTGTGCTCAGTCACCCTGTGCTAATCTCCCTGTGCTCAGTCTCCCTGTGCTCACTCTCTCCCTGTACTCACTCTATCTCTGTGCTCAGTCTCTCCCTGTGATCGGTATCTGCATGTGCTCGGTGTCTCCCAGTGATCATTTCTCCCTATGCTCAGACTCACCCTGTGCTCATTCTCTCCCTGAGTCACTCTCTCCCTGTGTTCAGTCTCTTCCTGTCCTCACCCTCTCCCTGTGCTCACTCTGTCCCTGTGATCACTCTCTCCCTGTGCTCACTACCTCCCTGTGCTCACTCTCTCCCTCTGCTCACTCTCTCACTGTGCTCGCTCTCTCCCTGTGCTCACTCTCTCCCTCTGCTCACTCTCTCACTGTGCTCGATCGTTCCCTGTGCTCACTCTCTCCCTGTGCTCACTCTCTCCCTGTGATCACTCTCTCCCTGTTATCACTCTCTCCCTGTGTACACTCTCTTCCTGTGCTCAATCTCTCTTCCTGTGCTCAGTCTCTCCCTAAGCTCACCGTCTCCCTGTGCTCACTCTCACCCTGTGCTCAGTCTCTCCCTGTGCTCACTCTCTTCATGTGCTCACTCTCTCCCTGTGTTCAGTCTCTCCCTGTGCTCACTCTCTAGCTGTGGTCCGTCTCCCTGTGCTACGTTCCACTGTGCTCAGTCTCTACCTGTGCTCAGTCTCCCTTTGCTCAGTCTCCCTTTGCTCAGTCTCCCTTTGTTCAGTCTCCCTGTGCTCACTCTCTCCCTGTGGTCAGTCTCCCTGTGCTACGTTTAACTGTGCTCAGTCTCTAACTGTGCTCAGTCTCCCTTTGCTCAGCCTCCCTTTGTTCAGTCTCCCTGTGCTCAGACTCTCCCTGTGCTCACTCTCTCCCTGTGGTCACTCTCTCCCTGTGCTCACTCTCTCCCTGTGCTCACTCTCTCCCTGTGCACACTCCCTCTCACTGTGCTCAGTCTTTCCTTGTGCTCAGTCTCTCCCTGTGCTCAGTCTCTCCCTGTGCTCATTCTCTCCATTTGCTCAGAATCTCCCTGCGCTCACTCTTTCCCTGGGTTCCATCTCTCTCCCTGTGCTCACTCTCTCCCGGTGCTCACTCTCTCCCTGTGCTCAGTCTCTCCCTGTGCTCACTCTCTCTCTCACTGTGCTAAGTCAATACCTGTGCTCAGTCTCTCCCTGTGCTCACTCTCTCCCTCTGCTCACTCTCTCACTGTGCTCGCTCTCTCCCTGTGCTCACTCTCTCTCTGTGCTCGCTCTCTCACTGAGCTCGCTCTCTCACTGTGCTTGCTCCCTCCCTGTGCTCACACTCTCCCTGTACTCTCTCTCTCCCTGTATTCAGTCTCCCTGTGCTCACTCTCTCCCTGTCTCACTCTCTCCCTCTGATCACTCTGTCCCTTTGATCACTCTCTCACTGTGCACACTCTCTTCCTGTGCTCAATCTCACCCTGTGCTCACTCTCTCCCTATGCTCACCCTCTCCCTGTGCTCACTCTCTCCCTGTGCTCACTCTCTCCCTGTTCTCACTCTCTTCCTATGCTCACTCTCTCCCTGTGCTCAGTCTCTCCCTGTGCTCATTTTCTTTCTGTGCTCACTCTCTTGTTGTGGTCAGTCTCCCTGTGCTACGTTTAATTCTGCTCAGTCTCTAACTGTGCTCAGTCTCCCTTTGCTCAATCTCCCTTTGTTCAGTCTCCCTGTGCTCAGTCTCTCCCTGTGCTCACTCTCTCCCTGTGCTCACTCTCTCCCTGTGCACACTCCCTCTCACTGTGCTCAGTCTTTCCTTGTGCTCAGTCTCTCCCTGTGCTCAGTCTCTCCCTGTGCTCACTCTCTCCATTTGCTCAGACTCTCCCTGTGCTCACTCTTTCCCTGGGTTCCCTCTCTCTCCCTGTGCTCACTCTCTCCCGGTGCTCACTCTCTCCCTGTGTTCACTCCCTCCCTGTGCTCACTCTCTCTCTCACTGTGCTCAGTCAATACCTGTGCTCAGTCTCTCCCTGTACTCAGGCTCCCTGTGCTCACTCTCTCCCTGTGCTCACTCTCTCCCTCTGCTCACTCTCTCCCTGTGCTCACTCTCTCGCTTTGCTCACTCTCTCCCTGTGCTCACTCTCTCTCTCTGCTCACTCTCTGTCTGTGCTCACTCCCTCCCTGTGCTATCTCTCTCTCCCTGTGCTGAGACTCTCCCTGTGCTCAGTGTCTCCCTGTGCTCAGTTTCTCCCTGTGCTCAGTGTCTCCCTGTGCTCAGACTCTCCCAGTGCTCAGTCTTCCCTGTGCTCAGTGTCCCACTGTGGTCAGTCTCTCCCTATGCTCAGTCGCTCCCTGCGCTCAGCCTGTCCCTGTGATCAGCCTTTCTGTTCTCAGGCTGGATGTGCTCAGCCTGTGCTCACTCTCTCCCTGTGATCACTCTCTCCCTGTGCTTACTCTCTCCCTGTGCTCACTCTCTCCCTGTGCTCACTCTCTCCCTGTATTCACTCTCTCCCTGTGCTCACTCTCTCCCTGTGATCACTTTCTCCCTGTGCTCACTCTCTCCCTGTGCTCACTCTCTCCCTGTGCTCACTCTCTCCCTGTGCTCACTCTCTTCCTGTGCTCACTCTCTGCCTGTGCTCACTCTCTCCCTGTGCTCAATCTATCGCTGTGCTCACTCTTTCTCCGTGCTCACACATTCCCTGTGCTTACACTCTCCCTGTACTCACACTCTCCCTGTGTACACTCTCTCCTTGTGTACACTCTCTCCCTGTTATCACTCTCTCCCTGTGCTCAGTCACCCTGTGCTCAGTCACCCTGTGCTAGTCTCCCTGTGCTCAGTCTCCCTGTGCTCACTCTCTCCCTGTACTCACTCTATCTCTGTGCTCAGTCTCTCCCTGTGATCGGTATCTGCATGTGCTCGGTGTCTCCCAGTGATCATTTCTCCCTATGCTCAGACTCACCCTGTGCTCATTCTCTCCCTGAGTCACTCTCTCCCTGTGTTCAGTCTCTTCCTGTCCTCACCCTCTCCCTGTGCTCACTCTGTCCCTGTGATCACTCTCTCCCTGTGCTCACTACCTCCCTGTGCTCACTCTCTCCCTCTGCTCACTCTCTCACTGTGCTCGCTCTCTCCCTGTGCTCACTCTCTCCCTCTGCTCACTCTCTCACTGTGCTCGATCGTTCCCTGTGCTCACTCTCTCCCTGTGCTCACTCTCTCCCTGTGATCACTCTCTCCCTGTTATCACTCTCTCCCTGTGTACACTCTCTTCCTGTGCTCAATCTCTCTTCCTGTGCTCAGTCTCTCCCTATGCTCACTCTCTCCCTCTGCTCACTCTCTCACTGTGCTCGATCGTTCCCTGTGCTCACTCTCTCCCTGTGCTCACTCTCTCCCTGTGATCACTCTCTCCCTGTTATCACTCTCTCCCTGTGTACACTCTCTTCCTGTGCTCAATCTCTCTTCCTGTGCTCAGTCTCTCCCTATGCTCACCGTCTCCCTGTGCTCACTCTCACCCTGTGTTCAGTCTCTCCCTGTGCTCACTCTCTTCATGTGCTCACTCTCTCCCTGTGTTCAGTCTCTCCCTGTGCTCACTCTCTTGCTGTGGTCCGTCTCCCTGTGCTACGTTCCACTGTGCTCAGTCTCTACCTGTGCTCAGTCTCCCTTTGCTCAGTCTCCCTTTGCTCAGTCTCCCTTTGTTCAGTCTCCCTGTGCTCATTCTCTCCCTGTGCTCACTCTCTCCCTGTGCTCACTCTCTCCCTGTGCTCAATCTATCGCTGTGCTCACTCTTTCTCCGTGCTCACACATTCCCTGTGCTTACACTCTCCCTGTACTCACACTCTCCCTGTGTACACTCTCTCCTTGTGTACACTCTCTCCCTGTTATCACTCTCTCCCTGTGCTCAGTCACCCTGTGCTCAGTCACCCTGTGCTAGTCTCCCTGTGCTCAGTCTCCCTGTGCTCACTCTCTCCCTGTACTCACTCTATCTCTGTGCTCAGTCTCTCCCTGTGATCGGTATCTGCATGTGCTCGGTGTCTCCCAGTGATCATTTCTCCCTATGCTCAGACTCACCCTGTGCTCATTCTCTCCCTGAGTCACTCTCTCCCTGTGTTCAGTCTCTTCCTGTCCTCACCCTCTCCCTGTGCTCACTCTGTCCCTGTGATCACTCTCTCCCTGTGCTCACTACCTCCCTGTGCTCACTCTCTCCCTCTGCTCACTCTCTCACTGTGCTCGCTCTCTCCCTGTGCTCACTCTCTCCCTCTGCTCACTCTCTCACTGTGCTCGATCGTTCCCTGTGCTCACTCTCTCCCTGTGCTCACTCTCTCCCTGTGATCACTCTCTCCCTGTTATCACTCTCTCCCTGTGTACAATCTCTTCCTGTGCTCAATCTCTCTTCCTGTGCTCAGTCTCTCCCTATGCTCACCGTCTCCCTGTGCTCACTCTCAACCTGTGCTCAGTCTCTCCCTGTGCTCACTCTCTTCATGTGCTCACTCTCTCCCTGTGTTCAGTCTCTCCCTGTGCTCACTCTCTTGCTGTGGTCCGTCTCCCTGTGCTACGTTCCACTGTGCTCAGTCTCTACCTGTGCTCAGTCTCCCTTTGCTCAGTCTCCCTTTGCTCAGTCTCCCTTTGTTCAGTCTCCCTGTGCTCATTCTCTCCCTGTGCTCACTCTCTCCCTGTGCTCACTCTCTCCCTGTGCTCACTCTCTCACTGTGCTTGCTCTCTCCCTGTGCTCACTCTCTCCCTGTGCTCACTCTTTCCCTGTGCTCACTCTCTCCCTCTTCTCAGTCGCTCACTGTGCTCACTGTATCACTGTGCTCACTCTCACCATGTTCATTCTCTCCCTGTGATCAGTCTCTGCATCTGGTCAGTCTCCATGTGCTCAGTCTCCCTTTGCACAGTCTATCCCTGTGCTCAGTCTCTCCCTGTGCTCACTCTCTCCCTGTGCTCACTCTCTCATTGTGCTCCCTCACTCGATGTGCTCAGTCTCTCCCTGTGCTCTGTCTCTCATTGTGCTCAGTCTCTCCCTGTGTTCAGTCTCTCCCTGTGCTCACTCTTTCCCTGGGTTCCCTCTCTCTCCCTGTGCTCACTCTCTCCCTGTGCTCACTCTCTCCTTGTGCTCACTCTCTTTCTCACTGTGCTGAATTTCTCCATGTGCTCAGTCTCTCCCTGTGCTCAGTCTCTCCCTTTGCTCAGTCTCTACCTGTGCTCCCTCACTCCCTGTGCTCAGTCTCTCCCGCTGCTCAGACTCGACCTGTGCTCAGGCTCCCTGTGATCACTCTCTCCCTGTGTACACTCTCTTCCTGTGCTCAATCTCTCTTCCTGTGCTCAGTCTCTCCCTATGCTCACCCTCTCCCTGTGCTCACTCTCACCCTGTGCTCAGTCTCTCCCTGTGCTCACTCTCTTCATGTGCTCACTCTCTCCCTGTGTTCAGTCTCTCCCTGTGCTCATTCTCTTTCTGTGATCACTCTCTCCCTGTGCTCACTCTCTTGCTGTGGTCAGTCTCCCTGTGCTACGTTTCACTGTGCTCAGTCTCTACCTGTGCTCAGTCTCCCTTTGCTCAGTATCCCTTTGCTCAGTCTCCCTTTGTTCAGTCTCCCTGTGCTCAGTCTCTCCCTGTGCTCACTCTCTCCCTCTGCTCACTCTCTCACTGTGCTCGCTCTCTCCCTGTGCTCACTCTCTCTTTGTGCTCGCTCTCTCACTGAGCTCGCTCTCTCACTGTGCTTGCTCGCTCCCTGTGCTCACACTCTCCCTGTACTCACTCTCTCCCTGTATTCCTCTCCCTGTGCTCACTCTCTCCCTGTCTCAATCTCTCCCTCTGATCACTCTGTCCCTGTGATCACTCTCTCACTGTGCACACTCTCTTCCTGTGCTCAATCTCACACTGTGCTCACTCTCTCCCTATGCTCACCCTCTCCCTATGCTCACTCTCTCCCTGTGCTTACTCTCTCCCTGTTCTCACTCTCTTCCTATTCTCACTCTCTCCCTGTGCTCAGTCTCTCCCTGTGCTCATTTTCTTTCTGTGCTCACTCTCTCCCTGTGCTCACTCTCTTGTTGTGGTCAGTCTCCCTGTGCTACGTTTAACTCTGCTCAGTCTCTAACTGTGCTCAGTCTCCCTTTGCTCAGTCTCCCTTTGTTCAGTCTCCCTGTGCTCAGTATCTCCCTGTGCTCGCTCTCTACCTGTGGTCACTCTCTCCCTGTGCTCACTCTCTCCCTGTGCTCACTCTCTCCCTGTGCACACTCCCTCTCACTGTGCTCAGTCTTTCCTT
This sequence comes from Pristiophorus japonicus, assembly GCF_044704955.1. NCBI lineage: Eukaryota > Metazoa > Chordata > Chondrichthyes > Pristiophoridae > Pristiophorus > Pristiophorus japonicus. The sequence continues at coordinate 22,796,006 of NC_092011.1, read as the reverse complement.
GTGCTCAGTCTCTCCCTGTGCTCAGTCTCTCCCTGTGCTCACTCTCTCCATTTGCTCAGACTCTCCCTGCGCTCACTCTTTCCCTGGGTTCCCTCTCTCTCCCTGTGCTCACTCTCTCCCGGTGCTCACTCTCTCCCTGTGTTCACTCTCTCCCTGTGCTCACTCTATCTCTCACTGTGCTCAGTCAATACCTGTGCTCAGTCTCTCCCTGTACTCAGGCTCCCTGTGCTCACTCTCTCCCTGTGCTCACTCTCTCCCTCTGCTCACTCTCTCCCTGTGCTCACTCTCTCGCTTTGCTCACTCTCTCCCTGTGCTCACTCTCTCTCTCTGCTCACTCTCTGTCTGTGCTCACTCCCTCCCTGTGCTATCTATCTCTCCCTGTGCTGAGACTCTCCCTGTGCTCAGTGTCTCCCTGTGCTCAGTTTCTCCCTGTGCTCAGTGTCTCCCTGTGCTCAGACTCTCCCAGTGCTCAGTCTTCCCTGTGCTCAGTGTCCCACTGTGGTCAGTCTCTCCCTATGCTCAGTCGCTCCCTGCGCTCAGCCTGTCTCTGTGATCAGCCTTTCTGTTCTCAGGCTGGATATGCTCAGCCTGTGCTCACTCTCTCCCTGTGATCACTCTCTCCCTGTGCTTACTCTCTCCCTGTGCTCACTCTCTCCCTGTGCTCACTCTCTCCCTGTGCTCACTCTCTCCCTGTGCTCACTCTCTCCCTGTGATCACTTTCTCCCTGTGCTCACTCTCTCCCTGTTCTCACTCTCTTCCTATGCTCACTCTCTCCCTGTGCTCAGTCTCTCCCTGTGCTCATTTTCTTTCTGTGCTCACTCTCTCCCTGTGCTCACTGTCTTGTTGTGGTCAGTCTCCCTGTGCTACGTTTAATTCTGCTCAGTCTCTAACTGTGCTCAGTCTCCCTTTGCTCAATCTCCCTTTGTTCAGTCTCCCTGTGCTCAGTCTCTCCCTGTGCTCACTCTCTCCCTGTGGTCACTCTCTCCCTGTGCTCACTCTCTCCCTGTGCTCACTCTCTCCCTGTGCACACTCCCTCTCACTGTGCACAGTCTTTCCTTGTGCTCAGTCTCTCCCTGTGCTCAGTCTCTCCCTGTGCTCACTCTCTCCATTTGCTCAGACTCTCCCTGCGCTCACTCTTTCCCTGGGTTCCCTCTCTCTCCCTGTGCTCACTCTCTCCCGGTGCTCACTCTCTCCCTGTGTTCACTCTCTCCCTGTGCTCACTCTCTCTCTCACTGTGCTCAGTCAATACCTGTGCTCAGTCTCTCCCTGTACTCAGGCTCCCTGTGCTCACTCTCTCCCTGTGCTCACTCTCTCGCTTTGCTCACTCTCTCCCTGTGCTCACTCTCTCTCTCTGCTCACTCTGTGTCTGTGCTCACTCCCTCCCTGTGCTATCTCTCTCTCCCTGTGCTGAGACTCTCCCTGTGCTCAGTGTCTCCCTGTGCTCAGTTTCTCCCTGTGCTCAGTGGCTCCCTGTGCTCAGACTCTCCCAGTGCTCAGTCTTCCCTGTGCTCAGTGTCCCACTGTGGTCAGTCTCTCCCTATGCTCAGTCACTCCCTGCGCTCAGCCTGTCTCTGTGATCAGCCTTTCTGTTCTCAGGCTGGATGTGCTCAGCCTGTGCTCACTCTCTCCCTGTGATCACTCTCTCCCTGTGCTTACTCTCTCCCTGTGCTCACTCTCTCCCTGTGCTCACTCTCTCCCTGTGCTCACTCTCTCCCTGTGCTCACTCTCTCCCTGTGATCACTTTCTCCCTGTGCTCACTCTCTCCCTGTGCTCACTCTCTCCCTGTGCCCACTCTCTCCCTGTTCTCACTCTCTTCCTGTGCTCACTCTCTGCCTGTGCTCACTCTCTCCCTGTGCTCAGTCTATCGCTGTGCTCACTCTTTCTCCGTGCTCACACATTCCCTGTGCTTACACTCTCCCTGTACTCACACTCTCCCTGTGTACACTCTCTCCTTGTGTACACTCTCTCCCTGTTATCACTCTCTCCCTGTGCTCAGTCACCCTGTGCTCAGTCACCCTGTGCTAATCTCCCTGTGCTCAGTCTCCCTGTGCTCACTCTCTCCCTGTACTCACTCTATCTCTGTGCTCAGTCTCTCCCTGTGATCGTTATCTGCATGTGCTCGGTGTCTCCCAGTGATCATTTCTCCCTATGCTCAAACTCACCCTGTGCTCATTCTCTCCCTGAGTCACTCTCTCCCTGTGTTCAGTCTCTTCCTGTCCTCACCCTCTCCCTGTGCTCACTCTGTCCCTGTGATCACTCTCTCCCTGTGCTCACTACCTCCCTGTGCTCACTCTCTCCCTCTGCTCACTCTCTCACTGTGCTCGCTCTCTCCCTGTGCTCACTCTCTCCCTCTGCTCACTCTCTCACTGTGCTCGATCGTTCCCTGTGCTCACTCTCTCCCTGTGCTCACTCTCTCCCTGTGATCACTCTCTCCCTGTTATCACTCTCTCCCTGTGTACACTCTCTTCCTGTGCTCAATCTCTCTTCCTGTGCTCAGTCTCTCCCTAAGCTCACCGTCTCCCTGTGCTCACTCTCACCCTGTGCTCAGTCTCTCCCTGTGCTCACTCTCTTCATGTGCTCACTCTCTCCCTGTGTTCAGTCTCTCCCTGTGCTCACTCTCTAGCTGTGGTCCGTCTCCCTGTGCTACGTTCCACTGCGCTCAGTCTCTACCTGTGCTCAGTCTCCCTTTGCTCAGTCTCCCTTTGCTCAGTCTCCCTTTGTTCAGTCTCCCTGTGCTCACTCTCTCCCTGTGGTCAGTCTCCCTGTGCTACGTTTAACTGTGCTCAGTCTCTAACTGTGCTCAGTCTCCCTTTGCTCAGTCTCCCTTTGTTCAGTCTCCCTGTGCTCAGACTCTCCCTGTGCTCACTCTCTCCCTGTGGTCACTCTCTCCCTGTGCTCACTCTCTCCCTGTGCTCACTCTCTCCCTGTGCACACTCCCTCTCACTGTGCTCAGTCTTTCCTTGTGCTCTGTCTCTCCCTGTGCTCAGTCTCTCCCTGTGCTCATTCTCTCCATTTGCTCAGAATCTCCCTGCGCTCACTCTTTCCCTGGGTTCCATCTCTCTCCCTGTGCTCACTCTCTCCCGGTGCTCACTCTCTCCCTGTGCTCAGTCTCTCCCTGTGCTCACTCTCTCTCTCACTGTGCTAAGTCAATACCTGTGCTCAGTCTCTCCCTGTGCTCACTCTCTCCCTCTGCTCACTCTCTCACTGTGCTCGCTCTCTCCCTGTGCTCACTCTCTCTCTGTGCTCGCTCTCTCACTGAGCTCGCTCTCTCACTGTGCTTGCTCCCTCCCTGTGCTCACACTCTCCCTGTACTCACTCTCTCCCTGTATTCAGTCTCCCTGTGCTCACTCTCTCCCTGTCTCACTCTCTCCCTCTGATCACTCTGTCCCTTTGATCACTCTCTCACTGTGCACACTCTCTTCCTGTGCTCAATCTCACCCTGTGCTCACTCTCTCCCTATGCTCACCCTCTCCCTGTGCTCACTCTCTCCCTGTGCTCACTCTCTCCCTGTTCTCACTCTCTTCCTATGCTCACTCTCTCCCTGTGCTCAGTCTCTCCCTGTGCTCATTTTCTTTCTGTGCTCACTCTCTTGTTGTGGTCAGTCTCCCTGTGCTACGTTTAATTCTGCTCAGTCTCTAACTGTGCTCAGTCTCCCTTTGCTCAATCTCCCTTTGTTCAGTCTCCCTGTGCTCAGTCTCTCCCTGTGCTCACTCTCTCCCTGTGCTCACTCTCTCCCTGTGCACACTCCCTCTCACTGTGCTCAGTCTTTCCTTGTGCTCAGTCTCTCCCTGTGCTCAGTCTCTCCCTGTGCTCACTCTCTCCATTTGCTCAGGCTCTCCCTGTGCTCACTCTTTCCCTGGGTTCCCTCTCTCTCCCTGTGCTCACTCTCTCCCAGTGCTCACTCTCTCCCTGTGTTCACTCTCTCCCTGTGCTCACTCTCTCTCTCACTGTGCTCAGTCAATACCTGTGCTCAGTCTCTCCCTGTACTCAGGCTCCCTGTGCTCACTCTCTCCCTGTGCTCACTCTCTCCCTCTGCTCACTCTCTCCCTGTGCTCACTCTCTCGCTTTGCTCACTCTCTCCCTGTGCTCACTCTCTCTCTCTGCTCACTCTCTGTCTGTGCTCACTCCCTCCCTGTGCTATCTCTCTCTCCCTGTGCTGAGACTCTCCCTGTGCTCAGTGTCTCCCTGTGCTCAGTTTCTCCCTGTGCTCAGTGTCTCCCTGTGCTCAGACTCTCCCAGTGCTCAGTCTTCCCTGTGCTCAGTGTCCCACTGTGTTCAGTCTCTCCCTATGCTCAGTCGCTCCCTGCGCTCAGCCTGTCCCTGTGATCAGCCTTTCTGTTCTCAGCCTGGATGTGCTCAGCCTGTGCTCACTCTCTCCCTGTGATCACTCTCTCCCTGTGCTTACTCTCTCCCTGTGCTCACTCTCTCCCTGTGCTCACTCTCTCCCTGTATTCACTCTCTCCCTGTGCTCACTCTCTCCCTGTGATCACTTTCTCCCTGTGCTCACTCTCTCCCTGTGCTCACTCTCTCCCTGTGCTCACTCTCTCCCTGTGCTCACTCTCTTCCTGTGCTCACTCTCTGCCTGTGCTCACTCTCTCCCTGTGCTCAATCTATCGCTGTGCTCACTCTTTCTCCGTGCTCACACATTCCCTGTGCTTACACTCTCCCTGTACTCACACTCTCCCTGTGTACACTCTCTCCTTGTGTACACTCTCTCCCTGTTATCACTCTCTCCCTGTGCTCAGTCACCCTGTGCTCAGTCACCCTGTGCTAGTCTCCCTGTGCTCAGTCTCCCTGTGCTCACTCTCTCCCTGTACTCACTCTATCTCTGTGCTCAGTCTCTCCCTGTGATCGGTATCTGCATGTGCTCGGTGTCTCCCAGTGATCATTTCTCCCTATGCTCAGACTCACCCTGTGCTCATTCTCTCCCTGAGTCACTCTCTCCCTGTGTTCAGTCTCTTCCTGTCCTCACCCTCTCCCTGTGCTCACTCTGTCCCTGTGATCACTCTCTCCCTGTGCTCACTACCTCCCTGTGCTCACTCTCTCCCTCTGCTCACTCTCTCACTGTGCTCGCTCTCTCCCTGTGCTCACTCTCTCCCTCTGCTCACTCTCTCACTGTGCTCGATCGTTCCCTGTGCTCACTCTCTCCCTGTGCTCACTCTCTCCCTGTGATCACTCTCTCCCTGTTATCACTCTCTCCCTGTGTACACTCTCTTCCTGTGCTCAATCTCTCTTCCTGTGCTCAGTCTCTCCCTATGCTCACCGTCTCCCTGTGCTCACTCTCACCCTGTGCTCAGTCTCTCCCTGTGCTCACTCTCTTCATGTGCTCACTCTCTCCCTGTGTTCAGTCTTTCCCTGTGCTCACTCTCTTGCTGTGGTCCGTCTCCCTGTGCTACGTTCCACTGTGCTCAGTCTCTACCTGTGCTCAGTCTCCCTTTGCTCAGTCTCCCTTTGCTCAGTCTCCCTTTGTTCAGTCTCCCTGTGCTCATTCTCTCCCTGTGCTCACTCTCTCCCTGTGCTCACTCTCTCCCTGTGCTCACTCTCTCACTGTGCTTGCTCTCTCCCTGTGCTCACTCTCTCCCTGTGCTCACTCTTTCCCTGTGCTCACTCTCTCCCTCTGCTCAGTCGCTCACTGTGCTCACTGTATCACTGTGCTCACTCTCACCATGTTCATTCTCTCCCTGTGATCAGTCTCTGCATCTGGTCAGTCTCCATGTGCTCAGTCTCCCTTTGCACAGTCTATCCCTGTGCTCAGTCTCTCCCTGTGCTCACTCTCTCACTGTGCTCGCTTTCTCCCTGTGCTCAGACGCTCCCTGTGCTCAGACGCTCCCAGCGCTCAGTCTCTCCCTGTGCCCACTCTCTCCCTGTGCTCACTCTCTCCCTGTGCTCACTCTCTCATTGTGCTCCCTCACTCGATGTGCTCAGTCTCTCCCTGTGCTCTGTCTCTCATTGTGCTCAGTCTCTCCCTGTGTTCATTCTCTCCCTGTGCTCACTCTTTCCCTGGGTTCCCTCTCTCTCCCTGTGCTCACTCTCTCCCTGTGCTCACTCTCTCCTTGTGCTCACTCTCTTTCTCACTGTGCTGAATTTCTCCATGTGCTCAGTCTCTCCCTGTGCTCAGTCTCTCCCTTTGCTCAGTCTCTACCTGTGCTCCCTCACTCCCTGTGCTCAGTCTCTCCCGCTGCTCAGACTCGACCTGTGCTCAGGCTCCCTGTGATCACTCTCTCCCTGTGTACACTCTCTTCCTGTGCTCAATCTCTCTTCCTGTGCTCAGTCTCTCCCTATGCTCACCCTCTCCCTGTGCTCACTCTCACCCTGTGCTCAGTCTCTCCCTGTGCTCACTCTCTTCATGTGCTCACTCTCTCCCTGTGTTCAGTCTCTCCCAGTGCTCATTCTCTTTCTGTGATCACTCTCTCCCTGTGCTCACTCTCTTGCTGTGGTCAGTCTCCCTGTGCTACGTTTCACTGTGCTCAGTCTCTACCTGTGCTCAGTCTCCCTTTGCTCAGTATCCCTTTGCTCAGTCTCCCTTTGTTCAGTCTCCCTGTGCTCAGTCTCTCCCTGTGCTCACTCTCTCCCTCTGCTCACTCTCTCACTGTGCTCGCTCTCTCCCTGTGCTCACTCTCTCTCTGTGCTCGCTCTCTCACTGAGCTCGCTCTCTCACTGTGCTTGCTCGCTCCCTGTGCTCACACTCTCCCTGTACTCACTCTCTCCCTGTATTCCTCTCCCTGTGCTCACTCTCTCCCTGTCTCAATCTCTCCCTCTGATCACTCTGTCCCTGTGATCACTCTCTCACTGTGCACACTCTCTTCCTGTGCTCAATCTCACCCTGTGCTCACTCTCTCCCTATGCTCACCCTCTCCCTATGCTCACTCTCTCCCTGTGCTTACTCTCTCCCTGTTCTCACTCTCTTCCTATGCTCACTCTCTCCCTGTGCTCAGTCTCTCCCTGTGCTCATTTTCTTTCTGTGCTCACTCTCTCCCTGTGCTCACTCTCTTGTTGTGGTCAGTCTCCCTGTGCTACGTTTAACTCTGCTCAGTCTCTAACTGTGCTCAGTCTCCCTTTGCTCAGTCTCCCTTTGTTCAGTCTCCCTGTGCTCAGTATCTCCCTGTGCTCACTCTCTACCTGTGGTCACTCTCTCCCTGTGCTCACTCTCTCCCTGTGCTCACTCTCTCCCTGTGCACACTCCCTCTCACTGTGCTCAGTCTTTCCTTGTGCTCAGTCTCTCCCTGTGCTCAGTCTCTCCCTGTGCTCACTCTCTCCATTTGCTCAGACTCTCCCTGCGCTCACTCTTTCCCTGGGTTCCCTCTCTCTCCCTGTGCTCACTCTCTCCCGGTGCTCACTCTCTCCCTGTGTTCACTCTCTCCCTGTGCTCACTCTATCTCTCACTGTGCTCAGTCAATACCTGTGCTCAGTCTCTCCCTGTACTCAGGCTCCCTGTGCTCACTCTCGCCCTGTGCTCACTCTCTCCCTCTGCTCACTCTCTCCCTGTGCTCACTCTCTCGCTTTGCTCACTCTCTCCCTGTGCTCACTCTCTCTCTCTGCTCACTCTCTGTCTGTGCTCACTCCCTCCCTGTGCTATCTATCTCTCCCTGTGCTGAGACTCTCCCTGTGCTCAGTGTCTCCCTGTGCTCAGTTTCTCCCTGTGCTCAGTGTCTCCCTGTGCTCAGACTCTCCCAGTGCTCAGTCTTCCCTGTGCTCAGTGTCCCACTGTGGTCAGTCTCACCCATTGCTCAGTCGCTCCCTGCGCTCAGCCTGTCCCTGTGATCAGCCTTTCTGTTCTCAGGCTGGATGTGCTCAGCCTGTGCTCACTCTCTCCCTGTGATCACTCTCTCCCTGTGCTTACTCTCTCCCTTTGCTCACTCTCTCCCTGTGCTCACTCTCTCCCTGTGCTCACTCTCTCCCTGTGCTCACTCTCTCCCTGTGATCACTTTCTCCCTGTGCTCACTCTCTCCCTGTGCTCACTCTCTCCCTGTGCTCACTCTCTCCCTGTGCTCTCTCTCTTCCTGTGCTCACTCTCTGCCTGTGCTCACTCTCTCCCTGTGCTCAGTCTATCGCTGTGCTCACTCTTTCTCCGTGCTCACACATTCCCTGTGCTTACACTCTCCCTGTACTCACACTCTCCCGGTGTACACTCTCTCCTTGCGTACACTCTCTCCCTGTTATCACTCTCTCCCTGTGCTCAGTCACCCTGTGCTCAGTCACCCTGTGCTCAGTCTCCATGTGCTCAGTCTCCCTGTGCTCACTCTCTCCCTGTACTCACTCTATCTCTGTGCTCAGTCTCTCCCTGTGATCGGTATCTGCATGTGCTCGGTGTCTCCCAGTGATCATTTCTCCCTATGCTCAGACTCACCCTGTGCTCATTCTCTCCCTGAGTCACTCTCTCCCTGTGTTCAGTCTCTTCCTGTCCTCACCCTCTCCCTGTGCTCACTCTGTCCCTGTGATCACTCTCTCCCTGTGCTCACTACCTCCCTGTGCTCACTCTCTCCCTCTGCTTACTCTCTCACTGTGCTCGCTCTCTCCCTGTGCTCACTCTCTCCCTCTGCTCACTCTCTCACTGTGCTCGATCGTTCCCTGTGCTCACTCTCTCCCTGTGCTCACTCTCTCCCTGTGATCACTCTCTCCCTGTTATCACTCTCTCCCTGTGTACACTCTCTTCCTGTGCTCAATCTCTCTTCCTGTGCTCAGTCTCTCCCTATGCTCACCGTCTCCCTGTGCTCACTCTCACCCTGTGCTCAGTCTCTCCCTGTGCTCACTCTCTTCATGTGCTCACTCTCTCCCTGTGTTCAGTCTCTCCCTGTGCTCACACTCTTGCTGTGGTCCGTCTCCCTGTGCTACGTTCCACTGTGCTCAGTCTCTATCTGTGCTCAGTCTCCCTTTGCTCAGTCTCCCTTTGCTCAGTCTCCCTTTGTTCAGTCTCCCTGTGCTCATTCTCTCCCTGTGCTCACTCTCTCCCTGTGCTCACTCTCTCCCTGTGCTCACTCTCTCACTGTGCTTGCTCTCTCCCTGTGCTCACTCTCTCCCTGTGCTCACTCTTTCCCTGTGCTCACTCTCTCCCTCTGCTCAGTCGCTCACTGTGCTCACTCTATCACTGTGCTCACTCTCACCATGTTCATTCTCTCCCTGTGATCAGTCTCTGCATCTGGTCAGTCTCCATGTGCTCAGTCTCCTTGTGCTCAGTCTATCCCTGTGCTCAGTCTCTCTCTGTGCTCACTCTCTCACTGTGCTCGCTTTCTCCCTGTGCTCAGACGCTCCCTGTGCTCAGTCGCTCCCGGCGCTCACTCTCTCCCTGTGCTCACTCTCTCATTGTGCTCCCTCACTCGATGTGCTCAGTCTCTCCCTGTGCTCTGTCTCTCCTTGTGCTCAGTCTCTCCCTGTGTTCAGTCTCTCCCTGTGCTCACTCTTTCCCTGGGTTCCCTCTCTCTCCCTGTGCTCACTCTCTCCCTGTGCTCACTCTCTCCTTGTGCTCACTCTCTTTCTCACTGTGCTCAATCTCTCCATGTGCTCAGTCTCTCCCTGTGCTCAGTCTCTTCCTTTGCTCAGTCTCTACCTGTGCTCCCTCACTCCCTGTGCTCAGTCTCTCCCGCTGCTCAGACTCGATTTGTGCTCAGGCTCCCTGTGATCACTCTCTCCCTGTGTACACTCTCTTCCTGTGCTCAATCTCTCTTCCTGTGCTCAGTCTCTCCCTATGCTCACCCTCTCCCTGTGCTCACTCTCACCCTGTGCTCAGTCTCTCCCTGTGCTCACTCTCTTCATGTGCTCACTCTCTCCCTGTGTTCAGTCTCTCCCTGTGCTCATTCTCTTTCTGTGATCACTCTCTCCCTTTGCTCACTCTCTTGCTGTGGTCAGTCTCCCTGTGCTACGTTTCACTGTGCTCAGTCTCTACCTGTGCTCAGTCTCCCTTTGCTCAGTCTCCCTTTGCTCAGTCTTCCTTTGTTCAGTCTCCCTGTGCTCAGTCTCTCCCTGTGCTCACTCTCTCCCTGTGCTCACTCTCTTCCTGTGCTCACTCTCTCACTGTGCTTGCTCTCTCCCTGTACTCAGTCTGTCCCTGTGCTCACTCTCTCCCTCTGCTCACTCTCTCATTGTGCTCACTCTCTCCCTGTGCTCTGTCTCTCCCTGTGCTCAGTCTCTCCCTGTGTTCAGTCTCTCCCTGTGCTCACTCTTTCCCTGGGTTCCCTCTCTCTCCCTGTGCTCACTCTCTCCCTGTGCTCACTCTCTCCTTGTGCTCACTCTCTTTCTCACTGTGCTCAGTCTCTCCATGTGCTCAGTGTCTCCCTGTACTCAGTGTCTCCTTGTGCTCAGTGTCTCCCTGTACTCAGACACTCCCAGTGCTCAGTCTTTCCTGTGCTCATGTCCGGCTGTGCTCAGTCTCTCCCTTTGCTCAGTCTCTCCCTCTGCGCAGTCTGTCCCTGTGATCAGCCTCTCTGTTCTCAGGCTGGATGTGCTCAGCCTGTGCTCACTCTCTCCCTGTGATCACTTTCTCCCTGTGCTCGCTCTCTCCCTGTGCTCACTCTCACCCTGTGCTCACTCTCTCCCTGTTCTCACTCTCTCCCTGTGCTCACTCTCTCCCTGTGCTCAGACTTTCCCTGTGCTCACTCTCTCCCTGTGCTCACTCTCTCACTGTGCTCGCTTTCTCCCTGTGCTCAGATGCTCCCTGTGCTCAGACGCTCCCTGCGCTCAGTCTCTCCCTGTGCCCACTCTCTCCCTGTGCTCACTCTCTCCCTATGCTCACTCTCTCATTGTGCTCCCTCACTCGATGTGCTCAGTCTCTCCCTGTGTTCAGTCTCTCCCTGTGCTCACTCTTTCCCTGGGTTCCCTCTCTCTCCCTGTGCTCACTCTCTCCCTGTGCTCACTCTCTCCATGTGCTCACTTTCTTTCTCACTGTGCTCTGTCTCTCCATGTGCTCAATCTCTCGCTGTGCTCAGTCTCTCCCTTTGCTCTGTCTCTACCTGTGCTCCTTCACTCCCTGTGCTCAGTCTCTCCCGCTGCTCAGACTCGACCTGTGCTCAGGCTCCCTGTGCTCACTCTCTCACTGTGTACACTCTCTTCCTGTGCTCAATCTCTCTTCCTGTGCTCAGTCTCTCCCTATGCTCACCCTCTCCCTGTGCTCACTCTCACCCTGTGCTCAGTCTCTCCCTGTGCTCACTCTCTTCATGTGCTCACTCTCTCCCTGTGTTCAGTCTCTCCCTGTGCTCATTCTCTTTCTGTGATCACTCTCTCCCTGTGCTCACTCTCTTGCTGTGGTCAGTCTCCCTGTGCTACGTTTCACTGTGCTCAGTCTCTACCTGTGCTCAGTCTCCCTTTGCTCAGTCTCCCTTTGCTCAGTCTCCCTATGTTCAGTCTCCCTGTGCTCAGTCTCTCCCTGTGCTCACTCTCTCCCTGTGCTCACTCTCTCCCTGTGCTCACTCTCTCACTGTGCTTGCTCTCTCCCTGTACTCAGTCTGTCCCTGTGCTCACTCTCTCCCTGTGCTCACTCTCTCATTGTGCTCACTCTCTCCCTGTGCTCACTCTCTCCCTGTGCTCACTCTTTCCCTGTGCTCACTCTCTCCCTCTGCTCAGTCGCTCACTGTCCTCACTCTATCACTGTGCTCACTCTCACCATGTTCATTCTCTCCCTGTGATCAGTCTCTGCATCTGGTCAGTCTCCATGTGCTCAGTCTCCCTGTGCTCTGTCTATCCCTGTGCTCAGTCTCTCCCTGTGCTCACTCTCTCACTGTGCTCGCTTTCTCCCTGTGCTCAGATGCTCCCTGTGCTCAGACGGTCCCGGCGCTCAGTCTCTCCCAGTGCCCACTCTCTCCCTGTGCTCACTCTCTCCCTGTGCTCACTCTCTCATTGTGCTCCCTCACTCGATGTGCGCAGTCTCTCCCTGTGCTCTGTCTCTCCTTGTGCTCAGTCTCTCCCTGTGTTCAGTCTCTCCCTGTGCTCACTCTTTCCCTGGGTTCCCTCTCTCTCCCTGTGCTCACTCTCTCCCTGTGCTCACTCTCTCCTTGTGCTCACTCTCTTTCTCACTGTGCTCAGTCTCTCCATGTGCTCACTCTCTCCCTGTTCTCACTCTCTCCCTGTTCTCACTCTCTTCCTATGCTCACTCTCGCCTTGTGCTCAGTCTCTCCCTGTGCTCATTCTCTTTCTGTGCTCACTCTCTCCCTGTGCTCACTCTCTTGCTGTGGTCAGTCTCCCTGTGCTACGTTTAACTGTGCTCAGTCTCTAACTGTGCTCAGTCTCCCTTTGCTCAGTCTCCCTTTGTTCAGTCTCCCTGTGCTCAGTCTCTCCCTGTGCTCACTCTCTCCCTGTGGTCACTCTCTCCCTGTGCTCACTCTCTCCCTGTGCTCACTCTCTCCCTGTTCACACTCCCTCTCACTGTGCTCAGTCTTTCCTTGTGCTCAGTCTCTCCCTGTGCTCAGTCTCTCCCTCTGCTCACTCTCTCCATTTGCTCAGAATCTCCCTGCGCTCACTCTTTCCCTGGGTTCCATCTCTCTCCCTGTGCTCACTCTCTCCCTGTGCTCAGTCTCTCCCTGTGCTCAGTCTCTCCCTGTGCTCACTCTCTCTCTCACTGTGCTCAGTCAATACCTGTGCTCAGTCTCTCCCTGTGCTCACTCTCTCCCTCTGCTCACTCTCTCACTGTGCTCGCTCTCTCCCTGTGCTCACTCTCTCTCTGTGCTCGCTCTCTCACTGAGCTCGCTCTCTCACTGTGCTTGCTCGCTCCCTGTGCTCACACTCTCCCTGTACTCACTCTCTCCCTGTATTCAATCTCCCTGTGCTCACTCTCTCCCTGTCTCACTCTCTCCCTCTGATCACTCTGTCCCTGTGATCACTCTCTCACTGTGCACACTCTCTTCCTGTGCTCAATCTCACCCTGTGCTCACTCTCTCCCTATGCTCATCCTCTCCCTGTGCTCACTCTCTCCCTGTGCTCACTCTCTCCCTGTTCTCACTCTCTTCCTATGCTCACTCTCTCCCTGTGCTCAGTCTCTCCCTGTGCTCATTTTCTTTCTGTGCTCACTCTCTCCCTGTGCTCACTCTCTTGTTGTGGTCAGTCTCCCTGTGCTACGTTTAATTCTGCTCAGTCTCTAACTGTGCTCAGTCTCCCTTTGCTCAATCTCCCTTTGTTCAGTCTCCCTGTGCTCAGTCTCTCCCTGTGCTCACTCTCTCCCTGTGGTCACTCTCTCCCTGTGCTCACTCTCTCCCTGTGCTCACTCTCTCCCTGTGCACACTCCCTCTCACTGTGCTCAGTCTTTTCTTGTGCTCAGTCTCTCCCTGTGCTCAGTCTCTCCCTGTGCTCACTCTCTCCATTTGCTCAGACTCTCCCTGCGCTCACTCTTTCCCTGGGTTCCCTCTCTCTCCCTGTGCTCACTCTCTCCCGGTGCTCACTCTCTCCCTGTGTTCACTCTCTCCCTGTGCTCACGCTCTCTCTCACTGTGCTCAGTCAATACCTGTGCTTAGTCTCTCCCTGTACTCAGGCTCCCTGTGCTCACTCTCTCCCTGTGCTCACTCTCTCGCTTTGCTCACTCTCTCCCTGTGCTCACTCTCTCTCTCTGCTCACTCTCTGTCTGTGCTCACTCCCTCCCTGTGCTATCTCTCTCTCCCTGTGCTGAGACTCTCCCTGTGCTCAGTGTCTCCCTGTGCTCAGTTTCTCCCTGTGCTCAGTGTCTCCCTGTGCTCAGACTCTCCCAGTGCTCAGTCTTCCCTGTGCTCAGTGTCCCACTGTGGTCAGTCTCTCCCTATGTTCAGTCGCTCCCTGCGCTCAGCCTGTCTCTGTGATCAGCCTTTCTGTTCTCAGGCTGGATGTGCTCAGCCTGTGCTCACTCTCTCCCTGTGATCACTCTCTCCCTGTGCTTACTCTCTCCCTGTGCTCACTCTCTCCCTGTGCTCACTCTCTCCCTGTGCTCACTCTCTCCCTGTGCTCACTCTCTCCCTGTGATCACTTTCTCCCTGTGCTCACTCTCTCCCTGTTCTCACTCTCTTCCTATGTTCACTCTCTCCCTGTGCTCAGTCTCTCCCTGTGCTCATTTTCTTTCTGTGCTCACTCTCTCCCTGTGCTCACTCTCTTGTTGTGGTCAGTCTCCCTGTGCTACGTTTAATTCTGCTCAGTCTCTAACTGTGCTCAGTCTCCCTTTGCTCAATCTCCCTTTGTTCAGTCTCCCTGTGCTCAGTCTCTCCCTGTGCTCACTCTCTCCCTGTGGTCACTCTCTCCCTGTGCTCACTCTCTCCCTGTGCTCACTCTCTCCCTGTGCACACTCCCTCTCACTGTGCTCAGTCTTTTCTTGTGCTCAGTCTCTCCCTGTGCTCAGTCTCTCCCTGTGCTCACTCTCTCCATTTGCTCAGACTCTCCTGCGCTCACTCTTTCCCTGGGTTCCCTCTCTCTCCCTGTGCTCACTCTCTCCCGGTGCTCACTCTCTCCCTGTGTTCACTCTCTCCCTGTGCTCACTCTCTCTCTCACTGTGCTCAGTCAATACCTGTGCTCAGTCTCTCCCTGTACTCAGGCTCCCTGTGCTCACTCTCTCCCTGTGCTCACTCTCTCGCTTTGCTCACTCTCTCCCTGTGCTCACTCTCTCTCTCTGCTCACTCTATGTCTGTGCTCACTCCCTCCCTGTGCTATCTCTCTCTCCCTGTGCTGAGACTCTCCCTGTGCTCAGTGTCTCCCTGTGCTCAGTTTCTCCCTGTGCTCAGTGTCTCCCTGTGCTCAGACTCTCCCAGTGCTCAGTCTTCCCTGTGCTCAGTGTCCCACTGTGGTCAGTCTCTCCCTATGCTCAGTCACTCCCTGCGCTCAGCCTGTCTCTGTGATCAGCCTTTCTGTTCTCAGGCTGGAAGTGCTCAGCCCGTGCTCACTCTCTCCCTGTGATCACTCTCTCCCTGTGCTTACTCTCTCCCTGTGCTCACTCTCTCCCTGTGCTCACTCTCTCCCTGTGCTCACTCTCTCCCTGTGCTCACTCTCTCCCTGTGATCACTTTCTCCCTGTGCTCACTCTCTCCCTGTGCTCACTCTCTCCCTGTGCCCACTCTCTCCCTGTTCTCACTCTCTTCCTGTGCTCACTCTCTGCCTGTGCTCACTCTCTCCCTGTGCTCAGTCTATCGCTGTGCTCACTCTTTCTCCGTGCTCACACATTCCCTGTGCTTACACTCTCCCTGTACTCACACTCTCCCTGTGTACACTCTCTCCTTGTGTACACTCTCTCCCTGTTATCACTCTCTCCCTGTGCTCAGTCACCCTGTGCTCAGTCACCCTGTGCTAATCTCCCTGTGCTCAGTCTCCCTGTGCTCACTCTCTCCCTGTACTCACTCTATCTCTGTGCTCAGTCTCTCCCTGTGATCGGTATCTGCATGTGCTCGGTGTCTCCCAGTGATCATTTCTCCCTATGCTCAGACTCACCCTGTGCTCATTCTCTCCCTGAGTCACTCTCTCCCTGTGTTCAGTCTCTTCCTGTCCTCACCCTCTCCCTGTGCTCACTCTGTCCCTGTGATCACTCTCTCCCTGTGCTCACTACCTCCCTGTGCTCACTCTCTCCCTCTGCTCAGTCTCTCACTGTGCTCGCTCTCTCCCTGTGCTCACTCTCTCCCTCTGCTCACTCTCTCACTGTGCTCGATCGTTCCCTGTGCTCACTCTCTCCCTGTGCTCACTCTCTCCCTGTGATCACTCTCTCCCTGTTATCACTCTCTCCCTGTGTACACTCTCTTCCTGTGCTCAATCTCTCTTCCTGTGCTCAGTCTCTCCCTAAGCTCACCGTCTCCCTGTGCTCACTCTCACCCTGTGCTCAGTCTCTCCCTGTGCTCACTCTCTTCATGTGCTCACTCTCTCCCTGTGTTCAGTCTCTCCCTGTGCTCACTCTCTAGCTGTGGTCCGTCTCCCTGTGCTACGTTCCACTGTGCTCAGTCTCTACCTGTGCTCAGTCTCCCTTTGCTCAGTCTCCCTTTGCTCAGTCTCCCTTTGTTCAGTCTCCCTGTGCTCACTCTCTCCCTGTGGTCAGTCTCCCTGTGCTACGTTTAACTGTGCTCAGTCTCTGACTGTGCTCAGTCTCCCTTTGCTCAGTCTCCCTATGTTCAGTCTCCCTGTGCTCAGACTCTCCCTGTGCTCACTCTCTCCCTGTGGTCACTCTCTCCCTGTGCTCACTCTCTCCCTGTGCTCACTCTCTCCCTGTGCACACTCCCTCTCACTGTGCTCAGTCTTTCCTTGTGCTCAGTCTCTCCCTGTGCTCAGTCTCTCCCTGTGCTCATTCTCTCCATTTGCTCAGAATCTCCCTGCGCTCACTCTTTCCCTGGGTTCCATCTCTCTCCCTGTGCTCACTCTCTCCCGGTGCTCACTCTCTCCCTGTGCTCAGTCTCTCCCTGTGCTCACTCTCTCTCTCACTGTGCTAAGTCAATACCTGTGCTCAGTCTCTCCCTGTGCTCACTCTCTCCCTCTGCTCACTCTCTCACTGTGCTCGCTCTCTCCCTGTGCTCACTCTCTCTCTGTGCTCGCTCTCTCACTGAGCTCGCTCTCTCACTGTGCTTGCTCCCTCCCTGTGCTCACACTCTCCCTGTACTCACTCTCTCCCTGTATTCAGTCTCCCTGTGCTCACTCTCTCCCTGTCTCACTCTCTCCCTCTGATCACTCTGTCCCTTTGATCACTCTCTCACTGTGCACACTCTCTTCCTGTGCTCAATCTCACCCTGTGCTCACTCTCTCCCTATGCTCACCCTCTCCCTGTGCTCACTCTCTCCCTGTGCTCACTCTCTCCCTGTTCTCACTCTCTTCCTATGCTCACTCTCTCCCTGTGCTCAGTCTCTCCCTGTGCTCATTTTCTTTCTGTGCTCACTCTCTTGTTGTGGTCAGTCTCCCTGTGCTACGTTTAATTCTGCTCAGTCTCTAACTGTGCTCAGTCTCCCTTTGCTCAATCTCCCTTTGTTCAGTCTCCCTGTGCTCAGTCTCTCCCTGTGCTCACTCTCTCCCTGTGCTCACTCTCTCCCTGTGCACACTCCCTCTCACTGTGCTCAGTCTTTCCTTGTGCTCAGTCTCTCCCTGTGCTCAGTCTCTCCCTGTGCTCACTCTCTCCATTTGCTCAGACTCTCCCTGTGCTCACTCTTTCCCTGGGTTCCCTCTCTCTCCCTGTGCTCACTCTCTCCCGGTGCTCACTCTCTCCCTGTGTTCACTCTCTCCCTGTGCTCACTCTCTCTCTCACTGTGCTCAGTCGATACCTGTGCTCAGTCTCTCCCTGTACTCAGGCTCCCTGTGCTCACTCTCTCCCTGTGCTCACTCTCTCCCTCTGCTCACTCTCTCCCTGTGCTCACTCTCTCGCTTTGCTCACTCTCTCCCTGTGCTCACTCTCTCTCTCTGCTCACTCTCTGTCTGTGCTCACTCCCTCCCTGTGCTAT
Organism: Pristiophorus japonicus; assembly: GCF_044704955.1. NCBI lineage: Eukaryota > Metazoa > Chordata > Chondrichthyes > Pristiophoridae > Pristiophorus > Pristiophorus japonicus. The sequence continues at coordinate 22,778,668 of NC_092011.1, read as the reverse complement.
CTCTCTCTCCCTGTGCTGAGACTCTCCCTGTGCTCAGTGTCTCCCTGTGCTCAGTTTCTCCCTGTGCTCAGTGTCTCCCTGTGCTCAGACTCTCCCAGTGCTCAGTCTTCCCTGTGCTCAGTGTCTCACTGTGGTCAGTCTCTCCCTATGCTCAATCGGTCCCTGCGCTCAGCCTGTCCCTGTGATCAGCCTTTCTGTTCTCAGGCTGGATGTGCTCAGCCTGTGCTCACTCTCTCCCTGTGCTCACTCTCTCCCTGTGCTCACTCTCTCCCTGTATTCACTCTCTCCCTGTGCTCACTCTCTCCCTGTGATCACTTTCTCCCTGTGCTCACTCTCTCCCTGTGCTCACTCTCTCCCTGTGCTCACTCTCTCCCTGTGCTCACTCTCTTCCTGTGCTCACTCTCTGCCTGTGCTCTCTCTCTTCCTGTGCTCACTCTCTGCCTGTGCTCACTCTCTCCCTGTGCTCAGTCTATCGCTGTGCTCTCTCTTTCTCCGTGCTCACACATTCCCTGTGCTTACACTCTCCCTGTACTCACACTCTCCCGGTGTACACTCTCTCCTTGTGTACACTCTCTCCCTGTTATCACTCTCTCCCTGTGCTCAGTCACCCTGTGCTCAGTCACCCTGTGCTCAGTCTCCCTGTGCTCAGTCTCCCTGTGCTCACTCTCTCCCTGTACTCACTCTATCTCTGTGCTCAGTCTCTCCCTGTGATCGGTATCTGCATGTGCTCGGTGTCTCCCAGTGATCATTTCTCCCTATGCTCAGACTCACCCTGTGCTCATTCTCTCCCTGAGTCACTCTCTCCCTGTGTTCAGTCTCTTCCTGTCCTCACCCTCTCCCTGTGCTCACTCTGTCCCTGTGATCACTCTCTCCCTGTGCTCACTACCTCCCTGTGCTCACTCTCTCCCTCTGCTTACTCTCTCACTGTGCTCGCTCTCTCCCTGTGCTCACTCTCTCCCTCTCCTCACTCTCTCACTGTGCTCGATCGTTCCCTGTGCTCACTCTCTCCCTGTGCTCACTCTCTCCCTGTGATCACTCTCTCCCTGTTATCACTCTCTCCCTGTGTACACTCTCTTCCTGTGCTCAATCTCTCTTCCTGTGCTCAGTCTCTCCCTATGCTCACCGTCTCCCTGTGCTCACTCTCACCCTGTGCTCAGTCTCTCCCTGTGCTCACTCTCTTCATGTGCTCACTCTCTCCCTGTGTTCAGTCTCTCCCTGTGCTCACACTCTTGCTGTGGTCCGTCTCCCTGTGCTACGTTCCACTGTGCTCAGTCTCTATCTGTGCTCAGTCTCCCTTTGCTCAGTCTCCCTTTGCTCAGTCTCCCTTTGTTCAGTCTCCCTGTGCTCATTCTCTCCCTGTGCTCACTCTCTCCCTGTGCTCACTCTCTCCCTGTGCTCACTCTCTCACTGTGCTTGCTCTCTCCCTGTGCTCACTCTCTCCCTGTGCTCACTCTTTCCCTGTGCTCACTCTCTCCCTCTGCTCAGTCGCTCACTGTGCTCACTCTATCACTGTGCTCACTCTCACCATGTTCATTCTCTCCCTGTGATCAGTCTCTGCATCTGGTCAGTCTCCATGTGCTCAGTCTCCTTGTGCTCAGTCTATCCCTGTGCTCAGTCTCTCTCTGTGCTCACTCTCTCACTGTGCTCGCTTTCTCCCTGTGCTCAGACGCTCCCTGTGCTCAGACGCTCCCGGCGCTCAGTCTCTCCCTGTGCCCACTCTCTCCCTGTGCTCACTCTCTCCCTGTGCTCACTCTCTCATTGTGCTCCCTCACTCGATGTGCTCAGTCTCTCCCTGTGCTCTGTCTCTCATTGTGCTCAGTCTCTCCCTGTGTTCAGTCTCTCCCTGTGCTCACTCTTTCCCTGGGTTCCCTCTCTCTCCCTGTGCTCACTCTCTCCCTGTGCTCACTCTCTCCTTGTGCTCACTCTCTTTCTCACTGTGCTGAATCTCTCCATGTGCTCAGTCTCTCCCTGTGCTCAGTCTCTCCCTTTGCTCAGTCTCTACCTGTGCTCCCTCACTCCCTGTGCTCAGTCTCTCCCGCTGCTCAGACTCGACCTGTGCTCAGGCTCCCTGTGATCACTCTCTCCCTGTGTACACTCTCTTCCTGTGCTCAATCTCTCTTCCTGTGCTCAGTCTCTCCCTATGCTCACCCTCTCCCTGTGCTCACTCTCACCCTGTGCTCAGTCTCTCCCTGTGCTCACTCTCTTCATGTGCTCACTCTCTCCCTGTGTTCAGTCTCTCCCTGTGCTCATTCTCTTTCTGTGATCACTCTCTCCCTGTGCTCACTCTCTTGCTGTGGTCAGTCTCCCTGTGCTACGTTTCACTGTGCTCAGTCTCTACCTGTGCTCAGTCTCCCTTTGCTCAGTATCCCTTTGCTCAGTCTCCCTTTGTTCAGTCTCCCTGTGCTCAGTCTCTCCCTGTGCTCACTCTCTCCCTGTGCTCACTCTCTTCCTGTGCTCACTCTCTCACTGTGCTTGCTCTCTCCCTGTACTCAGTCTGTCCCTGTGCTCACTCTCTCCCTCTGCTCACTCTCTCATTGTGCTCACTCTCTCCCTGTGCTCACTCTCTCCCTGTGCTCACTCTTTCCCTGTGCTCACTCTCTCCCTCTGCTCAGTCGCTCACTGTGCTCACTCTATCACTGTGCTCACTCTCACCATGTTCATTCTCTCCCTGTGATCAGTCTCTGCATCTGGTCAGTCTCCATGTGCTCAGTCTCCCTGTGCTCAGTCTATCCCTGTGCTCAGTCTCTCCCTGTGCTCACTCTCTCACTGTGCTCGCTTTCTCCCTGTGCTCAGATGCTCCCTGTGCTCAGATGCTCCCGGCGCTCAGTCTCTCCCTGTGCCCACTCTCTCCATGTGCTCACTCTCTCCCTATGCTCACTCTCTCATTGTGCTCCCTCACTCGATGTGCTCAGTCTCTCCCTGTGCTCTGTCTCTCCCTGTGCTCAGTCTCTCCCTGTTTTCAGTCTCTCCCTGTGCTCACTCTTTCCCTGGGTTCCCTCTCTCTCCCTGTGCTCACTCTCTCCCTGTGCTCACTCTCTCCTTGTGCTCACTCTCTTTCTCACTGTGCTCAGTCTCTCCATGTGCTCAATCTCTCCCTGTGCTCAGTCTCTCCCTTTGCTCTGTCTCTACCTGTGCTCCCTCACTCCCTGTGCTCAGTCTCTCCCGCTGCTCAGACTCGACCAGTGCTCAGGCTCCCTGTGCTCACTCTCTCACTGTGCTCGCTGTCTCCCTGTGCTCACTCTCTCCCTGTGCTCACTCTCTCGCTGTGCTCACTCTCTCCCTGTGCTCACTCTCTCTCTCTGCTCACTCTCTCTCTGTGCTCACTCTCTCCCTGGGCTCTCTCTATCTCCCTGTGCTGAGACTCTCCCTGTGCTCAGTCTCTCCCTGAGCTCACGCTCTCCCTGTGCTCAGACGCTCCTGGCGCTCAGTCTCTCCCTGTGCCCACTCTCTCCCTGTGCTCACTCTCTACCTGTGCTCACTCTCTCCCTGTGCTCCCTCACTCGCTGAGCTCTGTCTCTCCCTGTGCTCTGTCTCTCCCTGTATTCAACGTCTCCCAGTGCTCAGTTTCTCCTAGTGCTCAGTCTCTCCCAGTGCTCTCTCTCACCGAGTGCTCTGTCCCTCCCTGTGCTCTGTTTCTTCCTGTGCTCAGTGTGTTCCTGTGCTCAGTGTCTCCCTGTGCTCAGTGTCTCCCTGTACTCAGTGTCTCCTTGTGCTCAGTGTCTCCCTGTACTCAGACACTCCCAGTGCTCAGTCTTTCCTGTGCTCATGTCCCCCTGTGCTCAGTCTCTCCCTTTGCTCAGTCTCTCCCTCTGCGCAGTCTGTCCCTGTGATCAGCCTCTCTGTTCTCAGGCTGGATGTGCTCAGCCTGTGCTCACTCTCTCCCTGTGATCACTTTCTCCCTGTGCTCGCTCTCTCCCTGTGCTCACTCTCACCCTGTGCTCACTCTCTCCCTGTTCTCACTCTCTCCCTGTGCTCACTCTCTCCCTGTGCTCAGACTTTGCCTGTGCTCACTCTCTCCCTGTGCTCACTCTCTCACTGTGCTCGCTTTCTCCCTGTGCTCAGATGCTCCCTGTGCTCAGACGCTCCCTGCGCTCAGTCTCTCCCTGTGCCCACTCTCTCCCTGTGCTCACTCTCTCCCTATGCTCACTCTCTCATTGTGCTCCCTCACTCGATGTGCTCAGTCTCTCCCTGTGTTCAGTCTCTCCCTGTGCTCACTCTTTCCCTGGGTTCCCTCTCGCTCCCTGTGCTCACTCTCTCCCTGTGCTCACTCTCTCCATGTGCTCACTCTCTTTCTCACTGTGCTCTGTCTCTCCATGTGCTCAATCTCTCCCTGTGCTCAGTCTCTCCCTTTGCTCTGTCTCTACCTGTGCTCCTTCACTCCCTGTGCTCAGTCTCTCCCGCTGCTCAGACTCGAGCTGTGCTCAGGCTCCCTGTGCTCACTCTCTCCCTGTGCTCACTCTCTCCCTGTGCTCACTCTCTCCCTGTGCTCACTCTCTCGCTGTGCTCACTCTCTCCCTGTGCTCACTCTCTCTCTCTGCTCACTCTCTCTCTGTGCTCACTCTCTCCCTGGGCTCTCTCTATCTCCCTGTGCTGAGACTCTCCCTGTGCTCAGTCTCTCCCTGAGCTCACGCTCTTCCTGTGCTCAGACGCTCCTGGCGCTCAGTCTCTCCCTGTGCCCACTCTCTCTCTGTGCTCACTCTCTACATGTGCTCACTCTCTCCCTGTGCTCCCTCACTCGCTGAGCTCTGTCTCTCCCTGTGCTCTGTCTGTCCCTATATTCAACGTCTCCCAGTGCTCAGTTTCTCCCAGTGCTCAGTCTCTCCCAGTGCTCTGTCTCTCGCAGTGCTCAGTCTCTCCCAGTGCTCTGTCTCTCCCAGTGCTCTCTTTCACCGAGTGCACTGTCCCTCACTGTGCTCTGTTTCTTCCTGTGCTCAGTGTGTTCCTGTGCTCAGTGTCTCCCTGTGCTCAGTGTCTCCCTGTACTCAGTGTCTCCCTGTGCTCAGTGTCTCCCTGTACTCAGACACTCCCAGTGCTCAGTCTTTCCTGTGCTCAGTGTCCCCCTGTGCTCAGTCTCTCCCTTTGCTCAGTCTCTCCCTCTGCGCAGTCTGTCCCTGTGATCAGCCTCTCTGTTCTCAGGCTGGATGTGCTCAGCCTGTGCTCACTCTCTCCCTGTGATCACTTTCTCCCTGTGCTCGCTCTCTCCCTGTGCTCACTCTCACCCTGTGCTCACTCTCTCCCTGTTCTCACTCTCTCCCTGTGCTCACTCTCTCCCTGTGCTCAGACTTTCCCTGTGCTCACTCTCTCCCTGTGCTCACTCTCTCACTGTGCTCGCTTTCTCCCTGTGCTCAGATGCTCCCTGTGCTCAGACGCTCCCTGCGCTCAGTCTCTCCCTGTGCCCACTCTCTCCCTGTGCTCACTCTCTCCCTATGCTCACTCTCTCATTGTGCTCCCTCACTCGATGTGCTCAGTCTCTCCCTGTGTTCAGTCTCTCCCTGTGCTCACTCTTTCCCTGGGTTCCCTCTCTCTCCCTGTGCTCACTCTCTCCCTGTGCTCACTCTCTCCATGTGCTCACTCTCTTTCTCACTGTGCTCTGTCTCTCCATGTGCTCAATCTCTCCCTGTGCTCAGTCTCTCCCTTTGCTCTGTCTCTACCTGTGCTCCTTCACTCCCTGTGCTCAGTCTCTCCCGCTGCTCAGACTCGACCTGTGCTCAGGCTCCCTGTGCTCACTCTCTCCCTGTGCTCACTTTCTCCCTGTGCTCACTCTCTCCCTGTGCTCACTCTCTCGCTGTGCTCACTCTCTCCCTGTGCTCACTCTCTCTCTCTGCTCACTCTCTCTCTGTGCTCACTCTCTCCCTGGGCTCTCTCTATCTCCCTGTGCTGAGACTCTCCCTGTGCTCAGTCTCTCCCTGAGCTCACGCTCTTCCTGTGCTCAGACGCTCCTGGCGCTCAGTCTCTCCCTGTGACCACTCTCTCCCTGTGCTCACTCTCTACATGTGCTTACTCTCTCCCTGTGCTCCCTCACTCGCTGAGCTCTGTCTCTCCCTGTGCTCTGTCTGTCCCTATATTCAACGTCTCCCAGTGCTCAGTTTCTCCCAGTGCTCAGTCTCTCCCAGTGCTCTGTCTCTCGCAGTGCTCAGTCTCTCCCAGTGCTCTGTCTCTCCCAGTGCTCTCTTTCACCGAGTGCACTGTCCCTCCCTGTGCTCTGTTTCTTCCTGTGCTCAGTGTGTTCCTGTGCTCAGTGTCTCCCTGTGCTCAGTGTCTCCCTGTACTCAGCGTCTCCCTGTGCTCAGTGTCTCCCTGTACTCAGACACTCCCAGTGCTCAGTCTTTCCTGTGCTCAGTGTCCCCCTGTGCTCAGTCTCTCCCTTTGCTCAGTCTCTCTCTCTGCGCAGTCTGTCCCTGTGATCAGCCTCTCTGTTCTCAGGCTGGATGTGCTCAGCCTGTGCTCACTCTCTCCCTGTGATCACTTTCTCCCTGTGCTCGCTCTATCCCTGTGCTCACTCTCACCCTGTGCTCACTCTCTCCCTGTTCTCACTCTCTCCCAGTGCTCACTCTCTCCCTGTGCTCAGACTTTCCCTGTGCTCACTCTCTCCCTGTGCTCCCTCCATCCCTGTGCTCCCTCTCTCCCTGTGCTCAGTCTATCGCTGTGTTCACCCTCTCACCGTGCTCACTCTCTCCCTGTGCTCACACTCTCCCTGTGCTCACTCTTTCCCTTTGCTCACTCTTTCTCTCTGTGCTCACTCTCTCTTTTTGCTCACTCTGTCCCTGTGCTCACTCTCTCCCTGTGCTCACTATCTCCCTGTGCTCACTCTCTCCATGTGCTCATTCTCGCCCTGTGCTCACTCTCTCCCTGTGTTCACTCTCGCCCTGTGCTCACTCTCGCCCTGTGCTCACCCTGTCCCTGTACTCACACTCTCCCTGTGTACACTCTCTCCTTGTGTACAATCTATCCCTGTTATCACTCTCTCCCTGTGCTCACTCTCTCCCTGTGCTCAGACTCTCCCTGTGCTCCCTCTCTCCCTGTGCTCCCTCTCTCCCTGTGCGCCCTCTCTCCCTGTGCTCAGTCTATCGCTGTGCTCACTCTCTCTCCGTGCTCACTCTCTCGCTGTGCTCACACTCTCCCTGTACACACTCTTTCCCTGTGCTCACTCTTTCTCTCTGTCCTCACTCTCTCTTTGTGCTCACTCTCTCCCTGTGCTCACTCTCTCACTGTGCTTACTCTCTCCCTTTGCTCACTCTCTCCCTGTGCTCACTCTCGCCCTGTGCTCACTCTCGCCCTGTGCTCACTCTGTCCCTGTACTCACACTCTCCCTGTGTACACGCTCTCCTTGTGTACACACTCTCCCTGTTATCACTCTCTCCCTGTGCTCACTCACCCTGTGCTCAGTCACGCTGTGGTCAGTCTCCCGGTGCTCAGGCTCCCTCTGCTCAGTCTCCCTGTGCTCAGTCTCCCTGTGCTCACTCTCTTCCTGTGCTCACTCTCTCACTGTGCTCAGTCTCTCTCTGTGCTCACTCTCTCACTTTGCTTGCTCTCTCCCTGTGCACACTCTTTCTTTGTGCTCACTCTCTATGTGCTCAATCTCTCCCTGTGCTCTCTCTCTCTATCCCTGTGCACAATCTATCCTTGTGCTCACTCTCTCCCTGTGCTCACTCTCTCCCTGTGATCACTCTCTCCTTGTATACACTCTCTCCCTGTGCTCAATCTCTCTCACTGTGCTCACTCTCTCCCTATGCTTACTCTCTCCCTGTGCTCACTCTCTCCCTGTGCTCACTCTCTGCCTGTGCTCAGTCTCTCCCTGTGCTCACTCTGTCACTGTGCTGAGACACTCGCTGTGTACACTCTTGCTGTGCTCAGACTCTCCCTGTGCTCTGTCTCTTCCTGTGCTCACTCTCTCCCTGTGCACACTCTCTCCCTGTGCTCACTCTCTACCTGTGCTAAATCAGTCACCCTGTAGTCAGTCTCTCCCTGTGTTCAATCTCTCCCTGTGCACATTCGCTACCCGTGCTCACTCACTCCCCGTGCTCACTCTCTCCCTGATCTCACTCTCCCACCGTGCTCACTCGCCCCCCAAGCTCACTCTCCCCCCGTGCTCACTCTCCCCTCGTACTCTCTCTCTCCCCGTGCTCACTCTCTCCCTGTGCTCACTCTCTCCCCGTGCTCACTCTCTCCCCTTGCTCTCATTCTCGCCGTGCTCACTCTCTCCCAGTGCTCACACTCTACCCGTGCTTAGTCTCTCCCCATGCTCACACTCTCCCCGTGCTCGCACTCTACCCATGCTCACTCACTCCCCGTGATCACATTCTCCCTGTGCTCACTTTCTCCCTGTGCTCTGTCCCTCCCTGTGCTCAGTCTCTCCCAGTGCTCTGTTTCTCGCAGTGATCTGTCCCTCCCTGTGCTCAGTCTCTCCCTGTTCCCAATCTCTCCCTGCGCTCAGCCACTCAGTGCTGAAACTTTTTGTGCTCAGGCTTCCTGTGCTCAGTCTCTCCCTGTCCTCTGTCTCTCCCAGTTCTCTGTCTCTCCCAGTACTCGATCTCTCCCAGTGCTTGGTCTACCCCTGTGCTCACTCTCTCCTCGTGCTCACTCTCTCCCCGTGCACACTCTCTCCCCGTGCTCAACCCCTCCCCGTGTTACTCTCCCCCCATGCTCACACTCTCCACGTGCTCACAATCCCCACGTGCTCACGCACTCCCCGTGCTCACTCTCGCTCCATGTGCTCACACTCTCCCCGTGCACACTCTTTCCTCGTGCTCACTCTCTCTCCGTGCTCACTCTCCCCCTGTGCTCACTCACACTCTCTCCCCGTGCTCACTCTCTCCCTGTGCTCACTCTCTCCCCGTGCTCACTCTCTCCCTGTGCTCACTCTCTCCCTGTGCTCACTCTCTCCTTGTGCTCACTCTCGCCCTGTGCTCACTGTCTCGTTGTGCCCTCTCTCTCTCCCTGTGCACACTCTAACCCTGTGCTCAGACTCTCCCCGTGCTCAGACGCTCCCTGTGCTCAATCTTTCCACGTGCTCAGTCCCTCCCTGTGCTCCCTCACTCCTTGTGCTCAGTCTCTCCCGCTGCTCAGACTCGCACAGTGCTCAGGCTCCCTTTGCTCACAATCTCCCTGTGCTCACTCTCTCCCTGTGCTCACTCTCGCACTGTGCTCATTCTCTCACTGCTTGCTGTCTCCCTGTGCTCACTCTCTCCATGTGCTCCCTCTCTCCCTGTGCTCCCTCTCTCCCTGTGCTCACTCTCTCCCCGTTCTCACTCTCTCCCTGTGCTCACTATCTCAATGTGCTCACTCTCTCCACGTGCTCTCAATCCCCACTTGCTCACACTGTCCCCGTGCTCACTCTCGCTCCATGTGCTCACACTCTCTCCGTGTTCACACTTTCCCCGTGCTCACTCTCTCCCCTTGCTCACACTATCCCCGTGCTCACTCTCTTCCTGTGCTCACTCTCTCCCTGTGCTCACTGTCTCCCTGTGCTCCCTCTCTCTCCCTGTGCCACACTCTGCCTGTGCTCACTCTCTCCCTGTGCTCACTCTCTCCCTGTGCTCTCACTCTCTCCCTGTGCTCAGTCTCTCCCTGTGCTCAGTCTCTCCCTGTGCTCTCTCTCTCCCTCTGATAACTTTCTCCCTCTGCTCAATCGCTCACTTGCTCACTCTCTCCCCGTGACCACTCTCTCCCCGTGCTCACTCACTCCCCGTGCTCACACTCTCCACGTGCTCAGAATCCCCTCGTGCTCACACTCTCCCCGTGCTCACTCTCTCCCCGTGCTCACACTCTTCCCGTGCTCGCACTCGCCCCGTGCTCACTCTCCGTGCTCACACCCTCCCGTTCTTACACTCTCCCCGTGCTCACTTTCTCCCGGTACTCACTCTCTCCAGGTGCTCACTCTCACTCTCTCCATGTGCTCACTCTCTCCTCGTGCTCACTCTCTCCCCGTGATCACTCACTCCCTGTGCTCAATCCTTCCCCGTGTTCACTCTCCCCCCATGCTCACACTCTCCAGGTGCTCACTCTCGCTCCAAGTGCTCACACTTTCCCCGTGCACACTCTTTTCGCATGCTCACTCTCACTCCGTGCTCACTCTCTCACTCTGCTCACTCTCTCCCTGTGCTCACTCTCTCCCTGTGCACACTTTCTCCCTGTGCTCGCTCTCTCTCTGTGCTCACTTTCTCTCTCTCCTGACTCTCTCTCTGTGCTCACTCTCTGCCTGTGCTCTCTCTCTCACCCTGTGCTGAGGCTCTCCCTGTGCTCAGTCTCTCCCTGTGCTCATTCTCTCCCTGTGCTCAGACTCTCCCTGTGTTCACACTTGCTGTGCTCAGACTCTCGCTGTACTCAGACGCTCCCTGCGCTCAGTCTCTCCCTGTGCTCAGTGTCTCCCACTACCCACTCTCTCCCTGTCCTCACTCTCTCCTTGTGCTCACTCGCTCTCTGTGCTCACACTCTCCCTGTACTCATTGGCTCCCTGAATTCATTATCTCCCAGTGCTCACTCTGTCCCTGTGCTCACTCTCTTCCCCTGCTCACTCTCTCCCCGTGCTCACTTTCTCCCCGTGCTGACTCTCTCTCCGTGCTGACTCTCTCTCCGTGCTGTCTCTCTCTCCGTGCTGACTCTCTCTCCATGCTGACTCTCTTCCCGTGTTCACTCTCTCCCTGTGCTCACACTCTCCCCGTGCTCACACTTTCCCCGTGCTCACTTTCTCCCCGTGCTCACACTCTCCCCGTGCTCACTCTCGCTCCATGCTGACTCTCTCCCCATGCTGACTCTCTCCCCGTGCTCACTTTTTCCCGTTCTCACTCTCTCCCGTACTCTCCCTCTCCCCGTGCCCACTCTCACGCTCTCCCTGTGCTCACTCTCTCCCTGTGTTCACTCTCTCCCTGTGCTAAATCTCTCCCTGTGCTCAGTCTCCCTATGCTCAGTCTCTCCCTGTGCTCACTCGCTCCCCGATCTCACTCTCCCCCCGTGCTCACTCTCTCCCAGTGCTCACTATCTCCCCGTGCTCACTCACTCCCCCTGCTCACACTCTCCCCGTGCTCACTCTCTCCCCCTGCTCACTCTCTCTCCATGCTCAATCTCTCCCCGTGCTCACTCAGTCCCCGTGCTCAATCCCACCCCATGTTCACTCTCACCCCATGCTCACACTCTCCAGGTGCTCACTCTCGCTCCAAGTGCTCATACTTTCCCCGTGCACACTCATTCTGCATGCTCACTCTCACTCCGTGCTCACTCTCTCCCTCTGCTCACTCTCTCCCTGTGCTCACTCTCTCCCTGTGCTCACTTTCTCCCTGTGCTCACTCTCTCCCTGTGCTCGCTCTCTCCCTGTGCTCACTTTCTCGCTCTCCTGACTCTCTCTCTGTGCTCACTCTCTGCCTGTTCGCTCTCTCTCACCCTGTGCTGAGACTCTCCCTGTGCTCAGTCTCTCCCTGTGCTCATTCTCTCCCTGTGCTCAGACTCTCCCTGTGTTCACTCTTGCTATGCTCAGACTCTCGCTGTACTCAGATGCTCCCTGCGCTCAATCTCTCCCTGTGCTCAGTGTCTCCCAGTGCCCACTCTCTCCCTGTCCTCACTCTCTCCTTGTGCTCACTCTCTCTCTGTGCTCACTCTCTCCCTGTGCTCATTGACTCCCTGAACTCATTATCTCCCAGTGCTCACTATCTCCGTGTGCTCACTCTCTTCCCCTGCTCACTTCCTCCCCGTGCACACTTTCTCCCCGTGCTCACTCTCGCTCCGTGCTGACTCTCTCTCCGTGCTGAATCTCTCTTCGTGCTGACTCTCTCTTCGTGCTCACTCTCTTCCCGTGTTCACTCTCTCCCTGTGCTCACACATTCCCCGTGCTCACTCTCTCCCCGTGCTCACACTCTCCCCGTGCTCACTCTCGCTCCATTCTGACTCTCTTCCCATGCTGACTCTCTCCCCGTGCTCCCTCTCTCCCGTTCTCAGTCTCTCCCGTGCTCACTCTCTACCCGTGCCCACTCTCACGCTCTCCCTGTGCTCACTCTCTCCCTGTGTTCACTGTCTCCCTGTGTTAAATCTCTCCCTGTGCTCAGTCTCCCTATGCTCAGTCTCTCCCTGTAATCACTCGCTCCCCGATCTCACTCTCCCCCCCGTGCACACTCTCTCCCAGTGCTCACTCTCTCCCCGTGCTCATTCTCTCCCCCTGCTCACACTCTCCCTGTGCTCACTCTCTCCATGTGCTCAATCACTGTTCTCGCTCTCTTCCTGTGCTCACTCTCTCCCTGTTCTCACTCTCTCCCTGTGCTCACTTTCTCCCTGTGCTCACTCTCTCCTTGTGCTCGGTCTCTCCCTGTGCTCACTCTCTCTCTCTGCTCAATCTCTCTCTGTGCTCACTCTCTCCCTGTGCTCAGACTCTCCCTGTGTTCACTCTTGCTGTGCTCAGACTCTCGCTGTGTTCACTCTTGCTGTGCTCTGACTCTCGCTGTACTCCGACGCTCACTGCGCTCAGTCTCGACCTGTGCTCAGTGTCTCCCAGTGCTCACTCTCTCCCTGTCATCACTCTCTCCCTGTGCTCACTCTCTCTCTGTGCTCACACTCTCCCTGTCCTCATTGACCCCCGGAACTCACTATCTCCCAGGGCTCATTCTCTCCCCGTGTTCACTCTCCCGCCATGCTCACACTCTCCAGGTCCTCACTCTCGCTCCATGTGCTCACACTTTCCCCGTGCACACTCCTTCCCCATGCTGACTCTCACTCCGTGGTCACTCTCTCCTTCTGCTCACTCTCTCCCTGTGCTCACTCTCTCCCTGTGCTCACTTTCTCCCTGTGCTCATTCTCTCCCAGTGCTCTGACTCTCCCTGTGCTCACTCCATCCCTGTGCTCGCTCTCTCCCTGTGCTCACTTTCTCTCTCTCCTCACTCTCTCTCTGTGCTCACTGTCTGCCTGTGCGCTCTATCTCACCCTGTGTTGAGACTCTCCCTGTGCTCAGACTCTCCCTGTGTTCACTCTTGCTGTGCTCAGACTCTCCCTGCGCTTAGTCTCTCCCTGTGCTCAGTGTCTCCCAGTGCCCACTCTCTCCCTGTCCTCACTCTCTCCTTGTGCTCACTCTCTCTCTGTGCTCATTCTCTCCCTGTGCTCATTGACTCCCTGAACTCATTATCTCCCAGTGCTCACTCTCTCCCTGTGCTCACTCTCTTCCCCTGCTCACTCGCTCCCCATGCTCACTTTCTCCCCATGCTCACTCTCTCCGTGCTGACTCTCTCTCCGTGCTGACTCTCTCTCCGTGCTGACTCTCTCTCCGTGCTCACTCTCTCCCCGTGTTCACTCACTCCCTGTGCACACACTCTCCCCGTGCTCACACTTTCCCCGTGCTCACTCTCTCCCCGTGCTCACACTCTCCCCGTGCTCACTCTTGCTCCATGCTGACTCTCTCCCCATTCTGACTCTCTCCCCGTGCTCACTCTCTCCCGTTCTCACTCTCTCCCGTGCTCTCTCTCTCTCCCCGTGCCCACTCTCACGCTCTCCCTGTGCTCACTTTGTCCCTGTGTTCACTCTCTCCCTGTGCTAAATCGCTCCCTGTGCTCAGTCTCCCTATGCTCAGTCTCTCCCTATGCTCACTCGCTCCCCGATCTCACTCTCGCCCCCGTGCCCACTCTCTCTCCATGCTCAATCTCTCCCCGTGCTCACTCTCTCTCCGTGCTCACTCAGTCCCCGTGCTCAATCCCTCCCCGTGTTCACTCTCCCCCCATGCTCACACTGTCCAGGTGCTCACTCTCGCTCCAAGTGCTCACACTTTCCCCGTGCACACTTTTTCCGCATGCTCACTCTCACTCTGTGCTCACTCTCTCCCTCTGTTCACTCTCTCCCTGTGCTCACTCTCTCCCTGTGCTCACTTTCTCCCACTGCTCACTCTCTCCCTGTGCTCGCTCTCTCCCTGTGCTCACTTTCTCTCTCTCCTGACTCTCTCTCTGTGCTCACTCTCTGCCTGTGCGCTCTCTCTCACCCTGTGCTGAGACTCTCCCTGTGCTCAGTCTCTCCCTGTGCTCAGTCTCTCCCTGTGTTCACTCTTGCTGTGCTCAGACTCTCGCTGTACTCAGACGCTCCCTGCGCTCAGTCTCTGCCTGTGCTCAGTGTCTCCCAGTGCCCACTCTCTCCCTGTCCTCACTCTCTCCTTGTGCACACTCTCTCTCTGTGCTCACTCTCTCCCTGTGCTCATTGGCTCCCTGAACTCATTATCTCCCAGTGCTCACTCTATCCCTGTGCTCACTCTCTTCCCCTGCTCACTTTCTTCCCGTGCTCACTCTCTCTCCGTGCTGACTCTCTCTCCGTGCTGTCTCTCTCTCCGTGCCGTCTCTCTCTCCGTGCTCACTCTCTTCCCGTGTTCACTCTCTCCCTGTGCTCACACTCTCCCCGTGCTCACAAATTCCCCGTGCTCACTCTCTCCCCGTGCTCACACTCTCCCCGTGCTCGCTCTCGCTCCATTCTGACATTCTCCCCATGCTGACTCTCTCCCCGTGCTCACTCTCTCCCGTTCTCTCTCTCTCCCGTGCTCACTCTCTCCCCGTGCCCACTCTCACGCTCTTCCTGTGCTCACTCTCTCCCTGTGTTCACTCTCTTCCTGTGTTAAATCTCTCCCTGTGCCCAGTCTCCCTATGCTCAGTCTCTCCCTGTGCTCACTCGCTCCCCGATCTCACTCTCCCCCCCCGTGCCCACTCTCTCCCAGTGCTCACTCTCTCCCCGTGCTCACTCTCTCCCCCTGCTCACACTCTCCCCGTGCTCACTCTCTCCCCGTGCTCACTCTCTCCCCGTGCTCACTCTCTCCCCGTCCTCACTCTCTCCCCGTCCTCACGCTCACTCTCTCCCTGTGCTCACTCCCTCCCTCTGCTCACTCTCTCCCTGTGCTCTGTACCTCCCTGTGCTCAGTCTCTCCCACTGCTTAATCTCTCCCTGTGCTCAGCCACTCAGTGCTGAAACTTTCTGTGCTCTGTCTCTCCCAGTGCTCTGTCTCTCCCAGTGCGCAGTCTCTCCCAATGCTAGGTCTAACCCTGTGCTCACTCTCTCCTCATGCTCACTCTCTCCCTGTGCTCACTCTCTCCCCGTGCTCACTCACTCCCCGTGCTCAATCCCTCCTGGTGTTCACTCTCCCCCCATGTTCACACTCTCCAGGTGCACACACTCCCCACGTGCTCACATTCTCCCGGTGCTCACTCTCGCTCCATGTGTCACACTTTCCCCGTACACACTCTTTCCCCATGCTCACTCTCACTCCGTGCTCACTCTCTCCCTCTGCTCACTCTCTCCCTGTGCTCACTCTCTCCCTGTGCTAATTCTCTCCTTGTGCTCACTCTCTCCCTGTGCTCACTTTCTCCCTGTGCTCACTCTCTCCCTGTGCTCGCTCTCTCCTTGTGCTCACTCTCTCTCTCTGCTCACTCTGACTCTGTGCTCACTCTCTCCCTCTGCGCTCTCTCTCACCATGTGCTGAGACTCTCCCTGTGCTCAGTCTCTCCCTGTGCTCACTCTCTCCTGTGCTCAGACTCTCCCTTTGTTCACTCTTGCTGTGCTCAGACACTCGCTGTACTTAGACGCTCACTGCGCTCAGTCTCTACCTGTGCTCAGTGTCTCCCAGTGCCCACTCTCTCATTGTACTCACTCTCTCCCTGTACTCACTCTCACTCTGTGCTCACACTCTCCCTCTGCTCATTGACTTCCTGAACTCACTATCTCCCAGTGCTCACTCTGTTCCTGTGCTCAATCTCTCCCCCTGCTCAGTCTCTCCCCGTGCTCACTTTCTCCCCGTGCTCACACTCTCTCCGTGCTGACTCTCTCTCCATGCTGACTCTCTCTCCGTGCTGACTCTCTCTCCGTGCTCACTCTCTCCCCGTGTTCACTCACTCCCTGTGCACACACTCTCCCCGTGCTCACACTTTCCCCGTGCTCACTCTCTCCCCGTGCTCACACTCTCTCCGTGTTCACTCTCGCTCCATGCTGACTCTCTCCCCGTGCTCACTTTCTCCCGTTCTCACTCTCTCCCGTGCTCTCCCTCTCCCCGTGCCCACTCTCACGCTCTCCCTGTGCTCACTCTCTCCCTGTGTTCACACTTTCCCTGTGCTAAATCTCTCCCTGTGCTCAGTCTCCCTATGCTCAGTCTCTCCCTATGCTCACTCGCTACCCGATCTCACTCTCCCCCCGTGCTCACTCTCTACCAGTGCTAACTCTCTCCCCGTGCTCACTCACTCCCCCTGCTCACACTCTCCCCGTGCTCACTCTCTCCCCGTGCTCACTCTCTTTCCATGTTCAATCTCTCCCCGTGCTCACTCAGTCCCCGTGCTCAATCCCACCCCGTGTTCACTCTCCCCCCATGCTCACACTCTCTAGGTGCTCACTCTCGCTCCAAGTGCTCACACTTTCCCCGTGCACACTCTTTCCGCATGCTCACTCTCACTCCGTGCTCACTCTCTCCCTCTGCTCACTCTCTCCCTGTGCTCACTCTCTCCCTGTGCTCACTCTCTCCCTCTGCTCACTCTCTCCCTCTGCTCACTCTCTCCCTGTGCTCACTTTCTCCCTGTGCTCACTCTCTCCCTGTGCTCGCTCTCTCCCTGTGCTCACTCTCTCTCTCTACTGACTCTCTCTCTGTGCTCACTCTCTGCCTGTGCGCTCTCTCTCACCCTGTGCTGAGACTCTCCCTGTGCTCAGTCTCTCCCTGTGCTCATTCTCTCCCTGTGCTCAGACTCTCCCTGTGTTCACTCTTGCTGTGCTCAGACACTCGCTGTACTCAGACGCTCCCTGCGCTCAGTCTCTCCCTGTGCTCAGTGTCTCCCAGTGCCCATCTCTCCCTGTCTTCACTCTCTCCTTGTGCTCACCCTCTCTTTGTGCTCACTCTCTCCCAGTGCTCATTGGCTCCCTGAACTCATTATCTCCCAGCTCTCACTCTATCCCTGTGCTCACTCTCTTCCCCTGCTCACTCTCTCCCCGTGCTCACTTTCTCCCCGTGCTCACTCTCTCTCCGTGCTGACTCCCTCTTCGTGCTGTCTCTCTCTCCGTGCTGACTCTCTCTCCGTGCTCACTCTCTTCCCGTGTTCACTCTCTCCCTGTGCTCACTCTCCCCGTGCTCACACATTCCCCGTGCTCACTCTCTCCCGGTACTCACACCCTCCCCGTGCTCGCTCTCGCTCCATTCTGACATTCTCCCCATGCTGACTCTCTCCCCGTGCTCACTCTCTCCCATTCTCACTCTCTCCCGTGCTCACTCTCTCCCCGTGCCCACTCTCACGCTCTTCCTGTGCTCACTCTCTCCCTGTGTTCACTCTCTTCCTGTGTTAAATCTCTCCCTGTGCTCAGTCTCCCTATGCTCAGTCTCTCCCTGTGCTCACTCGCTCCCCGATCTCACACTCCCCCCGTGCTCACTCTCTCCCAGTGCTCACTATCTCCCCGTGCTGATTCTCTCCCCCTGCTCACACTCTCCCTGTGCTCACTCTCTCCATGTGCTCACTCACTGTTCTCGCTCTCTTCCTGTGCTCACTCTCTCCCTGTTCTCACTCTCTTCCTGTGCTCACTCTCTGCCTGTGCTCACTCTCTCCCTGTGCTCAGTCTATCGCTGTGCTCACTCTTTCTCCGTGCTCACACATTCCCTGTGCTTACACTCTCCCTGTACTCACACTCTCCCTGTGTACACTCTCTCCTTGTGTACACTCTCTCCCTGTTATCACTCTCTCCCTGTGCTCAGTCACCCTGTGCTCAGTCACCCTGTGCTCAGTCTCCCTGTGCTCAGTCTCCCTGTGCTCACTCTCTCCCCGTACTCACTCTATCTCTGTGCTCAGTTTCTCCCTGTGATCGGTATCTGCATGTGCTCGGTGTCTCCCAGTGATCATTTCTCCCTATGCTCAGACTCACCCTGTGCTCATTCTCTCCCTGAGTCACTCTCTCCCTGTGTTCAGTCTCTTCCTGTCCTCACCCTCTCCCTGTGCTCACACTGTCCCTGTGATCACTCTCTCCCAGTGCTCACTACCTCCCTGTGCTCACTCTCTCCCTCTGCTCACTCTCTCACTGTGCTCGCTCTCTCCCTGTGCTCACTCTCTCCCTCTGCTCACTCTCTCACTGTGCTCGAACGTTCCCTGTGCTCACTCTCTCCCTGTGCTCACTCTCTCCCTGTGATCACTCTCTCCCTGTTATCACTCTCTCCCTGTGTACACTATCTTCCTGTGCTCAATCTCTCTTCCTGTGCTCAGTCTCTCCCTATGCTCACCGTCTCCCTGTGCTCACTCTCACCCTGTGCTCAGTCTCTCCCTGTGCTCACTCTCTTCATGTGCTCACTCTCTCCCTGTGTTCAGTCTCTCCCTGTGCTCACTCTCTTGCTGTGGTCCGTCTCCCTGTGCTACGTTCCACTGTGCTCAGTCTCTACCTGTGCTCAGTCTCCCTTTGCTCAGTCTCCCTTTGCTCAGTCTCCCTTTGTTCAGTCTCCCTGTGCTCATTCTCTCCCTGTGCTCACTCTCTCCCTGTGCTCACTCTCTCCCTGTGCTCACTCTCTCACTGTGCTTGCTCTCTCCCTGTGCTCACTCTCTCCCTGTGCTCACTCTTTTCCTGTGCTCACTCTCTCCCTTTGCTCAGTCGCTCACTGCGCTCACTGTATCACTGTGCTCACTCTCACCATGTTCATTCTCTCCCTGTGATCAGTCTCTGCATCTGGTCAGTCTCCATGTGCTCAGTCTCCTTTTGCTCAGTCTATCCCTGTGCTCAGTCTCTCCCTGTGCTCACTCTCTCACTGTGCTCGCTTTCTCCCTGTGCTCAGACGCTCCCTGTGCTCAGACGCTCCCGGCGCTCAGTCTCTCCCTGTGCCCACTCTCTCCCTGTGCTCACTCTCTCCCTGTGCTCACTCTCTCATTGTGCTCCCTCACTCGATGTGCTCAATCTCTCTCTGTGCTCTGTCTCTCCTTGTGCTCAGTCTCTCCCTGTGTTCAGTCTCTCCCTGTGCTCACTCTTTCGCTGGGTTCCCTCTCTCTCCCTGTGCGCACTCTCTCCCTGTGCTCACTCTCTCCTTGTGCTCACTCTCTTTCTCACTGTGCTCAATCTCTCCATGTGCTCAGTCTCTCCCTGTGCTCAGTCTCTTCCTTTGCTCAGTCTCTACCTGTGCTTCCTCACTCCCTGTGCTCAGTCTCTCCCGCTGCTCAGACTCGACCTGTGCTCAGGCTCCCTGTGATCACTCTCTCCCTGTGTACACTCTCTTCCTGTGCTCAATCTCTCTTCCTGTGCTCAGTCTCTCCCTATGCTCACCCTCTCCCTGTGCTCACTCTCACCCTGTGCTCAGTCTCTCCCTGTGCTCACTCTCTTCATGTGCTCACTCTCTCCCTGTGTTCAGTCTCTCCCTGTGCTCATTCTCTTTCTGTGATCACTCTCTCCCTGTGCTCACTCTCTTGCTGTTGTCAGTCTCCCTGTGCTACGTTTCACTGTGCTCAGTCTCTACCTGTGCTCAGTCTCCCTTTGCTCAGTCTCCCTTTGCTCAGTCTCCCTTTGTTCAGTCTCCCTGTGCTCAGTCTCTCCCTGTGCTCACTCTCTCCCTGTGCTCACTCTCTCCCTGTGCTCACTCTCTCACTGTGCTTGCTCTCTCCCTGTACTCAGTCTGTCCCTGTGCTCACTCTCTCCCTGTGCTCACTCTCTCATTGTGCTCACTCTCTCCCTGTGCTCACTCTCTCCCTGTGCTCACTCTTTCCCTGTGCTCACTCTCTCCCTCTGCTCAGTCGCTCACTGTGCTCACTCTATCACTGTGCTCACTCTCACCATGTTCATTCTCTCCCTGTGATCAGTCTCTGCATCTGGTCAGTCTCCATGTGCTCAGTCTCCCTGTGCTCAGTCTATCCCTGTGCTCAGTCTCTCCCTGTGCTCACTCTCTCACTGTGCTCGCTTTCTCCCTGTGCTCAGATGCTCCCTGTGCTCAGACGCTCCCGGCGCTCAGTCTCTCCCTGTGCCCACTCTCTCCCTGTGCTCACTCTCTCCCTATGCTCACTCTCTCATTGTGCTCCCTCACTCGATGTGCTCAGTCTCTCCCTGTGCTCTGTCTCTCCTTGTGCTCAGTCTCTCCCTGTGTTCAGTCTCTCCCTGTGCTCGCTCTTTCCCTGGGTTCCCTCTCCCTCCCTGTGCTCACTCTCTCCTTGTGCTCACTCTCTTTCTCACTGTGCTCAGTCTCTCCATGTGCTCAATATCTCCCTGTGCTCAGTCTCTCCCTTTGCTCTGTCTCTACCTGTGCTCCCTCACTCCCTGTGCTCAGTCTCTCCCGCTGCTCAGACTCGACCTGTGCTCAGCCTCCCTGTGCTCACTCTCTCCCTGTGCTCACTCTCTCCCTGTGCTCACTCTCTCCCTGTGCTCACTCTCTCGCTGTGCTCCCTCACTCCCTGTGCTCAGTCTCTCCCGCTGCTCAGACTCGACCTGTGCTCAGCCTCCCTGTGCTCACTCTCTCCCTGTGCTCACTCTCTCCCTGTGCTCACTCTCTCCCTGTGCTCACTCTCTCGCTGTGCTCACTCTCTCCCTGTGCTCACTCTCTCTCTCTGCTCACTCTCTCTTTGTGCTCACTCTCACCCTGGGCACTCTCTATCTCCCTGTGCTGAGACTCTCCCTGTGCTCAGTCTCTCCCTGAGCTCACGCTCTCCCTGTGCTCAGACGCTGCTGGCGCTCAGTCTCTCCCTGTGCCCACTCTCTCCCTGTGCTCACTCTCTACCTGTGCTCACTCTCTCCCTGTGCTCCCTCACTCGCTGAGCTCTGTCTCTCCCTGTGCTCTGTCTCTCCCTGTATTCAACGTCTCCCAGTGCTCAGTTTCTCCCAGTGCTCAGTCTCTCCCAGTGCTCTGTCTCTCGCAGTGCTCAGTCTCTCCCAGTGCTCTGTCTCTCCCAGTGCTCTCTCTCACCGAGTGCTCTGTCCCTCCCTGTGCTCTGTTTCTTCCTGTGCTCAGTGTGTTCCTGTGCTCAGTGTCTCCCTGTGCTCAGTGTCTCCCTGTACTCAGTGTCTCCCTGTGCTCAGTGTCTCCCTGTACTCAGACACTCCCAGTGCTCAGTCCTTCCTGTGCTCAGAGTCCCCCTGTGCTCAGTCTCTCCCTTTGCTCAGTCTCTCCCTCTGCGCAGTCTGTCCCTGTGATCAGCCTCTCTGTTCTCAGGCTGGATGTGCTCAGCCTGTGCTCACTCTCTCCCTGTAATCACTTTCTCCCTGTGCTCGCTCTCTCCCTGTGCTCACTCTCACCCTGTGCTCACTCTCTCCCTGTTCTCACTCTCTCCCTGTGCTCACTCTCTCCCTGTGCTCAGACTTTCCCTGTGCTCACTCTCTCCCTGTGCTCCCTCTCTCCCTGTGCTCCCTCCATCCCTGTGCTCCCTCTCTCCCTGTGCTCAGTCTATCGCTGTGTTCACCCTCTCACCGTGCTCACTCTCTCCCTGTGCTCACACTCTCCCTGTGCTCACTCTTTCTCTTTGCTCACTCTTTCTCTCTGTTCTCACTCTCTCTTTTGCTCACTCTGTCCCTGTGCTCACTCTCTCCCTGTGAACTCTATCTCCCTGTGCTCACTCTCTCCATGTGCTCATTCTCGCCCTGTGCTCACTCTCTCCCTGTGTTCACTCTCGCCCTGTGCTCACTCTCGCCCTGTGCTCACTCTGTCCCTGTACTCACACTCTCCCTGTGTACACTCTCTCCTTGTGTACACTCTCTCCCTGTTATCACTCTCTCCCTGTGCTTACTCTCTCCCTGTGCTCAGACTCTCCCTGTGCTCCCTCTCTCCCTGTGCTCCCTCTCTCCCTGTGCGCCCTCTCTCCCTGTGCTCAGTCTATCGCTGTGCTCACTCTCTCTCCGTGCTCACTCACTCGCTGTGCTCACACTCTCCCTGTACACACTCTTTCCCTGTGCTCACTCTTTCTCTCTGTGCTCACTCTCTCTTTGTGCTCACTCTCTCCCTGTGCTCACTCTCTCCCTGTGCTTACTCTCTCCCTGTGCTCACTCTCTCCCTGTGCTCACTCTCGCCCTGTGCTCACTCTCGCCCTGTGCTCACTCTGTCCCTGTACTCACACTCTTCCTGTGTACACGCTCTCCTTGTGTACACACTCTCCCTGTTATCACTCTCTCCCTGTGCTCACTCACCCTGTGCTCAGTCACCCTGTGGTCAGTCTCCCGGTGCTCAGGCTCCCTCTGCTCAGTCTCCCTGTGCTCAGTCTCCCTGTGTTCATTCTCTTCCTGTGCTCACTCTCTCACTGTGCTCAGTCTCTCTCTGTGCTCACTCTCTCACTTTGCTTGCTCTCTCCCTGTGCACACTCTCTCTTTGTGCTCACTCTCTATGTGCTCAATCTCTCCCTGTGCTCTCTCTCTCTATCCCTGTGCACAATCTATCCTTGTGCTCACTGTCTCCCTGTGCTCACTCTCTCCCTGTGATCACTCTCTCCTTGTATACACTCTCTCCCTGTGCTCAATCTCTCTCACTGTGCTCACTCTCTCCCTATGCTTACTCTCTCCCTGTGCTCACTCTCTCCCTGTGCTCACTCTCTGCCTGTGCTCAGTCTCTCCCTGTGCTTACTCTCTCACTGTGCTGAGACACTCGCTGTGTACACTCTTGCTGTGCTCAGACTCTCCCTGTGCTCTGTCTCTTCCTGTGCTCACTCTCTCCCTGTGCACACTCTCTCCCTGTGCTCACTCTCTACCTGTGCTAAATCAGTCACCCTGTAGTCAGTCTCTCCCTGTGCTCAATCTTTCCCTGTGCACATTCGCTACCCGTGCTCACTCTCTCCCCGTGCTCACTCTCTCCCTGATCTCAATCTCCCCCCGTGCTCACTCTCCCCCCAAGCTCACTCTCCCCCCGTGCTCACTCTCCCCTCGTACTCTCTCTCTCCCCGTGCTCACTCTCTCCCCGTGCTCACTCTATCCCCGTGCTCACTCTCTCCCCTTGCTCTCATTCTCGCCGTGCTCACTCTCTCCCAGTGCTCACACTCTACCCGTGCTTAGTCTCTCCAAAATGCTCACACTCTCCCCGTGCTCGCACTCTACCCATGCTCACTCACTCCCCGTGATCACATTCTCCCTGTGCTCACTTTCTCCCTGTGCTCTGTCCCTCCCTGAGCTCAGTCTCTCCCAGTGCTCTGTTTCTCGCTGTGATCTGTCCCTCCCTGTGCTCAGTCTCTCCCTGTTCCCAATCTCTCCCTGCGCTCAGCCACTCAGTGCTGAACCTTTTTGTGCTCAGGCTTCCTGTGCTCAGTCTCTCCCTGTCCTCTGTCTCTCCCAGTTCTCTGTCTCTCCCAGTACTCGGTCTCTCCCAGTGCTTGGTCTACCCCTGTGCTCACTCTCTCCTCGTGCTCACTCTCTCCCCGTGCACACTCTCTCCCCGTGCTCAACCCCTCCCCGTGTTACTCTCCCCCCATGCTCACACTCTCCACGTGCTCACACTCCCCACGTGCTCACGCACTCCCCGTGCTCACTCTCGATCCATGTGCTCACACTCTCCCCGTGCACACTCTTTCCTCGTGCTCACTCTCTCTCCGTGCTCACTCTCTCCCTGTGCTCACTCACACTCTCTCCCCGTGCTCACTCTCTCCCTGTGCTCACTCTCTCCCCGTGCTCACTCTCTCCCTGTGATCACTCTCTCCCTGTGCTCACTCTCTCCTTGTGCTCACTCTCGCCCTGTGCTCACTGTCTCGTTGTGCCCTCTCTCTCTCCCTGTGCACACTCTCACCCTGTGCTCAGACTCTCCCCGTGCTCAGACGCTCCCTGTGCTCAGTCTCTCCCCGTGCTCAGTCCCTCCCTGTGCTCCCTCACTCCCTGTGCTCAGTCTCTCCCGCTGCTCAGACTCGCACAGTGCTCAGGCTCCCTTTGCTCACAATCTCCCTGTGCTCACTCTCTCCCTGTGCTCACTCTCGCACTGTGCTCATTCTCTCACTGCTTGCTGTCTCCCTGTGCTCACTCTCTCCATGTGCTCCCTCTCTCCCTGTGCTCCCTCTCTCCCTGTGCTCACTCTCTCCCCGTGCTCACTCTCTCCCTGTGCTCACTATCTCAATGTGCTCACTCTCTCCACGTGCTCTCAATCCCCACTTGCTCACACTGTCCCCGTGCTCACTCTCGCTCCATGTGCTCACACTCTCTCCGTGTTCACACTTTCCCCGTGCTCACTCTCTCCCCTTGCTCACACTATCCCCGTGCTCACTCTCTCCCTGTGCTCACTCTCACCCTGTGCTCACTGTCTCCCTGTGCTCCCTCTCTCTCCCTGTGCCACACTCTGCCTGTGCTCACTCTCTCCCTGTGCTCACTCTCTCCCTGTGCTCTCACTCTCTCCCTGTGCTCAGTCTCTCCCTGTGCTCACACTCTCCACGTGCTCAGAATCCCCTCGTGCTCACACTCTCCCCTTGCTCACTCTCTCCCCGTGCTCACACTCTTCCCATGCTCGCACTCGCCCCGTGCTCACTCTCTCCGTGCTCACACCCTCCCGTTCTTACACTCTCCCCGTGCTCACTTTCTCCCGGTACTCACTCTCTCCACGTGCTCACTCTCACTCTCTCCATGTGCTCACTCTCTCCTCGTGCTCACTCTCTCCCCGTGATCACTCACTCCCTGTGCTCAATCCCTCCCCGTGTTCACTCTCCCCCCATGCTCACACTCTCCAGGTGCTCACTCTCGCTCCAAGTGCTCACACTTTCCCCGTGCACATTCTTTTCGCATGCTCACTCTCACTCCGTGCTCACTCTCTCCCTCTGCTCACACTCTCCCTGTGCTCACTCTCTCCCTGTGCACACTTTCTCCCTGTGCTCGCTCTCTCCCTGTGCTCACTTTCTCTCTCTCCTGACTCTCTCTCTGTGCTCACTCTCTGCCTGTGCGCTCTCTCTCACCCTGTGCTGAGGCTCTCCCTGTGCTCAGTCTCTCCCTGTGCTCATTCTCTTCCTGTGCTCAGACTCTCCCTGTGTTCACTCTTGCTGTGCTCAGACTCTCGCTGTACTCAGACGCTCCCTGCGCTCAGTCTCTCCCTGTGCTCAGTGTCTCCCACTACCCACTCTCTCCCTGTCCTCACTCTCTCCTTGTGCTCACTCGCTCTCTGTGCTCACACTCTCCCTGTACTCATTGGCTCCCTGAATTCATTATCTCCCAGTGCTCACTCTGTCCCTGTGCTCACTCTCTTCCCCTGCTCACTCTCTCCCCGTGCTCACTTTCTCACCGTGCTGACTCTCTCTCCGTGCTGACTCTCTCTCCGTGCTGTCTCTCTCTCCGTGCTGACTCTCTCTCCATGCTGACTCTCTTCCCGTGTTCACTCTCTCCCTGTGCTCACACTCTCCCCGTGCTCACACTTTCCCCGTGCTCACTCTCTCCCCGTGCTCACACTCTCCCCGTGCTCACTCTCGCTCCATGCTGACTCTCTCCCCATGCTGACTCTCTCCCCGTGCTCACTTTCTCCCGTTCTCACTCTCTCCCGTGCTCTCCCTCTCCCCGTGCCCACTCTCACGCTCTCCCTGTGCTCACTCTCTCCCTGTGTTCACTCTCTCCCTGTGCTAAATCTCTCCCTGTGCTCAGTCTCCCTATGCTCAGTCTCTCCCTGTGCTCACTCGCTCCCCGATCTCACTCTCCCCCCGTGCTCACTCTCTCCCAGTGCTCACTATCTCCCCGTGCTCACTCACTCCCCCTGCTCACACTCTCCCCGTGCTCACTCTCTCCCCGTGCTCACTCTCTCTCCATGCTCAATCTCTCCCCGTGCTCACTCAGTCCCCGTGCTCAATCCCATCCCATGTTCACTCTCACCCCATGCTCACACTCTCCAGGTGCTCACTCTCGCTCCAAGTGCTCATACTTTCCCCGTGCACACTCATTCTGCATGCTCACTCTCACTCCGTGCTCACTCTCTCCCTCTGCTCACTCTCTCCCTGTGCTCACTCTCTCCCTGTGCTCACTTTCTCCCTGTGCTCACTCTCTCCCTGTGCTCGCTCTCTCCCTGTGCTCACTTTCTCGCTCTCCTGACTCTCTCTCTGTGCTCACTCTCTGCCTGTGCGCTCTCTCTCACCCTGTGCTGAGACTCTCCCTGTGCTCAGACTCTCCCTGTGCTCATTCTCTCCCTGTGCTCAGACTCTCCCTGTGTTCACTCTTGCTGCGCTCAGACTCTCGCTGTACTCAGATGCTCCCTGCGCTCAGTCTCTCCCTGTGCTCACTGTCTCCCAATGCCCACTCTCTCCCTGTCCTCACTCTCTCGTTGTGCTCACTCTCTCTCTGTGCTCACTCTCTTCCTGTGCTCATTGACTCCCTGAACTCATTATCTCCCAGTGCTCACTCTCTCCCTGTGCTCACTCTCTTCCCCTGCTCACTCCCTCCCCGTGCTCACTTTCTCCCCGTGCTCACTCTCTCTCCGTGCTGACTCTCTCTCCGTGCTGACTCTCTCTCCGTGCTGACTCTATCTTCGTGCTCACTCAGTTCCCGTGTTCACTCTCTCCCTGTGCTCACACATTCCCCGTGCTCACTCTCTCCCCGTGCTCACACTCTCCCCGTGCTCACTCTCGCCCCATTCTGACACTCTCCCCATGCTGACTCTCTCCCTGTGCTCACTCTCTCCCGTTCTCACTCTCTCCCGTGCTCACTCTCTACCCGTGCTCAATCTCACGCTCTCCATGTGCATTCTCTCTCCCTGTGCTCAGTGTCTCCCAGTGCCCACTGTCTCCCTGTCCTCACTCTCTCCTTGTGCTCACTCTCTCTCTGTGCTCACTCTCTCCCTGTGCTCATTGACTCCGTGAACTCATTATCTCCCAGTGCTCACTATCTCCCTGTGCTCACTCTCTTCCCCTGCTCACTCCCTCCCCGTGCACACATTCTCCCCGTGCTCACTCTCGCTCCGTGCTGACTCTCTCTCCGTGCTGAATCTCTCTTCGTGCTGACTCTCTCTTCGTGCTCACTCTCTTCCCGTGTTCACTCTCTCCCTGTGCTCACACATTCCCCGTGCTCACTCTCTCCCCGTGCTCACACTCTACCCGTGCTCACTCTCGCTCCATTCTGACTCTCTCCCCATGCTGACTCTCTCCCCGTGCTCCCTCTCTCCCGTTCTCAGTCTCTCCCGTGCTCACTCACTACCCGTGCCCACTCTCACGCTCTCCCTGTGCTCACTCTCTCCCTGTGTTCACTGTCTCCCTGTGTTAAATCTCTCCCTGTGCTCAGTCTCCCTATGCTCAGTCTCTCCCTGTACTCACTCGCTCCCCGATCTCACTCTCCCCCCCGTGCACACTCTCTCCCAGTGCTCACTCTCTCCCCGTGCTCATTCTCTCCCCCTGCTCACACTCTCCCTGTGCTCACTCTCTCCATGTGCTCACTCACTGTTCTCGCTCTCTTCCTGTGCTCACTCTCTCCCTGTTCTCACTCTCTCCCTGTGCTCACTTTCTCCCTGTGCTCACTCTCTCCTTGTGCTCGGTCTCTCCCTGTGCTCACTCTCTCTCTCTGCTCAATCTCTCTCTGTGCTCACTCTCTCCCTGTGCTCAGACTCTCCCTGTGTTCACTCTTGCTGTGCTCAGACTCTCGCTGTGTTCACTCTTGCTGTGCTCTGACTCTCGCTGTACTCCGACGCTCACTGCGCTCAGTCTCGACCTGTGCTCAGTGTCTCCCAGTGCTCACTCTCTCCCTGTCATCACTCTCTCCCTGTGCTCACTCTCTCTCTGTGCTCACACTCTCCCTGTCCTCATTGACTCCCTGAACTCACTATCTCCCAGGGCTCATTCTCTCCCCGTGTTCACTCTCCCGCCATGCTCACACTCTCCAGGTGCTCACTCTCGCTCCATGTGCTCACACTTTCCCCGTGCACACTCCTTCGCCATGCTGACTCTCACTCTGTGGTCACTCTCTCCTTCTGCTCACTCTCTCCCTGTGCTCACTCTCTCCCTGTGCTCACTTTCTCCCTGTGATCATTCTCTCCCTGTGCTCAGACTCTCCCTGTGCTCACTCCATCCCTGTGCTCGCTCTCTCCCTGTGCTCACTTTCTCTCTCTCCTCACTCTCTCTCTGTGCTCACTGTCTGCCTGTGCGCTCTCTCTCACCCTGTGCTGAGACTCTCCCTGTGCTCAGTCTCTCCCTGTGCTCATTCTCTCCCTGTGCTCAGACTCTCCCTGTGTTCACTCTTGCTGTGCTCAGACTCTCCCTGCGCTTAGTCTCTCCCTGTGCTCAGTGTCTCCCAGTGCCCACTCTCTCCCTGTCCTCACTCTCTCCTTGTGCTCACTCTCTCTCTGTGCTCATTCTCTCCCTGTGTTCATTGACTCCCTGAACTCATTATCTCCCAGTGCTCACTCTCTCCCTGTGCTCACTCTCTTCCCCTGCTCACTCGCTCCCCATGCACACTTTCTCCCCATGCTCACTCTCTCCGTGCTGACTCTCTCTCCGTGCTGACTCTCTCTCCGTGCTGACTCTCTCTCCGTGCTCACTCTCTCCCCGTGTTCACTCACTTCCTGTGCACACACTCTCCCCGTGCTCACACTTTCCCCGTGCTCACTCTCTCCCCGTGCTCACACTCTCCCCGTGCTCACTCTTGCTCCATGCTGACTCTCTCCCCATTCTGACTCTCTCCCCGTGCTCACTCTCTCCCGTTCTCACTCTCTCCCGTGCTCTCTCTCTCTCCCCGTGCCCACTCTCACGCTCTCCCTGTGCTCACTTTGTCCCTGTGTTCACTCTCTCCCTGTGCTAAATCGCTCCCTGTGCTCAGTCTCCCTATGCTCAGTCTCTCCCTATGCTCACTCGCTCCCCGATCTCACTCTCGCCCCCCTGCCCACTCTCTCTCCATGCTCAATCTCTCCCCGTGCTCACTCTCTCCCCGTGCTCACTCAGTCCCCGTGCTCAATCCCTCCCCGTGTTCACTCTCCCCCCATGCTCACACTCTCCAGGTGCTCACTCTCGCTCCAAGTGCTCACACTTTCCCCGTGCACACTTTTTCCGCATGCTCACTCTCACTCTGTGCTCACTCTCTCCCTCTGTTCACTCTCTCCCTGTGCTCACTCTCTCCCTGTGCTCACTTTCTCCCACTGCTCACTCTCTCCCTGTGCTCGGTCTCTCCCTGTGCTCACTTTCTCTCTCTCCTGACTCTCTCTCTGTGCTCACTCTCTGCCTGTGCGCTCTCTCTCACCCTGTGCTGAGACTCTCCCTGTGCTCAGTCTCTCCCTGTGCTCAGTCTCTCCCTGTGTTCACTCTTGCTGTGCTCAGACTCTCGCTGTACTCAGACGCTCCCTGCGCTCAGTCTCTGCTTGTGCTCAGTGTCTCCCACTACCAACTCTCTCCCTGTCCTCACTCTCTCCTTGTGCTCACTCGCTCTCTGTGCTCACACTCTCCCTGTACTCATTGGCTCCCTGAATTCATTATCTCCCAGTGCTCACTCTGTCCCTGTGCTCACTCTCTTCCCCTGCTCACTCTCTCCCCGTGCTCACTTTCTCACCGTGCTGACTCTCTCTCCGTGCTGACTCTCTCTCCGTGCTGTCTCTCTCTCCGTGCTGACTCTCTCTCCATGCTGACTCTCTTCCCGTGTTCACTCTCTCCCTGTGCTCACTCTCTCCCCGTGCTCACACTCTCCCCGTGCTCACTCTCGCTCCATGCTGACTCTCTCCCCATGCTGACTCTCTCCCCGTGCTCACTTTCTCCCGTTCTCACTCTCTCCCGTGCTCTCCCTCTCCCCGTGCCCACTCTCACGCTCTCCCTGTGCTCACTCTCTCCCTGTGTTCACTCTCTCCCTGTGCTAAATCTCTCCCTGTGCTCAGTCTCCCTATGCTCAGTCTCTCCCTGTGCTCACTCGCTCCCCGATCTCACTCTCCCCCCGTGCTCACTCTCTCCCAGTGCTCACTATCTCCCCGTGCTCACTCACTCCCCCTGCTCACACTCTCCCCGTGCTCACTCTCTCCCCGTGCTCACTCTCTCTCCATGCTCAATCTCTCCCCGTGCTCACTCAGTCCCCGTGCTCAATCCCATCCCATGTTCACTCTCACCCCATGCTCACACTCTCCAGGTGCTCACTCTCGCTCCAAGTGCTCATACTTTCCCCGTGCACACTCATTCTGCATGCTCACTCTCACTCCGTGCTCACTCTCTCCCTCTGCTCACTCTCTCCCTGTGCTCACTCTCTCCCTGTGCTCACTTTCTCCCTGTGCTCACTCTCTACCTGTGCTCGCTCTCTCCCTGTGCTCACTTTCTCGCTCTCCTGACTCTCTCTCTGTGCTCACTCTCTGCCTGTGCGCTCTCTCTCACCCTGTGCTGAGACTCTCCCTGTGCTCAGTCTCGCCCTGTGCTCATTCTCTCCCTGTGCTCAGACTCTCCCTGTGTTCACTCTTGCTGCGCTCAGACTCTCGCTGTACTCAGATGCTCCCTGCGCTCAGTCTCTCCCTGTGCTCAGTGTCTCCCACTACCCACTCTCTCCCTGTCCTCACTCTCTCCTTGTGCTCACTCGCTCTCTGTGCTCACACTCTCCCTGTACTCATTGGCTCCCTGAATTCATTATCTCCCAGTGCTCACTCTGTCCCTGTGCTCACTCTCTTCCCCTGCTCACTCTCTCCCCGTGCTCACTTTCTCACCGTGCTGACTCTCTCTCCGTGCTGACTCTCTCTCCGTGCTGTCTCTCTCTCCGTGCTGACTCTCTCTCCATGCTGACTCTCTTCCCGTGTTCACTCTCTCCCTGTGCTCACACTCTCCCCGTGCTCACACTTTCCCCGTGCTCACTCTCTCCCCGTGCTCACACTCTCCCCGTGCTCACTCTCGCTCCATGCTGACTCTCTCCCCATGCTGACTCTCTCCCCGTGCTCACTTTCTCCCGTTCTCACTCTCTCCCGTGCTCTCCCTCTCCCCGTGCCCACTCTCACGCTCTCCCTGTGCTCACTCTCTCCCTGTGTTCACTCTCTCCCTGTGCTAAATCTCTCCCTGTGCTCAGTCTCCCTATGCTCAGTCTCTCCCTGTGCTCACTCGCTCCCCGATCTCACTCTCCCCCCGTGCTCACTCTCTCCCAGTGCTCACTATCTCCCCGTGCTCACTCACTCCCCCTGCTCACACTCTCCCCGTGCTCACTCTCTCCCCGTGCTCACTCTCTCTCCATGCTCAATCTCTCCCCGTGCTCACTCAGTCCCCGTGCTCAATCCCATCCCATGTTCACTCTCACCCCATGCTCACACTCTCCAGGTGCTCACTCTCGCTCCAAGTGCTCATACTTTCCCCGTGCACACTCATTCTGCATGCTCACTCTCACTCCGTGCTCACTCTCTCCCTCTGCTCACTCTCTCCCTGTGCTCACTCTCTCCCTGTGCTCACTTTCTCCCTGTGCTCACTCTCTCCCTGTGCTCGCTCTCTCCCTGTGCTCACTTTCTCGCTCTCCTGACTCTCTCTCTGTGCTCACTCTCTGCCTGTGCGCTCTCTCTCACCCTGTGCTGAGACTCTCCCTGTGCTCAGTCTCTCCCTGTGCTCATTCTCTCCCTGTGCTCAGACTCTCCCTGTGTTCACTCTTGCTGCGCTCAGACTCTCGCTGTACTCAGATGCTCCCTGCGCTCAGTCTCTCCCTGTGCTCAGTGTCTCCCAATGCCCACTCTCTCCCTGTCCTCACTCTCTCGTTGTGCTCACTCTCTCTCTGTGCTCACTCTCTTCCTGTGCTCATTGACTCCCTGAACTCATTATCTCCCAGTGCTCACTCTCTCCCTGTGCTCACTCTCTTCCCCTGCTCACTCCCTCCCCGTGCTCACTTTCTCCCCGTGCTCACTCTCTCTCCGTGCTGACTCTCTCTCCGTGCTGACTCTCTCTCCGTGCTGACTCTATCTTCGTGCTCACTCAGTTCCCGTGTTCACTCTCTCCCTGTGCTCACACATTCCCCGTGCTCACTCTCTCCCCGTGCTCACACTCTCCCCGTGCTCACTCTCGCCCCATTCTGACACTCTCCCCATGCTGACTCTCTCCCTGTGCTCACTCTCTCCCGTTCTCACTCTCTCCCGTGCTCACTCTCTACCCGTGCTCAATCTCACGCTCTCCATGTGCATTCTCTCTCCCTGTGCTCAGTGTCTCCCAGTGCCCACTGTCTCCCTGTCCTCACTCTCTCCTTGTGCTCACTCTCACTCTGTGCTCACTCTCTCCCTGTGCTCATTGACTCCGTGAACTCATTATCTCCCAGTGCTCACTATCTCCCTGTGCTCACTCTCTTCCCCTGCTCACTCCCTCCCCGTGCACACATTCTCCCCGTGCTCACTCTCGCTCCGTGCTGACTCTCTCTCCGTGCTGAATCTCTCTTCGTGCTGACTCTCTCTTCGTGCTCACTCTCTTCCCGTGTTCACTCTCTCCCTGTGCTCACACATTCCCCGTGCTCACTCTCTCCCCGTGCTCACACTCTCCCCGTGCTCACTCTCGCTCCATTCTGAATCTCTCCCCATGCTGACTCTCTCCCCGTGCTCCCTCTCTCCCGTTCTCAGTCTCTCCCGTGCTCACTCACTACCCGTGCCCACTCTCACGCTCTCCCTGTGCTCACTCTCTCCCAGTGCTCACTCTCTCCCCGTGCTCATTCTCTCCCCCTGCTCACACTCTCCCTGTGCTCACTCTCTCCATGTGCTCACTCACTGTTCTCGCTCTCTTCCTGTGCTCACTCTCTCCCTGTTCTCACTCTCTCCCTGTGCTCACTTTCTCCCTGTGCTCACTCTCTCCTTGTGCTCGGTCTCTCCCTGTGCTCACTCTCTCTCTCTGCTCAATCTCTCTCTGTGCTCACTCTCTCCCTGTGCTCAGACTCTCCCTGTGTTCACTCTTGCTGTGCTCAGACTCTCGCTGTGTTCACTCTTGCTGTGCTCTGACTCTCGCTGTACTCCGACGCTCACTGCGCTCAGTCTCGACCTGTGCTCAGTGTCTCCCAGTGCTCACTCTCTCCCTGTCATCACTCTCTCCCTGTGCTCACTCTCTCTCTGTGCTCACACTCTCCCTGTCCTCATTGACTCCCTGAACTCACTATCTCCCAGGGCTCATTCTCTCCCCGTGTTCACTCTCCCGCCATGCTCACACTCTCCAGGTGCTCACTCTCGCTCCATGTGCTCACACTTTCCCCGTGCACACGCCTTCCCCATGCTGACTCTCACTCCGTGGTCACTCTCTCCTTCTGCTCACTCTCTCCCTGTGCTCCATCTCTCCCTGTGCTCACTTTCTCCCTGTGCTCATTCTCTCCCTGTGCTCAGACTCTCGCTGTGCTCACTCCATCCCTGTGCTCGCTCTCTCCCTGTGCTCACTTTCTCTCTCTCCTCACTCTCTCTCTGTGCTCACTGTCTGCCTGTGCGCTCTCTCTCACCCTGTGCTGAGACTCTCCCTGTGCTCAGTCTCTCCCTGTGCTCATTCTCTCCCTGTGCTCAGACTCTCCCTGTGTTCACTCTTGCTGTGCTCAGACTCTCCCTGCGCTTAGTCTCTCCCTGTGCTCAGTGTCTCCCAGTGCCCACTCTCTCCCTGTCCTCACTCTCTCCTTGTGCTCACTCTCTCTCTGTGCTCATTCTCTCCCTGTGTTCATTGACTCCCTGAACTCATTATCTCCCAGTGCTCACTCTCTCCCTGTGCTCACTCTCTTCCCCTGCTCACTCGCTCCCCATGCACACTTTGTCCCCATGCTCACTCTCTCCGTGCTGACTCTCTCTCCATGCTGACTCTCTCTCCGTGCTGACTCCCTCTCCGTGCTCACTTTCTCCCCGTGTTCACTCACTCCCTGTGCACACACTCTCCCCGTGCTCACACTTTCCCCGTGCTCACTCTCTCCCCGTGCTCACACTCTCCCCGTGCTCACTCTTGCTCCATGCTGACTCTCTCCCCATTCTGACTCTCTCCCCGTGCTCACTCTCTCCCGTTCTCACTCTCTCCCGTGCTCTCTCTCTCTCCCCGTGCCCACTCTCACGCTCTCCCTGTGCTCACTTTGTCCCTGTGTTCACTCTCTCCCTGTGCTAAATCGCTCCCTGTGCTCAGTCTCCCTATGCTCAGTCTCTCCCTATGCTCACTCGCTCCCCGATCTCACTCTCGCCCCCGTGCCCACTCTCTCTCCATGCTCAATCTCTCCCCGTGCTCACTCTCTCCCCGTGCTCACTCAGTCCCCGTGCTCAATCCCTCCCCGTGTTCACTCTCCCCCCATGCTCACACTCTCCAGGTGCTCACTCTCGCTCCAAGTGCTCACACTTTCCCCGTGCACACTTTTTCCGCATGCTCACTCTCACTCTGTGCTCACTCTCTCCCTCTGTTCACTCTCTCCCTGTGCTCACTCTCTCCCTGTGCTCACTTTCTCCCACTGCTCACTCTCTCCCTGTGCTCGGTCTCTCCCTGTGCTCACTTTCTCTCTCTCCTGACTCTCTCTCTGTGCTCACTCTCTGCCTGTGCGCTCTCTCTCACCCTGTGCTGAGACTCTCCATGTGCTCAGTCTCTCCCTGTGCTCAGTCTCTCCCTATGTTCACTCTTGCTGTGCTCAGACTCTCGCTGTACTCAGACGCTCCCTGCGCTCAGTCTCTGCCTGTGCTCAGTGTCTCCCAGTGCCCACTCTCTCCCTGTCCTCACTCTCTCCTTGTGCTCACTCTCTCTCTGTGCTCACTCTCTCCCTGTGCTCATTGGCTCCCTGAACTCATTATCTCCCAGTGCTCACTCTATCCCTGTGCTCACTCTCTTCCCCTGCTCACTTTCTCCCCGTGCTCACTCTCTCTCCGTGCTGACTCTCTCTCCGTGCTGTCTCTCTCTCCGTGCTGACTCTCTCTCCGTGCTCACTCTCTTCCCGTGTTCACTCTCTCCCTGTGCTCACACTCTCCCCGTGCTCACACATTCCCCGTGCTCACTCTCTCCCCGTGCTCACACTCTCCCCGTGCTCGCTCTCGCTCCATTCTGACATTCTCCCCATGCT
This sequence comes from Pristiophorus japonicus, assembly GCF_044704955.1. Lineage (NCBI taxonomy): Eukaryota > Metazoa > Chordata > Chondrichthyes > Pristiophoridae > Pristiophorus > Pristiophorus japonicus. The sequence goes on along the minus strand of NC_092011.1, from coordinate 22,743,919 downwards.
GACTCTCTTCCCGTGCTCACTCTCTCCCGTTCTCTCTCTCTCCCGTGCTCACTCTCTCCCCGTGCCCACTCTCACGCTCTTCCTGTGCTCACTCTCTCCCTGTGTTCACTCTCTTCCTGTGTTAAATCTCTCCCTGTGCTCAGTCTCACTATGCTCAGTCTCTCCCTGTGCTCACTCGCTCCCCGATCTCACTCTCCCCCCCCGTGCCCACTCTCTCCCATTGCTCACTCTCTCCGCGTGCTCACTCTCTCCCCCTGCTCCCACTCTCCCCGTGCTCACTCTCTCCCCGTGCTCACTCTCTCCCCGTGCTCACTCTCTCCCCGTCCTCACTCTCTCCCCGTCCTCACTGTCACTCTCTCCCTGTGCTCACTCCCTCCCTCTGCTCACTCTCTCCCTGTGCTCTGTACCTCCCTGTGCTCAGTCTCTCCCACTGCTTAATCTCTCCCTGTGCTCAGCCACTCAGTGCTGAAACTTTCTGTGCTCTGTCTCTCCCAGTGCTCTGTCTCTCCCAGTGCGCAGTCTCTCCCAATGCTCGGTCTAACCCTGTGCTCACTCTCTCCTCGTGCTCACTCTCTCCCTGTGCTCACTCTCTCCCCGTGCTCACTCACTCCCCGTGCTCAATCCCACCTGGTGTTCACTCTCCCCCCATGCTCACACTCTCCTGGTGCACACACTCCCCACGTGCTCACATTCTCCCGGTGCTCACTCTTGATCCATGTGCTCACACTTTCCCCGTACACACTCTTTCCCCATGCTCACTCTCACTCCGTGCTCACTCTCTCCCTCTGCTCACTCTCTCCCTGTGCTCACTCTCTCCCTGTGCTAATTCTCTCCTTGTGCTCACTCTCTCCCTGTGCTCACTTTCTCCCTGTGCTCACTCTCTCCCTGTGCTCGCTCTCTCCTTGTGCTCACTCTCTCTCTCTGCTCACTCTGTCTCTGTGCTCACTCTCTCCCTCTGCGCTCTCTCTCACCATGTGCTGAGACTCTCCCTGTGCGCAGTCTCTCCCTGTGCTACTCTCTCCTTGTGCTCAGACTCTCCCTTTGTTCACTCTTGCTGTGCTCAGACACTCGCTGTAATTAGACGCTCACTGCGCTCAGTCTCTACCTGTGCTCAGTGTCTCCCAGTGCCCACTCTCTCATTGTGCTCACTCTCTCCCTGTACTCACTCTCACTCTGTGCTCACACTCTCCCTCTGCTCATTGACTTCCTGAACTCACTATCTCCCAGTGCTCACTCTGTTCCTGTGCTCAATCTCCCCCCTGCTCAGTCTATCCCCTTGCTCACTTTCTCCCAGTGCTCACACTCTCTCCGTGCTGACTCTCTCTCCATGCTGACTCTCTCTCCGTGCTGACTCTCTCTCCGTGCTCACTCTGCCCGTGTTCACACTCTCCCCGTGCTCACACTTTCCCCGTGCTCACTCTCTCCCCGTGATCATACTCTCTCCGTGTTCACTCTCGCTCCATGCTGACTCTCTCCCCGTGCTCACTTTCTCACGTTCTCACTCTCTCCCGTGCTCTCCCTCTCCCCGTGCCCACTCTCACGCTCTCCCTGTGCTCACTCTCTCCCTGTGTTCACACTCTCCCTGTGCTAAATCTCTCCCTGTGCTCAGTCTCCCTATGCTCAGTCTCTCCCTGTGCTCACTCCCTACCCGATCTCACTCTCCCCCCGTGCTCACTCTCTACCAGTGCTCACTCTCTCCCCGTGCTCACTCACTCCCCCTGCTCACACTCTCCCCGTGCTCACTCTCTCTCCGTGCTCACTCTCTCTCCATGTTCAATCTCTCCCCGTGCTCACTCAGTCCCCGTGCTCAATCCCACCCCGTGTTCACTCTCCCCCCATGCTCACACTCTCTAGGTGCTCACTCTCGCTCCAAGTGCTCACACTTTCCCCGTGCACACTCTTTCCGCATGCTCACTCTCACTCCGTGCTCACTCTCTCCCTCTGCTCACTCTCTCCCTGTGCTCACTCTCTCTCCGTGCTCACTCACTCGCTTTGCTCACACTCTCCCTGTACACACTCTTTCCCTGTGCTCACTCTTTCTCTCTGTGCTCACTCTCTCTTTGTGCTCAATGTCTCCCTGTGCTCACTCTCTCCCTGTGCTTACTCTCTCCCTGTGCTCACTCTCTCCCTGTGCTCACTCTCGCCCTGTGCTCACTCTCGCCCTGTGCTCACTCTGTCCCTGTACTCACACTCTCCCTGTGTACACGCTCTCCATGTGTACACACTCTCCCTGTTATCACTCTCTCCCTGTGCTCACTCACCCTGTGCTCAGTCACCCTGTGGTCAGTCTCCCGGTGCTCAGGCTCCCTCTGCTTAGTCTCCCTGTGTTCAGTCTCCCTGTGCTCACTCTCTTCCTGTGCTCACTCTCTCACTGTGCTCAGTCTCTCTCTGTGCTCACTCTCTCACTTTTCTTGCTCTCTCCCTGTGCACAATCTCACTTTGTGCTCACTCTCTATGTGCTCAATCTCTCCCTGTGCTCTCTCTCTCTATCCCTGCGCACAATCTATCTTGTGCTCACTCTCTCCCTGTGCTCACTCTCTCCCTGTGATCACTCTCTCCTTGTATACACTCTCTCCCTGTGCTCAATCTCTCTCACTGTGCTCACTCTCTCCCTATGCTTACTCTCTCCCTGTGCTCACTCTCTCCCTGTGCTCACTCTCTGCCTGTGCTCAGTTCTCCCTGTGCTCACTCTCTCACTGTGCTGAGACACTCGCTGTGTACACTCTTGCTGTGCTCAGACTCTCCCTGTGCTCTGTTTCTTCCTGTGCTCACTCTCTCCCTGTGCACACTCTCTCCCTGTGCTCACTCTCTACCTGTGCTAAATCAGTCACCCTGTAGTCAGTCTCTCCCTGTGCTCAATCTCTCCCTGTGCACATTCGCTACCCGTGCTCACTCTCTCCCCGTGCTCACTCTCTCCCTGATCTCACTCTCCCCCCGTGCTCACTCTCCCCCCAAGCTCACTCTCCCCCCGTGCTCACTCTCCCCTCGTACTCTCTCTCTCCCCGTGCTCACTCTCTCCCCGTGCTCACTCTCTCCCCGTGCTCACTCTCTCCCCTTCCTCTCATTCTCGCCGTGCTCACTCTCTCCCAGTGCTCACACTCTACCCGTGCTTAGTCTCTCCCCATTCTCACACTCTCCCCGTGCTAGCACTCTACCCATGCTCACTCACTCCCCGTGATCACATTCTCCCTGTGCTCACTTTCTCCCTGTGCTCTGTCCCTCCCTGTGCTCAGTCTCTCCCAGTGCTCTGTTTCTCGCAGTGATCTGTCCCTCCCTGTGCTCAGTCTCTCCCTGTTCCCAATCTCTCCCTGCGCTCAGCCACTCAGTGCTGAAACTTTTTGTGCTCAGGCTTCCTGTGCTCAGTCTCTCCCTGTCATCTGTCTCTCCCAGTTCTCTGTCTCTCCCAGTACTCGGTCTCTCCCAGTGCTTGGTCTACCCCTGTGCTCACTCTCTCCTCGTGCTCACTCTCTCCCCGTGCACACTCTCTCCCCGTGCTCAACCCCTCCCCGTGTTACTCTCCCCCCATGCTCACACTCTCCACGTGCTCACACTCCCCACGTGCTCACGCACTCCCCGTGCTCACTCTCGCTCCATGTGCTCACACTCTCCCCGTGCACACTCTTTCCTCGTGCTCACTCTCTCTCCGTGCTCACTCTCTCCCTGTGCTCACTCACACTCTCTCCTCGTGCTCACTCTCTCCCCGTGCTCACTCTCTCCCTGTGCTCACTCTCTCCCTGTGCTCACTCTCTCCTTGTGCTCACTCTCGCCCTGTGCTCACTGTCTCGTTGTGCCCTCTCTCTCTCCCTGTGCACACTCTCACCCTGTGCTCAGACTCTCCCCGTGCTCAGACGCTCCCTGTGCTCAGTCTCTCCCCGTGCTCAGTCCCTCCCTGTGCTCCCTCACTCCCTGTGCTCAGGCTCTCCCGCTGCTCAGACACGCACAGTGATCAGGCTCCCTTTGCTCACAATCTCCCTGTGCTCACTCTCTCCCTGAGCTCACTCTCGCACTGTGCTCATTCTCTCACTGCTTGCTGTCTCCCTGTGCTCACTCTCTCCATGTGCTCCCTCTCTCCCTGTGCTCCCTCTCTCCCTGTGCTCACTCTCTCCCCGTGCTCACTCTCTCCCTGTGCTCACTATCTCAATGTGCTCACTCTCTCCACGTGCTCTCAATCCCCACTTGCTCACACTGTCCCCGTGCTCACTCTCGCTCCATGTGCTCACACTCTCTCCGTGTTCACACTTTCCCCATGCTCACTCTCTCCCCTTGCTCACACTATCCCCGTGCTCACTCTCTCACTGTGCTCACTCTCTCCCTGTGCTCACTGTCTCCCTGTGCTCCCTCTCTCTCCCTGTGCCACACTCTGCCTGTGCTCACTCTCTCCCTGTACTCACTCTCTCCCTGTGCCCTCACTCTCTCCCCGTGCTCACTCACTCCCCGTGCTCACACTCTCCACGTGCTCAGAATCCCCTCGTGCTCACACTCTCCCTGTGCTCACTCTCTCCCCGTGCTCACACTCTTCCCGTGCTCGCACTCGCACCGTGCTCACTCTCTCCGTGCTCACACCCTCCCGTTCTTACACTCTCCCCGTGCTCACTTTCTCCCTGTACTCACTCTCTCCACGTGCTCACTCTCACTCTCTCCATGTGCTCACTCTCTCCTCGTGCTCACTCTCTCCCCGTGATCACTCACTCCCTGTGCTCAATCCCTTCCCGTGTTCACTCTCCCCCCATGCTCACACTCTCCAGGTGCTCACTCTCGCTCCATGTGCTCACACTTTCCCCGTGCACACTCTTTTCGCATGCTCACTCTCACTCCGTGCTCACTCTCTCCCTCTGCTCACTCTCTCCCTGTGCTCACTCTCTCCCTTTGCACACTTTCTCCCTGTGCTCGCTCTCTCCCTGTGCTCACTTTCTCTCTCTCCTGACTCTCTCTCTGTGCTCACTCTCTGCCTGTGCGCTCTCTCTCACCCTGTGCTGAGGCTCTCCCTGTGCTCAGTCTCTCCCTGTGCTCATTCTCTCCCTGTGCTCAGACTCTCCCTGTGTTCACTCTTGCTGTGCTCAGACTCTCGCTGTACTCAGACGCTCCCTGCGCTCAGTCTCTCCCTGTGCTCAGTGTCTCCCACTACCCACTCTCTCCCTGTCCTCACTCTCTCCTTGTGCTCACTCGCTCTCTGTGCTCACACTCTCCCTGTACTCATTGGCTCCCTGAATTCATTATCTCCCAGTGCTCACTCTGTCCCTGTGCTCACTCTCTTCCCCTGCTCACTCTCTCCCCGTGCTCACTTTCTCCCCGTGCTGACTCTCTCTCCGTGCTGACTCTCTCTCCGTGCTGTCTCTCTCTCCGTGCTGACTCTCTCTCCATGCTGACTCTCTTCCCGTGTTCACTCTCTCCCTGTGCTCACACTCTCCCCGTGCTCACACTTTCCCCGTGCTCACTCTCTCCCCGTGCTCACACTCTCCCCGTGTCCACTCTCACGCTCTCCCTGTGCTCACTCTCTCCCTGTGTTCACTCTCTCCCTGTGCTAAATCTCTCCCTGTGCTCAGTCTCCCTATGCTCAGTCTCTCCCTGTGCTCACTCGCTCCCCGATCTCACTCTCCCCCCGTGCTCACTCTCTCCCAGTGCTCACTATTTCCCCGTGCTCACTCACTCCCCCTGCTCACACTCTCCCCGTGCTCACTCTCTCCCCCTGCTCACTCTCTCTCCATGCTCAATCTCTCCCCGTGCTCACTCAGTCCCCGTGCTCAATCCCACCCCATGTTCACTCTCACCCCATGCTCACACTCTCCAGGTGCTCACTCTCGCTCCAAGTGCTCATACTTTCCCCATGCACACTCATTCTGCATGCTCACTCTCACTCCGTGCTCACTCTCTCCCTCTGCTCACTCTCTCCCTGTGCTCACTCTCTCCCTGTGCTCACTTTCTCCCTGTGCTCACTCTCTCCCTGTGCTCGCTCTCTCCCTGTGCTCACTTTCTCGCTCTCCTGACTCTCTCTCTGTGCTCACTCTCTGCCTGTGCGCTCTCTCTCACCCTGTGCTGAGACTCTCCCTGTGCTCAGTCTCTCCCTGTGCTCATTCTCTCCCTGTGCTCAGACTCTCCCTGTGTTCACTCTTGCTGCGCTCAGACTCTCGCTGTACTCAGATGCTCCCTGCGCTCAGTCTCTCCCTGTGCTCAGTGTCTCCCAGTGCCCACTCTCTCCCTGTCCTCACTCTCTCGTTTTGCTCACTCTCTCTCTGTGCTCACACTCTTCCTGTGCTCATTGACTCCCTGAACTCATTATATCCCAGTGCTCACTCTCTCCCTGTGCTCACTCTCTTCCCCTGCTCACTCCCTCCCCGTGCTCACTTTCTACCCGTGCTCACTCTCTCTCCGTGCTGACTCTCTCTCCGTGCTGACTCTCTCTCCGTGCTGACTCTATCTTCGTGCTCACTCAGTTCCCGTGTTCACTCTCTCCCTGTGCTCACACATTCCCCGTGCTCACTCTCTCCCCGTGCTCACACTCTCCCCGTGCTCACTCTCGCCCCATTCTGACTCTCTCCCCATGCTGACTCTCTCCCCGTGCTCACTCTCTCCCGTTCTCACTCTCTCCCGTGCTCACTCTCTACCCGTGCCCACACTCACGCTCTCCCTGTGCTCACTCTCTCCCTGTGCTCAGTGTCTCCCAGTGCCCACTGTCTCCCTGTCCTCACTCTCTCCTTGTGCTCACTCTCTATCTGTGCTCACTCTCTCCCTGTGCTCATTGACTCCCTGAACTCATTATCTCCCAGTGCTCACTATCTCCCTGTGCTCACTCTCTTCCCCTGCTCACTCCCTCCCCGTGCACACTTTCTCCCCGTGCTCACTCTCGCTCCGTGCTGACTATCTCTCCGTGCTGAATCTCTCTTCGTGTTGACTCTCTCTTCGTGCTCACTCTCTTCCCGTGTTCACTCTCTCCCTGTGCTAACACATTCCCCGTGCTCACTCTCTCCCCGTGCTCACACTCTCCCCGTGCTCACTCTCGCTCCATTCTGACTCTCTCCCCATGCTGACTCTCTCCCCGTGCTCCCTCTCTCTCCCGTTCTCACTCTCTCCTGTGCTCACTCTCTACCCGTGCCCACTCTCACGCTCTCCCTGTGCTCACTCTCTCCCTGTGTTCACTGTCTCCCTGTGTTAAATCTCTCCCTGTGCTCAGCCTCCCTATGCTCAGTCTCTCCCTGTACTCACTCGCTCCCCGATCTCATTCTCCCCCCCGTGCACACTCTCTCCCAGTGCTCACTCTCTCCCCGTGCTCATTCTCTCCCCCTGCTCACACTCTCCCTGTGCTCACTCTCTCCATGTGCTCACTCACTGTTCTCGCTCTCTTCCTGTGCTCACTCTCTCCCTGTTCTCACTCTCTCCCTGTGCTCACTTTCTCCCTGTGCTCACTCTCTCCTTGTGCTCGGTCTCTCCCTGTGCTCACTCTCTCTCTCTGCTCAATCTCTCTCTGTGCTCACTCTCTCCCTGTGCTCAGACTCTCCTTGTGTTCACTCTTGATGTGCTCAGACTCTCGCTGTGTTCACTCTTGCTGTGCTCTGACTCTCGCTGTACTCCGACGCTCACTGCGCTCAGTCTCGACCTGTGCTCAGTGTCTCCCAGTGCTCACTCTCTCCCTGTCATCACTCTCTCCCTGTGCTCACTCTCTCTCTGTGCTCACACTCTCCCTGTCCTCATTCACTCCCTGAACTCACTATCTCCCAGGGCTCATTCTCTCCCCGTGTTCACTCTCCCGCCATGCTCACACTCTCCCGGTGCTCACTCTCGCTCCATGTGCTCACACTTTCCCCGTGCACACTCCTTCCCCATGCTGACTCTCACTCCGTGGTCACTCTCTCCTTCTGCTCACTCTCTCCCTGTGCTCACTCTCTCCCTGTGCTCACTTTCTCCCTGTGCTCATTCTCTCCCTGTGCTCAGACTCTCCCTGTGCTCACTCCATCCCTGTGCTCGCTCTCTCCCTGTGCTCACTTTCTCTCTCTCCTCACTCTCTCTCTGTGCTCACTGTCTGCCTGTGCGCTCTCTCTCACCCTGTGCTGAGACTCTCCCTGTGCTCAGTCTCTCCCTGTGCTCATTCTCTCCCTGTGCTCAGACTCTCCCTGTGTTCACTCTTGCTGTGCTCAGACTCTCCCTGCGCTTAGTCTCTCCCTGTGCTCAGTGTCTCCCAATGCCCACTCTCTCCCTGTCCTCACTCTCTCCTTGTGCTCACTCTCTCTCTGTGCTCATTCTCTCCCTGTGTTCATTGACTCCCTGAACTCATTATCTCCCAGTGCTCACTCTCTCCCTGTGCTCACTCTCTTCCCCTGCTCACTCGCTCCCCATGCACACTTTCTCCCCATGCTCACTCTCTCCATGCTGACTCTCTCTCCGTGCTGACTCTCTCTCCGTGCTGACTCTCTCTCCGTGCTCACTCTCTCCCCGTGTTCACTCACTCCCTGTGCACACACTCTCCCCGTGCTCACACTTTCCCCGTGCTCACTCTCTCCCCGTGCTCACACTCTCCCCGTGCTCACTCTTGCTCCATGCTGACTCTCTCCCCATTCTGACTCTCTCCCCGTGCTCACTCTCTCCCGTTCTCACTCTCTCCCGTGCTCTCTCTCTCTCCCCGTGCCCACTCTCACGCTCTCCCTGTGCTCACTTTGTCCCTGTGTTCACTCTCTCCCTGTGCTAAATCGCTCCCTGTGCTCAGTCTCCCTATGCTCAGTCTCTCCCTATGCTCACTCGCTCCCCGATCTCACTCTCGCCCCCGTGCCCACTCTATCTCCATGCTCAATCTCTCCCCGTGCTCACTCTCTCCCCGTGCTCACTCAGTCCCCGTGCTCAATCCCTCCCCGTGTTCACTCTCCCCCCATGCTCACACTCTCCAGGTGCTCACTCTCGCTCCAAGTGCTCACACTTTCCCCGTGCACATTTTTTCCGCATGCTCACTCTCACTCTGTGCTCACTCTCTCCCTCTGTTCACTCTCTCCCTGTGCTCACTCTCTCCCTGTGCTCACTTTCTCCCACTGCTCACTCTCTCCCTGTGCTCGCTCTCTCCCTGTGCTCACTTTCTCTCTCTCCTGACTCTCTCTCTGTGCTCACTCTCTGCCTGTGCGCTCTCTCTCACCCTGTGCTGAGACTCTCCCTGTGCTCAGTCTCTCCCTGTGCTCAGTCTCTCCCTGTGCTCAGTCTCCCTATGCTCAGTCTCTCCCTGTGCTCACTCGCTCCCCGATCTCACTCTCCCCCCCGTGCCCACTCTCTCCCAGTGCTCACTCTCTCCCCGTGCTCACTCTCTCCCCCTGCTCACACTCTCCCCGTGCTCACTCTCTCCCCGTGCTCACTCTCTCCCCGTGCTCACTCTCTCCCCGTCCTCACTCTCTCCCCGTCCTCACTGTCACTCTCTCCCTGTGCTCACTCCCTCCATCTGCTCACTCTCTCCCTGTGCTCTGTACCTCCCTGTGCTCAGTCTCTCCCACTGCTTAATCTCTCCCTGTGCTCAGCCACTCAGTGCTGAAACTTTCTGTGCTCTGTCTCTCCCAGTGCTCTGTCTCTCCCAGTGCGCAGTCTCTCCCAATGCTCGGTCTAACCCTGTGCTCACTCTCTCCTCGTGCTCACTCTCTCCCTGTGCTCACTCTCTCCCCGTGCTCACTCACTCCCCGTGCTCAATCCCACCTGGTGTTCACTCTCCCCCCATGCTCACACTCTCCTGGTGCACACACTCCCCACGTGCTCACATTCTCCCGGTGCTCACTCTCGCTCCATGTGCTCACACTTTCCCCATACACACTCTTTCCCCATGCTCACTCTCACTCCGTGCTCACTCTCTCCCTCTGCTCACTCTCTCCCTGTGCTCACTCTCTCCCTGTGCTAATTCTCTCCTTGTGCTCACTCTCTCCCTGTGCTCACTTTCTCCCTGTGCTCACTCTCTCCCTGTGCTCGCTCTCTCCTTGTGCTCACTCTCTCTCTCTGCTCACTCTGTCTCTGTGCTCACTCTCTCCCTCTGCGCTCTCTCTCACCATGTGCTGAGACTCTCCCTGTGCTCAGTCTCTCCCTGTGCTACTCTCTCCTTGTGCTGAGACTCTCCCTTTGTTCACTCTTGCTGTGCTCAGACACTCGCTGTATTTAGACGCTCACTGCGCTCAGTCTCTACCTGTGCTCAGTGTCTCCCAGTGCCCACTCTCTCATTGTGCTCACTCTCTCCCTGTACTCACTCTCAGTCTGTGCTCACACTCTCCCTCTGCTCATTGACTTCCTGAACTCACTATCTCCCAGTGCTCACTCTGTTCCTGTGCTCAATCTCTCCCCCTGCTCAGTCTATCCCCTTGCTCACTTTCTCCCCGTGCTCACACTCTCTCCGTGCTGACTCTCTCTCCATGCTGACTCTCTCTCCGTGCTGACTCTCTCTCCGTGCTCACTCTCTCCCCGTGTTCACACTCTCCCCGTGCTCACACTTTCCGTGTGCTCACTCTCTCCCCGTGCTCACACTCTCTCCATGTTCACTCTCGCTCCATGCTGACTCTCTCCCCGTGCTCACTTTCTGCCGTTCTCACTCTCTCCCGTGCTCTCCCTCTCCCCGTGCCCACTCTCACGCTCTCCCTGTGCTCACTCTCTCCCTGTGTTCACAATCTCCCTGTGCTAAATCTCTCCCTGTGCTCAGTCTCCCTATGCTCAGTCTCTTCCTGTGCTCACTCGCTACCCGATATCACTCTCCCCCCGTGCTCACTCTCTACCAGTGCTCACTCTCTCCCCGTGCTCACTCACTCCCCCTGCTCACACTCTCCCCGTGCTCACTCTCTCCCGTGCTCACTCTCTCTCCATGTTCAATCTCTCCCCGTGCTCACTCAGTCCCCGTGCTCAATCCCACCCCGTGTTCACTCTCCCCCCATGCTCACACTCTCTAGGTGTTCACTCTCGCTCCAAGTGCTCATACTTTCCCCGTGCACACTCTTTCCGCATGCTCACTCTCACTCCGTGCTCACTCTCTCCCTGTGCTCACTCTCTCCCTGTGCTCACTCTCTCCCTGTGCTCACTCTCTCCCTCTGCTCACTCTCTCCCTCTGCTCACTCTCTCCCTGTGCTCACTTTCTCCCTGTGCTCACTCTCTCCCTGTGCTCGCTCTCTCCCTGTGCTCACTTTCTCTCTCTACTGACTCTCTCTCTGTGCTCACTCTCTGCCTGTGCGCTCTCTCTCACCCTGTGCTGAGACTCTCCCTGTGCTCAGTCTCTCCCTGTGCTCATTCTCTCCCTGTGCTCAGACTCTCCCTGTGTTCACTCCTGCTGTGCTCAGACTCTCGCTGTACTCAGACGCTCCCTGCGCTCAGTCTCTCCCTGTGATCAGTGTCTCCCAGTGCCCCTCTCTCCCTGTCCTCACTCTCTCCTTGTGCTCACCCTCTCTCTGTGCTCACTCTCTCCCAGTGCTCATTGGCTCCCTGAACTCATTATCTCCCAGTTCTCACTCTATCCCTGTGCTCACTCTCTTCCCCTGCTCACTCTCTCCCCGTGCTCACTTTCTCCCCGTGCTCACTCTCTCTCCGTGCTGACTCCCTCTTCGTGCTGTCTCTCTCTCCGTGCTGACTCTCTCTCCGTGCTCACTCTCTTCCCGTGTTCACTCTCTCCCTGTGCTCACTCTCCCCGTGCTCACACATTCCCCGTGCTCACTCTCTCCCGGTACTCACATTCTCCCCGTGCTCGCTCTCGCTCCATTCTGACATTCTCCCCATGCTGACTCTCTCCCCGTGCTCACTCTCTCCCGTTCTCACTCTCTCCCGTGCTCACTCTCTCCCCGTGCCCACTCTCACGCTCTTCCTGTGCTCACTCTCTCCCTGTGTTCACTCTCTTCCTGTGTTAAATCTCTCCCTGTGCTCAGTCTTTCCCTGTGCTCACTCGCTCCCGGATCTCACTCTCCCCCCCGTGCCCACTCTCTCCCAGTGCTCACTCTCTCCCCGTGCTCACTCTCTCCCCCTGCTCACACTCTCCCCGTGCTCACTCTCTCCCCATGCTCACTCTCTCCCGGTGCTCAATCTCTCCCCGTGCTCACTCTCTCCCCGTCCTCACTCTCACTCTCTCCCTGTGCTCACTCCCTCCCTCTGCTCACTCTCTCCCTGTGCTCTGTACCTCCCTGTGCTCAGTCTCTCCCACTGCTGAATCTCTCCCTGTGCTCAGCCACTCAGTGCTGAAACTTTCTGTGCTCTGCGTCTCCCAGTGCTCTGTCTCTCCCAGTGCGTGGTCTCTCCCAATGCTCGGTCTAACCCTGTGCTCACACTCTCCTTGTGCTCACTCTCTCCCTGTGCTCACTCTCTCCCCGTGCTCACTCACTCACCGTGCTCAATCCCTCCCGGTGTTCACTCTCCCCCCATGCTAACACTCTCCAGGTGCTCACACTCCCCACGTGCTCACATTCTCACCGTGCTCACTCTCGCTCCATGTGCTCACACTTTCCCCGTGCACACTCTTTCCACGTGCTCACTCTCACTCCGTGCTCACTCTCTCCCTCTGCTCACTCTCTCCCTGTGCTCACTCTCCCTGTGCTAATTCTCTCCTTGTGCTCACTCTCTCCCTGTGCTCACTTTCTCCCTGTGCTCACTCTCTCCCTGTGCTCGCTCTCTCCTTGTGCTCACTCTCTCTCTCTGCTCACTCAGTCTCTGTGCTCACTCTCTCCCTCTGTGCTCTCTCTCACCATGTGCTGTGACTCTCCCTGTGCTCAGTCTCTCCCTGTGCTCACTCTCTCCTTGTGCTCAGACTCTCCCTTTGTTCACTCTTGCTGTGCTCAGACACTCGCTGTACTTAGACACTCCCTGCGCTCAGTCTCTCCCTGTGCTCAGTGTCTCCCAGTGCCCACTCTCTCATTGCGCTCACTCTCTCCCTGTACTCACTCTCTCTCTGTGCTCACACTCTCCCTGTGCTCATTGACTTCCTGAACTCACTATCTCCCAGTGCTCACTCTGTTCCTGTGCTCAATCTCTCCCCCTGCTCAGTCTCTCCCCGTGCTCACTTTCTCCCCATGCTCACACTCTCTCCGTGCTGACTCTCTCTCCATGCTGACTCTCTCTCCGTGCTGACTCTCGTTCCGTGCTCACTCTCTCCCCGTGTTCACTCTCTCCCTGTGCACACACTCTCCCGTGCTCACACTTTCCCCGTGCTCACTCTCTCCCCGTGCTCACACTCTCCCCGTGTTCACTCTCGCTCCATGCTGACTCTCTCCCGGTGCTCACTTTCTCCCGTTCTAACTCTCTCCCGTGCTCCCCCTCTCCCCGTGCCCACTCTCACGCTCTCCCTATGCTCACTCTCTCCCTGTGTTCACTCTCTCCCTGTGCTAAATCTCTCCCTGTGCTCAGTCTCCCTATGCTCAGTCTCTCCCTGTGCACACTCGCTACCCGATCTCACTCTCCCCCCGTGCTCACTCTCTACCAGTGCTCACTCTCTCCCCGTGCTCACTCACTCCCTCTGCTCACACTCTCCCCGTGCTCACTCTCTCCCCGTGCTCATTCTCCCTCCATGTTCAATCTCTCCCCGTGCTCACTCAGTCCCCGTGCTCAATCCCACCCCGTGTTCACTCTCCCCCCATGCTCACACTATCCAGGTGCTCACTCTCGCTCCAAGTGCTCACACTTTCCCCGTGCACACTCTTTCCGCATGCTCACTCTCACTCCGTGCTCACTCTCTCCCTGTGCTCACTCTCTCCCTGTGCTCACTCTCTCCCTGTGCTCACTCTCTCCCTCTGCTCACTCTCTCCCTGTGCTCACTTTCTCCCTGTGCTCACTCTCTCCCTGTCCTCACACTCTCCTTGTGCTCACCCTCTCTGTGCTCACTCTCTCCCTGTGCTCATTGACTCCCTGAACTCATTATTTCCCAGTGCTAACTCTCTCCCTGTGCTCACTCTCTTCCCCTGCTCACTCCCTCCCCGTGCTCACTTTCTCCCCTTGCTCACTCTCTCTCCGTGCTGACTCTCTCTCCGTGCTGACTCTCTCTCCGTGCTGACTCTCTCTTCGTGCTCACTCTCTTCCCGTGTTCACTCTCTCCCTGTGCTCACACATTCCCCGTGCTCACTCTCTCCCCGTGCTCACACTCTCCCCGTGCTCACACTCTCCCTGTGCTCACTCTCTCTCTCTGCTCACTCTGTCTCTGTGCTCACTCTCTCCCTCTGCGCTCTCTCTCACCATGTGCTGAGACTCTCCCTGTGCTCAGTCTCTCCCTGTGCTCACTCTCTCCTTGTTCTCAGACTCTCCCTTTGTTCACTCTTGCTGTGCTCAGACACTCGCTCTAATTAGACGCTCACTGCGCTCAGTCTCTTCCTGTGCTCAGTGTCTCCCAGTGCCCACTCTCTCATTGTGCTCACTCTCTCCCTGTACTCACTCTCTCTCTGTGCTCAATCTCTCCCTGTGCTCATTGACTCCCTGAACTCATTATCTCCCAGTGCTCACTCTCTCCCTGTGCTCACTCTCTTCCCCTGCTCACTCCCTCTCCGTGCTCTCTCTCCGTGCTGACTCTCTCTCCGTGCTGACTCTCTCTCCGTGTTCACTCTCTCTTCGTGCTCACTCTCTTCCCGTGTTCATTCTCTCCCTGTGCTCACACATTCCCCGTGCTCACTCTCTCCCCGTGCTCAAACTCTCCCCGTGCTCACTCTCGCTCCATTCTGACTCTCTCCCCATGCTGACTATCTCCTAGTGCTCACTCAGTCCCCGTGCTCAATCCCACCCCGTGTTCACTCTCCCCCCATGCTCACACTCTCCAGGTGCTCACTCTCGCTCCAAGTGCTCACACTTTCCCCGTGCACACTCTTTCCGCATGCTCACTCTCACTCCGTGCTCACTCTCTCCCTCTGCTCACTCTCTCCCTGTGCTCACTCTCTCCCTGTGCTCACTTTCTCCCTGTGCTCACTCTCTCCCTGTGCTCGCTCTCTCCATGTGCTCACTTTCTCTCTCTCCTGACTCTCTCTCTGTGCTTACTCTCTGCCTGTGCGCTCTCTCTCACCCTGTGCTGAGACTCTCCCTGTGCTCAGTCTCTCCCTGTGCTCATTCTCTCCCTGTGCTCAGACTCTCCCTGTGTTCACTCTTGCTGTGCTCAGACTCTCGCTGCACTCAGACGCTCCCTGCGCTCAGTCTCTCCCTATGCTCAGTGTCTCCCAGTGCCCACTCTCTCCCTGTCCTCACTCTCTCCTTGTGCTCACTCTCTCTCTGTGCTCACTCTCTCCCTGTGCTCATTGACTCCCTGAACTCATTATCTCCCAGTGCTCACTCTCTCCCTTTGCTCACTCTCTTCCCCTGCTCACTCCCTCCCCGTGCACACTTTCTCACCGTGCTCACTCTCTCTCCGTGCTGACTCTCTCTCCGTGCTGACTCTCTCTTCGTGCTGACTCTCTCTTCGTGCTCATTCTCTTCCCGTGTTCACTCTCTCCCTGTGCTCACACATTCCCCGTGCTCACTCTCTCCCCGTGCTCACACTCTCCCCGTGCTCACTCTCTCCCGTTCTCACTCTCTCCCGTGCTTACTCTCTCCCCGTGCCCACACTCACGCTCTCCCTGTGCTCACTCTCTCCCTGTGTTCACTGTCTCCCTGTGTTAAATCTCTCCCTGTGCTCAGTCTCACTTTGCTCAGTCTCTCCCTGTGCTCACTCGCTCCCCGATCTCACTCTCCCCGCCTTGCCCACTCTCTCCCAGTGCTCACTCTCTCCCCGTGCTCATTCTCTCCCCTGCTCACACTCTCCCCGTGCTCACTCTCTCCCCGTGCTCACTCTCTCCCCGTGCTCACTCTCTCCCCATCCTCACTTTCACTCTCTCCCTGTACTCACACTCTCCCTCTGCTCACTCTCTCCCTGTGGTCTGTACCTCCCTGTGATCAATCTCTCCCATTGCTCAATCTCTCCCTGTGCTCAGCCACTCAGTGCTGAAGCTTTCTGTGCTCTGTCTCTCCCAGTGCTCTGTCTCTCCCAGTGCGCGGTCTCTCCCAATGCTCGGTCTACCCCTGTGCTCGGTCTCTCCCAGTTCTCTGTCTCTCCCAGTGCGCGGTCTCTCCCAGTGCTCGGTCTACCCCTGTGCTCACTCTCTGCTCGTGCTCACTCTCTCCCCGTGCTCACTCTCTCCCCGTGCTCACTCAATCCCCATGCTCAATTCCTCCCCGTGTTCACTCTCCCCCCATGCTCACACTCTCCAGGTGCTCACACTCCCCACGTGCTCGCACTCTCCCCGTGCTCACTCAATTCCATGTGCTCACACTTTCCCCGTCCACACACTTTCCCTGTGCTCACTCTCACTCCATGCTCACTCTCTCCCTCTGCTCATTCTCTCCCTGTGTTCACTCTCTCCCTGTGCTCACTGTCTTCCTGTGCTCATTCTCTCCCTGTGCGCAGTCTCTCCCAGTGCTCTATTTCTCGCAATGCTCTGTCTCTCCCTGTGCTCAGTCTCTCCCTGTGCACAGTCTCTCCCTGTGCTCAGCCACTCAGTGCTGAACCTTTCTGTGCTCAGGCTTCCTGTGCTCAGCCTCTCCCAGTGCTCGGTCTCTCCCAGTGCTCTGTGTTTCCCAGTGCTCGGTCTCTCTCAGTGCTCGGTCTACCCATGTGCTCACTCGCTCCTCGTGCTCACACTCTCCGCATTCTCACAATCCCCACGTGCTCACACTCTCCCCATGCTCACTGCCGCTCCATGTGCTCACACTCTCCCCGTGTTCACTCTTTCCACGTGCTCACTCTCTCCCTGTGCTCCCCCTCTCTCCCTGTGCTCATTTTAACCCTTGCTCACACTCTCCCTGTGCTCACTCTCTCCCTGTGCTCTCTCACTCTCTCCCTGTGCTCTCTCTATCTCTCCCTGTGCTCTCTCTATCTCTCCATGTGCTCAGTCTCTCCCTGTGCTCAGTCTCTGCCTGTGCTCCCTCACTCCCTGTGCTCAATCTCTCCTGCTGCTGAGACTCGGCCTGTCATCACTCTCTCCCTGTGCTCACTCTCTGTCTGTGCTCACACTCTCCCTGTGCTCATTGACTCCCTGAACTCACTATCTCCCAGGGCTCATTCTCTCCCTGTGCTCACTCTCTCTCCATGCTCACTCTCTCCCCGTGCTCACTCAGTCCCCGTGCTCAATCCCTCCCCGTGTTCACTCTCCCGCCATGCTCACACTCTCCAGGTGCTCACTCTCGCTCCATGTGCTCACACTTTCCCCGTGCACACTCTTTCCCCATGCTCACTCTCACTCCGTGGTCACTCTCTCCTTCTGCTCACTCTCTCCCTGTGCACACTCTCTCCCTGTGCTCACTTTCTCCCTGTGCTCAGTCTCTCCCTGTGCTCATTCTCTCCCTGTGCTCAGACTCTCCCTGTGTTCACTCTTGCTGTGCTCATATTCTCCCTGTGTTCATTGACTCCCTGATCTCATTATCTCCCAGTGCTCACTCTCTCCCTGTGCTCACTCTCTTCCCCTGTTCACTCGCTCCCCGTGCTCACATTTCTCCCCAAGCTCACTCTCTCCGTGCTGACTCTCTCTCCGTGCTGACTCTCTCTCCGTGCTGAATCTCTCTCCATGCTCACTCTCTCCCCGTGTTCACTCTCTCCCTGTGCACACACTCTCCCCGTGCTCACACTTTCCCCGTGCTCACTCTCTCCCCGTGCACACACTCTCCCCGTGCTCACTCTCGCTCCATGCTGACTCTCTCCCCATGCTGACTCTCTCCCCGTGCTCACTCTCTCCCGTTCTCAATCTCTCGCGTGCTCTCTCTCTCCCCGTGCCCACTCTCACGCTCTCCCTGTGCTCACTCTCTCCCTGTGTTCACTCTCTCCCTGTGCTAAATCTCTCCCTGTGCTCAGTCTCCCTATGCTCAGTCTCTCTCTGTGCTCACTCGCTCCCCGATCTCACTCTTGCCCCCGTGTCCACTCTCTCCCAGTGCTCACTCTCTCCCCGTGCTCACTCACTCCCCCTGCTCACACTCTCCCCGTGCTCACTCTCTCCCCGTGCTCACTCTCTCTACATGCTAAATCTCTCCCCGTGCTCACTCAGTCCCTGTGCTCAATCTCTCCCCGTGTTCACTCGCTCCCCATGCTCACACTCTCCAAGTGCTCACAATTTCCCCGTGCACACTCTTTCCACATGCTCACTCTCACTCCGTGCTCACTCTCTCCCTCTGCTCACTCTCTCCCTGTGCTCACTCTCTCCCTGTGCTCACTTTCTCCCTGTGCTCACTCTCTCCCTGTACTCGCTCTCCCCCTGTGCTCACTTTCTCTCAATCCTGTCTCTCTCTCTGTGCTCACTCTCTGCCTGTGCGCTCTCTCTCACCCTGTGCTGAGACTCTCCCTGTGCTCAGTCTCTCCCTGTGCTCAGTCTCTCCCTGTGCTCATTCTCTCCCTGTGCTCAGACTCTCCCTGTGTTCACTCTTGCTGTGCTCAGACTCTCGATGTACTCAGATGCTCCCTGCGCTCAGTCTCTCCCTGTGCTCAGTGTCTCCCAGTGCCCACTCTCTCCCTGTCCTCACTCTCTACTTGTGCTCACTCTCTCGCTGTGCTCACTCTCTCCCTGTGCTCATTTGCTCCCTGAACTCATTATCTCCCAGTGCTCACTCTGTTCCTGTGCTCACTCAATTCACCTGCTCACTTTCTCCCCGTGCTCACTCTCTCCCCGTGCTCACTCTCTCTCCGTGCTGACTCGCTCTCCGTGCTGACTCTCTCTCCGTGCTGACTCTCTCTCCGTGCTCACTCTCTTCCCGTGTTCACTCACTCCCTGTGCTCACATCTCCCCGTGCTCACACATTCCCCGTGCTCACTCTCTCCCCGTGCTCACATTCTCCCCGTGCTCGCTCTCGCTCCATTCTGACTCTCTCCCCATGCTGACTCTCTCCACGTGCTCACTCTCTCCCGTTCCCATTCTCTCCCGTGCTCTCTCTCTCCCCGTGCCCACTCTCACGCTCTCCCAGTGCTCACTCTCTCCCTGTGTTCACTCTCTCCCTGTGCTAAATCTCTCCCTGTGCTCAGGTGTCCCTCTGCTCAGTCTCTCCCTGTGCTCACTCGCTCCCCGATCTCACTCTCGCCCCGTGCCCACTCTCTCCCAGTGCTCACTCTCTCCCCGTGCTCACTCAGTCCCCGTGCTCAATCCCACCCCGTGTTCACTCTCCCCCCATGCTCACACTCTCCAGGTGCTCACTCTCGCTCCAAGTGCTCACACTTTCCCTGTGCACACTCTTTCCGCATCCTCACTCTCACTCCATGCTCACTCTGTCCCTCTGCTCACTCTCTCCCTGTGCTCGCTCTCTCCCTGTGCTCACTTTCTCCCTGTGCTCGCTCTCTCCCTGTGCTCACTTTCCCTCTCTCCTGACTCTCTCTCTGTGCTCACGCTCTGCCTGTGCGCTCTCTCTTATCCTGTGCTGAGAATCTCCCTGTGCTCAGTCTCTCCCTGTGCTCATTCTCTCCCTGTGCTCAGACTCTCCCTGTGTTCACTCTTGCTGTGCTCAGACTCTCGCTGTACTCAGACGCTCCCTGTGCTCAGTCTCTCCCTGTGCTCAGTGTCTCCCAGTGCCCACTCTCTCCCTGTCCTCACTCTCTCCCTGTGCTCACTCTCTTCCCCTGCTCACTCCCTCCCCGTGCTCACTTTCTCCCCGTGCTCACTCTCTCTCCGTGCTGACTCTCTCTCCGTGCTGACTCTCTCTCCGTGCTGACTCTCTTTCATGCTCACTCTCTTCCCGTGTTCACTCTCTCCCTGTGCTCACACATTCCCCGTGCTCACTCTCTCCCCGTGCTCACACTCTCCCCGTGCTCACTCTCGCTCCATTCTGACTCTCTCCCCATGCTGACTCTCTCCCCGTGCTCACTCTCTCCCGTTCTCACTCTCTACCGTGCTCACTCTCTCCCCCTGCTCACTCTCTCCCCGTGCTCACTCTCTCCCCGTGCTCACTCTCTCCCCGTTTCACTCTCTCCCTGTGCTCACTCTCTCCCCGTGCTCACTCTCTCCCTGTGCTCACTCTCTCCCCTTGCTCACTCACTCCCCGTGCTCAATCCCTCCCCGTGTTCACTCTCCCCCCATGCTCACACTCTCCAGGTGCTCACACTCCCCACGTGCTCACACTCTCCCCGTGCTCACTCTCGCTCCATGTGCTCACACTTTCCCCGTGCACACTCTTTCCCCGTGCTCACTCTCACTCCGTGCTCACTCTCTCCCTCTGCTCACTCTCTCCCTGTGCTCACTCTCTCCCTGTGCTAACTCTCTCCTTGTGCTCACTCTCTCCCTGTGCTCACTTTCTCCCTATGCTCAGTCTCTCCCTGGGCTCAATCTCTCCCTGTGCTCAGACTCTCCCGTTGTTCACTCTTGCTGTGCTCAGATTCTCGCTGTACTCAGACGCTCACTGCGCTCAGTCTCTACCTGTGCTCAGTGTCTCCCAGTGCCCACTCTCTCATTGTGCTCACTCTCTCCCTGTGCTCACTCTCTCTCTGTGCTCACACTCTTCCTGTGCTCATTGACTTCCTGGACTCACTATCTCCCAGTGCTCACTCTGTACCTGTGCTCACTCTCTCCCCTTGCTCAGTCTCTCCCCGTGCTCACTTTCTCCCCGTGCTCACTCTCTCTCCGTGCTGACTCTGTCTCCATGCTGACTCTCTCTCCGTGCTGACTCTCTCTCCGTGCTCACTCTCTCCCCGTGCTCACACTCTCCCTGTGCTCACACTCTCCCCGTGCTCATTCTCTCCCCGTGCTCACACACTCCCAGTGCTCACTCTCTCACAATGCTGACTCTCACCTCATGCTTACTCTCTCCCTGTGCTCACTCTCTCCAGTCCTCACTCTCTCCTCCTGCTCACTCTCTCCCCGTGCCCACTCTCACTCTCTCCCTGTGCTCACTCTCACCCTTTGTTCACACTCTCCCTGTGCTAAATCTCTCCCTGTGCTCAGTCTCCCTATGCTCAGTCTCCCCCCATGCTCACTCACTCCCAGTGCTCAATCCCTCCCCGTGTTCACTCTCCCCCCATGCTCACACTCTCCAGGTGCTCACACTCCCCACGTGCTCACATTCTCCCCGTGCTCACTCTCGCTCCATGTGCTCACACTTTCCACGTGCTCACTCTTTCCCCGTGCGCACTCTTTCCCCGTGCTCACTCTCACTCCGTGCTCACTCTCTCCCTGTGCTCACTTTCCCCCTGTGCTCACTCTCTCCCTGTGCTCGCTCTCTCCCTGTGCTCACTCTCTCTCTCTGCTCACTCTCTCTCTGTGCTCACTCTCTCCCTGTGCGCTCTCTCTCACGCTGTGCTGAGACACTCCCTGTGCTCAGTCTCTCCCTGTGCTCACTCTCTCCCTGTGCTCAGCCTCTCCCAGTGTTCACTCTTGCTGTGCTCAGACTCTCGCTGTACTCAGATGCTCCCTGCGCTCAGTCTCTACCTGTGCTCAGTGTCTCCCAGTGCTCACTCTCTCACTGTCCTCACTCTCTCCATGTGCTCACTCTCTTTCTGTGCTCACTCTATCCCCCTGCTCACACTCTCCCCGTGCTCACTCTCTCCCCGTGCTCATTCTCTCCCCGTGCTCACTCTCTCCCCGTGCTCACTCTCTCCCCGTCCTCACTCTCACTCTCTCCCTGTGCTCACTCTCTCCCTGTGCTCACTCTCTCCCTTTGCTCTGTCGCTCTCTTTGCTCAGCCTCTCCCATTGCTCAATCTCTCCCTGTGCTCAGCCACTCAGTGCTGAAACTTTTTGTGCTCTGTCGCTCCTAGTGCTCTGTCTCTCCCAGGGCGCGGTCTCTCCCAGTGCTTGGTCTACCCCTCTGCTCATTCACTCCCCGTGCTCAATCCCTACCCGTGTTCACTCTCCCCCCATGTTCACACTCTCCAGGTGCTCACACTCCCCACGTGCTCACACTCTCCCCGTGCTCACTCTCGCTCCATGTGCTCACACTTTCCCGATGCACACTCTTTCCCCGTGCTCACTCTCACTCCGTGCTCACACTCTCCCTCTGCTCACTCTCTCCCTGTGCTCCCTCTCTCCCTGTGCTAACTCTCTCCTTGCGCTCACTCTCTCCCTGTGCTCACTTTCCCCCTGTGCTCACTCTCTCCCTGTGCTCGCTCTCTCCCTGTGCTCACTCTCTCTCTGCTCAACCTGTCTCTGTGCTCACTCTCTCCCTGTGCGCTCTCTCTCACCCTGTGCTGAGACACTCCTTGTGCTCAGTCTCTTCCTATGCTCACTCTCTCCCTGTGCTCAGACACTCCCTTTGTTCACTCTTGCTGTGCTCAGTCTCTACCTGTGCTCAGTGTCTCCCAGTGCCCACTCTCATTGTGCTCACTCTCTCCCTGTGCTCACTCTCATTCTGTGCTCACACTCTCCCTGTGCTCATTGACTTCCTGAACTCACTATCTCCCAGTGTCACTCTGTCCCTGTGCTCACTCTCTCCCCCTGCTGACTCTCTCCCCGTACTCACTTACTCACCGTGCTCACTCTCTCTCCGTGCTGACTCTCTCTCTCTGCTGACTCTCTCTCCGTGCTGACTCTCTCTCCGTGCTCACACTCTCCCCGTGCTCACACTCTCCCCGTGCTCATTCTCTCCCCGTGCTCACACTCTCCCAGTGCTCACTCTCTCGCAATGCTGACTCTCGCCTCACGCTGACTCTCTCCCCGTGCTCACTCTTCCCATCCTCACTCTCTCCCCGTGCACACTCTCTCCCCGTGCCCACTCTCACTCTCTCCCTGTGCTCACTCTCTCCCTTTGTTCACTCTCTCCCTGTGCTAAATATCTCCCTGTGCTCAGTCTCCCTATGCTGAGTCTCTCCCTATGCTCACTCGCTCCCCGATCTCACTCTCCCCCTGTGCTCACTCTCTCCCTGTGCTCACTCTCTCCCCGTGCTTACTCTCTCCCCGTGCTCACTCACTCCCCATGCTCAATTCCTCCCCGTGTTCACTCTCCCCCCATGCTCACACTCTCCAGCTGCTCACAATCCCCACGTGCTCACACTCTCCCCGTGCTCACTCAAGTTCCATGTGCTCACACTTAACCCGTGCTCACACTTTCCCTGTGCTCACTCTCACTCCATGCTCACTCTCTCCCTCTGCTCATTCTCTCCCTGTGCTCACTCTCTCCCCGTGCTCACTGTGTTCCTGTGCTCATTCTCTCACTGTGCTCACTCTCTCACTTTGATAACTCTCTCCTTGTGCTCACTCTCTCATTGTGCTCACTCTCTCTCTGTGCTCTGTCCCTCCCTGTGCTCAGTCTCTCCCAGTGCTCTGTTTCTCGCAATGCTCTGTCCCTCCCTGTGCTCAGTCTCTCCCTGTGCACAGTCTTTCCCTGTGCTCAGCCACTCAGTGCTGAACCTTTCTGTGCTCAGGCTTCCTGTGCTCAGTCTCTCCCAGTGCTCGGTCTCTCCCAGTGCTCGGTCTACCCGTGTGCTCACTCTCTCCTCGTGCTCACACTCTCCCCATGCTCAGTCTCTCCCCGTTCTCACACTCTCCCGTGCTCACTCTCTCCCCTTGCCCACTCTCACTCGCTCCTGTGCTCACTCTCTCCCTCTGCTCACTCTCTCCCTGTGCTCAGTCTCTCCCACTGCTCAATCTCTCCCTATGCTCAGCCACTCAGTGCTGAAACTTTCTGTGCTCTGTCTCAACCAGTGCTCTGTCTCTCCCAGTGCGCGGTCTCTCCCAATGCTCGGTCTACCCCTGTGCTCACTCTCTCCTCGTGCTCACTCGCTCCCTGTGCTCACTCACTCCCCGTGCTCACTCTCTCCCCGTGCTCACTCACTACCCGTGCTCAATCCCTCCCCGTGTTCACTCTCCCCCCATGCTCACACTCTCCAGGTGCTCACACTCCCCACGTGCTCACACTCTCCCCGTGCTCACTCTCGCTCCATGTGCTCATACTTTCCCCATGCACACTCTTTCCCCATGCTCACTCTCACTCCGTGCTCACTCTCTCCCTCTGCTCACTCTCTCCCTGTGCTCACTCTCTCCCTGTGCTAACTCTCTCCTTGTGCTCACTCTCTCCCTGTGCTCACTTTCTCCCTGTGCTCACTCTCTCCCTGTGCTCGCTCTCTCCCTGTGCTCACTCTCTCTCTCTGCTCAATCAGTCTCTGTGCTCACTCTCTCCCTGTGCGCTCTCTCTCACCCTGTGCTGAGACTCTCCCTGTGCTCAGTCTCTCCCTGTGCTCATTCTCTCACTGTGCTCTGTCCCTCCCTGTGTTCAGTCGTTCCCATTGATCTGTTTCTCACAGTGCTCTGTCCCTCCATGTGCTCAGTCTCTCCTAGTGCTCTGTCTCTCCCAGTGCGCGGTCTCTCCCAGTGCTCGGTCTACCTCTGTGCTCCCTCACTCCTCGTGCTCACTCTCTCCCCGTGCTCACTCTCTCCCCATGCTCACTCACTCCCCATGCTCAGTTCCTCCCCGTGTTCACTCTCCCCCCATGCTCACACTCTCCAGGTGCTCATACTCTCCATGTGCTCACACTCTCCCCGTGCTCACTCAAGTTCCATGTGCTCACACTTTCCCCGTGCACACACTTTCCCTGTGCTCACTCTCACTCCATGCTCACTCTCTCCCTCTGCTCATTCTCTCCCTGTGCTCACTCTCTCCCTGTGCTCACTGTCTTCTTGTGCTCATTCTCTCCCTGTGCTTACTGTGCTAACTCTCTCCTTGTGCTCTCTCTCTCCTTGTGCTCACTCTCTCTCTGTGATCTGTCCCTCCCTTTGCTCAGTCTCTCCCACTGCTCTGTTTCTCGCAATGCTCTGTCCCTCCCTGTGCTCAATCTCTCCCTGTGCACAGTCTCTCCCTGTGCTCAGCCTCTCAGTGCTGAACCTTTCTGTGCTCAGGCTTCCTGTGCTCAGTCTCTCCCAGTGCTCGGTCTCTTCCAGTGCTCTGTATTTCCCAGTGCTCGGTCTCTCCCAGTTCTCTGTCTCTCCCAGTGCGCAGTCTCTCCCAGTGCTCGGTCTACCCCTGTGCTCACTCTCTGCTCGTGCTCACTCTCTCCGCGTGCTCACTCTCTCACCGTGCTCACTCACTCCCCATGCTCAATTCCTCCCCGTGTTCACTCTCCCCCCATGCTCACACTCTCCAGGTGCTCACACTCCCCACGTGCTCGCACTCTCCCCGTGCTCACTCAATTCCATGTGCTCACACTTTCCCCGTCCACACACTTTCCCTGTGCTCACTCTCACTCCATGCTCACTCTCTCCCTCTGCTCATTCTCTCCCTGTGCTCACTCTCTCGCAATGCTCTGTCTCTCCCTGTGCTCAGTCTCTCCCTGTGCACAGTCTCTCCCTGTGCTCAGCCACTCAGTGCTGAACCTTTCTGTGCTCAGGCTTTCTGTGCTCAGTCTCTCCCAGTGCTCGATCTCTCCCAGTGCTCTGTGTTTCCCAGTGCTCGGTTTCTCTCAGTGCTCGGTCTACCCATGTGCTCACTCGCTCCTCGTGCTCGCACTCTCCGCATTCTCACAATCCCCACGTGCTCACACTCTCCCCATGCTCACTGCCGCTCCATGTGCTCACACTCTCCCCGTGTTCACTCTTTCCACGTGCTCACTCTCTCCCTGTGCTCACTCTCACCCTGTGCTCACACTCTCCCTGTGCTCACTCTCTCCCTGTGCTCTCTCAGTCTCTCCCTGTGCTCTCTCTATCTCTCCCTGTGCTCTCTCTATCTCTCCCTGTGCTCAGTCTCTCCCTGTGCTCAGTCTCTGCCTGTGCTCCCTCACTCCCTGTGCTCAGTCTCACCTGCTGCTCAGACTCGGCCTGTCATCACTCTCTCCCTGTGCTCACTCTCTCTCTGTGCTCACACTCTCCCTGTGCTCATTGACTCCCTGAACTCACTATCTCCCAGGGCTCATTCTCGCCCTGTGCTCACTCTCTCCCCCTGATCACTCTCTCTCCGTGCTGACTCTCTCTCCGTGCTGACTCTCTCTCCCTGCTGACTCTCTCTCCATGCTCACTCTCTCCCCGTGCTCACTCTGTCCCCGTGCTCAATCCCTCCCCGTGTTCACTCTCCCGCCATGCTCACACTCTCCAGGTGCTCACTCTCGCTCCATGTGCTCACACTTTCCCTGTGCACACTCTTTCCCCATGCTCACTCTCACTCCGTGGTCACTCTCTCCTTCTGCTCACTCTCTCCCTGGGCACACTCTCTCCCTGTGCTCACTTTCTCCCTGTGCTCAGTCTCTCCCTGTGCTCATTCTCTCCCTGTGCTCAGACTCTCCCTGTGTTCACACTTGCTGTGCTCATACTCTCCCTGTGCTCATTGAATCCCTGAACTCATTATCTCCCAGTGCTCACTCTCTCCCTGTGCTCACTCTCTTCCCCTGCTCACTCGCTCCCCGTGCTCACTTTCTCCCCATGCTCACTCTCTCCGTGCTGACTCTATCTCCGTGCTGACTCTCTCTCCGTGCTGACTCTCTCTCCGTGCTCACACTTTCCCCGTGCACACTCTCTCCCCGTGCTCACACTCTCCCCGTGCTCAAACTCGCTCCATGCTGTCTCTCTCCCCATGCTGACTCTCTCCCCGTGCTCACTCTCTCCCGTTCTCACTCTCTCCCGTGCTCTCTCTCTCCCCGTGCCCACTCTCACGCTCTCCCTGTGCTCACTCTCTCCCTCTGTTCACTCTCTCCCTGTGCTAAATCTCTCCCTGTGCTCAGTCTCCCTATGCTCAGTCTCTCTCTGTGCTCACTCGCTCCCCGATCTCACTCTCGCCCCGGTGCCCACTCTCTCCCAGTGCTCACTCTCTCCCCGTGCTCACTCACTCCCCCTGCTCACACTCTCCCCGTGCTCACTCTCTCCCAGTGCTCACTCTCTCTCCATGCTAA
Source organism: Pristiophorus japonicus (assembly GCF_044704955.1). Lineage (NCBI taxonomy): Eukaryota > Metazoa > Chordata > Chondrichthyes > Pristiophoridae > Pristiophorus > Pristiophorus japonicus. The sequence goes on along the minus strand of NC_092011.1, from coordinate 22,717,225 downwards.
ATCTCTCCCCGTGCTCACTCAGTCCCCGTGCTCAATCTCTCCCCGTGTTCACTCGCTCCCCATGCTCACACTCTCCAAGTGCTCACAATTTGCCCGTGCACACTCTTTCCACATGCTCACTCTCACTCCGTGCTCACTCTCTCCCTCTGCTTACTCTCTCCCTGTGCTCACTCTCTCCCTGTGCTCACTTTCTCCCTGTGCTCACTCTCTCCCTGTACTTGCTCTCCCTCTGTGCTCACTTTCTCTCAATCCTGACTCTCTCTCTGTGCTCACTCTCTGCCTGTGCGCTCTCTCTCACCCTGTGCTGAGACTCTCCCTGTGCTCAGTCTCTTCCTGTTCTCAGTCTCTCCCTGTGCTCATTCTCTCCCTGTGCTCAGACTCTCCCTGTGTTCACTCTTCCTGTGCTCAGACTCTCGATGTACTCAGATGCTCCGTGCGCTCAGTCTCTCCCTGTGCTCAGTGTCTCCCAGTGCCCACTCTCTCCCTGTCCTCACTCTCTCCTTGTGCTCACTCTCTCTCTGTGCTCACTCTCTCCCTGTGCTCATTTGCTCCCTGAACTCATTATCTCCCAGTGCCCACTCTGTCCCTGTGCTCACTCAATTCACCTGCTCACTTTCTCCCCGTGCTCACTCTCTCCCCGTGCTCACTCTCTCTCCGTGCTGACTCTCTCTCCGTGCTGACTCTCTCTCCGTGCTGACTCTCTCTCCGTGCTCACTCTCTTCCCGTGTTCACTCACTCCCTGTGCTCACACTCTCCCCGTGCTCACACATTCCCCGTGCTCACTCTCTCCCCATGCTCACACTCTCCCCGTGCTCGCTCTCGCTCCATTCTGACTCTCTCCCCATGCTGACTCTCTCCCCGTGCTCACTCTCTCCCGTCCCCACTCTCTCCCGTGCTCTCTCTCTCCCCGTGCACACTCTCACGCGCTCCCAGTGCTCACTCTCTCCCTGTGTTCACACTCTCCCTGTGCTAAATCTCTCCCTGTGCTCAGTCTCCCTCTGCTCATTCTCTCCCTGTGCTCACTCGCTCCCCGATCTCACTCTCGCCGCGTGCCCACTCTCTCCCAGTGCTCACTCTCTCCCCGTGCTCACTCACTCCCCCTGCTCACACTCTCCCGGTGCTCAGTCTCACCCCGTTCTCACTCTCTCTCCATGCTCAATCTCTCCCCGGGCTCACTCAGTCCCCGTGCTCAATCCCACCTCGTGTTCACTCTCCCCCCATGCTCACACTCTCCAGGTGCTCACTCTCGCTCCAAGTGCTCACACTTTCCCTGTGCACACTCTTTCCGCATGCTCACTCTCACTCCGTGCTCACTCTGTCCCTCTGCTCACTCTCTCCCTGTGCTCGCTCTCTCCCTGTGCTCACTTTCTCCCTGTGCTCGCTCTCTCCCTGTGCTCACTTTCCCTCTCTCCTGACTCTCTCTCTGTGCTCACTCTCTGCCTGTGCGCTCTCTCTCACCCTGTGCTGAGACTCTCCCTGTGCTCAGTCTCTCCCTGTGCTCATTCTCTCCCTGTGCTCAGACTCTCCCTGTGTTCACTCTTGCTGTGCTCAGACTCTCGCTGTACTCAGACGCTCCCTGTGCTCAGTCTCTCCCTGTGCTCAGTGTCTCCCAGTGCCCACTCTCTCCCTGGCCTCACTCTCTCCTTGTGCTCACTCTCTCTCTGTGCTCACTCTCTTACTGTGCTCATTGACTCCCTGAACTCCTTATCTCCCAGTGCTCACTCTCTCCCTGTGCTCACTCTCTTCCCCTGCTCACTCTCTCCCTGTGCTCACACATTCCCCGTGCTCACCCACTCCCCGTGCTCACACTCTCCCCGTGCTCACTCTCGCTCCATTCTGACTCTCTCCCCATGCTGACTCTCTCCCCGTGCTCACTCTCTCCCGTTCTCACTCTCTCCCGTGCTCACTCCCTCCACCTGCTCACTCTCTCCCCGTGCTCACTCTCTCCCCGTGCTCACTCTCTCCCCGTGCTCACTCTCTCCCTGTGCTCACTCTCTCCCTGTGCTAACACTCTCCTTGTGCTCACTCTCTCCCTGTGCTCACTTTCTCCCTGTGCTCACTCTCTCCCTGTGCTCGCTCTCTCCCTGTGCTCACTCTCTCTCTCTGCTCACTCTGTCTCTGTGCTTACACTCTCCCTGTGCGCTCTCTCTCACCATGTGCTGAGACTCTCCCTTTGTTCACTCTTGCTGTGCTCAGACACTCGCTGTACTCAGACGCTCACTGCGCTCAGTCTCTACCTGTGCTCAGTGTCTCCCGGTGCCCACTCTCTCATTGTGCTCACTCTCTCCCAGTGCTCACTCTCTCTCTGTGCTCACACTCTCCCTGTGCTCATTGACTTCCTGAACTCACTATCTCCCAGTGCTCACTCTGTCCCTGTGCTCACTCTCTTCCCCTGCTCAGTCTCTCCCCGTGCTCACTTTCTCCCCGTGCTCACTCTCTCTCCGTGCTGACTCTCTCTCCATGCTGACTCTCTCTCCGTGCTGACTCTCTCTCCGTGCTCACTCTCTCCCCGTGCTCACTCTCTCCCCGTGCTCACACTCTCCCCGTGCTCACACTCTCCCCGTGCTCATTCTCTCCCCGTGCTCACACTCTCCCAGTGCTCACTCTCTCACAATGCTGACTCTCACCTCATGCTTACTGTCTCCCCGTGCTCACTCTCTCCAGTCCTCACTCTCTCCCCGTGCTCACTCTCTCCCCGTGCCCACTCTCACTCTCTCCCTGTGCTCACTCTCTCCCTTTGTTCACTCTCTCCCTGTGCTAAATATCTCCCTGTGCTCAGTCGCCCTATGCTCAGTCTCTCCCCGTGCTCACTCACTCCCCGTGCTCAATCCCTCCCCGTGTTCACTCTCCCCCCATGCTCACACTCTCCAGGTGATCACACTCCCCACGTGCTCACACTCTCCCCGTGCTCACTCTCGCTCCATGTGCTCACACTTTCCCCGTGCACACTCTTTCCCCGTGCTCACTCTCACTCCGTGCTCACTCTCTCCCTCTGCTCAATCTCTCCCCGTGCTCACTCTCTCCCCGTGCTCACTCTCTCCCCGTGCTCACTCTCTCCCTCTGCTCACTCTCACCCGGTGCTCTGTCTCTCCCTGTGCTCAGTCTCTCCCATTGCTCTGTTTCTCGCAGTGCTCTGTCTCTCCCTCTGCTCACTCTCTCCCCGTGCTCACTTTCTCCCCGTGCTCACACTCTCTCCGTGCTGACTCTCTCTCCTTGCTGACTCTCCCTCCATGCTCACTGCCGCTCCATGTGCTCACACTCTACTCGTGTTCACTCTTTCCGCATGCTCACTCTCTCCCTGTGCTCCCTTGCTCTCCCTGTGCTCACTCTCACCCTGTGCTCACTCTCTCCCTGTGCTCACTCTCTCCCCATGCTCACTCTCTCCCCTGCTCACACTCTCCCCATGCTCACTCTCTCCCCGTGCTCACTCTCTCCCCGTGCTCACTCTCTCCCCGTGCTCACACTCTCCCCGTCCTCACTCTCACTCTCTCCATGTGCTCACTCTCTCCCTCTGCTCACTCTCTCCCTGTGCTCTGTACCTCCCTGTGCTCAGTCTCTCCCATTGCTCAATCTCTCCCTGTGCTCAGCCACTCAGTGCTGAAACCTTCTGTGCTCTGTCTCTCCCAGTGCTCTGTCTCTCCCAGTGCGCGGTCTCTCCCAATGCGCGGTCTACCCCTGTGCTCATTCTCTCCTCGTGCTCACTCTCTCCCTGTGCTCACTCTCTCCCCGTGCTCACTCACTCCCCGTGCTCACTCACTCCCCGTGCTCAATCCCCCCTGGTGTTCACTCTCCCCCCCATGCTCACACTCTCCAGGTGCTCACACTCTCCACGTGCTCACACTCTCCCCGTGCTCACTCTCGCTCCATGTGCTCACACTTTCCCCGTGCACACTCTTTCCCCGTGCTCACTCTCACTCCGTGCTCACTCTCTCCCTCTGCTCACTCTCTCCCTGTGCTCACTCTCTCCCCGTGCTCACTCTCTCCCCGTGCTCACACTCTCCCCGTCCTCACTCTCACTCTCTCCATGTGCTCACTCTCTCCCTCTGCTCACTCTCTCCCTGTGCTCTGTACCTCCCTGTGCTCAGTCTCTCCCATTGCTCAATCTCTCCCTGTGCTCAGCCACTCAGTGCTGAAACCTTCTGTGCTCTGTCTCTCCCAGTGCTCTGTCTCTCCCAGTGCGCGGTCTCTCCCAATGCGCGGTCTACCCCTGTGCTCATTCTCTCCTCGTGCTCACTCTCTCCCTGTGCTCACTCTCTCCCCGTGCTCACTCACTCCCCGTGCTCACTCACTCCCCGTGCTCAATCCCCCCTGGTGTTCACTCTCCCCCCCATGCTCACACTCTCCAGGTGCTCACACTCTCCACGTGCTCACACTCTCCCCGTGCTCACTCTCGCTCCATGTGCTCACACTTTCCCCGTGCACACTCTTTCCCCGTGCTCACTCTCACTCCGTGCTCACTCTCTCCCTCTGCTCACTCTCTCCCTGTGCTCACTCTCTCCCTGTGCTAACTCTCTCCTTGTGCTCACTCTCTCCCTGTGCTCACTTTCTCCCTGTGCTCACTCTCTCCCTGTGCTCGCTCTCTCCCTGTGCTCACTCTCTCTCCCTGCTCACTCTGTCTCTGTGCTTACTCTCTCCCTGTGCGCTCTCTCTCACCATGTGCTGAGACTCTCCCTGTGCTCAGTCTCTCCCTGTGCTCACTCTCTCCCTGTGCTCAGACTCTCCCTTTGTTCACTCTTACTGCGCTCAGACTCACGCTGTACTCAGACGTTCACTGCGCTCAGTCTCTACCTGTGCTCAGTGTCTTCCAGTGCCCACTCTCTCATTGTGCTCACTCTCTCCCAGTGCTCACTCTCTCTCTGTGCTCACACTCTCCCTGTGCTCATTGACTTCCTGAACTCACTATCTCCCAGTGCTCACTCTGTCCCTGTGCTCACTCTCTCCCCCTGCTCAGTCTCTCCCCGTGCTCACTTTCTCCCCGTGCTCACTCTCTCTCCGTGCTGATTCTCTCTCCATGCTGACTCTCTCTCCGTGCTGACTCTCTCTCCGTGCTCAGTCTCTCCCCGTGCTCACTCTCTCCCCGTGCTCACACTCTCCCCGTGCTCACACTCTCCCCGTGCTCATTCTCTCCCCGTGCTCACACTCTCCCAGTGCTTACTCTCTCACAATGCTGACTCTCACCTCATGCTTACTCTCTCCCCGTGCTCACTCTCTCCAGTCCTGACTCTCTCCCCGTGCTCACTCTCTCCCGTGCCCACTCTCACTCTCTCCCTGTGCTCACTCTCTCCCTTTGTTCACTCTCTCCCTTTGCTAAATATCTCCCTGTGCTCAGTCTCCCTATGCTCAGTCTCTCCCCGTGCTCACTTACTCCACGTGCTCAATCCCTCCCCGTGTTCACTCTCCCCCCATGCTCACACTCTCCAGGTGCTCACACTCCCCACGTGCTCACACTCTCCCCGTTCTCACTCTCGCTCCATGTGCTCACACTTTCCCCGTGCACACTCTTTCCCCGTGCTCACTCTCACTCTGTGCGCACTCTCTCCCTCTGCTCAATCTCTCCCCGTGCTCACTCTCTCCCCGTGCTCACTTTCTCCCTCTGCTCACTGTCACCCTGTGCTCTGTCCCTCCCTGTGCTCAGTCTCTCCCATTGCTCTGTTTCTCACAGTGCTCTGTCTCTCCCTCTGCTCACTCTCTCCCCGTGCTCACTTTCTCCCCGTGCTCACTCTCTCTCCGTGCTGACTCTCTCTCCTTGCTGACTCTCCCTCCATGCTCACTCCCGCTCCATGTGCTGACACTCTACTCGTGTTCACTCTTTCCGCGTGCTCACTCTCTCCCTGTGCTCCCTCTCTCTCCCTGTGCTCACTCTCACCCTGTGCTCAGTCTCTCCCTGTGCTCACTCTCTCCCTGTGCTCACTTTCTCCCTGTGCTCACTCTCTCCATGTGCTCAGACTCTCCCTGTCTTCACTCTTGCTGTGCTCAGACTCTCGCTCTGTTCACTCTTGCTGTGCTCACTCTCTCCCTGTGCTCACTCTCTCCCTGTGCTCTCTCACTTTCTCCCTGTTCTCTCTCTATCTCTCCCTGTGCTCAGTCTCTCCCTGTGCTCAGTCTCTCCCTGTGCTCAGTCTCTGCCTGTGCTCCCTCACTCCCTGTGCTCAGTCTCTCCTGCTGCTCAGACTCGGCCTGTGCTCAGGCTCCCTTTTCTCACACTCTCCCCGTGTTTACTCTTTCCACGTGCTCACTCTCTCACTGTTCTCGCTCTCTTCCTGTGCTCACTCTCTCCCTGTGCTCACTCTCTCCCTGTGCTCACTTTCTCCCTGTGCTCACTCTCTCCCTGTGCTCACTCTCTCCCTGTGCTCACTCTCACTCTCTGCTCACTCTCTCTCTGTGCTCACTCTCTCCCTGTGCGCTCTCTCTTACCCTGTGCTGAGACACTCCCTGTGCTCAGTCTCTCCCTGTGCTCACTCTCTCCCTGTGCTCAGACTCTCCCTGTGTTCACTCTTGCGGTGCTCAGACTCTCGCTGTACTCAGACGCTCCCTGCGCTCAGTCTCTCCCTGTGCTCAGCCACTCAGTGCTGAAACTTTTTGTGCTCTGTCTCTCCCAGTGCTCTGTCTCTTCCAGGGCGCGGTCACTCCCAGTGCTTGGTCTACCCCTGTGCTCACTCTCTCCTCGTGCTCACTCTCTCCCTGTGCTCATTCTCTTCCCGTGCTCACTCACTCCCCGTGCTCAATCCCTACCCGTGTTCACTCTCCCCCCATGCTCACACTCTCCAGGTGCTCACACTCCCCACGTGCTCACACTCTCCCCGTGCTCACTCTCGCTCCATGTGCTCACACTTTCCCCGTGCACACTCTTTCCCCGTGCTCACTCTCACTCCGTGCTCACTCTCTCCCTCTGCTAACTCTCTCCTTGTGCTCAATCTCTCCCTGTGCTCACTTTCTCCCTGTGTTCATTCTCTCCCTGTGCTCGCTCTCTCCCTGTGCTCAGTCTCTCACTCTGCTCACTCTGTCTCTGTGCTCACTCTCTCCCTGTGCGCTCTCTCTCACCCTGTGCTGAGACTCTCCCTCTGCTCAGTCTCTCCCTGTGCTCACTCTTTCCCTGTGCTCAGACTCTCCCTTTTTTCACTCTTGCTGTGCTCAGTCTCTCGCTGTACTCAGACGTTCACTGCGCTCAGTCTCTACCTGTGCTCAGTGTCTCCCAGTGCCCACTCTCTCATTGTGCTCACTCTCTCCCTGTGCTCACTCTCTCGTTGTGCTCACACTCTCCCTGTGCTCATTGACTTTCTGAACTCACTATCTCCCAGTGCTCACTCTGTCCCTGTGCTCACTCTCTCCCCTGCTCACTCTCTCCCCGTACTCAATTTCTCCCCGTGCTCACACTCTCTCCGTGCTGACTCTCTCTCCATGCTGACTCTCTCTCCGTGCTGACTCTCTCTCCGTGCTCACTCTCTCCCCGTGCTCACTCTCTCCCCATGCTCACGCTCTCCCCGTGCTCACACTCTCTCCGTGCTCATTCTCTCCCCGTGCTCACACTCTCCCAGTGCTCACTCTCTCATAATGCTGACTCTCACCTCACGCTGACTCTCTCCCCGTGCTCACTCTCTCCCGTCCTCACTCTCTCCCCGTGCTCACTCTCTCACCGTGCCCACTCTCACTCTCTCCCTGTGCTCACTCTCTCCCTTTGTTCACTCTCTCCCTGTGCTAAATCTCTCCCTGTGCTCAGTCTCCCTATGCTCAGTCTCTCCCTGTGCTCACTCGCTCCCCGATGTCACTCTCCCCCCGTGCTCACTCTCTCCCCGTGCTCACTCTCTCCCCGTGCTCATTCTCTCCCTCTGCTCACTCTCGCCCTGTGCTCTGTCCCTCTCTATGCTCAGTCTCTCCCATTGCTCTGTTTCTGGCAGTGCTCTGTCCTTCCATGTGCTCAGTCTCTCCCAGTGCTCTGTCTCTCCCAGTGCGCGGTCTCTCCCAGTGCTCGGTCTACCCCTGTGCTCACTCTCTCCTCGTGCTCACTCTCTCCCAGTGGTCACTCTCTCCCCGTGCTCACTCACTCCCCATGCTCAATTCCTCCCCGTGATGACTCTCCCCCCATGCTCACACTCTCCAGGTGCTCACACTCCCCACGTGCTCACACTCTCCCCGTGCTCACTCAAGTTCCATGTGCTCACACTTTCCCCGTGCACACACTTTCCCTGTGCTCACTCTCACTCCATGCACACTCTGTCCTTCTTCTCATTCTCTCCCTGTGCTCACTCTCTCCCTGTGCTCACTGTGTTCCTGTGCTCATTCTCTCCCTGTGCTCACTCTCTCACTGTGCTAACTCTCTCCTTGTGCTCACTCTCTCCTTGTGCTCACTCTCTCTCTGTGCTCTGTGCCTCCCTGTGCTCAGTCTCTCCCAGTGCTCTGTTTCTCGCAATGCTCTGTCCCTCCCTGTGCTCAGTCTCTCCCTGTGCACAGTCTTTCCCTGTGCTCAGCCACTCAGTGCTGAACCTTTCTGTGCTCAGGCTTCCTGTGCTCAGTCTCTCCCAGTGCTCGGTCTCTCCCAGTGCTCTGTCTTTCCCAGTGCTCGGTCTCACCCAGTGCTCGGTCTACCCCTGTGCTCACTCTCTCCTCGTGCTCACACTCTCCGCATTCTCACAAATCCCATGTGCTCACACTCTGCCCTTGCTCACTATCGCTCCATGTGCTCGCACTATCCCTGTGTTCACTCTTTCCACGTGCTCACTCTCTCCCTGTGCTCCCTCTCTCTCCCTGTGCTCACTCGCACCCTGTGCTCACTCTCTCCCTGTGCTCACTTTCTCCCTGTGCTCGCTCTCTCCCTTTGCTCTCTCACTCTCTCCCTGTGCTGTCTCTATCTCTCCCTGTGCTCAGTCTCTCCCTGTGCTCATTCTCTGCCTGTGCTCAGTCTCTGCCTGTGCTCCCTCACTTCCTGTGCTCAGTCTCTCCTGCTGCTCAGGCTCGCCCCGTGCTCAGGCTTGCTTTTCTCACACTCTCCCTGTGCTCAGACTCTCACTGTGCTCATTCTCTCACTGCTCGCTGTCTCCCTGTGCACACTTTCTCCCTGTGCTCACTTTCTCCCTGTGCACACTCTCTCCCTGTGCTCACTCTCTCCCTGTGCTCACTCTCGCACTGTTCTCGCTCTCTCTCTCCGTGTGCTCAGTCTCTCCCTGTGCTCACTCTCTCCTCCTGCTCACTCTCTCCCCGTGCTCACTTTCTCCCCGTGCTCACTCTCTCTCCGTGCTGACTCTCTCTCCGTGCTGACTCTCTCTCCGTGCTCACTCTCTCCCCGTGCTCACTCTCTCCCCGTGCTCACACTATTCCCGTGCTCACACTCTTCCCTTGCACACTCTCTCCCCGTGCTCACTCTTGCTCCATGTGCTCACACTTTCCACATGCACACTCATTCCCCATGCTCACTCTCACTCCGTGCTCAATCTCTCCCTCTACTCACTCTCTCCCTGTGCTCACTTTCTCCCTGTACTCACTCTCTCCCTGTGCTCGCTCACTCCCTGTGCTCACTCTCTCTCTCTGCTCACTCTCTCTCTGCGCTCACTCTCTCCCTGTGCGCTCTCTCTCACCCTGTGCTGAGACTCTCCCTGTGCTCAGTCTCTCCCTGTACTCACTCTCTCGCTACGCTCAGACTCTCCCTGTGTTCACTCTTGCTGTGCTCAGGCTCTCGCTTCTTACAAGACCCTCGGCCCCCTAGTACTTTCAGAAGGTTATTTGTGTCTTCATTCGTGAAGACAGAAACAAAGTATTTGTTCAATTGGTCTGCCATTTCTTTGTTTCCCATTATAAATTCACCTGAATCTGACTGCAAGGGACCTACGTTTGTCTTCACAAATCTTTTTCTCTTCACATATCTATAGAAGCTTTTTGCAGTCAGTTTTTAGGTTCCTGGCAAGCATCCTCTCGTACTCTATTTTCCCCGTCTTAAGTAAACCCTTTGTCCTCCTCTGCTGAACTCTAAATTTCTCCCAGTCCTCAGGTTTGCTGTTTTTTCTGGCCAATTTATATGCCTCTTCCTTGGATTTAACACCATCCTTAATTTCCCTTGATAGCCACGGTTGAGCCAATTCCCCGTTTTATTTTTACTCCAGAGAGGGATGTACAATTGCTGAAGTTCATCCATGTGATCTCTAAATGTTTGCATTGCCTATCCACCGTCAACCCTTTAAGTATCATTTACCAGTCTACTCTAGTGAATTCACGCCTCAAACCATCGAAGTTACCTTTTCTTAAGTTCAGGACCCTAGTTTCTGAATTATCTGTGTCACTTTCTATCCTAATAAAGAATTCTACCATGTTATGATCACTCTTCGCCAAGTAGTCTCGCACAACAAGATTGCTAATTACACATCATCCAGTCTAGAAAGGACAGCTCCATGCTTGGTTCCTCGACATATTGTTCTCGAAAACCATCCCTAATACACTCCAGGAAATCCTCCTCCATCGCATTGCTGCCAGTTTGGTTAGCCGAATCAACATGTGGATTAAAGTCACGCATGATAAATTCTGTTCCTTTATTGAATGCATCCCTTATTTCTTGTTTGATGCTGTCCCCAACCTCACTACTACTGTTTGCTGGTCTGTACAAAACTTCCTTTAGCGATTCCTGCCCGTTGGTATTACGCAGCTCCACCCATACCGATTCCGCATCATCCAAGTTCATGTCCTCTCTTACTATTGCCTTAATTTCCTCTTTAACCAGCAAGGCCACCCCGCCTCCTTTTCCTTTCTGACTGTCTTTCCTGGATGTTGTATACCCCTGGATGTTGAGTTACCAGCCTTGGTCACCCTGGAGCCATTTCTTCGTAATGCCAATTACATCATACCCGTTAACTGCTATCTGCACAGTTAATTCCTCCATCTTATTCCGAATACTCCTCGCATTGAGGCACAGAGCCTTCAGGCTTGTCTTTCCAATACACTTTGCCCCTTTAGAATTTGGCTGTAATGTGGCCTTTTTTGCTTTTTGCCTTAGGTTTCTCTGCGCTCCATTTTTGCTTTTCTTCTTTCTCACTTTTTCTTCTGCCCCCATTCTACCTCCCCCTGTCTCCATGCATAGGTTCCCATCCCCCTGCTGTATTAGTTTAACTCTTTCCCAACAGCAATTAAAAAGTAGTTGAAGTGCGAAGGAAGTGCAAGGAATGTTGCCAGACTTTTGCAATGCTTTGACTCTTAAAGGAAGACCTCTGAGAACATCACGTGGTCCCACTCGTTGGCTCTTTAGTTGCATCAAAGGGGACAAAGTGCTCATCGAGGAAGGGGGAGGTGGAGGAAGATGACGAGGAGATGGAGGAAGAAGCAGCAAAGGTGGTCGCTGGTGAGTATGAAGGATATGTAAGGAGGCAATCCAGGAAGCTCCTTTCTGGCCGGGAAGACCGGGATCGAATCATCTGCCTCTGGTACCAATGAACAGTACCCCACTTGCCCGTTGTATCTTTGTCCCACTCGTTACCTTCCCTCTGTTACAGACTGTCACACAATCGACTTGGCCAACATTCTGAGATAAAAGTCACCACAAAGCAAACTTTTCAATCCAATTTTATCGATGCATCAAATATGGGGTCAAGAAATCAACAAACCACCCTTGTGCATTTCCTTCGTGAATGGCTTGTTTGTGCATTTGCCTATAGTAGTGCTCTTATGCAATTCTGAAGCATGGCTGGTTGAAGGCTGTTCACTTTCAATATAGGAGAGTCTGGATGGCCAGTGACGACAACCCCGAGGAGGTGGTGGCTGGCAGTGTGAAATAGAGTGATGGTCTTTCTTCTTCTTCTTCACTCCCACCTGCCTCTGTTTGGTCAAATACTGGCAAGGCAGGCTTGATTTCTTGGCTGGCTGAAATGAGGAAGGCAGAAAATATAGGGTTGAGGTGAGGGCACGGGATTAAAATAGGAGGTGCGTGCATACACCGTATACAGTTTGTAAATCGGAAGAGATTGTAGGATGAGGGTTTAGTGGAATATTAGAAGAAGCTAAGCGGCAGTCTCGATCCGACATGGATGGGAACAGAGGAGGAGCACGAGCAGCCAGCCTCCGCAGGGACCAGCGTGAGCAGGTAAGAAAGGGCGACAAAGACGAACAGAGTGACTGCATTCGACGTCACAGGAGGACAGGGAAGTGGTTGGTTGTTGAATTTTTCTCTCCCTGTTCTTGCATTAAATTAAAGGCCATAAATTAGAGGCCGGGATTAATAACTAAAAACTAAATCTAATTAATTAAATACATTATAGATGGCAGGGCAGGCAATGTCTCAATGTTGCAACATGTGGGAGCTGGTAGACAGCATTGAGGTCCACGGTGACCACATTTGTAGCAAGTGTTTGCAGCTCAAGAAACTTCGGCTTCATGTTCATGAGCTGGAATCCGAGCTGCAGACACTACGACATATCAGGGAGGGGGAGGATTACCTGGATGCCGTGATCCAGGAGCTTGTCATACCAATTAGATGAATTCATTCAAATTCGATCCGTGGTCAGGGACAGGACGGGTGACAAGGGAGGAAGGTTTGGGGACTCAGGATGGAGCGATCGAAGAGCCTCAGCCCTTGTTCTTGTCCAACAGGTTCTAGGCTCTTGCTCCCTGTGTGGACGAGAGCAGGGACTGTAGCGAGCATGAGCAAACTGACCACAGCGCCGTGGAGCAGGGGGCCATTCAAGTGGGAGGAGTAAAAATAAATGTGGTAATAGTAGGGGACAGTATCATTAGCGGGTAGATACTGTTCTCTGCAACTGAGAGCGTGAGTCCCGAAGGCTGTGTTGCCTACCCTTTGCCAGGGTTAAGGACATCTGGTCTGGGCAGGAGAGGAACTTGGATTGGTGGGGAGAAGATCCAGTTGTCGTGTTCCACGTGGGTACCAAAGACATAGGTAAGACAAATAAAGAGTTTATGCTGAGGGATTATAAGCAGCAAGGGGTCACATTAAAAAACAGAACCACAAAGGTAATAATTTGTGGAATACTACCTGAGCCACGAGCAAATTTGCAAGGTGATGGCAATAGTAACGGGGGAAATGAAAACCAGAGCGTGCCAGTAAGGGACAGAATGCGTACACATGAAGGTGAATCAGAACGTGGGGTTAAAGCAAGAAAAAATGGTAAAAACATTTTTTAAAGCTCTTTAACAGAATGCATGTAGCATTTGTAACAAAATAGATGAGTAGATGGCATATATATAAACAAATGGGTATGATCTGATAGCCATTACAGAGACATGGTTGCAAGGTGACCAAGGCTGGGAACTACATATTCAGGGGTATTTGACAATTCATGAGGACAGACAGAAAGGAAAATGAGGTGGGGTAGCACTGTTAATAAAGGATGAGATCCGAGCATTAGTGAGAAACGATATTAGCTCAGAAGATGTTGAATCAGTTTGGGTGGAGATAAGGAACAATAAGAGGGAAAAGTCGCTGGTAGGAGTAGCCTATAGGCCGCCTAACAGTACTACACTGTTGGGCAGAGTATTAATCAAGAAATAATTGAGGCTTGTAAAAAAGAAACGGCCATAATAATGGGCGATTTTAAACTTCCTATTGATTGGACAAAGCAAATTGGCCAGGGTACACTTGAGGAAGACTTCATAGAGTGGATCAGCGATAGTTTCCTTGTACACTAGGTTGTGGACCCAACCCGGGAGCAGGCTATCTTCGATCTGGTATTATGTAATGAGACAGGATTAATGAACGATCTCCTTTTAAAGGATCCTCTTGGAATGAGTAACCATAACATGGTTTAATTTCAAATTCATTTGGAGGATAAGAAAATTGGAACTCAAACCAGTGTCCTGATCTTAAATAAAGGAGGCTAAAAATCTATGAAGCCAGAGTTGGGTAAAGTGGATTGGGAAAATAGATTAAAGTATGGGGTGGTTGATGAGCAGTGGCAGACATTTGACGATATGTTTCATAACTCGCAACAAAAATATATCCAAATGAGAAGGAAAGACTATAAGAGAAGGGATAATCTTCCGTGACAAAGTAAGAAAATAAGGGATGGTATCAAATTGAAAACAAGGGCATACAATGTGGCCAACCTATTGGGAGGCCAGAGGACTGGAATTGTTTTAAAAAACGAACAAAGAACGACAAAAAAAAGGATAACGAGAGGGAGATAGATTATGAAAGTGAACTAGCACAAAATATAATAACAGATAATAAAAAATTCTACAGATACATAAAAAGGAAAAGAGTGGCTAAAGTAAATGTTGTTCCCTTAGAGGATGAGACTGGGGAATTAATAATGGGGAACATGGAAATGGCAGAGACGTTGAACAAATATTTTATATCAGTATTCACGGTAGAAGACACTAAAGCATCCCAATAATAGATAATCAAGGGGCTATAGGGAGGGAGGAACTCAATACAATCACTATCACTAAAGAAGCACTTGTTAAAATAATTGGACTAAAGGCAGACAAGTCCTCTAGACCTGATGGCTTACATCCTAGTGTCTGAAAAGAAGTGGCTGCAGAGATATTGGATGCATTGATTGTAATGTATCAACAGTCCCTGGAATTTGGGCCAGTCCCAGCGGATTAGAATACAGCAAATGTAACGCCCATTTTTAGAAAAAGAGGCAGAAAAAAGCAGGAAACTATAAACCAGTTAGCCTAACATGTGTCGTTGGGAAAATGCTGGAGTCTATTATTAAGAGAGCAATAGCAGGACATTTGGAAAATCATAATGCGGTCAATCAGAGTCAGAATGGTTTACTGAAAGGGAAATCATGTTTGACAAATTTGCTGAAGTTCTTTGAGGGTGTTCCGAGTAGGGTGGATAAGGGGGAACTAGTGCATGTGGTGTATTTGGATTTTCAGAAGGCATTCAATAAGGTGCCACAAAAAGGTTACTACACAAAATAAAAATTCATGGAGTTGGGGGTAATATCTTAGCATGGATAGATGATTGGCTAACTAACAGAAAACAGAGAGTGGGGATAAATTGGTCATTTTATGGTTGGCAAGCAGAAACTAGTGGGGTGCACAGGGATCAGTGCCGGGGCCTCAACTATTTACAATCTATATTAATGATTTGGATGAAGGGACCGAATGCAATGTAGCCAAGTTTGCTGCTGATATAAAGATGGGTGGGAAAGCAATTTGTGAGAAAGACACACAAAAAAATCTGCAAAGAGATATAGACAGGCTAAGTGAGTGGGCAAATATTTGACAGATGGTGTATAATGTGGAAAAATATGAGGTCATGCACTTTGGCAGAAAAAATAAAAAAACAAATTATAACTTAAATGGACCAAACTTGTACGGTGCTGCAATACAGAGGGATCTGGGGGGTCCTTGTGCGTGAAACACATAACGTCAGTATGGAGGTACAGCAATAATCAGGAAGGCAAATGGAATGTTGTCCTTTATTGCAAGGGGCATGTAGTATAAAAACAGAGAAATCCTGTTAGAACTATACAGGGTATTGGTGAGGCCACACCTAGAGTACTGCATAAAGTTTTGGTACCCGTATTTAAGGAAGGTTATACATGCAGAGGAGGCTTTTCAGAGAAGGTTCACTCGGTTGATTCTGGAGATGAGGGGGTTGACATATGAAGATAGGTTGAGTAGGTTGGGCCTATACTCATTGGAGTTTAGAAGAATGAGAGGTGATCTTATCGAAATATAAAAGATAATGAGGGAGCTCGATAAGGAGGATGCAGAAAGGATATTTCCACTCTTAGGGGAAACTAAAACTAAGGGGCAAAGTCTCAGAATGAGTGGCCGCCCATTTAAAGCTGAGATGAGGAGGAAGTTCTTCATTCAGAGGGTTGTAAATCTATGGAATTCTCTACCACAGAGAGCTGTAGATGCTGGATCATTGAATATATTTAAGGCGGAAATAGGCAGATTTGTGAGCGATGAGGGAATACAGGGTTATGTGGAGCGGGCAGGGAAGTGGAGCTGAGTCTATTATCAGATCAGCTATGATCTCATTAAATGGTGGAGCAAGCTCGAGGGGCCTACTCCTGTCCCATTTCTTATGTTCTTATGTTCTTATGTGCCATTGACGCAAACAGGTCCAATTTCCCAGCCGTAAGGAGACGGAGCGATTTATGGAGGAAATTCCAGTGCTTAGGACCTTGGCAGCTGAATGCTGTGGCGATTCAAATCGGGGATGCTCATGAGTTCAGACCCCCTTGTAAAGAAATTAGTTAATTATTACGATATAATGGCATTGAAATGTACGTCATTGAAAGGTGTTAAAGGTAGCACGTTAATATCTTAACCGCTTATTTCAAAGCTATGATGAAAGACGAAACTCACATGAGGACAAACAATTTTTCCAATCATCCGACATATTGCAGCAGTGCCATATCGGTGGTCACCCAACGCGGTGGGCATTAAGCATAGTACACGCTACGACTGCGCGCCTCATACAGGTAATTAAATGATTTCTCAAGCAATATGATGTCAGACAAAAACTAATCAATTAAAAGAGCGTTGTTATGGGGGAGCGGTAGCATAGTGGAAAGGAGGCTAGATGTGTTGTGAGGTGAGGATTTAAATGGGCACGGGGAGGACGAGGAAGGTTAATTGAGTGACAGACTGGAGAGGAAAGCGGGAGAAAAACAGAGGAATGGAAGTGACGAGAAGAAAGGGAACGTTTGGAGACAGGAGGTGATGAGAAATAGGGTACAGAAGGCAGAGAGAATGAATGGAAGAAGAGGGGTTTTAAAAAAAGAAATACTTGCATCTATAATAGCGCATTTCACAAATTCAGGACATTACAAAACGCTTTATGGCAAATTACGTAATTTTGAAGCGTTGAAATCCAGGAACCTTGGCAGCCTATTTGCGCACAGCAAGCCCCCACAATCAGCAAAGATATAATGACAATCTAATCTGTTTAGTGAAGTTTAATAAGGGATAAATACAAGCCCAGTATACAGAAGCTAACCCCTCTGCTCTTCTTTGAACAAGCTCACCTGAGACAGCAGACGGGATAGAAGGGTAATGAACTGGAAGGGAGAGGTAGTGAGAAAAGAGAGGCGGAGAAGCGCGGCTGAGTTGCAGAAAGAGGGTGGGAGTCGAGTCGAAGAGTGGATGAAAATGGGAATTACGTGAGTGTAGGACTTGAAAGGGGAGAAGAGTGGAGAGCAAAGGATGGTAACGGGTGGAGGGTGTGGCGCGATAGTAAAGAGGAGGGACATGTTCGTGGAGATGGTGAGAGGGAAAGGAGAGAACAGGGAGGAACGTTGGAGAGTATGTTAGAAATTGTCATGAAAGTGCAGAGCGGCGAATCGACCTAGTGAAGGAAATGCGGAGGGGCAGTGGAGCATGAGGAATCGGAGAATGGAGCAGGAACTGAGGGGTGGAGGGGATGGCAAAGTGAAGGGAGGTGAAAGTGGCAAAGAATGGGAGTAGGATGGACTGGGGTTAGTTTGCAATGGGTAGAGGGTTTAGGAGATGATTGTGCTGTCAGTGTACAGTGGGTGAGAGCGCGCAATTTGAATAATATGAGGTAGGCATTCTTGTATCCAGGAGTCAGCAGTCGGCAATTTGTGTCAGAGTCGGGCTGGGCTTTGAGGATTTTGAGTTGGATGATTTCCTTTTTACTTGGCAGGCGTCCTCAGTAGACCAGCTACATCTCCAGTATGTGTCGTTTGCGTTCCATGATTTGTACAATCAGGCGCGTTTGTTTTTGCATTTGCGCTGTACCGTTTTTTAGGAGGACATTATTACCTCTAGCGAATGATATTTGGTAGCCCATATTAAAAATCCTTCGATACTGGTTGTGCTCTGCACTATTGAGGCCTCTATAGGGAGCTGTCACATATAGTTCCATTACATCTCACACTAGTCTACGGCCTAGAAATTCGGGTCATTTGTGCCTCCATTTACCCCTCGCTCACAATGTCCAGAGCACCTAACGACATCTACTGAATTTCGCTGCAGTACAGCAGCGACGATAACCCGTATGCACGCCGCACCATTGCGATAGCGATGACGACTTCATTACCACGCTCACCATCCCGTTTTTGCCTCCGATCCTAGACGTGGTATCAGCCCTGGCGATGCCAGCGACAGCTTCAGCGGTTGTGAACCGTGCAACACGCTGCTCACGAGGCGATAGATAAAGGCGAGTTATTGTCCATTGACAAAAAACTCTTCCTATATTCTCGTGCACTCCTTTGGCACTTTGAATGCAAGATCCGTGCCACGATCTGCGTGCACGTAGGAACCTACTGAGTTTGCAGCTTGGGCCGTTCCCTTTAATTGATTGAAGAGCCCGTCCTATGCGGCAGTGACATGTGGCCCAGTTCAAAGTGTGCGCCCGATTCACTCTGCTTCTTCCCCGTTAGCGCCCCAGAAAGGAAGTGTTTTGGAACATTAACTCACAGAGCCACCTACTGGTGCAGTACCATTAGAGGGTGGAGGCTTTATATCGGTTTAATATGTAATCAATTATTACAGAGCATCATGTACAACACATTACAACTATTGCGTGCAGTTTCTGCATTTTTGCTGTAGGAATATATACAAACATTAATGCTACACATGTTAATATAATTACGACGGTATAACAACAACAGCTTGAACCCATATAGCATCATCAACGTAGCTAAACGTCCCAATGCGCTTCACATGAGCATTATGAAACAGAATTTGACACCGGGCCACGTAGATGATATGATGACTTGATAAAAGAAGTAGGTATGCAACAGTCTCTTAAAGGTAGAGAATTAGGTAGAAACGCAGAGGTATTTTTGGAGGGGAAATCCAGAGCTTAATTTCGAAGCAGCTGAATGCACGACCCTCCATGGTGAACGATGAATATTGAGGATACACAAGAGGCAAGAATTAGATAGCGCAGCATTCTTGGAGGGTTCGACGATGTTACAGAGATAAGGAGGGATAGTGCCATGGAGGAATTGGAAAAGACAGATGAGAATTCTAAACTCGAGTCATTGCCAGATCGGGAGCCAATGTAGGATAGCGAGTATAGGGGATGATGGCCTGACAAAACTTAATGTGAATTAGGGCAAAGGCAGCAGAATTTGAATGAGCTCAATTTGATGACACGTCCAAATTCTAGCAAAAGTTAATTTCACAATTTGACAGTTACTAGTTTGATAACATACGCTGATACGTATATATATATAGTGTTCCTCAGAACGTGACTTCATTAAGGGAGCCCATATAAAGCTTCCATAGCCGCAGGACGAGGTGCAGGATGGAATACTCTCTGGGATGTGGATGAGTTGTGCTCGTTCTAACATTACCAGAAGAGATGCAAGCAACTTAACTGAAAAAGATAAAAGAGATAGAAGTGTAACTGTCAGAGGATCAATATGAGTAAAATAAATTGATTTGACTGGACATTGATAAGATGTTCAGATGATGAAAGCAAGTAATACTATGAAGAAAATAGATATGATAGATATATTCATGTAAATTGTTAGATACCTACCTGCATACATGCATAAATACATGGTGCAGGTGGATTAACTAACTATTAATGAAGCCGTGTATGAATCCTAAATCTGCAGTTCGCTGTAAACCGATTGTTCCTCTATCTTCAAATCCTGTGAGAAGATGGAAGCAATAATCGAGCATTCCTGATCAGTCAATCATTGAGAGATAAAACGAGGGTACAAGGGAAACCATACGAATGTTGCAGACACTTACCATGTAAATGGAATGCAAATCAGATGCATCCTGGAATATAAAATTAATAAAGTTAAGTACAGCAGCATTCAGACATCAGCATCCACAGAAGCACAAAGACCAGTGGCGAGAAACACGTGGAAAGAGGTTTTTAGAATTTGGCGAATGTACAATGATCTGAAAATTAGAGAAATAAACACAATCAGTAGTTCATTCGACAGAAAATAACAGAGGGAATTAATTCATCGTCTGTAAGGAAATAGTGAGAAATGTTTTCAAAGCATCGGAACAATTGATATTGATATAGGCCAGATGTAACTGTCTGAAATGACAGCGGGGAAGCACTTCACCACATTTTATACTATTGACTTGTCCAGTATTGTACGTAAGAAGTCAACTCGTTTAAGATATTTGTGTTAAGAGTTAGTATATATTGCCTGAAACGGTGATACTATCGTGCGTTTCTGTTTGGGGAATCAGTTTTAGTCAAACCTTGGAAGCACAGAATTCAGCTTGTCGATATGGCTGTTGACATTCAAAAGGGAAGCTTTCAGTGACACATTATCAATTCGATTCAACTGCTCAGTTTTCTTCCTTACAAGAGGCACGTTGAAGTAGGGTCCCACTGAAAGGATAAAGTAGGAAAGTTGAATCATTGCAAATTTACGTTTGAAGTTCTGCCTGAAAAATGCTGTAGAATATATTGATTTTGCCTAGTTCATTAATTCTGTTGAAGAATTTGCAGCTGTCTCTGCCCTTGCACTCTACAGATAATGACTGACTGGCGGTTTATCTCCAGCACTGCCTAATTTATCTCAAAATAGAGATTGAGCCTCTCTGGAGTATGTGTGAATACCGGTCGATTGGCTCGGTTTGCTACTCTCACCAGGAGGCTGGTTTAACCACAAGTTCAGTGTCCTGTGAGAATACATTAGTTGTGATCGAAGAACTACGATCACGTAACAGTGTGGGCCACCGGAAGGCTGCCATCATCCCCAACAAGATAGCCATGGCACGGCAGTATAGGTGAAAGCATACAGATATATTAATACATTAAGGGAATGAGCAAAACTATGGCAAATGGATTTAAATACAGCCAAGTGTGAGTTCATTAACTTTGGAACTAAGAAGGGTACATCAGAGTACTTTCTGAATGCTGTAAAGCTATAAACCGTGGAGATGCTAAGGGTCTTAGAGGGTACTTGTATATAGAGCATTAACTTATCATGGAGAGATAGAGAAAATAATCAAAATGGCAAAGGAATGCTGGGCTTTATATATAGAGGATTAGAATACCAAGGGTTAGAAGCCATGCTGCAGCTATACAACGCCCCGGTTACACCACACCTGCAGTACTGCATTAAGTTCTGGACGGCACAACCTATAGAGAATATATTCGCCTTGGATGGAGTGTAGCGCAGAGTTACTGTAATTACACCTGGACTCCAAGATTTAAATGACATGAAGATATTACACAAGCTAGGGATTTATTCCCTAGAATTTGGAATGTTAAGGGGTGAACTTATCAAGGTTTCAAGTTATTACGGGGAACCGAGAGGGTAGATAGAGAGTAATTGTTCCCACTGGTTGGATAATTTAGGACCAGGGGCATAACCTAACAAATTGAACCCGACCTTTCTGGAGGGAAATAAGGAAACATTTCTATATGCAACACGTGGTAGCAGTTGGAACTCTCTTCTGCAAATGGCGGTTGAACTGAGTCAATTATTAATTTTAAATCAGAGATTGATAGATTTTGATTGTTAATCAAATGTATTAAGAGATATGGGTAAAAGGAGGGTACATGGAGTTTGGCCACAGATCGGCCGTGATTTCATTGAATGGTGGAATTGGCTTGGGTGGCTGAATGACTTTCTCCTGTTCCTATGTTTCTAAGTCATTTAGTTGCCGGGTAATATAATATTGCCCACTTTAAAATTACCCAGAGAGACGTTGCACCTTAGTAAGGTGTGGAAATATCCAATTAAGGATACCTCCTCCTACTCTACAATCGTCCAAGATCTCTGTGTTACTCCAATTCTAGCATCTTGCTCATCCCCTTTTTTAATTGCTGCACCATTGGTGGCCTGGCTTTCAGCTGCCTGGACCCAGAGCTCTGGAATTCCCTCCCTAAACCTCTCTGCCTCTTAACCTCTCTTCCCTCCTTTAAGGCGCTCCTTAAAACCTACTTTTGTGTCCAAGATTTTTTCACCTGTATTAATGCTTCCTTATGTGGCTCAGTACGAAATTCTGTTTGAAACCCTCTTGTGAAGCGCCATGGGATGTTTTGCGACCCTGAACGCGCTATATCAATGCAAGTTAGTGTTGTTATTGTTAGGAGCTGGGCAATTGAACAGAGCGAGCCTCAATATGAATAGCATCTTGCCATCATGACTCACATTCAGTGGATTGTCTGCTTGTTTACTTGATTTGGTGATTAATTGCTACTCAAAAACAATCCAATTACTTAATTTTACAGAACCACAACGTAAACTCTCCAGACTTGGGTACAAATTGACAATGCATGTGTAATGTTGAAGAGGGGAGACGAAGGAAATCACGTTTGACAAATCTAGTCGTGTTTCATGAGGTTGTAACCAGCAGGGAGCTAAGAAGGAACGAGGATGTGCAATTTATTTGGATTTTCCAAAAGCATTGGATTAGGTGTCACAAAGGATTTGGAAGAGTGGTTTCTGGGATGAAGGACTTCAATTAGGTGCTGCCAGTACTGAGTAGAAATACCTGTAGGCTATGTAGCTTTTGAATTTATTTACCTGCTGATTTGTATTTTTTCTTGATCAGTAAACCTATGAGAATCATGGCAACAACACGCACTGCCACTCAAACTATCGCACCTCTAATCATGTTTCCCTTTGAATTTTGGCGTGGATCTGTGAAAACACAGTTTCAGTGAGAAAAAGCACAAGGTCCATTAACTATCCATATTGAACATTACATGGGTATGATATGTGTAGAAGTGCACGTGTATATATAAGTATAAGTGCACTTAGTGTATATTAATGTTACCAGAAAGGTGTCACAAAACTGAGAGGCCAGAGACCAGCCCAGAAGTCGGAACAATACCAATGAGCCTAAGGCTCGCTCCAGACAGTTAGCACCAATGCATTGATAGATGTAACATAAACAGGGCTGGTTCAGATTTCTCTCTGCCACTCATTTCCTCCCCCAGCCTTTTAACTAGCACTGGTGAATGGTAAAAATTCCCTCTTTCCTGACTGGGCATTTTCTGCTCACTTTATTAGTAATACCTGCGCACACTTCCTCTCGGTAAAGTTTTCTAAATTCAAACAACTGCCAACTGGATATCCCTCAGCCTTTTCACTCGGTAATTTCAACGTGGAATTTTTGTATTAATTGCCGGGTGATAGGCGTCGCTGGCAAGGCCAGATTTTATAGCCTGCCAATGATTGGCTTTGAGAAAGTGGTGCTGAATCGACTTTTTAAACTGCTGCAGTCCGTTTGGTGCTTGTAATTCTTTGTAGCGGTTTGATACAACTCAGAGGGCATTTAAGAATCAACCACATTGCTGTGGGTCTGGAGTGACATATAGCCCAGACCATTCAAGGACGGTAAGTTTCCTTACCTAAAGGACATTAGTTATCCAGTTTGGGTTTTGTGACAAACCAATAGATTCAAGGTTCAATGTTATATAGAAGCTTTTGATGCCACATTCATTAGGTAGCTTAATGTAAATTCACAAACTGCCGCTGTGGGATTTGAACTGATGTTCTATGCATTACTAGCCCAGGCCTCTCAGTAACATAACCACTGTGCTACCGTACCCGTATATGAAGGAAAAAATCAAACAGGAAACACGGATTACATGTGCAAAAAGTTTCACCGCCTGTTCCTTTCGGTGGATTCTCTGCAGTTATAGAAGAATAGAATATAAGAAATAGGAGCAGGAGTAGGCCATATGGCCCCTCGAGCCGGCTCCGCCCTTGAATAAGATCCTGGCATAACTTTTATATCATCTCGTCTATCCTGCCCCATCCCCACAACCCTTGATTTGTGCCCAAGAATCTATCAATCTCCGTCTTGAATATCTTTAAAGACTGAGCATCCAGAGCCCTCTGGTGTAGTGCATTCGAAAGATTCCCCCTGAGTGACGAAATGTCTCCTCATCTGAGTCCTAAATGGTTAACTCCTAACCCTGAGACTATGCTACTGAGTTACAAACTCTCTAGGCAAGGGAAAGAGTCTTTTGGCATCTATCCTATTAACCCCTTTAATAATCTTATTCTTTTCAATGAGATCGCTTCTCATTCTTCTAAATCCCAATGAATATACATACATACATTCTCTCCACATAGGATTGCCCTGTCATCTTAGGAATCAATCTAGTGAACCTCATCTGTAAAGAGAACACAACTGCATAAAGTATTCCCGATCTGGCCTCTCCACAGCCCAAATAATTGCAGCAAAACGTTCTTACACTTATACTCCAAACCATTGTAACAAAGGTGAACACACCATATGCCTTCTAATTGCTTGCTGTACCTGCATAGTAACGTTCTGTGATTCGTGTACAGAGACAGAAAAATTCCTCTGTTCCCCAATATTTACTAGTTTTTCAACTTTTATAATTGTTTCTGCTTTTTCATTGTTCCTACCAAGTGGATAACATAATACTTCCCCAAATTATATTCCATGATACATCTTCTTGCCAATCACGTAACTGGTATGTATTCATTTGCCACATCTTTATGTTCTCCTTACAGCTTACTAACCCTCCTAGATTTGTATCTTCAGCAAACTTTAATACATTACATTATGACCCATCATCTAACTCATTGATAGAGATTGTAAATAGCTGAGGTCCAAGCACTGATCATCACGGAAATCTACAAGTTACACCCTGTCAAAATGAAAATGGCCCCTTTATTCCTGCACTCTGTTTCCTGTCTTTAAACTAATCTTCAATCCATGCTAATATATTAGCCGAAAATCGTAAATGTTAATTTTGTATAACAACCTATTGTGCAGCACCTTATCGAATGCCTTCTAAAAATCTAAATATACTGCATCGACTGATCCTCCCTCATCTACCCTGTTAGTTACACCGTCAAAAGAATCTCCCTCATCATAACATAATTTTCCAAATGTTCTGTTACCACGTCCTTAATAACAGTTTCTAGCATTTTCCCGACTACTGTTATCAGGCTAACTGGTCTAATTTCCCTATTTTTCTCTCTCAATTTTCTCTTGAACAGCGGGGTTACATTTGCTACGTTCCAGTCCCACGGGACATTCCCAGATTCTACTTAATTTTGTAAGACTGATATCATTGCATCCACCACCTCAGTTGCCACCTGTTTCAAAACAGTATGTAAGACATAAAGTTCAGGCGATTTGCCAGCTTTTTAGCCCATTATTTTCTCCAGTATTTTTTGTTTATTAATATTGATTACTTTGTTTCTCGCTCTCTTTTGATCCATGGTTTTCCACTATTCCCAGTATCTTCTTGTGTCTTTTACTGTGAAGAGATACAGGAAAATATTTATTCATATTTCCAGCCATTTCCAGACTCCGTATTATATTTGCCCTTTCTCTGTCTCTAAGGGTCCCACTTTACTACCTTTTTGCCTACCTGTAAAAGCGCTTACTATCTGTTTTATATTTCTTGCTAGTCTACTCTCATATTGTATTTTCCCCTGCTTTATCACTTCCTTGGTCATCCATTATTGATTATTGAAACCCTCCCACTAAATATTCCTTTTGGCAACATTGTCAACCTTTTTTAATCGAATAATATCCTTAACGTCACTGGTTAGCCATGGATTCAAGATTGGTTAAAATCCTGAAAACAGAGCATAGGAATAAAGGGGTCCATTTCCAGAGGAGTTGTTATTCCTCAAGAGAATGTATATTTGTTGATAATTATGAATTATTTATTTAAATGTTTGCCCTTGTTAATCTACCATCATCTCTTTTAATTTGACTTCCTAATCCACCTCAGCCAAGTCGCCTCGCATGCCTCCGAAATTGGCTTTGTTTAAATATAAGACCCAATTTTCAGACTTAATCACATCACTCTCAGACTTCGCATGAAATTGTAACATTATGGCCCGGTATTTGTGGTCAGAAGCGTAAATCCAGATTATACCCCGAACCCACTAAAAATGCTCACACTTACCTTCAAGCTTCCATATAGCGGCGACATCAGGTCCTGTTACTGCTGGTGTATGCCTGCTTAAATTCCAGGAATCGCAGGAATGCATGCATTTCAGAAACATCCCTGGGATCATGTGGGCAAGTCCTCCAAACAGAATGGTGGATTCCTAATAGTCTGTGGGGATTTCATTTAGAAATGAAATCTCCATAAGCATATTATGAATTCACAAATAATTAAATGAATTATAAAACTGGAATAAAAATAATGTTTTCATGTTCAAATTGAATTACAATTCCCTTCAATTAATCAAAAGCAATAAAAATGTAAATTTTTAAAATATTTTAAACATTTCAATCCTGACCTTGACAGATCACAGGTTTTGGGTTTTCACACATGTGCAGTGCATGTGGAAACCCAGAACATGCGGGCTCTTTTAGAATGCTTATGATGCCACCATTAGCACCGCAAATTCTGGGCAATTATGATCATTCTTCCCCAGAGTATCCGGTATTTTAAGATTAATAATCTTCGCTATCTCATTACTTAATAGTAGATCTAAAATAACCTTTTCTCTAGATGGTGCAGTTCCAACAGACATTAACAGCAAATTAGTATTAGTAAATATCCTAAAATTGACACAAAATTGATGAACGCTCTCCATATATGATGAAAGCCAAGAGGATTGACATGTGTCCTTCAGGGAGCGACATGGCCTACATTGACTCCGTTCCCACAATAGGTGATTGAATCTTACTACCCTTGGGGTAACTAGGCATGGGTTATAAACAAGGTCTTAGCAGCAACATCTGCATCTAACGAACAAAGTAAAACAGATACACAAACATTAATTTCTGGAGAATCTTTTTATTTGACGCAAAATATATAAAGCTCCAAGGTGGCCTATAGAATTCATAACGCACTCTCAGCTACACTAATTGTGAGAACATTTCAACACAAAGCAGCACATGTTACATTACGGGAAAGAAGCTCATTAATTGATATTACTCTGTCCAATATTTTAACAGATGCATAGACCTATTAAAATTGAACAAGGGAATGATCATCGCCTCCCCATGACTTGCAACAGCAACACAGTTTCCCATAGTGTACACAAATAAAGATCAATAAATTGCTGAGTGTGTACATTCAGTGTACAAAAAGAGTAAATAGGCGAACATATAACCTGTTCAGCAAGAATGCAACTCTGTTTTAATTCTACATTATTCCACATAACAAATGATCAAAAATTGAAGGAACCTAACTTTAACGGAACATTGGTGCACGTACAAAAAGCGGTGAAACAGTTTGTGTCAGCGACTATCATGCAGATATAATTATACAATTCAAAGGTTTCAGTAACTCAAGCTGAATCACTATCAGGCAGCTTTTCATCTGCTCTACATGCTGTCCAATATACATTGTACATTCGTAATTTCCGGCATTTTCCATTGTCGCTGTGAACCGAAGAGAGTAATTCCCCATCCTGAAGCTCTCGGGTATATATGGGAACCGCGTGGAGAGGCACTGTGGGTTGTTGTTATCAATCGAACAATGCTTTACCTCATTGCCTCCTGAGGCGGTTTCAAATATCCAGTCAATCCATTCGATTTCAGTCAGAGACCGGGAGTAACAAGGCAGCAATACTGGGCTGGACCCATTTGAAATAACCTGTTGTATAATATCTTCATCATCTCCAACCTGCGCAGTACCTGCACAGGGAGCAAAGTAAGTATAAAACCGGACTGGACACTGAAGGATACATATCCATCTTTCCCCACAAACTCTTCCCTGTCCACCAATTTGAAACCCTCTCGCTGGCTGGCCATTGTCTGAGACTGAACCAGATCGTTCCCAACCGTGGCCTCCTATTGAAACCTGAACTAAGGCTCCCCTACCTTTTCCATCACAAAGATCCAACATCCATATCCAGAACATCAGCCCCCTGCCTCAGCTCACCATCTGCTGAAAGCCTCAGCCAGGTCTTTGTTACCTTCAGACTGGACTTTTCCAGTGCTCTCCCGGCCGGCCTCGAACTCTCTGAATATTTATAACAGCCGATGTTATGGTACAGGGGCTCAGCATATTGCTGTTACATCAATATGTCCCAGAATTTTAAGAACATAAGAACATAAGAACATAAGAAATAGGAACAGGAGTAAGCCATATGGCCCCTCGAGCCAAGTCCACCATTCAATAAGATCATAGCTAATCTGATCATGGACTCAGCTCCACTTCCCCGCCCGCTCCCCATAACTGCTTAACCCCTTATCGTTTAAGAAACTGTCTATTTCTGTCATAAATATATGCAATGTCCCAGCTTCCACAGCTCTCTGAGGCAGCGAATTCCACAAATTTACAACTTTCTGAGAGAAGAAATTTCTCCTCACCTCAGTTTTAAATGGGCGGCCCCTTATTCTAAGATCATGCCCTCTAGTTCTAGTCTCCCCCATCAGTGGAAACATCCTCTCTGCATCCACCTTGTTAATCCCCCTCATAATCTTATATGTTTCGATAAGATCACCTCTCATTCTTCTGAACTCCAATGAGTAGAGGCCCAAAATACTCAATCTTTCCTCATAAGTCAATCCCCTCATACCCAAAATCAACCTAGTGAACCTTTTCTGAGCTGCCTCCAAAGCAAGTATATTCTTTCGTAAATGTGGAAATCAAAACTGCACGCATTATTCCAAGTGTGGCCTCACCAAAACCTTGTATAGCTGTAGCAAGACTCCTCTGCTTTTATACTCCATCCCCTTTGCAATAAATGCCAAGATACCATCGACCTTCCTGATCACTTGCTGTACCTGCATACTATCCTTTTGTGTTTCATGCACAAGTACCCCCAGGTACCGCTGTATTGTGGCCTTTGCAAATTTCTCCCCCATCAGTGGAAACATCCTCTCTGCATCCACCTGCTCTTTGAGTTTCTCTGCCAAAGTGCATGACCTCACACTATCCAACATTATCCTCTATGTGCCAAATTGTTGCCCACTCATTTAGCCGCTCTTAGTCCTTTTGCAGATTTTTTGTATCCGCCTCAGAAATTGCTTTTCCTTCCGTCTTTGTATCGTCAGCAAACTTGATTACGTTACACTCAGTCCCTTCTTCCAAGTCGCTAAGATAGTTTGTAAATAGTTGGAGTCCCAACGGAGTCATCAAACCATGAAAAAACAAGTCGAAAAAGAGATCAATTTTCAGTTAAAATAATGGGCAGATTAACGCCATGGAGGGTAAACGTGACCGTTAAACTTAAAACAATAATTTCAAATTTCGCGCTGCTTCGCCAGCCGTGGCCCTGCATTCAAGACGGGCCTCTGTTTCGTTACTCTCACATATTTGGAGCAATGCGCCGCCCCGCTGGGGCAGGGCTGCCGTTTTGGTGGAAGGATCCAAAATCCCGGCGAAAATGTCGCCTTGGTCGCAATCCCTCCACCCACACAAATACTAGCATCGAGCGGATTCCAGTATCTCTTCCTCTGGTTCAATTCTTTGGTCGTTGCTCCTTTAACCATTTGCTACACTTTGTGCTTCACTGTGATACTTTCAGCTGCTGAGAGCTATGTCCTGTGTCGTCAGAGAAGGCGGAACTTAGGGACCAACAGTATCGTGGTGCCAGCTCTCCTCCTCAGCCCGCTCTGGGACAGATCCGCGCAAACAGGGAATGTGTGCAAACGTAACGTCAGATGTGATTGGATGCCACTGGGATTGAAAGGGATATTTTTCTCAATAAAACCACGCATGAGAATAACGGGTCAAGGCTCGAACCAGGAAGCAGGACCATTGGCGCAAAATGTTACACAGAATTACATCGAATGTACAGCAAAGAAACAGTCCATGCCGGAGTATGTGCCCCACTTCAGCAGTCTCCTATCCTTCTTCAACTAATTCTATCAGCATGACCTTCTATTCTCTTCTCCCTCATATTATTATCTAGCCTCACGTTATAAACATCTGGATTATTCGCTTCAACTGCTCCCTGTGGTAGCGAGTTCCCCATGTTGACCACTCGGGGTAAACAAGTTACTTCCTTAAATTTATCTGTGCTCCATTTTTCCTTTGTTCAGTAAATATAGCAGAGCCTCTAGGCCTCGGATCGCATTGCACAATCTGTTGACTTGCCTAACGTGAACTGAAACACGTCACACCACCAAATATCAATATTTGAATTATATATTGCCGCCACGTTTCATGAAGGAACCCAAAACTACAGCGACCCGATGCAGCAATTGGTCACTGAAGGCAGCAGTATCACCGGGGCTCTGAAGCGGTGTCTTATCTTCTGCCTAATACTGTTGTTCATTCTCGGTGTTTCATCCGCAGACTATCAGCCAGCGGGAACAAGTGAAACCAACATGCGGACGGATGGTCATTTCTGAGCATAATTTATGTAGTTTGCCGGACAATTGTGAATGATTTCTGTTTGTAAACTTAGCGAAGGAGGAAAATGACGGGTTGAGGAAATTATTCTGCAGCGCACTGTTTCAAAAGCCGCTTCTACACAGTCTTATCAAATAAGTTATTGTTAGATTCAAAATAACTTCGAGATGAATTCGCCCACACCGAACGGAATGTAAGTACAGCCCACTTTTAAATGTAGCTGCTGTTAGAGACAATAGCACAGAAGAATTGGATCGATGGGGGCGGATATATTCACACAAGCAACAGATCTTGAGACTATGTTTGTCACGATACAACTGAAAATAAAATGGCTTGTTATTTTAAAACATACCTGAATTTAGAACGGCGAGTAGAAGGGAGACCTCAAGAATGGAACACTTCATACTTGCTGCTGTGTGTAAATTAAACGCAGAGGATGACCGAGGGTGTGAGTTAGCAAAGCAAGAGGAAGTTCCCGTTTCCTTCTGTTACAAATCAATATTCAGGCTCGGTCACGTGATTGTTGGTTAGCATTTCCTCAGTAGCTAACTGGAATCCAATTGTTTCGACATCAAGACTTGCTTCGCCAAAAAGAAGTACAGACAACATTCACAGCGCTTAATTCCTAGATTATGATCAACTCGAACAAGAACAAACCCAACAACCATCTCGGGCCCACAGCAGCAGCAACAATATCGAGTCACCAAAAATATCTTCAAAGACAAAATTGTGCAGAAAGTTAATTGCATCAAGCTTAACAACATATTGAGTAAACAGCAGGGCAGAGGCTGGGTACTCTGCGATAATTGACTCACCTCTTTCTCAATCAAAGTTTATTGCAAAACGCAGAGTAAGAACGGCATGAATATTTCCGACTTACTTGGATATGTGCAGCCCCAGCAGCCTGCGCGATGTTCTAAACAATGAAACACAACGACGTTTTTAATTATCTGCGCCCCCGCCACTGGACTCAGTATCCGCTCAAGATTGAGTAGGCCCAACCTACTCAACTTTTCCTCATAAGTCAACTCCGGAATCAACCTAGTGAGCCTTTTCTGAACTGCCTCCAAAGCAAGTATATCCTTTCATAAATATGGAAACCAAACTGCACGCAGTATTCCAGGTGTGGCATCACCAGTTCCTTATGTAGCTGTAGCAAGACTTCCCCGTTTTTATACTCCATGCCCTTTGCAATAAAGGCCAGGATATAATTGGCCTTCCTGATCACTTGCTGTACCTGCATACTATCGTTTTGTGTTTCATGCACAAGGACCCCCAAATCTCGCTGTACTGTGGCACTTTGCAATCTTTCTCCATTTAAATAATAACTTGCTCTTTGATTTTTCTCTGCAGTTTTAGCAGCTTACTCTGTTGTTTAACTATACCCTTTGCTTACTTTTTGTTCTTGCGTTTCGAGCAAGCAGCAAAAGTCATTCCAAGCCAACATAATGTCAGTACTAAATGTAGTGCTACCAGTACGTGAGAGATGATGCGGATACAAGGGTGGATGTTTATACCCCAGTTCCAGGCTTGTTCGTACCACGGGGCTTTGCAGAGGTCGTGA
Organism: Pristiophorus japonicus; assembly: GCF_044704955.1. Classification (NCBI taxonomy): domain Eukaryota; kingdom Metazoa; phylum Chordata; class Chondrichthyes; family Pristiophoridae; genus Pristiophorus; species Pristiophorus japonicus. The sequence continues at coordinate 22,685,540 of NC_092011.1, read as the reverse complement.
TTGATCTCCTTTCTTAGTTCCCATAAATCCTGCTTTAGGAGATGGTATCGGTTAACGTTCTCCTTCAGAGGGCACTTTATTTTCGTCATGTCCTCTGGGAGATGGGGTATGGGTGCTGCGAGGTGTACCTCATACAGTCCCAGATCTGCCGTTATTTCAATTGTTCGATACAGAGTGACCCTTTTCCGTGCATGAATGTAGCTCGTTTTTGCGCATCCTATGATTACAGGTAGGCTGCGGGTGAAGTAGAATTTGGGGTTAATAATGTTACGTTCTAACTCGCCAAAGTCTTAAGTCTGTCGGTTTGTGACCATACAGTATTCGCCCTTGCTGCGGTAGGCAGAGTGTGTGGGTTTGGGCTCTGCTGGGCTTAATTCCAGTACAAATCCAATGGTCTGGTTGAACCCACACCCATCTTTACTACCTTGTCCTACTGGATGTGGCGAAATAGTCAGGCTACCTACGCTGCGACAACCCGTCAATGAGACCCCTCTCATGGTTCTATTTATTTTGATCGCTTATTGATCCATTGGGTAATACAGCAAGTAGTTCTTCCCCCTGATCAGCCCAATGTTTTCCACCTCATTTATATGTCTAGGGCGTTCAACAACGAGGGTTCCTGTGTTTACCCATTTTAATGCATCGTTAATCAATTCCGGCTTCTGACGGTGGAAATCCTTGTGTCCCCTGAAATGGGATACCCCTAAGGCATCCGTGACCACTTTGAGGACAATACTCAACATTCAGATATACTTTGTTCTCACCTTGGTGTCATCTCTCTGGTAGACCTAGATTGGTTAGGTTGATGATCACGGGGAGTACCTTATGGTTTCCATTATTATACAGTTGGATTTTTCAGTACAACTATATCCATAACATCCGGGTTTGGTTTGACGCATTCGCGTATGGAATACAAAACCATGCAGATGCTATCGTGGTGGCAGATTATTGGATATCACATTGCCTTTCCTATTCAGTAGACGCCCTTTATTCCGATTCCATCTGGTACCACTTATAGCCTAGGCCTTTAGGCTCCTCTCCATGGTACATGCATAATGTACTTCCCACAGGGCCATCAGCAGTTCTCCCCAGCGTACCATCCTGCAATATCGTAAACGTGGATGACCTCAGGCTATCCGCTACAATTACACTTTTAAAAATTGTGCTTTCATTGCCCAACACCATTTCTGTCTACACATGCGCACATATTGGTATTTATTAACACTTCACATGGGCCTGACCATCGCCGGACAATTGCCGTTTGGCCCTGGTAAGCCTTTAACCATTACCTTTTCTCCTACCTGTGGCATGTCTGCCGGAGATTCTAAATCCTCATCATGGTCCCTGGCTGCTTGCTCTTCCCTGACCTCCTGCCGCATACCCTTTAATTGTTTACTCAGTTCCATTTCATATCTATGTGTACGGTCCCGTAGCGGGCCTAAATTCGGTCCTCCTGTGATTATGTCTTCAAGCAACCTCATGGCTTGACCGGTCATGAGTTCACACTTGGGTTAAGCCCATCGTCTGATTAGGAGTTGCACGTTGTCTCATCAATATGGCAGATAAAAGTTCGGCCCAAGCCTGTCCGGTTACTTCGATGGGTTTGGCCAGGGCTGATTTTATTGTGCGATTCATCCGTTCTACCATCCAAGAAATCTGAGGGTGCTAAGGGATGTGATTTTTTATGTTTAATGAGCAAAGTGGTGCACAGGAGTTTTACCACTTGTCCCGTGAAATTGGTCCCTTGATCAGAATTAATTTGAGTAGGTATTCACCAGCGGGGAATTATCTCTTCCGCGAGAATTCTTGCTCCTGTGGTCATGGTACAGTTTCGGGTGGGGAAGGCCTCAACCCATTGTGTAAACAAATCTATTATTAATAGACAGTATTTTCTTCTTCGAGAGTCGGGGCAGTGGTGTGGTGAAATCAATTTGTATATTCTCCTACGATCCCCGTGGACGTGGTTGATGAGCCATTCTTATTTTGATGGCCTTTCCGGGATTATGTTGGGCGCACATAATACATTGCTGGCAATACTTAGCAATGTCACGTCGCATTTCTGGCCACCAGCAATCTCGAGAGGTATTTATTATTAGGGCATTGTGTCCGGCGTGGTTGATGACGTGGTGCACTTCTATGAGCATTTTCCTTATGCAAGAGGGAGCTAGTATATTTCTCTCCTTTCTCCACATGGAGCCCAAACCAGGCACTCCTCCCTTCCTTTTCCATTCGCTCTTTCTTTGTTACTAACGTCTGCATGTAATTTTACTATGTTTATATGCTCTGCCCTGGTCAGGCTGCATACTGGTTCTGCCTTGACTTCAGCAGATGTCACCGCCTCGCGAGCAGCCTTCTCTGCAGCCTCGTTTTCTTTCTGAATGTCGTCCACCACACATTTGTGGGATTTTAGCTTCAGTCCCGCCGCCTTGGCGGGTTTACTAGCTGCCTCTAGTAACAGCCTAATGCAGCCTTCATGCCTGATGGCCTCACCACCTGAGGTGACGAACCCTCATCTTCCCCAGTCGACCATGCAGTCAGGAACTTCTCCGAAAGTATACCTGGTGTTGGTATGTATGTTTACTGTTTTTTCCTCTGCTAATAACAGGGCTTCGGGAAGGATGGTCAGCTCTGCCACCTGTGCCAATAATCCTCTGTCTAGTGTCCCTTGTACTTCAGACCCGAGCCTTTAACCTTTTTTACAATTCGGTATCCCGCTTTTATTCTCTTTCCCTCAATGGTCAAAGCTAACATGTTGCAAAATTGTTGTGAAGCGCCTTGTGATGCTTTATACTCCATGAAAGGCGCTATATAAGTGAAAGTTATTATTAAAATACTTGCAGGTGTTGATCCACCACCGTCCATCCCGTTCTGGGATGGCCATCCACATACTTCGAGACCCATCCACATCTAGAGTGAGGTTTGGATTCTCGATTCGACCTCACCCAAATTTCCTGGGGAGTCCTCCAACTCGAGTGCACCGCACTCGTGGGGTTCCCCCAGGGCCAAGATTCCCTCTACCAGGTTTTCTCCAGTGTCCCATATTATTTATACTGATTCATCATGGGGCAGTAAGAACACTTTCCATTCTCCCGTGCGTACATTTTAGGCAGCCCGGAGCTTTCTGGTGTTTAGCATTTCTACGAAGGTATGCTTGGTGTGTAACACCATTTCTCCCGCCCTGATGACAGGTTCGCTGACTTTCACCACCCAAGTGACACAATCCAGTGCAGCTACGCAACGGGACAGACCTGCTGCCATCGGTGACTGCTGGGTCGAATATTAAGCTCGGGATCGCATCCGGTCACTGTGTACTTGTATGACCACAGCCTCATAAAACCACACCATGATTTATGCTAAAGATGTGGAAGGGGTGGTCCATATTTGATAGTCCCAGGCTTATTACAATTTGTGTCCTGGTTTTCCGTAATTAAAACAATTTCTTCCAACTCTCTCTTGCGCATTTTGCCCTTCCCAATTGATGAATGTCACATTCACGCATATAATGTATGTTCGATATGTCGCCCAATATTCTCCAAAATTCGGCATTGCCGTGTGAAGCCTTTAAGATGGGCAGATCTTTCAACACGCCTTGTTTCTCAATTGGTGAGAAAGGCTTATTGTTAAAGTTCTGTCCTCGCAAATTACCGTCGGCGTCGGGGTCCCGTCATCAGGTGGTCAGTGGCGCCATTCATCCTTCATCATAGTCATCCTCGGCTGGTGCCGGGCATTGGCCACGGACACCATGGGGTTTTCCCCATTGTGCTTGAACTGGTTGTTCTGTCGTCATCGTCAGTCTGACCAAACAGAGATGGTCTGTGTTGTTTACCAGCTTATCTTAAATTCCTTAATTCTTCTAATTTTGGCTTAATCAAGTCACTATATTTTAAATATTGTCATATTATTATGCCGGAGTTGTTTCCTCTTTCTTTACTTTCTTTCTCCCACCAAGCCTTTTACGTGGCTGGTTCTGCCGACGGGTCCCGGACAACTTCCGATGTTTATCTGTGTTTGGTTAATTTATTATACTTGAGAAACTGTCTGGTTATGATAATTACTACCGTTTTAGTCTTCTTAGTCTTCTCTGGCTGCCAGCAGACTTTATGTGTGCCTGGCTCCATGGATGGATCCCACGCTCCTTTACCATGCCGTCTTTTAATTTCTGGTGATCATCTGCAATAAGCTCAGTGAGCGACACCTCGGGTCCCCATTTTAATTTCTCTTTGCCCGTCATAGTCTCACTATGTCGGCCCCTGTTACAATCTAATCCCTAATGGATTACCATGCTTGGGTTCACTTTTCCCTTTCTTGCCGCCCCCAAAATCTGTGGAGACTTAATCATGAAATAATTCTTCATTACTACACTGAATTACCCGAAACAAGGCTTTTACGTCCACAACAGACTTTTACTTTGCTCAGATCCCCCGTTCTGCCAACACGTCTCGTTACAAATAACATCGGATTTCAGAGTGATATTTAAAAAGTACTCACTCCGTGATGGTCTGTCGACGACCGTCTGTCCATCTTCCGGGTGCATCCTGCCGACTATGCCAATTGATGTGGAGCATTTATTCAACATTCGACACAAGTCTACTTCAGAGTAATAAAGCGTTGTTTATTTTACTTGCAAGGGAGTGGTGTCTAAGTGTGAGTTCCCAACTCGGCTCAACCCCACTCTCTCCGAACAACATTTCGTCATCATCTTTATACAGTTACTTTACCTATTTCGGTCGGCAGTACATCTTTTCCAAGTTCGCATGAAGTTTGTAGTTTGTACATTCAAAGCCTTTATTGCTTCTTGGCTGTTTACAGACCACATCCGGTGCTCGTGTTTCAGACGTTATGTTAAGGAATTTACGTTAGGTAAAGTATGTCTGTGGTTTATACCTACGTGTTGTCTCAGCAAATGTGCAGGTTGCATTTTTAATCCGTTAATTCCTGAAGGATGCAATGTTCAACTTCAAACATAGTTGCTAATAAGGGCAATAAGACATTCTGAAGAAACTTCTTTACTCAGAGAATGTTTCGAATATGAAACTTGCTATATCAAGAGCGGTTGGGGCGCATAGCATAGGTATATTTAACGGGAAGGTGGATAAGCACATAAGGGAGAAAGGAATAGAATAATATGCCGATGGGATGAGATGAATTATGGTAAGAGGAGGCTCGTGTGGAGCATAAACACTGGTATGGACACGTTAGGCCGAATGGCCTGTTTCTTTGCTGAAAACATTTTGTAATATATGGATGTTGCACTTTATCTTTTCTTCAGTCATGTAATTGTAAAACTTACTATTTGTCACGTTGTTGTGAAGAGGGTATTCAGTATACCCCTCCATCAAAGTACGATCGCTAAATTATATACAATCTACTGAAAGCACTGCAACAACTTGACAAAGTTACATCGATAGCACCTGTCTCCCTTGTTACTTCTGCTATCGAGAAGGACCACGATTGTAGCCGGCATCCCCAGGCCCCTCTTGCCCCACCATCACCACCTGCTGCCATCAGTCCCTCACCTTGCTGAACATGAGCAGTTCGCCCCTTATTACGTAACTGATCCGGGAAATCTCTACCTAACATCGTGGAACACAAGCTCTACCGTGACGGCAGCGGTTCAAGGAGGAGGCCCAGCATCACGGTGCAACAAGGCTGGGCAATACACGTCTCTTGCAATATATACGATATAATTGGATATTTTAATTTGAAGTGTGGGGTTGGGGTTGATTCGGGTAACATTATAAGTTCCAGCTGAAATGAAACTAATCGGGTTCCCCGTCCATAGTTCCAATGTGGCCTTGCGATAGACATGTTGGTCTCATTTCGTTTTGTCAGTTAGCGATCAGACGAATTCCTCCCCCAGGCTTTTTGTCTCTCAGCAAAAACTTATTGTATTATTCACTGAAAACATACTTATGCTTTCTTAACATGTATGAGCAAACAACAGCAGACTTCTCAAATTGCTGAATGCAAAACTGACAGGGATCATAAGGAAGGGAGACAAAGCTCATATTTTAAAATTATCTTTAGGATATTCACAAATTAACACGGCCCTCAAAAAATATCACTTTTAAGTGCCTTAAATCATTGATAGAAACTATTTTTTACAAATGCAATGGTAGTTGAAAATAACATGAACGGTTCAGGTGTATCTCTTAACTCCACACCCCTGCACCTATAACGAATTATGTCTAAGGCGATTGGTTTATTGATTAACCCTCTTTGTCGACTGATCCTTTTCTGCTCACTATTACGAATACCTACACATTCTGCCTCCGGATGAGATTATTGAATGCAAACGGCTATTTCATACAAATGCCCTTAGCCTTTTCATTCTGCTCGCTCCACGAGACACAGTGTATATATAGAAAGTTTCTAATTGTCGGAAGAGCAAAGCTAGAGGCTACCAATATAAGATAGTCACTAAGAAATCAAATAGGGAGTTCAAAAGAAATGCTTTACTCACAGAGTAGTCGGTGCATGAAACATATTGCCACAGGGAGAAGTTTGGTTCAGATTGCATTTTAAATTTCAAAAGACAATTGGACATGTGCTTGAAGGGCACTAATGTGTAGGGTTAAGGGTAAAAATTTCAGGTGTGCCACTAAATTGGTCAGCTCTTTAAAATAACAGACACAGCAATGACGGGCCGAGTGGCCTCCTTCTGTGATGTAAGTTTCTAAGATTCTATGTACAACAAAATACTCCAAATTGTATCTTCAAAATTGCTCCTGCCGGAACAAGCCCGGCCCTTTCGCCATCGATCTAAAGGCCCATAACCACACCACGAGCACCAGGAAGTCAGCAAAACCACGGTGCTCAGTGACTTCATTCCACTTTTAGACACCGACCAGCTCCGTCGCACCAGACGGTCACAGTTGGAACCCGTATTTGCTGTTTTCACACTATCCTTAGCCGAGTTAGTATTATGACTGCAGTGATACAATAGGCAGTGCATATACGTTCAGGTGGAAGGGGAAGAGAGTGATTGGATGGAACTCCCATTGGAGTGGAGCTGACGGGAATGGAACAGTAGAAGATTTCTTGATATCATACATTTGCACACTGGAGCAGGGGGAAAATAAGTGTAGAAGACTTTAAATCCATTATGTGAGGATAGTTTTACAATTTCATGGTACACAATGAACATTGGAACTCTCATGTATTGTGTACAATATATCCAACACATGACGAGGCAAGGAGAGAGAGATTTCTCCCTCTGGGTTGTATGTAGCAAAATCGTAAAATCTTCATTAGAAACACGTTTCCCGCTTTGCACCACACAGCGCCCACTCAGCAATGACTGCCCATGTTTACAGTAAAGCAGCATTATTTCGAATTGGCAATATCTCTGAGAGATTCTCAATCCGGAGCTATGAACAGAGTGACAGGCATTAATCCAGGGCATCATCCCACTAGTTTGGTTTTACCTCGGCATAGATGCTGGCTTCTGCTGAAGGCTTGGCAGCTTTTCCTGATTTGCCTAGTGCATCCATGGTAATTGTTGCATAATTGTCCTCATTATTCTGCACCTAAAGAACAGGAAGATGGATTAAATATTCTGGTCATCCGCAAATTCACGTGAAATCTTCTCATTTAAGTGGAACTCATTTTTCCCCCAAGCTTTTAGCTAAATTATTCTGAGATTACGATCATCATATTATCATCATCATAGGCAATCGCTCAAAAAGAGGATGACTTGCTTCCATGCCAAAATGGGACGTTCACTAGTGTTTCAATGAAGGACCTAACATTCGAAATCCCGAACTACATCTTGAAGGGTGGAAGATGCCTGTGCGTGGACTTTAACGTGTGGCGGCTGTTGCACACCAACCACCACATGGGCTTGACAGAGCTAGGTCTTTGTCCAGTAGCAAGGATTACCCAAGACGAGTGGAGACCAGCTCTGCTGCACGGACCGAGTTTGCACACATTTCCCAGTGTGGGCTGACCCGTGCTGGCCCTGGGTCCACCACTCTCCTGGGCCCCAAACTCACACCTCTCCTGGGCCCTAGTCACTGCCCTCTACAAACTCTTGGCGCTCGTTTGCCCCAACCTCGTCGCTCCTGCTGTGCCTGCCCACACTGTATTCAGCGTGGGCAGGCACACAGCCGTCATCCTCCTGCAGTGGCACGCAGACGACATTGCTCCCTCTAATGGTTCCGGCCATTACTAATGGAATGGCAACAAGTCAATGCAAATATTTCAAAGAACTTGATGACTGCCAGATTATTTTGAATGTTAAATCAGCAACATGACATGAGAGAATCATGGAATGATACCGCATAGAACGAGGCCTTTCACCTCATCGTGTCTGCGCCAACTTCAAATTCACCTTCAGTACATATCCAATTTCCTTCTGAATCTTAGTATTGAATCTACTTACACCAACCTTTCAGGTAGTGCATGCCAGATCATAACGACTCACTTCATTAAACAGTTTGTTCGCTTCAACTTGCCTCGGATTCTTTTGAAAATTACCTTAAAGCTGACACTTCTGACACCGGAAACTGGTTTTCTTTATTTATTCTATTAAAATCCTGCATGACTTTCAACCCTATTAAATCTCCATGAACCTTCCCTTCTCTAAACAGAACAACAGCTGCTGCTACAGACTCTCCATGTAACTGATCCCTAGTATCATCCGTAAATCTCTTCTGCACCCTCTCCAAGGCATTCGCATCCGGCCTGAAGTGTGGTGTCCGGAATTGGCCACAATATTCCAGTTGGGGCTGAACCAGTGTATGATAAACGTTCATCAAAACCTCTTTGCTTTTGTACTCTATTTATGAAGCCAAGCGTCCCACATTTTTTCTTAACAGCCTTCTCAACGTGTCCATCCCATCACTAAAGACATAAACCCCAGGTCACTCTGTTCAAACGGTGTACATCCCGACTTAGAAAACCCGGATCAGGTCTCAGTCGAAGCCTAATTAGTTTGCTCAGGAGTTTGCTGGAAATAATAAAAATAAATCTCCACAACCATGTTTTCACGTCCCTACACATAGTGAGGAGAAGAATTCATAATCGACAGTGTCCCAGTGACAATACTCTTCTTTCAGCCGACAGCTTTATCATGAAAATAATTGATTTAAAACTAGGCTTCGAATTCAGACAAAGGTAATGCTGGCACAGGGACACACCCCAAACAGGATAGACACCGCCTGAATTAAGTATTACTAAATAAAACACTGGGTAACCAGCATGGTTACACCGCTGGCATACTCACTTATCATATTGAAATTGCGATTCTATGTCCATATGGGGTTTGTGGACTGGAGGAAAGTAAGCAACTTTGAATTCATTCAGATTTCCGCACAAAAGGAGATTTTAAGTTTGAACCTGCAGGGCTTGGAGTGAGAGACGTTTCTATAACTGAGTGTAAATGAGTAGCAGCATGGCTGATATTTATGGACGTGATAATTTGTACTGCAAATTGTCCCATTAGACAAGACGTCACACCCTGAAGTTTCACAAAAATGAGCAACTGGGACCGCACATCTGAAGGTCTCAGTGACTTTACAAATTGTAACTCGATTCACTTTGACTTCCTGAAGTGACAGAGGACAAACCTCCCCAGAAGACAGCATGGGCCAGCCAAAGTGCCTTACCGCAGTCCAAGTGCATGCCTCACCCTGCAGAAGTGCCTTAGCTCTGTCCAAGTGCATACCTCCCCGTGCCGAAATGCCTTACCCCAGTCCAAGTTCCTCCTTCGCCCAGCCAAGGTGCCTTACCCCAGTCCAAGTACATCCCTCCCCCAGCCGAAGTGCCTTACTCTAGTCCAAGTTCATCCTTCCCCCAGCCAAGGTGCCTTACCACAGTCCAAGTACATCCTTTCCCCAGCCGAAGTGCCTTACTCTAGTCCAAGTTCATCCTTCCCCCAGCCAAGGTGCCTTACCCCAGTCCAAGTTCATCCCTCCCCCAGCCGAAGTGCCTTACTCTAGTCCAAGTTCATCCTTCCCCCAGCCAAAGTGCCTTACTCTAGTCCAAGTTCCTCCTTCCCCCAGCCAAGGTGCCTTACCCCAGTCCAAGTTCATCCCTCCCCCAGCCGAAGTGCCTTACTCTAGTCCAAGTTCCTCCTTCCCCCAGCTAAGGTGCCTTACCCCAGTCCAAGTTCATCCCTCCCCCAACCGAAGTGCCTTACTCTAGTCCAAGTACATCCCTCCCCCAGCCAAAGTGCCTTACTCTAGTCCAAGTTCATCCTTCCCCCAGCCAAGGTGCCTTACCACAGGCCAAGTTCATCCTTCCCCCAGCCAAGGTGCCTTACCCCAGTCCAAGTATATCCTTTCCCCAGCCAAGGTGCCTTACCCCAGTCCAAGTACATCCCTCCCCCAGCCGAAGTGCCTTACCACAGTCCAAGTACATCCTTTCCCCAGCCAAAGTGCCTTACCACAGTCCAAGTTCATCCTTTCCCCAGCCAAGGTGCCTTACCACAGTCCAAGTACATCCTTTCCCCTGCCAAGGTGCCTTACCACAGTCCAAGTACATCCTTTCCCCAGCCAAAGTGCCTTACCACAGTCCAAGTTCATCCTTCCCCCAGCGAAGGTGCCTTACCACAGTCCAAGTTCATCCTTCCCCCAGCCAAGGTGCCTTACCACAGTCCAAGTACATCCCTCCCCCAGCCGAAGTGCCTTACTCTAGTCCAAGTTCATCCTTCCCCCAGCCAACGTGCCTTACCACAGTCCAAGTACATCCCTCCCCCAGCCGAAGTGCCTTATTCTAGTCCAAGTTCATCCTTCCCCCAGCCAAGGTGCCTTACCACAGTCCAAGTACATCCTTTCCCCAGCCGAAGTGCCTTACTCTAGTCCAAGTTCATCCTTCCCCCAGCCAAGGTGCCTTACCCCAGTCCAAGTTCATCCCTCCCCCAGCCGAAGTGCCTTACTCTAGTCCAAGTTCATCCTTCCCCCAACGAAAGTGCCTTACTCTAGTCCAAGTTCCTCCTTCCCCCAGCCAAGGTGCCTTACCCCAGTCCAAGTTCATCCCTCCCCCAGCCGAAGTGCCTTACTCTAGTCCAAGTTCCTCCTTCCCCCAGCTAAGGTGCCTTACCCCAGTCCAAGTTCATCCCTCCCCCAACCGAAGTGCCTTACTCTAGTCCAAGTACATCCCTCCCCCAGCCAAAGTGCCTTACTCTAGTCCAAGTTCATCCTTCCCCCAGCCAAGGTGCCTTACCACAGGCCAAGTTCATCCTTCCCCCAGCCAAGGTGCCTTACCCCAGTCCAAGTATATCCTTTCCCCAGCCAAGGTGCCTTACCCCAGTCCAAGTACATCCCTCCCCCAGCCGAAGTGCCTTACCACAGTCCAAGTACATCCTTTCCCCAGCCAAAGTGCCTTACCACAGTCCAAGTTCATCCTTTCCCCAGCCAAGGTGCCTTACCACAGTCCAAGTACATCCTTTCCCCTGCCAAGGTGCCTTACCACAGTCCAAGTACATCCTTTCCCCAGCCAAAGTGCCTTACCACAGTCCAAGTTCATCCTTCCCCCAGCGAAGGTGCCTTACCACAGTCCAAGTTCATCCTTCCCCCAGCCAAGGTGCCTTACCACAGTCCAAGTACATCCCTCCCCCAGCCGAAGTGCCTTACTCTAGTCCAAGTTCATCCTTCCCCCAGCCAACGTGCCTTACCACAGTCCAAGTACATCCCTCCCCCAGCCGAAGTGCCTTATTCTAGTCCAAGTTCATCCTTCCCCCAGCCAAGGTGCCTTACCACAGTCCAAGTACATCCTTTCCCCAGCCGAAGTGCCTTACTCTAGTCCAAGTTCATCCTTCCCCCAGCCAAGGTGCCTTACCCCAGTCCAAGTTCATCCCTCCCCCAGCCGAAGTGCCTTACTCTAGTCCAAGTTCATCCTTCCCCCAACGAAAGTGCCTTACTCTAGTCCAAGTTCCTCCTTCCCCCAGCCAAGGTGCCTTACCCCAGTCCAAGTTCATCCCTCCCCCAGCCGAAGTGCCTTACTCTAGTCCAAGTTCCTCCTTCCCCCAGCTAAGGTGCCTTACCCCAGTCCAAGTTCATCCCTCCCCCAACCGAAGTGCCTTACTCTAGTCCAAGTACATCCCTCCCCCAGCCAAAGTGCCTTACTCTAGTCCAAGTTCATCCTTCCCCCAGCCAAGGTGCCTTACCACAGTCCAAGTTCATCCTTCCCCCAGCCAAGGTGCCTTACCCCAGTCCAAGTATATCCTTTCCCCAGCCAAGGTGCCTTACCCCAGTCCAAGTACATCCCTCCCCCAGCCGAAGTGCCTTACCACAGTCCAAGTTCATCCTTCCCCCAGCCAAGGTGCCTTACCACAGTCCAAGTTCATCCTTCCCCCAGCCAAAGTGCCTTACCACAGTCCAAGTACATCCTTTCCCCAGCCAAAGTGCCTTACCACAGTCCAAGTTCATCCTTTCCCCAGCCAAAGTGCCTTACCACAGTCCAAGTTCATCCTTTCCCCAGCCAAGGTGCCTTACCACAGTCCAAGTTCATCCTTTCCCCAGCCAAAGTGCCTTGCCACAGTCCAAGTTCATCCTTTCCCCAGCCAAAGTGCCTTACCACAGTCCAAGTACATCCTTCCCCCAGCCAAGGTGCCTTACCACAGTCCAAGTACATCCCTCCCCCAGCCGAAGTGCCTTACTCTAGTCCAAGTTCATCCTTCCCCCAGCCAAAGTGCCTTACCACAGTCCAAGTACATTCCTCCCCCAGCCAAAGTGCCTTACCACAGTCCAAGTACATCCCTCCCCCAGCCGAAGTGCCTTACTCTAGTCCAAGTTCATCCTTCCCCCAGCCAAAGTGCCTTACCACAGTCCAAGTACATCCCTCCCCCAGCCAAAGTGCCTTACCACAGTCCAAGTACAACCCTACCCCAGCCGAAGTGCCTTACTCTAGTCCAAGTTCATCCTTCCCCCAGCCAAGGTGCCTTACCACAGTCCAAGTTCATCCTTTCCCCAGCCAAAGTGCCTTACCACAGTCCAAGTTCATCCTTCCCCCAGCCAAAGTGCCTTACCACAGTCCAAGTACATCCCTCCCCCAGCCGAAGTGCCTTACTCTAGTCCAAGTTCATCCTTCCCCCAGCCAAAGTGCCTTACCACAGTCCAAGTTCATCCTTCCCCCAGCCAAGGTGCCTTACCACAGTCCAAGTACATCCCTCCCCCAGCCGAAGTGCCTTATCCCAGTCCAAGTGCTTGCATCCCCCAGCCGGAGCGCCTTACCCCAGTCCAAGTGCATGCCTCCCCCAGTCGAAGTGCCTTATCCCAGCGCAAGTGCAACCTCCGCGCCCACGATAGATGGGGCAGGCATTGTGTACAGATTGTTAACGGGTTTATATGGATGTGGATGTGGTGTATTTGCACTTCCAGATGGCATTTGACAAGGTGCCATATAAAAGGTTACTGCATCAGATAAAGGTTCATGGGGTGGGTGTAATATATTAGCATGGATAAAGGATTTGCTAACTAACAGACAACAGAGAGTCGGGATAAATGGTTCAATCTCGGATTGGCAATCAGTAACTAGTGGTGTGCCTCAGGGATCAGTGCTGGGACCCCAACTATTCAGAATCTATATTAGTTACTTGGAAGAAAGGACCAAGTGTAACGTATCCAAGTTTGCTGACGATACAAAGATGGGAGGAAAAGCATTGTGTGAGGAGGTCACAGAAAGCTGCAAAAGGACATAGACAGGCTAATAAGTGGGCAAAAAATTGGCAGATAGAGTATCATGTTGGAAAGTGTGAGGTTATGCACTTTGGCAGACAAAAAAATCAAAGAGTAAGTTATTATTTCAATGAAGAAAAAATGCAAATTGCTGCAGTACAGAAATGCCTGCAGGTACTTGTGCATGAAACACAAAAGTTGAGTATGTAGGCATAGCAAATCCAATGGAATCTTAGCCTTTATTGCAAAGGGGATGGAGTATAAAAGCAGGGAAGTCTTGCTACAGTTATACAGGGTATTGGTGAGGACACACCAGAGTACTACGTACAGTCTTGGTTTCCATATTTACGAAAGGATATACTTGCTTTGGTGACAGTTCAGTGAAGGTTCACTAGATTGATTCCAGAGATGAGGGGGTTGATTTATGAGGAACGGTTGAGTAGGTTGGGCCTCTATGCATTGGAATTCAGAAGAATGAGAGATGATCGTATCGAAACGTGTAAGATTATGAGGAGGCATAACAAGTTGGGTGCAGAGAGGATGTTCCCATTGATAGAGGAAACTAGAAGTAGTGGGCATTATCTTAGAATTACGGGTCGCACATTTAAAACTGAGATGAGGAGGAATTTCTTCACTCAGATGGTTGTAAATCTGTGGAATTCACTGCCTCAGAGAGCTGTGATAGCTGGGACATTGAATACATTGAAGACAGAGTTGAACAATTTCTTAACTGATAAGGGAATAAAGGGCTATGGCGAGCGGGCAGGAAAGTGGTCCTGAGTCTATGATTGGATCAGCTATGATTGTATTAAATGGCGGAGCGGGATCGAGGGGCCATATGGCCTACTCTTGCTCTTATTTCTTCTGTTCTTATGTTCTTATTGGGTATGAAGTTAATGGTGACACCGTTGTGACTTCTGTATATCATCCAGTCCAACGATGTCCCTAGTAAGGGGTTGGAAGAACTTGATTCGTCTTCCCCCCACCCGTGTCTCTCCACCCCCACCATCCATGTCTCTATCTCTCCCGCCAGCCTCTCTCTCCCCCCAGATTCTTTCTCACTCCCCCCAGTCTCTCTCACGCTCTCTCCCCCCCACGCCCCCACCCCAGACTCTCTCTCCCCCCAGACTCTCTCTCCCCCAGCCTCTCTCTTCCGCCAGTCTCGTTCTCTCTGTCTCTCTCTCTCCCCCAGCTTCTCTTCCCCCACAGCCTCTCTTCCACCCAACCTCTCCCTCGTTAGCGGGCCCACGGCTGCCGCTCTGGAGCCCAGAACCGCTGCTCTCGGCCACAGTGCCTCTGCGGCGCGGGGGGCGGGGTTGGGGGTGGGGGGGGGGAGGTCGGGGATAGAATCGGAGCCTCAGTTTCTGCTTCTCGGCATCACGTGCTTGGAATGATTCCTGCGGGAGGTGGCGGAGCTTGACCGGGGTGGGGCTTGTCACCTGTCGGTCAAAACAGTGCAGAACGGGCCGGGGGGTGGCGGGGCTGGACAGAGGCCTGTCCGACAAAAAAGTTCTGTACAAATAGTTACATCGGTTGCTAATAATATAATCATTGAGTGTGTATATGAGTACTGTAATTAAGGAAGTGAAACGAGAGAGCGAGAGATAGACTGTAGAATTAGTCTGCTCTAGTTTGGAGATTGGCTTCTTATTGTATGTAATTTTCGGCTGTTTTAACCTTTATCTTCTCTACTGTAATTTGTTTGAAAAATATATTATATAATATACATTAAATAAGGGTTCAAAGCGTCACCGCTGGATATGAAAGTCCCTGAATGGAGAGTAGAATATTTTTCCAAACTTTTCTTAAGATATTCAGATTGAGGCTCTGTATGAAGAGGTTTATGGGTTCTGTGAGTGTGAGTGGTTACTAGCATGCTATCGTGTATTCTGTAGCGTGTAGCCATGATCATTAATTGATGGCTCAACGTTCTTTATAGAGTTGATTCTTGCATTAGAAGGTGGATGGGTTGACTGGATCCATCCAACATTCTCTGACATTCCTTATTTCAAAAATTCATTCTTTCTCCTACCTTTGTATTTCACCCACACCAATTGCACCATTGATCATTGATAATCAGCAATCAGTTCACAAAAGCTTAATAACAGTAGTAATATATCCCTACCTCTCTATCTATATACATGTATATAAATGAAAAATAAACTTACCGGAACTGCATTTTCAGCTGTCGTCACAAAAAGAAAGAATAAATAGATTAGTGACTGTATTGGATCTCAGCACAGATCGAAACCAGGTTTTTATATTGCATATTGTCTATGTCTGATCAGATACACGGCAAACAAAGCAGATTGGCTGATTTCTAGCAGAATAAAATTGAAAAGCTTTGCAGTTTTGTAAAAATTGTATATAACATTCGCTTCACCATTTTGGAGTACTGTGAACATTTCTGTTCTGTATATAATCAAAAGAATAAGTAGGCACTGGAGAACGTAAAAAAGAGCTTTACAAGGATGGCACCAGAACTGAAATATGATAGATATAAGGAAAGGCATAACAGGCTCAGGATACTTTCTATTGAACAGAGATAGATGATGGTGACCTGATACAGGCCTTTACATAGAAACATAGAAATATAGAAAATAGTTGCAGGAGTAGGCCATTCCGCCCTTCGAGGCTGCACCACCATGCAATATGATCATGGCTGATCATGCAACTTCAGTACCCCATTCCTGCTTTCTCTCCATACTCTTTGATCCCTTTAGCCATCTAACTCCATCTTGAATATATCTAACGAACTGGCCTGAACAACTTTCTGTTGTAGAGACTTCCACAGGTTCACAATTCTCTGAGTGAAGAAGTTTCTCCTCATCTCGGTCCTAAATGGCTTACCCTTTATCGTTGGACTGTGACTCCTGGTTCTGGACTTCCCCAACATCGCAAACATTTTTCCTGCATCTAACGTGTCCAATCCCATTAGAATTTTATATGTTTCTATGAGATCTCCTCTTATTCTTCTAAATTCCAGTGAATATAAGCCTAGTCGATCTAGTGTTTCTTCATATGTCAGTCCTACCATCCCGGGAATCAGTCTGCTGAACCTTCACTGCACTCCCTCGATAGCAAGAATGTCATTCCTCAGGTTAGGAGATGAAAGCTGCACACAATACTCAAGGTGTGGTCTCACCAAGGCCCTGTACGGCTGCAGTAAGACCTCCCTGTTCCTATACTCAAATCCCCTCGCTATGAAGGCCAGCATCGCATTAGCTTTCTTTACTGCCTGCGGTACCTGCATGCCTACCGTCAATGATTGATGTACCATGACACCCAGGTGTCATTGCACCTTCCCTTTAAATAATCTGTCACCATTCAGATAATAATGTGCCTTCCTGTTTTTGCCACCACAGTGGATAACCTCACACTTATCCACATTATATTGCAACTGCCATGCATTTGCCCATTCACCTAACATGTCCAAGTCCCCCTGCAGCCTCATAGCATCTCCTCGCAGCTCGCACTGCCACCCAACTTAGTGTCACCTGCAAGCTTGGAGATATTACCTTAAATCCCTTCGTCTAAATCATTAATGTATACTGTAAATAGCTGGGGTCCCAGCACTGAACACTTCGGCACCCCACTAGTCACTGGCTGCCATTCTGAAAAGGACACATTTATTCCCACTCTTTCCTTCCTGTCTGCCAACCAGTTCTCTATCCACTTGAATACATTACCCCCAATACGATGGGCTTTAATTTTGCACACTAATCTCTTGTGTTGGACCTTGTCAAAAGCCTTTTCAACGTCCAAATACACCACATCCACTGGTTCTCCCTTGCCCACTCTACTAGTTACATCCTCAAAAAATTGTAGAAGTTTTGTCAAGTATGATTTCCCTTTCATAAATCCATGCTGACTTAGACCAATCCTGTCACTGCTTTCCAAATGCGCTGCTAATAGATCTTTAATAATTGATTGCAGCATTTTCCCCACTATCGATGTCAGGTTAACCGGTCTATAATTCACTGTTTTCTCTCACCCTCCTTTTTTAAAAAGTGGGGTTACATTAGCTAGCCTCCAATCCATAGGAACTGAAGCAGAGTCCATGGAATATTGGAAAATGACCATCAATGCATCTACTAATTCTAGGGCCACTTCCTTAAGTAGTCTGGGATACAGACTATCAGGCCCTAGGGATTTATCGGCTTTCAGTCCCTTCAATTTCCCTAACACCATTTCTTGACTAACAAGGATTTCCCTCATTTCCCCCTTCTTGCTACATGCTCGGTTCCCTATTATTTTCGGGATGTTATTCGTGTGTTCCTTAGTGAAGCAAGAATCGAAGAATTTGTTCAATTGGTCTGCCATGTCCTTGTACCACATTATGAATTCACCTGATTCTGAATGAAAGGGACCTACATTAGTCTTCATTAATCTTTTTCTCTTCACATATCTATAGAAGCTTTTGCAGTCAGTTTTTATGTTCCCTGCAAGCTTACTCTCATAGTCGATTTCCCCTTCCTAATTAAACCCTTTGTCCTCCTCTGCTGAATTCTAAATTTCTTCTAGTCCTCAGGTTTGCTGCTTTTTCTGGCCAATTTATATGCCTCCTCCTTGTATTTAAGACTTTCCCTAATTTCCCTTCTGAGCCACGGTTGAGCCACATTCCCTTCCTTATTCTTACGCCATAGAGGGATGTACAAATGTTGTAGTTCATCCTTCTGATATTTAAATGTCTGCCATTGCCTATCCACCTTCAAACCTTTAAATATCATTCTCTAGTCTATTCTAGAAATTTGCGTCTCACACCGTTGAAGTTTCCTTTCTTTAAGTTCAGAACCCTAGTCTCTGAATTAACTGTGTCACTCTCCATCTTAATAAAGAATTCTGACATATTATGTTCACTCTTCCCCAAAGGGTCCCGCACGACCAGATTGCTAATTAATCCTCTCTCATTACACAAGACCCAGTCGAGGATGCCCTGCTCTCTAGTTGGTTCCTCGACAGATTGGTCTAGAAAATCATCCCTTATACATGCCAGGAAATCTTCCTCCACAGCATTGCTACCAGTTTGGTTAGCCTTATCAATATGTAGATTAATGTCACGCATGATAACTGCTGTACCGTTATTGCACACGTCGCTAATTTCCTGTTTGATGCCATCCCCAATCTCCCTACTACTGTTTTTGGTCTATACACAATTCCCATTAGCGTTTTCTGCCCATTGATGTTTCGCAGCTCTACCAATATCGATTCCACATCATCCACGATAATGTGTTTCGCTACTATTGCATTAATCTCCTCTTTAACCAGCAACGCTACCCCACCTTCTTTTCCTTCCTGTCTGTCCTTCCTGAATATTGAATAATCCTGGATGTTGAGTTCGCAGCTTTGGTTATCTTGGGGCCATGTCTCTGTGATCCCAATTGCATCATATCCGTTAGCATCTATCAGCGCAGTCAATTCACCCAACATTATTATGAATGCTCCTCGCATTGAGACTCAGAGCCTTCAGGCTGTTTTTTTTTTAACACTCTTTGTCCTTTTAGAATTATGGAAGAGGTTTGATAGGGTAAATGTAGAAAACATTTGTTCACTTGTGGGGTGAGACCTAAATCCAGGGACATACGTATGAGACAGTCAACAATTAATCCAATACAAAATTCAGGAGAAACTGTATTTTAACCCAGAGAGTGTAGAGTTTGTGGAACACCCTACCACATGTAGTAGTTGAGGCGAATAGCATAGATACATTTAAGGAGAAGCTGTATATCTACATGAGGGAGAAAGAATTGGAATAATTTGAAAATGGAGTTAGATCAAGCAGAATAGCATGTGACTCGTGGGCTGCAGAAACACCCGTGTAGACGTGTTAGGCCGAATGGCCTGTTTCTCTGCAGTAAACTCCATGTTATATAATCATGGTCGACAAAGCAGTAGTGATACCAGACCAGCTATAGGCTTAAGATACATGGACTATGTACAGCAGGCATCTCAAAGGACTGGAGAAGAACGACCAATGTTGCCTCCGCAACATCCTACAAATCCATTGCCAGTCCAATAATGCCCATTTTACTCTATAGCCTAGAGTTCAAATACCGGTAGGCAGCATAGCTATTGTATTTATATGTTATTTGTTTGCAATATTTACCTGCCAAATTGTATTTTTTCTTTATCAGTAAACCTAAGAGAATCACGGCAAGAGTAACCCCCATCACTCCGACTACCGCACCTGCAATGATTGTGTTACTCTTTGAATTCTGGGATGGACCTGTGAAAACATTCTCAGTGAGAAAAAAGCACAACATCCAGCTACAATGTTACAATGTATAATATGTGTACACACGCAATTTAATATGTGTATAAATACACTTCATGTGCACTAACTTTTGCACTCAATCACGATTTCTAGTCCTGATTTGCATGTCAACATGAAGATTTATTTACGACTGGTGATAATGAGAATAGATACTAGTATTGGCCGTTTGTGCACCCAGATTAAATGCTGCCTGACTGGCCTAAGGTCAACCTGAAATTCGGCCTACATCATGTACATTTTCCAGGCATACTGGTGGTAATATTCACTTAATTTGCAGTGTCGGCAATGGCATAAGGCGGCCGATATCGAACCACCCGCCCATTATACACCACGCTTGAATTTATTTACCATTAATGTCAATAAGACAGGAAAATCAGGTGTATTAGAGAATGAACGGAGAGTTACAGAAATTTAGAGTTAGCAAACAGAATGCAAGTCCCTGCTCACTGCAAATCAATTCAGCCTTTTCACTCAGCACTCCCCAGCTGCAATTAGCTACAAGACAGCAAGATGTAAATAGCAAACATGTATTTCATAAGATAAGTGATTCACCAGATGTTCCAGTCGATGAATGCTCTGTAATGGGAGAGGTCATTGTAGCTTCTGCAGAAAATAACAACAAATTAAGAAGATGAAAGGAATATCAGGAACATCGATATCTCTGATGAAAAAATAAATAATACTGATTTAAGCTATCGGGCAGCCATGAATACCGATTGTAACGTGTACTTCAGTGAGGACCTGGCCTACATATGACTCCAATCCTACACTATGTAGTTGGCTATTGCTGCCCTCAGGTCAACCAAGGATGGTCAATATATCGTGCCGTCCTCATCTCAAGAATCGAGATGAGATTCTATCTATTTTTGTGGCATTGGTTTTTAAAGATTCAAGCAGAATGACTGGGCAGCTACTTCAAGGAGTTATCATACTCACAGCTAAGCGGATAGTTGTGGGATCTAACGGGCTGAGTGATTCCAGTGTGCTGTGGCCACAGTGAGAGACAATTTATGTCAATTATTTTCCCGCTGGTGTTTACAAAGTCTAACTGGCAACGGGTGTCACAGCTGTATCTCAGAATATGTAAAGTTACCATTGTTATCTGTATACAGGTTGAGGTTATCACGTTGAAACTTATGACAGTAGTAACCCTTTAGAACAAGGCAGAATTGGACAGAGAATGACACCATGGATTATTCCAAAAACGGAGAACAGTGGGAGCCTCGGAGAAACCATCCGGTGTGATATTCTGAATGAAATACATATAGTGAGAGAGGAAGTATTAAGAGGATTAGCAGCTTTGAAAGTAGTTAAGTCCCCAGACCCGGATGAAATGCATCCCAGGCTGTTGAGCGAAATTAAAGAGGAAAAAGCAGAGGCCTTGACCATAATTTTCAAGTCCTCTTTGGATTTGGGCATAGTGCCAGAGGATTGGAAGAATGCTAATGTAGTACACTTGTTTAAGAAGGGAGAAAGGGATAGGCCGAGTAATTACAGGCCTGTGAGCCTAACCGCAGTGGTGGGAAAATTATTGGAAAAAATCCTGAAAGACAGGATAAATGTACAATTGGAAAGGCAGCAATTAATTAGGGACAGTGAGCACGGATTTGTTAAGGGAAGATCGTGTTTGTCTAAATTGATCGAATTTTTTGAGGAGGTAACCAAGAAGGTCGATGAGGGTAGTGCATACGGTGTAGTGGATATGAACGTTAGCAAAGCTTTTGATAAGGTCCCACATGGTAGACTGGTCATGAAGGTTAAAGCCCATGGGATCAAGGGCAAAGTGACAAGTTGGATCCAAAATTGGCTTGGAGGTAGAAAGCAAAGGTTAATGGTTGATGGATGTTTTTGTGACTGGAACAATGTTTCCAGTGGGGTGCATTCTGGCTCAGTACTGGGTCCCTTGCTTTTTGTGGTATATATCAACGATTTAGATTTGCATATAGGGAGTATGATTACGTAGTTTGCAGACAAAACTAAAATTGGCTGTGTGGTTGATAATGAAGAGGAAAGTCACGGGCTGCAGGAGGATATCAATCTACTGCTCAGGTGGGCAGAGCAGTGGCAAATGCAATTGCATTCATAAAAGTGTGAGGTAATGCACTTAGGGTGGGCTAATAAGGAAAGGGTATACACATTAAGCGGTAGGCAACTTAATAGCGTGGACGAACAAAGGGACCTTGGAGTGCTTGTCCACAAATCCCTGAAAGTAGCAGTCCAGGTGGACAAGGTGGTCAGGAAGGCATACGGAATGCTTGCCTTTATTGGCCGAGGAATAGAATATGAGAGCAGGGAGATTATGCTTAAATTGTAGAACACTTTCGTTAGGGCACAGCTGGAGTACTGCGTGCAGTTCTGATCGCCATATTATAGGAAGGATGTAACTACACTGGAGAGCGCACTGAGGAGATTTACTACGATGCTGGAGTGGAGAATCTTAGTTATGAGGAGAGATTGGATAGGCTGGGTTTGTTCTCATTGCAACAGTGGAAGTTGAGAGGAGACCTTATTGAGGTATACAACATATTGAGGGGCCTGGAAATAGTGGAGTGTTAGGGCCTATTTCAATTGATGGCGAGGTCTATTATGAGGGGGCATATTTTTAAGGTGAATGGTGGAAGGTTTAGAGGAGATTTTAGGGGGCTTCTTTACGCGAGGGTTGTGGGGATTTGAACTCGCTGCCTGGAAGAGTGGTGGATGCAGAAACCCTCGCCAGTTTTAAGAGATGGCTGGATGGGCACATAAAGTGCCATAAACTGTAGCGTTACGGACCTAGAGCTAGTAATTGGGATTAGACTGTATGACCTATTGTTGGATGGCACAGATATACTGTTATGTACTGCAGGGTATCGAATACAGCCAGCGTGAACTCATGGATTATTTTTGATCGCCTGGATGGATAGGAGAGGAATTTTCCCAGATTTTTTTCTACATAATTTGGACTGGGTTTTTATCTGTTTTCTGCCTATCCCACGAGATCACATGGTTCCGGTTGGGGTGGAGTGTAGAATGTTTCGCTGTAAGTGGTGTCGCAGTTTTGTGAGACGGACTGTTTCGACGGGGAGCTCTTTGCCTTTCCGCCATTCTTCATAGGTTAATATGTAACATCAGGGCTGCTGACCAAGCATCGTGCGGCTCTTTGTCCGTCGGCGTGGACACGATGGGCCGAAATAGCTTCTTTCTGCGCTGTAAATGTCTATGTTTCTATGTTTGATGTTATACCAGAGACACAGGAAGTCGATGAACTCATGCTTGACAAATCTTCTAGAATTTTTTGAGGATGTTTCCAATAAAGTGGACAAAGGAGAACCAGTTGATGTGGTATATTTGGACTTTCAGAAGGCTTTCGACAAGGTCCCACACAAGAGATTAATGTGCAAAGATAAAGCACATGGGATTGGGGGTAGTGTGCTGACGTGGATTGAGAACTGGTTGTCAGACAGGAAGCAAAGAGTAGGAGTAAACGGATACTTTTCAGAATGGCAGGCAATGACTAGTGGGGTGCCGCAAGGTTCTGTGCTGGGGCCCCAGCTGTTTACATTGTACATTAATGATTTAGACGAGGGGATTAAATGCAGTATCTCCAAATTTGCGGATGACACTAAGTTGGGTGGCAGTGTGAGCTGCGAGGAGGATGCTATTAGGCTGCAGAGTGACTTGGATAGGTTAGGTGAGTGGGCAAATGCATGGCAGATGAAGTATAATGTGGATAAATGTGAGGTTATCCACTTTGGTGGTAAAAACAGAGAGACAGACTATTATCTGAATGGTGACAGATTAGGAAAAGGGAAGGTGCAACGAGACCTGGGTGTCATGGTACATCAGTCATTGAAGGTTGGCATGCAGGTACAGCAGGCGGTTAACAAAGCAAATGGCATGTTGGCCTTCATAGCGAGGGGATTTGAATACAGAGGCAGGGAGGTGTTGCTACAGTTGTACAGGGCCTTGGTGAGGCCACACCTTGAGTATTGTGTACGGTTTTGGTCTCCTAACCTGAGGAAGGACATTTTTGCTATTGAGGGAGTACAGCGAAGATTCACCAGACTGATTCCCGGGATGGCGGGACTGACCTATCAAGAAAGACTGGATCAACTGGGCTTGTATTCACTGGAGTTCAGAAGAATGAGAGGAGACCTCATAGAAACGTTTAAAATTCTGACGGGTTTAGACAGGTTAGATGCAGGAAGAATGTTCCCAATGTTGGGGAAGTCCAGAACCAGAGGTGACAGTCTGAGGATAAGGGGTAAGCCATTTAGGACCGAGATGAGGAGAAACTTCTTCACCCAGAGAGTGGTGAACCTGTGGAATTCTCTACCACAGAAAGTAGTTGAGGCCAATTCACTAAATATATTCAAAAGGGGGTTAGATGAAGTCCTTACTACTCGGGGGATCAAGGGTTATGGCGAGAAAGCAGGAAGGGGGTACTGAATTTCATGTTCAGCCATGAACTCATTGAATGGCGGTGCAGGCTAGAAGGGCTGAATGGCCTGCTCCTGCACCTATTTTCTATGTTTCTATGTTTCTATGTCAGCGACCAATCGTCGTAGACTGGGACATGATTGCAGGAGTATATCAAGGCAACCTTCGTGTCCATTTTCTGCAGCCTCATTAATAACATTCCTTCCGAAATTATGCCAGAAGTGGAATTATTCAGCGATGTTTTACAGTGATTACCCCCAATCACAGCCTCTCCAATAATAAAGCAGCCAATGCACCAAGACTTTGTCGAACAAATGAAAGGTAACATTCACGGCACCTAACTGCTAAGGAATGACAATCTCGAGCGAGGGAAACATAAACCATCTTCACCATGACCCTCAATGGCGAAACCATAGCAGTATCTTCCCACAAACAACAACTTGTGGATCACCTTTGCCCGGATACAGAACTGTAACAGCGATAATCATATTGTGGTACAAGATCAGGACTGAGGCTGTGATCCATGGGTCAGGCCCTGACAGCTGAAAACCTTAGCCGTATGTTCAAGGATTAAATCATGAATGTCATGCAACACCAATCTCTAACTTGCATGCGTGCAGCTTCAAAACTTAACATCTCAGCACGGTGTAGTACAGAATCGGTTTTCTGATGAATAGCTTTGTCACTGGACTCAGCATAGACTCTATCCACTATTAGTGCACTGTAACAGCAGTACGGATATTCCACAAGAACCACTGTAACAACTTAAATATCAGATCTATGGCAACTCCCTCCCCTGCAACCACTACCACCGTGAATGACAGGAGCAGAAATTCATGGGAACCGTACCACTCCCAAATTTCGCTCCAAGGCACAAACCATTCTTCTTGGAAATACAACGCCAATTCCGTTATTGATGCTCGGTTAATTACGTGGAATTCAATGCCCGTCACCTACGTCCACAGTGAGAGCACTGTAACCAGATGGATTGCATGGGTCAACGAGAAGGCTCCATCTTCACAAGAAAGTAGAGATGGGCAATAAGTGCAGCCTGACCAGGATCACCTGCATCCAGATATGAAACTCTTTAAAACTGGGAATTATTTAAGGAATAAAAGGATGCTCTATGGGAGCGAGGGTGGGAGTTTAGGATAATTCTGAATAACTGAAATAAGATAGGGTGAAAAGTTGTTTCCATATATAATTGACTTAGCACTTTGCAATAAACAGGTATGTGTCAAGAGTTTGGCCATTTAGGTGCACATAGCGAGCAGAGCGAGTCCACCATGCATCCTATTTTTGACCCCAGCAGAACATATTTTCTTAAAAACACACTCACTCGAGATCAGGGCCAGCAGATTTAACAAAGCTCATCACCGTGAAAATGCTGTAGGAGGAAATTGATTGTTTTCACAACTGACACTCTTCCCTAGGGGTGATTAGTCCAATATGGTGAGAAGCTATTATGAGCTACCGCAACGCATATGATGAGGCAGCCAGCCACACATAAAAGACATGAGTCTGCTGCTGGATGTCATATCTGAATTCAAAGACCAGAGTTCGGATGTCTACCATCCAGGGATGTTGGGAATTTGGTTCGAATTACGCTCTTTCAGTGCCAGACCTGAATCTGCTATCATTGAGCCTAATTCTAACTCTAGCAGTTGCTAACGATGAACTGATAATTTAAAAGAAAAGGGGACTAGACCAGATTTCTCTTTGCCCGCCATTCCCTTATCCGACATTACAACTGGTCACGGCTAAGGGTTCTGGTCTGTCGTGGAAATTCCCTCTTTCTTGATTGTTCCTCTTCGTCTCACATTATTGCTAACACATACACACTCTTCCTCTAACTACATGATTTAACTGATGTATAGACCTATTCGAATTGAACAACGGAATCACCATTGCCATCGCATGAGGAACCACCATTCACAAACCGCCTGATAGCATCCTGGACATCATCAAGATTAAACAAACTAATCTGTTTCCAGAAGGACGGCAGAGGCTGGGTACAACACGCTGATTTGGATCACCTCCTGACTTCTCGAAGCCTTTTCACCGTCGTCAATGTTCAAGAGCAGAGTGCAATGGAGGACACAACAGTTGGCTGGCTGGGGAAACTCAGCATCAGGCGAGACAAAACGGATTGCCAATTTCACTTTTCTAACAACGAAACTTGGAAAATATTGATGGCAATCATCGTGGACCAATGCAAGTTTTATTTGAGATGTAGACTAACCTGATTGCTCCAAGAGATGGCTATAATGACAGGACTTTCCATTCTTAAATCGTATAGTATATGTGTAGCGTCCCGCATCAGATAGTTGAAAATTGCTGATGTTTAACGTTCTGAAATCAAACTTGCGCTGCTTGTTTTTATAAATCAGCTCTTTGTTCAGTTTCCATTGGATTTCAACCCATTTCCCAGTTATCGGATTGCTCCCATGCATACTGCTCAAAATATATGGATCGGACACCTCACAGGTCAGATATACGGAGCTTCCCAGGAGAATTGGGCCATCTGGGATCACAGATACTGTGGAAAGAGGATAACCAGTTAACCTGATAAAAGCACTCCTGGATTAAATCGTGTCATCTCATTAAATTCATAGTCAAACCTCATTAAAATGAATCGCGTGCAGCCAGAGCATCTCCAGCTATTCTGTGGCAAGACACCTGTTTTGTGATGGGGCAGGAAATCGGCAGTAAGCAATTCTTAATGGGATGTGCATCTTTGCCACAGACAGCGGGAAACGTTGCCAAAGAGATGACATTTCAACAAAAGATCCAATCAGGGCATCAATTTACAGCAATATAACGGCAGGGACACAGATTCAAGAGTTGGTCAGGAGGACCGAAATCTGTTCCCCTCAGGGTAGAATAATCTCCAGGCACCAGCTCCACCGCCTGTGAGGATTGATCCCTGAAGAGGTTAATACAATAATGTATCTTCCAGGACATGACGGGAAATTTGAAAGAAGTTCAATGACCTCACCAGAGTTGTCTGGAGATCAATACTGATCTCTTTCTCTCTGCTCACATCTCCATCACTCAGAATAGTCACAATAACCCCGCCTCATTACTACAATCACTGCACAAAAGTTCACTCTACCTTCTTCTTATACTCACAGACTTTCCATTATTGCTACCCTCACTTCCGCCCACTTCGCATCTTACACATACGAACGATGCTACCATGGCAGGCATAAGCTCTAGGCACCTCACAGGACTGGCACTAATACATCGATTCTGTTTTAGAGTAGTTGTTCATGCGCAATGTGTTCCAGGAGGTTGACGTCAGAGAAGATGACCTGGGCTACACACCCTGTTCTCTCGGGAAGTAATCATTTTGGCCGTGGCAGGCATAGGGAAGTTTGGTTATAGCGACAGGTAACACTGGAGTAAACTATGACCAGATTTTTATCGACACGTTGGCCCCCTTTACACTTCTTACTTTGATCCACCTACACATTACTCCACTGCTTTGTTTTTGCACTACATGCCTGTCGCTACAGCCAGCGGGAAACGTTTTCAAAGGGGCAACAAGATATAAGATCCAGTCAGGGCATTACGATTCTCCAATATTACGTCAGCGGGTACTGATGCAGGTGTTGGAAAGGAGGAAAAAATGTATAATAATGAATACTAAGCATGGATGTCAAAAGGGACAATCTTGCTTGACAAACTACATTGAATTTTTTGAAGAGGTAAGAGAGCGAATAGACAAGGATAATTTTATAGATGTAGATTATCTATATTTTGAAAATTCATCAGTAAGGTTTTTTTTTAATTCGTTGCGGGGATGTGGGCGTCAATGGCAAGGCCAGAATTTATTGCCCGTCCCTAATTGCCTTTGAGAAGGTGGTGGTGAGTCGCCTTCTTGAACCGCTGCAGTCAGGTGTGGTGAAGGTGCCCCCACAGTGCTGTTAGGGAGAAATTTCCAGGAATTTGACACAGGGACGATGAAGGAACGGCGATATTCTTCCAGGACAGGATGGTGTGTGACTTGGAGGGGAGCGTGGATGTGGTGGTGTTCCCATACACCTGCTGACCTTGTCCTTCTAGGCGGTAGAGGTCGCGGGTTTGTGATGTGCTGCAGAAGAAGCCTTGGTGACTCGCTGCAGTGCATCTTGTAGATGGTGTACACTGCAGCCACGTTACTCCGGTGGTGGAGGTAGTAAATGTTTAAGTTGGTGGAAGGGCTGCCAATGAAGCAGGCTGTTTTGTCCTGTATGATGTCGGGCTTCTTGAGTGTTGTTGGAGCTGCACTCATCCAGGCAAATGGTGAGTTTTCCATCAGACTTGTGCCTTGTCGGTGGTGGAAGACTTGGGGAGTCAGGAGGTGAGACACTCGCCTCAGAATACCCAGCCTCTGACCTGCTCTTGTTGCCACAATGATTATGTGGCGAGACAAGTTAAGTTTCTGGTCAATGGTGACCCCCAGGATGTTGATGGTGGAGTATTCTGCGATTGTAATGCCAATGAATGTCAAGGGGCGGTGGTTAGATCCTCGCTTGTTGGAGATAATCATGGCCTGGCTTTTGTGTGACGCAAATGTTACTTGACACTTATCAGCCCAAGCCTGAATGTTGTCGAGGTATTGCTGCATGCGGCCATGGACTGCTTCATTATCTCAGTAGTTGCGAATAGCACTGAACAATGTTCAGTTATCAGCGAACATCCCCACTTTTGACGTTATGCTGGAAGGAAGGTCATTGATAAAGCCACTGAAGATGGTTAGGCCTAGGACACTGCCCTGAGGATCTGCTGCAATGTTGTCCTGGGGCTGTGATGATTGAACTCCAACCACCACAACAATCTTCCTTTGTGCTAGGTATGATTCCAGCCAGTGGAGAGTGTTCTCCCTGATTCCCATTGATTGCAGTTTTACTACGGCTCCTTAGTACCACACTTGGTCACTTGATGTCAAGGGCAATCACTCTCACCTCTCCTCTGGAATTCAGTTATTTTGTCCACGGTTGTACGAAGGCTGTAATGAGGTCTGGAGCCGAGTGGTCCTGGCGGAACCCATGCTAGGCATCAGTGAGCAGGTTATTGGTGAGTAGGTCCTGCTTGATAGCACTGTTGATGACACCTTCCATCACATTGCTGATGATTGAGAGTAGATTGATAGGGTGATAATTAGCCGGTTTGGATTTATCCTGCTTTTCATAGATAGAACATATTTGGGCAGTTTCCACATTGTCGGATTGATGCCAGGGTTGTACCTGTACTGGAACTTGGCTAAAGGCACAGCTAAATCTAGAGCACAAGTCTTGAGCACAATAGCCGGGATGTTTTCGGTGTCGATAGCTTTTGCTATATCCAGTACACTCAGCTTTCCTTGATATCACGTGGAGTGAATCTAATTGGGTGACGTCTGGCTTCTGTGATGATGGGAACCTCAGGAGGAGGCTAATAGGGATCATCTATCGGCACTTCTCACTGAAGATGGTTGTGAACGCTTCAACCTAGTCATTTGCAGTCATGTGTTGGCCTCCACCATCATGCTGGAAGGGTATATTCATGTCGCCTCCTCCTCCTGTTAGTTGTTTAATGGTCCGCCAACATTCATGAGTGGATGTGGCATGACTACAGAGCTTTAATCTGATACATTGGTTGTGGGATCGCTTAGGCTTGTCTATAGCATGCTGCTTCCGCGTTTTAGCATGTATGTAGTCCTGTGTTGTAGCTGCCCCCGCTTGGCATCTCATTTTCAAGTATGCCTGGTACTGCTCCTGGCATGCTCTTCTGCATACCTTTGAACCAGGGTTTGCCCCTTGCTTGATTGTAATGGTAGAGTGACGGATATGCCGGGTCATGAGGTTACAGATTCTAGTGGAATAAAATCCTGCTGCTCCTGATGGCCACAGTGGGTCATGGATGCCCAGTTTTGAGCTGTTCTGCAGCTATCCCATTTAGCACGGTGGTAGTGCCACGCAACACGGTGGAGGGTGTTCTCAGTGTGAAGATGGGACTTCGTCTCCACAAGGATTGTGCGGTGATCGCTGTTACCAATGCTGTTATGGATGTTTCTGCGACAGGTACATTGGTGAGTACGAGGTCAAGTAGGTTTTTCCCTCGTGTTGGTTCTTTCACCACCTGCTGCAGATATAGCCTTCAGGACTCGGCCAGCTCCACCAGTAGTGGTGCTACCAAGTCACACTTCATGATGGACATTGAAGTCACCCATCCAGAGTACATTCTGTGCCATTGCTACATTCAGTGCTTCTTCCAAGTGGTGTTCAACATGGAGGAGTACTGATTCAGCATCTGAGGGAGGGCTGTTGCTTGTAATGAGCAGTAGGATTCTTTGCTCTCGCTTGGCCTGAAGCCATGAGACTTCATGATGCCCGGATTCAATGTTGAGGACTCCCTCCCGACTGTATACCACTTTGCCACCACAATTGGTGGGTCTGTCCTGCCACTGGGACAGGACATACTCAGGAATGGTGATGGAGGTCTGGAACATTGGCTGAAATGTACCACATAATGGACTAAAAAACAAGTCAGATAACGCAATGCCAAGCGACAACCAGTAGAATGGATAGCTAGCCAGCTGCAAGACAGAAAGCTGAGAGTCGTGGTAAAGGAAAGCTATACAGAGTGGCAGAAGGTGGGTAGTTTGTTCCACAAGGATCAGTGCTGGGACCACTGTTCTTCGCAGTTTATATTAATATTTAGACTTTGGAATAAAAAACAAAATTTCTAAATCTGTGACTGACACCACGTTGGAGGGGGGCCATGTGGGGAGGACAGTTAATACTGCGGGGGACTGCAACAAAACACATGAAGACATTAATAAACTTGCACACTGGCCATTTAACTGGCAAAATACATTTAACACAGATAAATGTGTGGTATTAAATGTTGGTGCGAAAAATAGGAAGGTCACTTATTACTTGGACAGTAAGGATTTGAGTGGGGTAGAGGAGCAAAGGCATCCCGGAGTACAAATACACAAATCATTAAAGGTTCTGACACAGATTAACAAGGCCATAAAATCAAGCCAAACACTATGGTTTATTGCTACAGGGAAGGAATTAAAAATTAATGAGGTTATGGTAAACTTGTTTCGAAAATTATTTAGACCACATTTGGAGTACAGCGTACAATTCTGGTTACCATATTATTAAAAAAGTGTATAGAGGCATAGGAGAGTATACAGAGATTTACAAGGATGATAACAGAAATGCGGCGGTATAGCTATCAGGAAATGATTAACAATTTTGTGTCTATTTTCGCTTGAAAAAAGAGAACTGAGGGTTGATACAGAGCGAGAGTTTCTACTTGTGCGCCAGTGCATAACTAGTTGCCAGCAATATAAGATAGTCAGCAAGAAGTCAAATAAGAAATTCAGAAGACACTTCTTTACACAGAGCGTGGTGAGAATTTGGAACTTGCTACCACATGAAGTGATAGAAGCGAATTGTATAGATAATTTAAGGAGAGGTTAGAGAAGCAAATCAGGGAGAAGGGAATAAAGGGCTTTGCTAACAATGTTAGATGAGGAACAATTGGAGGAGGCTCGAATGGAGCATAATGGCCGGCATTGACTATTTGAGCCAAATGACCTGTTTCCGTGCTTATATCCTGTCTAAGCTTATGTGATCCTTTGTAGTTCCAACCCTTGATCCTCTCTTTCAATTGTGGTGCTCAAATATTGGAGATAACACTGCCATTTCAGTAAGGGGAGAGCAGTCATGAAGATGTACTATCACTTGATCTATCCCTCACAAGGAGCTGCACAGATACTGACATCATGCGTTATATATATCTGGGCTAGATGAGGCTTCGCCACATGCTGAATACAAGTGCACAAGAATGCGGGAAATGAGATAGAGGTGCACAATCACGGGAAGGAGAAATCACACGCTAACTCGGCTGCTGAGGATTAAAATGTTGACTTTGGGAACGCAGGCTCTAAGGAAGGCTGATGGGCATATACCAGGAAATTTTAGTTGTGATGGTTTGGCTACATTTCGGATGGTATGCATTTGTGTGTCCCATTAGAGAAAGGGCGTAAAAGCCTCAAATTGAAACCTATCAAGATGGGAAACTTTCAGGATCTTGAGGTAGTGGGCTCCACGCTTAATGCAGAAGAGAAAGCAAATATGTGATTTAATGGACTTTTTCATTATCACGAATTTCAATGTGGTAACTGGGGTTCCGGGTGGGGTGTTAAGAGCATTATTGTGGTTGGAGAAACAGTAGCCAGGGTTCAACTTTACAACATTGCAACAATCAAAATTAGGCGAGAGAGTATGACATTTACTTCAGCCTTTCCTCGAAGTTGCTGAGGCAGAAAATATTTGGTAATGAAAACGTGGATAAATATTGGAAGCCTGGAAAGATAAGGTCTATCGGGAGAGAGGAGGTCAGTGTGATTAATGTTGGCTTGCAGTCGCAATTAGCTGGCACAGACATAATGGGCCGAATGGCCTCCCCGTGTGTTGTGAATATCAGTAGTTCTTCAACATATTGATTCCTCGTGCTGTTGAGGTAAGTGAATCCACCATTTGAATAAAAAGGCAGGCTGATCCGACTGGGCAGATAGATCGTTCCATGTGTCTGAACAGGTAGGCCAATCGGACCTTGGACCTCATTACAGTCAAACCAAAGAGCTGCAGAGTTATGGTGGCAGTCCTCTTGCAGCACTCCAGTGAAGACTGTGATCGGAGATCCGTGCCTTGGTCGGGGTTCAGGTATCTGGGCTTGTTTCGGAGATTGAGGCTGTGGTTAGGGATTGGGTATGGGCTCTGGATAAGGTCCTTTTAATTTTTTGTGTTTGGGGCCTGTGTCAACGACCGGGGATTGGGGCAGGGATCAGGGATTGAGCTGAGTGAGGGATCAAGACCTGGATCAAGAATCATAGGCTCATGGTCAGGGTCCCAAGATCAGGACGTCGGGTTTGGACTGACTGAAAGGCAGCGTCAGGAGGTGCGAAGGATTCTTTTAATATGAGGTATTACATTATTTAACTTCTTTGTTGCAAGCAATCTCTAGAGCTGGTTTCCATGACTACTTCTTGGGCGGGGCCTGGCTGCACCATAATTAACCAATCTTAACAGGGCGGTCTCGAATTAGAAAATAGAAATAGCTCAAACGCCTGCTACAACCATGGGCAGAGGGTGCCTCGAATCTGCTCTGACACAAAATGTCAACTGGCTCATTTCCAGCCACAAATGTATGCATACTTCTTGTCCGGCATAGTGAGATGTGAGCAGCTCGAGCCTGTGGGCTAGAAATTCATCCTAAACAATAATGTCTGGTAATGTATTGGCCATCTGTTATACCCGCCGCCCGATATTCATTTCCATTGAAGAACATTTCTATCCCAATGAATTTTGTACAGAAATGCTGT
Organism: Pristiophorus japonicus; assembly: GCF_044704955.1. Lineage (NCBI taxonomy): Eukaryota > Metazoa > Chordata > Chondrichthyes > Pristiophoridae > Pristiophorus > Pristiophorus japonicus. The sequence continues at coordinate 22,651,861 of NC_092011.1, read as the reverse complement.
GGGGAAATTCCGGCAATGGAACTAATCTTTGCTGAATGATGCTTTACTGAGGGCTTTCCCATAGTGTACACTAATGTTGCTGAGTGTTTATTTTCACTGTACATAAAGGGTTTTAAAGCCGAACAATAACCTGGCCTGGAAGAAAGCGACACAGTTGTAATTGTATCTTTTTCCACGTAACAAATGATCACATTTTGATATTGAAGGAACCGGACTTTAACGGCAGATTGGCGCAAGTACGAGAAACGGTTTAATATTTTGTGTCAGAGACTATCATGTAAATATAACTGTACACTATAATGGTACCAGTAACTCACCATTAATCACTATGAGGCTGATTCTCACTGTGTTGTGGCTTTCAATCTGCGAGAGCTGTTGACCATCATACATCAAACAGTCGTAATTTCCGGCATTTTCCATTGTCGCTGTGAACAGAAGAGAGTAATTCCCCGTCCTGAAACCCTCAGACTCGGCCAGTGTTATATGCGGGAATTGTGAGGAGTTGCACTGCGGGTTGTCGTTATCAATTACACAAAGCCCCACCCCACTGTTTCCTAAGGCACGAGTAAATAGCCACTGAATATCCGTAATTGGAGTCGTAGACCGGGTGGAACAAGGCAGCAAAACCGGACTGGACCCATTCGAAAGAACGATTTCCAGATCATCTCCAGCCTGCACGTTACCTGCACAGGGAGCAAAGAGTGATATTAAACCGGATTCTAGACGGCTGGATAAATATCCACCATTATCCACAAACTCTGTTCCCCAGGCACCAACTTCATCAGTCTCCCCTTGCCACTGACTGAGTCTGAATTAGACCATTCGCAAGCGTCGCTTCCTAATGGACCCTGAGCTAAGTTTCCGACCCCACATGTTCTCCATCACCAGGATACAACATCAATCTCCGTAACATAATTCCCCTGCCTCGGCTCATCAGCTACTAAAACTCTCACCCAGTCTTTGTTGAGCACCAGACTTGACTATTCCAATGCTCTCATGGCCAGCCTGTAACAGTCAGAATATTTACATTAGCCTGTATTATAAGCCGCTCAGCACGTTGAGGTGACATCACGCTGTTCCAAAATTAAACAGAGTCGTTAGACAGTAATAGAAAAAAAACAGCGGAATAATAGAACAAAGTTCAGTTCAAATAGAGTACATATTGACATCAACAAACAGGGTAAACGTGACTGAAACATCAAACTATACTTTGCAGCTTTCAAATTTCCCGCTGCTCTCCCAGCTCCCGCCCGATCTTCCAGAGATGCCTCTGCATTGTTGCTCTCAAATATTGAAGGGTTGCCCTTTTGGTGGAAAGATCGCCTGGTCTGCACCGCCCCCCGCCCCGCCCACAGAGACACCAACACCGAACGGGTTCCATTTTCTCCTCATCCGTTTTTTTCTTTAGCAGTTGCTCATTGAACTATCTGCTACACATTGTGCTTCACTGTGAGCCTTTCAGCTGCTGAGAGCTGTGTCCTGTGTGGTCAGAGGAGGCGGAACATAGAAGCTGAACATATCCTGGTGTCTGATCCCCGCCGCCAGACCGCTCTGGGTCAGATTTGCGCAAACAGTGAAATGTTTGCAAACATCACGTCAGATGTGATTGGATCACACGATGATTGCAATGAATACTTTTCTTCGTAAAATTGACACGGTATTGAATTCTATCAACATAAACCTCCCTCATCCATCTGCTTTTCAAGCCTCCCGTTAAGTGCATCTAGGCTATTCGTTTCAACCACTCCCTGATCCATTTGCTGACGGTTCTCAGGTTCAAGAAGTTACTTCCTTAAATCTATCTCGGCGCCATTTTTCCTTTGTTCAGTAAATATTGCCGAGTACACCGGACTCAGATCGCTTTTCTCAATGACCGGCCTCATGCAACGTGAAGTGAAACATTTCAGATCACCCAATTTATGCCAATAATTGGATTTATGAATTGCCGTCGCATTTCACTGAAAGGAACCCGGAACTACAGCGACCCGATACAGCAATTGCACACTGAAGGCTGCAACATCACGGGCTCTCTGAAACTATGTATAGTCCTTTTCTCTAATATTGTTTCTCATTCTCTATTTCAACCGCAGACTGCCAGCCAGCAGGAGCTGATGGCCATTTCAGAGCATAATTTAGGGCAGTTTGCGTTGTTGTGTTCGAAAACCTGGCGAATAAGGGAAATGTTGGGGTGAGAATCTGATTGCGCCTCGCGCTGTTTCAAAAGCCTTCTTCCACAGACCGTCATTCTTACCAAGGAAGTTATATGGTCGGTCATTATTAGGATCAAAATAACTTCGAACTGAATTTAATAATTCACACTACGTGCTCGTCCACGCCGAATAGAATATAATCATAGCTCACTTTGAAGTGTAGCTATCGTTTTAAAACCTCAATGTGGAAGAATTAGAGCGACAGCGGCAGATCTCTCCATACCAGCAACACAGCTAGAGATTGTGATTGTCAATCCACAACTGAAAATAAAATTGAATGTGAGTTTAAAACATACCTGAATAAATAAGGGCGAGTAGAAGGGAGACCTCGAGAATGAAACACTTCATCCTTGCGGCTGCTGAGTCTGAACTAAACGCAGTGAAATGACCGAGCGTGCCAGTTAGCAAAGCAAGAGGAAGTTCTCGCTTCCTTTTGTTAAATATATCTCTCAGGCTCAGTCACGCAGTTGCAATTTCCTCCATCTCTAACCGGAAGTATAGATTCTTGCATTTGTACTGGACTCTTTACATTTTATTGGGGGCAGTGCCTTCGTGTAATAGAATTAAAATGTAGTTAAAGTGTGAAGGTAAAGCAGGGCGCGCTGCCGCACTTTTACAATGATTTGGCTCTTGAAGAGAGGCCTCTGAGAACATCACTTGCTCCCAGTCCTGGGCTCTCTAGTTGCAGCTTAAGGGCAAGCTGCTCGCGGAGGGAGGAGGAGGTGGAGGAAGACGAGGAGGAAGAGTAGTAAGCAGACGACGAGGAAGTCGGTGAGGAGGACGCATAGGGAAGGAGGCAGGCCAGACAGTCCCTTTCTGACCGGGATGCCCGGAATCGAATCATCCGCCTGCAGTACCAGTGAACACTACCCCAATTACCCTTTCAACATTCTGCTATTTACGATTACAACGTCCTATTGGCCACAATGTGGCAATAAAAATCACCATAAAGGAAATTTTCAATTCAACTTTATCGATATATGCATCCACTATGCGATGAACAGATCATCTAACATCCCTTGTGCATTCCCTTAGTCAGTGGATTTCGTGTGTTTTTGCTTGTCGTGTGCTCTTACGCACTCCTGGAAGGCTGCTGACTTTCAGTGCGGAGAATGTAAATGGCCTTGGAAAACAACCTCAAAAAGTTGGTGACTGGGCGTGTGAAATCTAGTGAAAGTGTTTGTTCTTCTTCTTTGCTCTCCACTCCTGCTTTTTAGTCAACCTTCGGTTGGGTAGACTGGATTTCGTGGGTGCCTGAAATGAGGAAGGGAAAACATGTAGCTTTGAGGTGAGGGCAGGGGGTTAACGTAAAGGTGTACGCTGACACCATGTACAGCTTGTAACTAGGAAGCAATTGTGGAATGGGAAGGTAGTGGGATATGAGAATAAGAATAAGGCACGAGGATATCAGCATCTTGTATCATTTCAGCCACACTGCTAGCCAAGAGTTCAGCCATGAACCGCTGCAAAAATGGAAAGTGCTATATCCTCCGAGGCAGGGAGGTAGAACGAGGAATGGCTTGTGCTCCTTGTGTTTGGCAGATATTGTTGGTAGGTAAGCGATGGGGATGTGGGGGTTGAGGCAGTAGGTATCTTTCACTGTGCAATTTGAGAGGCTTGTGGTGCTCTTGGTAGGAGACAGTTTTTGAAGATGCATTCACTGAACTTGACCAGTGTTCTGAGGTCATGAAGGTTCCTTGGGCACGGGAGACAGATTATGGGGTGGCACAACTGGCAGTTACATTCTCGGTGATCTGGTCTCACGTCTTTGTTTATGGAGGGCCTCTTGGTCCCTGTCAGTAGAGGATCTCTTTTGTAGTGCGAACTCCAGGGAGAATGCTGGACTGCTGCCTACGTGAATCTCGGTGCCATTCCCCGGCTTGCTGAGCGACTTGCTTTAGTGTTGAAGCACTTTCCCCATATTGTTAGGTGCGGAAGGCAATTCATCTTTAATAACTGAAGGCAGGCATTTTTGCCATTATAGAAGCCTTTAAGCACTTCTTTCAGAAAAGGCTGTTCTTGCTGCAGCAACGCTACGGGAAGGCTACATTGGGCCTACTGCTGGGACTACCACCAGGCAAACCGGCCTTGTCGGGTAAGTGTAGCGCTGGGCTAATGCTAATTAGCAACCAGCACCAATATTGCAGTCTGATCAGCTCCATTACTTTCGGCAGCTGTGAACTCCTGCTGGCGGTGGTTGTGGCAGGATTCAGCTTTCTCCAATTTTTAGTCCGTTTTCTTTCAAACTTGCCTGAACCGCGAGCTCAAATGAAACAATGTAGAATGAAAGAGATGTTTAGTGGGGAACTTGAGTAACAGAGATTAGAGCCTTGGCAGCTGCAGACACGGCCACCAATTGTGGAGCGAATCAAATCGGGGGTGTTCAAGGTTCTTCAGCCCCTTATAAAGAAATTGGTTAATTACAACAATACAGTGGCATTCAAAGCAACATTAATGAAAAGCATTAATGGTGGCCAAGTTAATATCTAAACCTGTAATTTCGAAACTATGATGAAAGATATAAGTCTCATGAGCACAAACCATGCTCATGGTCACCTGACATGGCGGGCACTGTGCACATTACACAGCGACTGGGCACGGTTAGAAATCATGAAAGTTATACATTTAACAGCCAAACTGTTTTGTATCTTAAAGCAGCAGGTTTTCCTGAAAGTGCCGTAAAAAGAATGCATTGTCAAATTTTCCAAGGATATCAACAGAATGACTTTGAGGTGTCGTGAGAAGAAGGGAATATGTGTTAGGATTATACCGCCCATGACTGGTTAATGCTTAGCTTTCAAGTAATAACCATTAGTAGTAGGTATTCATTAGATACAGCTAACAATTGGTCAAAGATGCTAGAAAATGTTACACCAGGAAGTCTCCTTTAAGTGAAGTGCTTAGAACATAAGAACATAAAAAATAGGATTCAATAAGACCATGGATGATCTGATCATGGACTCAGCTCCACTTCCCTCCCCGCGCCCATAACCGCTTATCCCCTTATCGTTTAAGAAACTGTCTGTTTCTGTCTTAAATTTATTCAATGTCCCAACTTCCAAAGCTCTTTGAGGCAGAGAATTCCACAGATTTACGACACTCTGCTCAGCTCAGTTTTAAATGGGCAGCCCCTTATTCTAACATCATGCCCTTTAGTTCTTGTCTCCACCATCAGTGGAAACATCCTCTCTGCATCCAGCTTGTCAAGCCCCCTCATAATCTTACATGTTTCGATAAGTTCACCTCCCATTCTTCTGAATTCCAATGAGTAGAGGCCCAACCTATTCAACCTTTCCTCATAAGTCAACCCCCTGATCTCCGGAACCTTCTCTGAGCTGCCTCCTAAGCAAATATATCCTTTTGTAAATATGGTTCTGAGGTAAGCAGTTACTGTTTACATAGATAGTCTGCTTCCAGAGGATCTGGGTAATAGATACATCATTTTGACATTTTCCTTTGATGAAGAAAAAAGACGGTGTATAAAGGAGCATGGTTTTCAACAGTTTGTCAGAGTGTGCCTGATTGATATAGAAACCGAATATCCACTCCATGCATACAGTTGAGATTAATCACCTTAACTGTATATCAATAAATTCTGTCCTGTATAGCCCACTACAAAGTCCTGTGCTTACTCGAAACGTGTTGTTGTGAACCAAAGGAGAAAGGAGATGGTTAGCAAACAATTCATACAGGTAAGAAACTCATCTGAAAAGCAAAATTATATCAGATATAAACATTACACAGAGCATATATATGGGCAAGCAGCAAGGGACAGCAGAGGAATGGAGGGCAGAGGAGCTTTGAAGAGAGGATTTTAAAGTTGAGGGGGAGGGTGACGTAGGGATGGAGAGGCTGCAGAGCCAGAAGGAACGTAGATAATGGCAGTAACGCGATTAAATGGAAATATCGACAGAAGGCAGCGTGGAGAAAGGGGAAGAGGAGGCAAAGTGAATGGCGCGAAAAGTGAGGTTTTAAAAAAGAAAGATTTGCAGCGCATTTCACGATCTCAGGATGTCACAAAACGCTTTACAGCAGATGAAGTATTTCTGAATTTTAATCACTGTTGTAATGCAGGAAAAACTGTAGCGTATTGGTGCACAGCAAGCTCCCACAAGCAGCAATGCTATAATGACTATATAACCTGATTTGGTGATGATTATTGAGGGATAAATATTGGCCCATGACACATGGGATAACTCCATGTTCAAATATGTGTCTTGGGATCTTTCAAAAACACCTGGGAATGCACATAGGATAGAAGGGTGATCAAGGATGGGATCAGTGCGTTAGTGAGAAACAATATTGTCTCAGATGATCAAGAGGTTGAATCAGTTTGAGAGGAGATAAGGAATAAAAAAGGGAAAATGTTGCTTGTGGGCGTAGTCTGATGGTCCTCTAACAGTAGCTACATGGTTGGAGCGAGTAAAAATCAAGGAATAATGGAGGTTTCTAAAAAAGGAACGGCAAAAATCATGGGAGATTTTAACCTTCAGATTGATTGGACAAAGCAAATTGGTCAGGGTAGCCTTGAGGAAGAGTTCATAGAGTGTATCCGGGATAGTTTGCTTGAACAGTGCATTACAGAACCAACGAGAGAGCAGGCTATCTTGGATCTAGTACTGTGTAATGAGACAGGATTAATACATGATCTCGCAGTAAAAGATCCTCTATGAATGAATGACTATAAGATGGCTAAATTTCAAATTAAGTTGGACGAAGAGAAAAATGGTTCTCAAATCAGTGTCCTAAGCTTAAATAAAGTGGACTACAAAGATATGAGTGGAGTGTTGCCGAAAGTAGACTTTGAAAGTAAACTAAAGTACGGGATGGTTGAAGAGCGTTGCCAGATATTTAAGGAGATATTTCATAACTCACAACAAAAAAAATCCCAATGAGTTGGAAAGACTGTAAGAGAAGGGATAACCATCCGTGACTAACTAAGCAAATAAGGGAGGGTACCTAATTGAAAACAAATACATACAATGTGGCCAAGACTAGTGGGAGGACAGAGGATTGGGAATTTTTTTAAGCCAGCAGAGAAAAACTAAAAAAATGATTGAGAGGGAAAATAGCTTATGAAAGTAAACTAGCACGAAATATAAAAACAGATAGTACGAATTCTACATGTACTTAAAAAGGAAAAGATTGGCTAGAGTAGATGTGGGTCCCCTGGAGGTTGAGACTGGGGAATTAATAATGGAGAACAGGGAAATGGCAGAGACGTTGAAGAAATATTTTGTATCGGTCTTCAAGGTAGAAGACACAAAACACATCCCAATAGTGAATAATCAAGGGGCTATAGGTAGGGAGGAACTTAATACAATCATTGTCACTCATGAAGTAGTACTAGGTAACATCATGGGACTAAAGCGGACCAGTCCCCTGGACCTGATGCCTTACATCCATGGTCTTCAGAGAAGTGGCTGCAATGATAGTGGATGCATTGGTTGTAGCCTAACAAAATTCACTGGATTCTGGGGCGGTCCCAGCAGATTGGAAAACCACAACTGTAATGCTCCTATTTATGAAAGGAGGCGGACAAATAGCAGGAAACTTTCGACCAGTTAGCCTAACATCTGTCGTTGGGAAAATGCTGGAGCCCATTATTGCGGAAGCAGCAGCAGGTCATTTGGAATAGCATGATTCTATCAAGCAGAGCCGGATGGTTTTATGAAAGGGAAATCATGTTTTACAAATTTGCTGAAGTTCTTTGTGGAGGTAACCAGCAGCATATATAAGGGGGAACCAGTGAATGTAGTGCATTTGGATTTCCAGAAGGCATTCGATAAGGTGCCACATAAAAGGTTACTGCATAAAATGAAAGTTCACGGGGTTGGGGGTAATGTATTAGCATGGGTAGCGAATTGGCTAACTAACAGAAAACAGAATGTCGGAATCAATAGGTCATGTTCTGGTTGGTAAATACTGACTAGTAGGGTGATGCAGGGATCGGTGCTGGGGCCTCAACTATTTACAATCTATATTAATTATTTGGATGAAGTGAGAGAGTGTAATCTACCCAAGTTTGCTGATGATACAAAGATTGTTGGGAAAGCAAATTGTGAGGACAATAAAAATGCAAAGGAATATAGACAGGCTAAGTGAGTGGGCAAAAATGTGGCAGATGGAGTATAATGTGGGAAATGTGAGTTTATCAGCTTTGGCAGAAATAATAGAAAAGCAAATTATAATTTAAATGGAGACAACTTGTAAAGTGCTGCAATACAGAGAGACCTGGGGCTTCTTGTGATGAAACAGAAAAACTTAGTATGCAGGTGCAGCAAGTAATCAGGAAGGCAAATGGAATGTTGGTCTTTATTGCAAGGGGGGTAGAGTATAAAAGCAGAGAACTCCTGGGCAACTGCACAGGGTTTTTGCGAGGCCACACCTGGAGTACTGCGTACAGTTTTGGTCTTCCTATTTAAGGATGGATATACTTGCATTAAAGACTGTTCAGAGGAAGTTCACTACGTTGATTCCGGAGATGAGGGGGATGCGTTAATAAGATAGGCTTAGTAGGTTGGACCTGTACACATTGGAGTTCGGAAGAATGAGAGGTGATCTTATTGAAACTTATAAGATAATGAGCGGGCTCAACAAGGTGGATGCAGAGAGGATATTTCTACCCATAGGGGGAACTAAAACTAGGGGATATAGTCTTAGAATAAGGGACCACTCATTTAACACTGAGATGAGGAGAAACATCTTCTCTCAGAGAGTTGTAAATGTATGGAATTCTCTGTTCCAGGGAGCTGTGGAGGCTGGGCAATTGAATATATTTAAGATGGAGATAGACAGATAAGGTAATAATGGGCTATGGGGAGCGGGCAGGGAAGTGGAGCTGAGTCCATGATCATATCAGCAATGATCTTATTGAATGGTGGAGTAGAATCCAGGTGCCAATTGGTCTACTCCTGCTCCTATTTCTTTTGTTCTTATGTTCTTATGTGATGAATTGGAGCGGGAGGTAATGAGAAGAATGGAGAGGAGGAGAGAGGAGGCTGGCATGCAGACAACGGGTGGCGTTGAGTCGAAGAGGGGATGAATATGTGAACAAAGTGAGTGTCGGAGTGAAAAGAGCAGAAAAATGGAGAGGGCAGGACAGTGTGGGGTGGATTGGGTGGGGAGGGGGGAGAAAGTGTAGAGAAGCGATATGGTAGTGATGCTGAGGAAAGGTTAAGGAGCGATAAGGGACGAACGTTGGAGAGTATATTAGAAACGTTAATAAAAGAGGGCCGGATCGAAGGAGTGCAGGAGATGGTGAGGGACAGTAGACCGTGATGAGTAGAGGATTGGAGAGGGAGATAACAAGCAGGACGCATTGAATTTAGAGGCAAAGAAGGAGGAGAGAGAGGCAAAGAGACTGAAAGTTAACATGGTGAAGAAATGGGAGTAGGAGCCACTGAGCTTATTTTGCAATGGGGAGAGCGTTTAGCAGCTAATTGTGCTGTCAGTGCATAGCCGGTGGAAGCCAACGATTTGAATAATGTGACGTGGGCATTCTTGCATGCAGAGGGCAGCAGTAGACAACTTGCTTCACAGTCGAGGTGGATTTTGGAGAGTTTGAGTTAGACGATTTCCTTTTCACTAAGCAGGCGTCGTCACTTGACAAGCTACAGCACTGGGGGTTGTTCCCGCACTGACCCAATTTAACTGAGTTAAGTATTTACTGGAAGGGTTCAGTTTGACACTCCTGGGATAGGAAGATTTTTAAATTGAGAGATTCATTCCTACACTAGGTTTCATTTTAAGCGACGGCTGTATCATCCTTTGGGATGATATTATTTCTTCTTGGGTTTGACACTTGGCAGTCCATATTATGATTACTTCTACACTGGTTGAAGCTCTGCACTATTAAGACCTCAGTTGGCAGTTGTCACATCTAGTTTCATTACACTCCACTATCGACTGTGGCCTAGAATTTCGGATCGTTTGCACCGTCCTTTTGTGCCCATTTTTTCCGGGCATGCCACCGATAATGACTCCTGTTAAAAATCCGCAGTTGTTCAGAGGCAGTGGTAACCCATAGCACCCTGCTCTGCTGCAGTGGCGATGACAACTTCAGCATCGTGCGCAGCACCCTGTTTTCGTCCCGGACCTTATGTTGGGTATCACTCCCTAAAGCTGCACTTGGCGATGCCACTGACAGCTTCCAAGGATGTCAACCGAACTTTGTTGATTTTCCCGAGCACTCAGTTTGCCACGATTTGTTGGAACAGCATCCCCGTTACTGGTGGTGCAGTCAGCACCCTGCAGAGTTTGCAGATTGGGCCCTTCCCTATAATTAAGGGAAGAGCCACTCCTATGCGGCAGCACTATGTGGCTCAATGTAGGCACTGCGCCCTGCTCCCTATGCTTCTATATCATTGGCACCCCAGAAAGGAAGTGGAGCGCGTTATTTTGCACTCCACTTACATTCAATGTTGGTATAACCAATTTACAATGTGGAAGGATTTCGTAACTTGCACAAAATATCCCATTTCGCGGAAGTTACCACTCACAAACGGGGCACAACGGAACTTCAACCCGATATGTTACAGAGCATTACCTGACAGAGCCACCCACTGATGCAGTACCATTAGACTGTGGAGGCTGTTCATCGGTTTAACATATAATCCATTATTTCAGAGCATCATGTACAACAAATTAAATCTATTGCGTGCAGTCTCTGCATTTTTAATGTAGGAAATAAACAAATATTAAAGCTAGATATGTTACTATAATTCAGAGGTTAGAACAACAACAACCTGTGCTCCTATTGCACTCGATATTAGCATCCGGGAGTCATCACTGATCAAAAGCATAAACAGATCATTGTGGATCCAGGAGGAGGGCGGGGGCTGGGTACAGTGCGACGATTTGAATCACCTCCTGACTCCTCGAAGCTTTTTCACCATCTTAGTTGCTGAAATCTGGAGTGCAATGGAAGCCTCACCAGTCGGCCTGATAATTGCAGCCACAGCAGCACTATGGGAGCTCAGAACCACACGGGATTGAGCAGGCTGCCACATTCACTTTTCTACAAGTAATAATCCGGAGACATTCATATCAATCATCGTTGGCAAATGGAACTATTATTTGGGATGTTATCTAACCTGATATAGCCAAGAGACTGCGATAAGAGCAAATCTTTCCATTCTTCACTTTGACAATATACTTGTAGCACCCCACATCACGGTGTTGAATATTGCTGATGTTTGAACTTCTGAAATCAAACTTATGCCATTCGTCTGCATGAATCACCGTGTTGTTCCACTGAATTTCAATCCCTTTCCCAGTTACTCAGGTTTTTTCAATGCTCCAATTTATACGTTTGAAATACGGCAGGCTGGGCATTTCACAGATCAGGTTCACGGAGCTTCCCAGCGGAATCGGACCTCCTGGGTTCACAGATACTGTGCAAAGAGGAAAACCAGTTACACTGACAAAAGGCACCATAGATTAAATGTGGTTTAGAACTGCTTTCGTGGCCGAATACATGCACAGGTGGTAGGCGCACATGCAGCACATGCCACGTCACATAGCCTCAGGCGCCACGTTAATTCCTGCTTGAACCTCATTAACATGATGCACGTGCAGCCAGCGCTTCCCACGCTGCTCAGAGGCAATACGCCTGTTTTGGGTTGGGGTGGGAAATTGGTTGTCTTCAAATCTCATAAAGGCAATCACCAATCCTTAAATTGGAAGGGCACTTTGGCTACAGACAGTGGCAAACGTTGTGAAAGGGATAACATTGCTGCAAGTGATCCAATGAAGGCACCAACTTTCTCCACTGTTACATTGGTGACGCTGATGCCGACAGTGGAGGGACATCCTGTTCGCCAAACACCTCCACCACTAGTGAGAAGGAGAGGTCGCTGAAGAGATCAATACCAGGATGATACCGCCCGGAATTGGTTGCATTGCTGGAAGAATTTCAATGATCTCATGAGAGTTGTCAAAATATCACGAGTGCTCTTTCTCTACGGTCACAACTCCAGCACTACCAGCATCAATATTCAAAATACTCACAGTATACCATGTGAGCATCCCATCACTCTCCCGAAATCAATGCACCGCACGATTTCGGCTCCTTCTCCTCATACTTACCACCACACAGAGCATAATAACTATTAAATCAGGACAGGCAGAACCTCTAATGTCCTCGTCTGTCTATCACCACCTTAAATATATTAAATGACCCAGCCTTTACAGCTCTCTTGTGTAGAGAAATCCAAATATACATGACCTTCTGAGAGAAGACATTCCTTCTAATTTCCGTTTTAATATGGTGACCCCTTATTCTTGAACTGTGCCCCATAGTTCTATGTCCCCCACGAGTGGAAACATCCTCTCTGCATCTACATTGTCGAGCCCCCTCAGTATCTTATATGTTTCAATAAGTTCAACTCTCGTTCTTCTAAACTCCAATGATTATAGGCACAACCTGCTCAACCTTTCTTCATAGGTCAACAAATTCATCTCAGCAATCAACCTAGTGAACATGCTCTGAACTGCTTACAATGCAAGTATATCCCTCCTTAAATAAGGAAACCCAAACTGCACACAGTACCATCGGTGTGGTCTCACCACTACCCTGTAGAATTGTAGCAGGACTACACTGCTTTTATACCACACCCCCTTGCAATAAAGGCCAACAGTCCATTTGCCTTCTTGATTACTTGCTGTACCTGCATACTAACGTTCTGTGTTTCATGCATAAGGACTGCCAGGTCCGTCTGTACTTCAGCAATTTGTAATCTCTCCCCATTTAAATAATAATTAGCTTTTTTTCATTGTCTTACCAAAGTGGATAACCTCTCATTTTCCCACATTACACTCTATCTGCCAGATTTGCGCCCACTCACTTAGACTATCTATATGCTTTTGCAAAATACTTTGCGCAGGTCTTGATTGTGGCAATTCGTAAAACGGGAGGAACCAATGTGCGGGGTTTCCTCACACACTATCTCCTTTTTTCCATAATCACTTTTATCTCGCCCTACACACAATGCGTCTGCTCTCACCAGTGATATCTTCTTGTGGTTTGCCTTCACCGCAAATGCTAACTTTCTCATTCTCTTTCATTTCAGCTGCTGCAGATGTGGAAATACATCTGCCACTTCTGGAAGAGGCGAGCAGTCAGGAAGAAGCATTATCTGTTGATCTCACCCTCCCAAGCAGAAACGAGGCATACTTTATATTTGGATTGAATAATGTGTTTCACATGGTGAATGACTGCGTACATATGTGCACGGCCGAGGACAGGTAGATAGTATCTCATAGGTGATAGCTCTCTGGAGGGTGAGATCACACACTGGCTCTGCTGTAGAAGACTGAAATAGTGAATTCTAGGGCTCAGGCTCAAAGGAAGGCCGATGAGCAAATTCCAGGTCATGCAGCTTGTCTGCATTTGGAGAATGATATGCGATGGATGCTTTTAATATGGTGTCTTACATTAGCTAATTGCTTTGTTGCTGGCAATCCCTCGAGCTAGTTTCCAAGAATGAAACTGCGGCGGGGCCTGTCTGCCTCATGGTAAATCAATCTTATGTAAGGGGGCCTCAAATTAGCAAGTACAACGAGCCTAACTCTTGTTTCAGGCCAGGGCAAAGGACGCCTCTAGTTTGTTCTTACCCAACACGTCAGCTAGTGCATTTCCAGCCACACATGTACGCACAATTCATGTCTGCCATATTGGGGTTCACGCAAATCGAACCTGTGGGCCGGAACGCCATCTTAAAGAAGAACGTGTGGTAAAGTATAGGTCACCTGTGATACCTGCCACCCGATATTTCAGTTGAAGACAATATCTAACCCAGTGAGTTTTGAGCAGAAATGCTGAGGGAAACATTCCGAAATGGAACGAATCTTTGCTGGATGAGACTCTCGGCCTCAGATCGCTTTGTACAATGCGTTGCTTTGTCCAATTTGAAGTGAAACATTTCAGATCGCCCAATCTGCGTCAATAATTGAATTATAAATACCCGTCGTGAGTCACTGAACCGAACCCGGAGCGACAGCGACTAGAAACTTCAATTGGTCACTGAAGAGAGCAGTATCACCGGTGCTCTGAAACTGTGACTTGTCTTTTTGTCTAATAGCGTTTCTCATGTGGCTGTTTCAACCGCATACTATCAGCCAGTGCGAGCAAGTGAAACTTACATGGGGACCAATGAACATTTCTGTGCATACGTTATGGCAGTTTGCGTTGCTGATTCATTATTAATGAATCTGTTGTGTCAGTAAATTTAGCGTATAAGGGAAATGGAGGGGCGAGGAAATGATTGTCCCTCGCGCTGTTTCAAATGCCGTTTCAGCAAAGACCGTCTGGCTTATCAAGGAACTGATGTCTCCCGTCATTGTTACGTTCAAAATAACTTCGACTGAATTTCAAAATTTGTCCTACGCGTTTGCCAACATCAAACAGAATATAAGCATAGCCCAGATTGAAATGTAGCTCCAGTTTTGAGACATCAGCACGGAAGAATTAGATCTTAGGAGCGGATATTTCCACTCAAGCAACAGAGCTGGAGACTATGATTTTCAATACACAACTGGAAATAAAATTGAGTGTTATTTTAAAACGTACCTGAATTTAGAAGGGCGTGTAGAAGGGAGATCTCGAGAATGGAACACTTCATACTTGTTGCCGCTGAGTCTGAAATAAATGCAGAGAAACAACCGAGCGTGTCATTTCGCAAAGCAAGAGGAAGTTCTCGCTTTTTTATGACAGAAATATATATCTGACTCGGTCACGTGATTATTGATTATCACTTCCTCAGTCGCTAACTGGAAACTATTTGTTTCGACATCAATACTTTTTTCATCTGCGATTTCTATGTTTCACATAACATTGCCTTACACGGCTACCTATTGCTGCAGTACCATCAGAAAGTTGAGCCTTAATATACCGGCCGAGAGACAAGACGGCATCTACAATACATTGTACATCTATATTTAGGAGGAGATATAAAGACGTTTGAATGATAAGGGAGTGAAGTGTTATGGGGAGCGGGCCGCAAAGTGGAGCTGAACCCAAGATCAGATTGGCCATTATCTTATTAAGTTATGGTAGGAACAGGCTCGAGGGGCCAAATGGCCTACTCCTGCTCCTATTTCTTCCGTTGTTATGTTCGGCATCAAGAGGTGCAGACAACAACCACAATGCTTATTTCCTAAAGTATCATCATCTCGAACAACAATAAGCCCAATGACCATCTCGAGCGCTCAGCAGCACCATGAATATCGAATCCCCCAAAAACATTTTGAAAGACAATATATGCAGAAAGTTAACTACATTGTGACTAAAGAGCAGGGGAGAGGCTTAGCATTCTGTGAAGATTGACTCACCTATTTGGCACTCAAAATATCTCCATCATTAACAAAGCACAGATTAGGAAAGTGATGAATAGTTGAGGCTCACTTTGATAGATGCAGCCCCAACATCACACACGATGTTAAAAACAATGAACCACAATGACTTTTTCATAATTATCTGTGCCGCTGCCACTGGACTCTGCATCTGTTCCCTCTACCACATGCACACTGTGGCTGAAATATGAATTATCTACCTCAAGCAATGCAGAAACCCAACATGCGTAATTGACATCAAGTCCGAGCCATGGGACCCCTGGCACCAAGAAGGTCAAGTGCTGCCAGATAAAGGGGACAGCATCGCCTCCATCACATTGCATCTCACTTGGATAATAAATGGTGGTCCATTAACTGCGCTGGTTCAGAATCCTGGAACTCGCTACATAACAGCAAGGCGAAATCAACAGCCACACGTGAAGAGAAGCATTAAAATGAGAATGCCCGCCACCACTGTTTCCAAACAACCAGCTATTGGGTTTAGACATTTTCTATATGGAATTATTCTTCATGCCCCATATCATGCCTTGAGCTGCTGCAGTTCGTGTGTTGAAGGCACTCCCACATAGCTCTTAAGGAGGTATTTTCTCATATTCACTCAGACACAATGAATGACCGGCAATAAATTTCCAAATCAGGTTCGTGTGTGACTTTGAGGGGAACTTGGAGGTGGTGATGTTCCCTTATGCCTGTTGCCCTAATGCTTCTAGGCAGACGAGGATGCGGGCTTGGGAGGTGCTGTCATACTGGACTTGGCGACTTGCTGCAGTGCATCTTGTAGATGTAACATATTGCAGCCACGTTGTGGGGGGTGTGAATGGGGCGCCGATCAAGCGGGCTGCATTGTCCTGGATGTTGTTGAGTTGCTTGAGTGAGTTTAGAGCTGCAGTGATCCAGGCAAGTGAAGATTATTCCCTCACACTCCTGACTTGTGGCACGTTGGTAATGGAAAGCCTTTGGGGATTCGGGAGCGAGTCACTCTCCGCTGAATTCCTAGCCTCTGAACGGCTCTTGTACACACAGTCGTTATGTTGATGATCTAATTATATTTCTGATCAATAATTATCCCCAGGATATTGATAGTGGGGGATTCGACGATTGTTATGCCGTTAAATGTCAAGGGCTGAATGTTAGTTTAGCTCTTGTTGGAAATGGTTCATAACTGGCACGTGTGTGGTGCAAACGTTACTTGACGTCTATCGACCCAAGCCTAGCTGTTAGCCAGGTTTGCTGCATGTGGGCAGGGATCGCTTCATTATCCCAGCAATTGCGAATGAAACTGAACAATAAGCAATCATCAGTGAAAATCCTTACTTCATTCATTGTGTCTGCGGTTATGATGGAGGGAAGGTCATAGATGAAGCAGGTAAGATATTTGTGACTAGAACACTACGCTGTTGATCTAAAGCAATTTCGTGTTGCTGAGTTGGCCTCGAGGAAACAGAAAGAACTTCTGTTGGAGTATAGATGAATCCAGACAGTGAGGATTTTTACGATTGATATCTATAGACTTCAATGTTACGTGCGCTCTTTGTTGACAGTCATTAAAATGCTGCGTGGATGTCAAAGACAGATACTTTCTCATTAAATCTGAAATTCAGCTCGTTTGTCCTTGCTTGAAGCAATGTGCAATGAAGTCTGACGCCGGCTGAATCTTGTGAAAGACGAATTGGGCATCGGTTGGCAGGTTATTGGTGAGTAAGCGCCGGTTGTTAACAGAGTCGAGCACGCTTTTATTTACTTTTCTGGCGATGGAGATCAGACTGATCGGGTTGATGTACTGGAACAACTTGGCTGGTGGTAGGAAGAGCGCTGATATCTTGTCAATTATGAACAGATGAATAAATAAATAGAGATATAGATATATAGATAGATAGATAGATAGACAGAGAGAGAGAGAAAGTGAAAGAGAGAGAGGGAGAGATAGATATATAGATAGATAGATAGATAGATAGACAGAGAGAGAGAGAGAGGAAGAGAAAGAGAGAGCGAGGGAGAGATAGATAGATAGATAGATAGATAGATAGATAGATAGATAGATAGATAGATAGATAGATAGATAGATAGAGAGATAGACAGACAGAGAGAGAGAGAAAAAAAGAGAGAGATAGATAGATAGATAGATAGATAGATAGATAGATAGATAGATAGATAGATAGATAGATAGATAGATAGATAGATAGATAGATAGACAGACAGAGAGAGAGAGAGAGATAGATAGATAGTGTGAGAGAGAGAGAGAGAGATAGATAGATAGATAGACAGAGAGAGAGAGAAAGAGATAGATAGATAGACAGAGAGATCGATAGATAGATAGACAGATAGATAGAGATAGATAGAGAGATAGAGAGATAGACAGACAGAGAGAGCGAGAGATAGAGAGATAGAGAGATAGAGAGATAGAGAGAGAGGGAGAGAGAGAGGGAGAGAGAGAGGGAGAGATATAGATAGATAGATAGATAGATAGATAGATAGATAGATAGATAGATAGATAGATAGATAGATAGATAGATAGATAGATAGATAGATAGATAGATAGATAGATAGATAAGCACAGGAAGGGTTCGAAGACATCGTGTCAAGTGCTGAACACAATAATCGAGAAAAATACTTGTTTCAGAATGTAGCTTTTTCTTTACCTTTGTCCAAGAGCTGCAGCGAGCAGGCGGAATAATCTCCCTAGAATATGGTATCAAATTGAACATCTGGGCTGCTGGTGCTCCTTGGGTTGTTGTTAAATGACGAGAATACAATTGGTTAGCATGAAAGAGAAAAGCTTTCTCCATGGAGGAGATGTCACATTTCCACTGAAATCAGAGCATGCAGTAAGACTGTAAATATGAAAATTCGAAAAAGTTGAAAGGTAGAGAGGCATAATTGTGAAATACCTACACTGAGTTGAAATACCGTTTGGCCGATTTCTCTCTTGTTCTTTCAAAAGTTACCTGCGGATTTGGATTTTTTCTTGATCAGTACATTTAGCAGAAACTTTTCATGGACAATTACTGGGTCCCGACTACCGCACCTGCGATGATTGGCTTTTTTCTCTGAATTCTTCGTTGAATCTGTAAAACTGCCATTCTCATTGAGGAAAAAGACAAATGAGAGAATTCCATGTATAACAATTCGAAATGATCTTGCACGTTCACTTCCTGTCCATAAATGACGCTTGTGTTGTCCTGTTTTGTACAAAATTCATCGTTGAAAATGCGGGTCTGATCATTTATAAAAGGAATGCTCTGAGTAAGGGATTTGCTATCATGCTGTAATTTCATCGTGCAACCATTACGTGGAGTTTAGCTCCACTCAATGTCTTCTGCTCCGTCACATCGCCATAGGAGATCTGCTACTGTTTCAAATACCGAATAACTTTAAACAGTGTTCGTCTGGCATAATTCGCTGACAGGCTCTTTCACTATAGCTACGACTGATATTTTGCACTCAATATTGTAACCTCTATATAGGTTATCTAATAACTCCAAGATCAGGATTAAATTGAAAGAGTTCTTCTGATACAATGCCGTAAAATACACAGAGACAATATAAACACATGCTACTTTACAAGTACAGCCAAATCTGAAAATTTTAAATTAAGTGTTTGAATCCGACAGATAAGACTGGAGTTTAAAGTAATATTTGGAATGGCCAGATGGCAGTACGTACCAATATATTGTTTGGATGTGTGAAACAGGTCGAAACCAATATGGGGCAAAAGTGAATTGGAACTTTTTTGTGTGATGTGACTTCAGAGTTTTAACATATATAGGAGCAAAAAACTCTGCTGTTTTGGATCGTGTTGTGACAGCAGCAGAGCATAACAATCTGTAATCAATTGGCTTGGCACAGCCCTCACTCCTCAAATTCCATCAATCCGGGATGGAAGCTCTGCTTTAATAGGCATGTTGAAGGAAAGGCGAGGAGCAGCACAAGAAATGCCCTAGGGAGAGGTATTGTCTTATTAAAACTAGTATACAGGGCTGGCTGTATACTAAACTGCAAAACCAACCGACCATGAGGAAAAGGTTAATCACACTGTCCTGATATCTACGAATGTTATACAGCATTATTTTTTTTAATATTGTCGAAAATAACTTTCACCTTTAAAAAACACAAGGAATTATGGTGCAATTCTCTTAACTAGTCACCACTGAAGTTTTCAACCGCTGCTGAACCTACAGCAATGGCGAGTTTCAAGATGAAGTAATCAACTGCGAAATGAGGGAAGTAATTAAATACAGAACAGTGCATACTCATTCCTACACTTTATGGAAAGCAGATAGCCCTGTGAAAGGAAAATATCAGGGTCTACACTATCTTTTAATGTGGTGTTTCTGTACAATAAAGGCACTGACTGGTGTCACATGATGCACAATCAAAGACTGACTTATAATTCAAGGTATCGTTCGAAGGATTAGAAATTATATGCAACCAGAGCGAAATTAATGATCAAATAATTAAATAAGAGTGTGAGACATATTGCATTTGCACAACTAAAATATATTTTAAAAATTGGTGTGATATCTAAACTTACTGATAATGGACAGTTTCAATTAAATTACCCTCATTACGAAGGGGTGTGTTAGGATAGACGTAAAGTAGCTGTTTCCAATCCAGGATTGGTCCAAAACTACGCGCTATTCTTATTCTCCAGACGCTAATGAAGCCAATAAGGAATTCAGGAGAGTCCCATTTACTCAATAGCTGGAATGTGAAACTTATTATCACAAAGAGTGGTTGAGGTGATCAGCATAGGCACATTTAAGGTGAAGCTAGATAAGAACATGAGGGAGAAAGTAAAAGAAGGATATGGTGATACAATGAGGTGAAGACGGCTACGAGGAGTCTCGTGTGGAACATAAGCACCAGCATTGACCAGTTGCGCCGAATGGCCAGTTTCGGTGCTGTACATTCTATCTAATATATGTTGTATTTTATCTTTTGTATAATCATATAATATTAAAACATGCGGATTTTCACGTAAATGGCGAGGGGGGACTCAGTATATACCCCCAACGCAGTCATTGCAGTACTGTGGCTGAATTATGTATGATCGACTGAATGCACTGTAGGAACTCACTAAAGTTAAATCAATAGCACCTGTCTCCCCAGTTACCTCTACTACCGAGAACGACAGGAATGATTACATCATTTTTCCAAGAAGTCGCTAACCAACACCATCGTTTAACACCATCTGTACCAGGACGGCAGCAGTTCAAGGCGAAGGCCCAGCATCAAAGTGCAACAAGTCTGTGAAATACATGTCTTTTGCAATTATTTCAGACATAATTGGATATTGTACTGGGGAAGGGGTTAGGGTACAATATAAGGTCCAGCTCAAATGAACGGAATGATGTTCCCCCATCCACAGCTCTCTTTTGGCCTTGTGATAAACATTGTTTTTGTCAGTTAGTTGTACATAACGATCAGAGGAACTACATCCCGGACTTTTAGTCACTCAGCAGCAACTTATCTCACTGTTCGCTGAAAGCACTCTAACTCGGCTTTATCACATTTGAGCAAACAGCAGCAGATTCTCAAAATGCTGAATACGAAATTGACAGGGAGCAGGGAGAAGGGAGACAAAGCTCATATTTTAAAATGGGCTGATGGATTGTGCAAATATTTTCAAGGCCTTAAGTGCATGTGCACATGATCCCATATAGCGCATGCGTGCTGATTTCCGAAGACAGTTGCGGGCTGCAGTGCAGCATGAGCCATGCTTTCCTTAAGCTCCTTGCTGGCTGGGGTGCGGGACGGGGGAGAGAAGAGAGGATCGGAGGGAGACGAGATGACTAAATGCAGGTGGAGGGTGATGGAAAGGGAGACGAATGGGGAGAGAGAGAAGATGAGACAGAAGGGGAGAGAGAGGAGGGAATCCGATGGGGAGAGAGGGTGGGTGGGGGGAGAAAGAGGGGATCGGTCAGGGAGAAAGAACAGATCAGAGGGGGGACAGTGAGTGGATCAGAGAGAGAGAGAGAGAGAGAGGAAGGATTGGAGGAGGATACAAAGGAGATAGCATGGGGACAGAGAGGAGTTCGGAGGGGTCGAGATAGAGGATTTGAGGGTGAGGTAGTCGAGGTCGGAGGGGGAGAGAGAGGAGATCAGAGGAGGTGAGATAGGGTGTAAGAGTCGGGAGAGGGAGGGGATCAGAGGAGGAGAGATAGCATATCGGAGGGGGGAGAGAGATGAGATCGGAGCAGGTAATAGAGGGCTTTGGAGGGGGAGAGAGCGGAGATCAGAGGGGGAGAGTGATGAGATCAGAGGGGGGGGGAGAGGGGATCGGAGGGGGTGAGAGAGGGGTTCAGAGGGGGGAGAGAGAAAATCGGTTAGTGGAGAGAGAGGTGATCGAAGGCAGGCAAGAGAGTGGGAATCGGACGGTGAGAGAGAGGGAATCAGAGGGGGAAAGAGGTTCAAAGGGGGTGAGAGGGGAGCTGGAGAGAGAGATAGAATAAGGGGGTAAGAGGGGATCACAGGGGTAGAGAGAGGATGAAAGAGAAAAGTATTCAGAGGGGGAGAGAGGCTCAGAGGGGAAAGAGAAGCAGGGAATTGGCAGGGGGTGAGAGGGGATCAGAGAATGATAGAGAGGGTCGGAGGGGGAAGGGGATGCGAGATTGGAGGGGACGAGAGAGGAGATCAAGGGAAGAGAGAGGGGATCGGGGGTGGGGTGAAAGGGGTCGGAAGGGGAGAGAGCGAGTATCACGGGTGAGAGGGAGGAGGTTGAAGTAGAGAAAGTGGAAATCGGAGGGCGAGCGCAGGAGGGGTAGAGAGAGCGCGAAGTAGAGGGGCACAGCGGATCAGAGGGGGAGGGGGAGGGGAGTTGGGATTGGAGGGGGAGAGAGAGAGGAGGGGGAGAGAGAGGAGGGGAGAGAGGGAATCAGGGTGCAAGAGAAGGGATCGTAGGGGAGAGAAAGGATTGGAGGAGGGAGTGAAAGAGGTTCGGAGGGGAAGGGAGAGGTCAAGAACTTCGAGGAAGGGGTGTCGTGAAAAGCTTGGAGAGCACAATGCGATGGGGCAAGAACATGATTCAGGTCTAAAGTGGGGAATGACAGCAAGAACGTGATCCAGATGTTAAGACAAATCGTGTTCTTCCAACCCCATCCCCTTTACATATGCACCATGTTCCCCCTCTCCTCCCCTTTAACCTGGTTCATTTCTCGGAAAGCTCGGTGCATATTTGGCAAGTGACATTAATGAGCTGGATGAAATTCGGAAGTAATGGCACTGTCACTATTCACTTCATGCACAAAGAAACTGCAAACAATTCGTGACCTACACACAATGCCCCGTCTATGGAGTGGGGCGGGGGGGAGGAGGTCATTAACTTGTTGGGGAGAAGGTCATGCACCCGTGGCGGGGAAAGGGAGGGTTGGATAGCGGGAGAAAATCATGAAACTGAGGGTGGAGGAGGTTGGAACCATGGCAGGTCAGGAACATGGGCGAGCTAGTGTTCAGGATCTCTGTGGTGATGAGGGATGGAGGTCGTCAGAAACCTGGGGCGGAGGAGGTCAGCAACTTGGCGGCCAGGACGTTAGAAACATGGGGGTGGTGAAGGTGAGGCACTTGGGGGAGGAGGTGATGAAGTCGGTGGGGGAGGGGTTGGAGATCAGAAACTTGTTTTGTTGTGCGAGGAAATATAAACCCACGAGGGTCAGCATTGCCTGTTCCAAGTGAGCTCTGTCTGTCTGGAGTCGATAGACAGAATGGCTCGAATTACACTTTGCAAAGCAACTGATTGAGTAGGCAGGAAGGATCTAATTACACATTCCAGAGAAACTATTGAATGAGCTTGTCCTCCAAGGAGACCAATCGCCTCTTGTCAATCAAGGGGCCAATTGCATCTTTAGGGTTGCAAATAGATACATCCATTTTAAAATTATTTGCTGAGTGTACGCTAGATTTCACGGCTCTCAAATAATCACAGGACTATTCACCATAAAACATTGACAGGAAAAACTTAATGCAAATACAATGCTATTTGAAAAAAATATATGACCGGCTCAGGTTTATCTCTCACCGCCACACCCCTGAACCGTATAACTAGTCATGTCATGCTTTTTGGGAGCAGTACTCTCTTTGCTGACTGGTCCTTACCTGCTCCCTTTATTATTAGCACCTACACTTTGTCTCCAGGTGAGGTCAGTGACTGGAAAACCAATTTGAATTAAAATGCACTCAGCCCTTTCACTCTGCTCTCTCCAGGGACATTTAGCTACAAGACAGGAAATTGCAAACTGGAAACACGGATTTTATGAGATAAAAGTTTCCCCTGATGTTCCTGTCGGTGCATTTTCAGCAGCAAGAGACGCCAGTGCAGTTTTTATTACAGAAAATAACAACACTCGGACATGATTAAAATGATTGTGCAAAAATTGGCAGTGGGACTGATGCAAAACTGATAGAAGTTCTCAGAATTGGCATACACATTCACCTGGTTCAATAGAGGTCCGCCAGGGAAAGGAACCCGGTTTCTGTACGTCTTACATGTAACTCAATCCCACACAATGTGGCTGACTCTTTCCGGCCTCTGGATGGGCAATAATAGGTTCCTCTGTCCTTGTCCAGCCGTCAAAAGTGAACGAACTTGTGGGAATAGTGTTCATTAACTTGAACGGGAATCTTGTGGCAACATTTCTGTGCATGTTCAATGAAGATTAAACCAACTCTATAAACATTTAGGCTTAAAATAACACATATTATCATCTAATTATCGAATGACACAGCTCAGAAGAAGGCCATTCGACCTAGCTTGCCAATGCTGGCTCCATGAAGGAGCTATCCAAACAAGCAGCAGTTACACATCCAGCTTCGGAGGAAGCATTCATTAATTAATCACAGTTCCCCGTTGTTCTTTTCCTTCTCTCCTCTATCACAAAGCATTTCTGTCAAAGTAGCAGTCTACGTTCTAATCTATTTCTCCATTAGTACTACATTTTCCCATATAAATTCTATATATGCAAGCAATAGCACACGAACTTATAGCTAGTTATGTGTCTCTATCTCCGTGTTTCAAATAGGATTGGTGTTGTAATTTTTCAGGTTCTGTATTTTGTGTAACCTTTACACTGTGTAAGTTAATTTTCCATTCTATGTATCCGGCCGCTATTACTTAGTCATTTATTTCTCTCCTAGTTAACGTCTCAGTGAAAGCTCGGGATTATGTGACATTATTCGCTGAATGTTGGGATAACTGAGCATAATCTCATGCCCCATGACTTTACCATTTTCATCAGAGAAACGACCGTTTGGTTTCCATACCTATGAGTAAATCTGCCTGCATGTTATTATTGACACTGAATTTTCCCTCCTCAAATGTTCTTCCGAAGGCGTTCGATTTTTGCTGTAGTATAATCCATCGGACATGGTCACATTTAACTTGGGCATAACTGTCATTTACATGGGCCCGGATTTTCCAGGGCCTATGGCCAGGAACGCAATGCATACGCAGCTGCAAGTACCTCGCAAGTTCCAGGTTTATGCATATGCTGTGCATGCACAAAAAGCCAGAGCTTGCGATCTGTCAGGAATCAGAATCTTCTTGACAGATCATCCACAACTCCAGGAACTGCACATTTGCTAGTTGTTTGTCCAACTCTTGCCCAGTGAATGCCCAAGAAAGTCTTATTTTAGCAACATAGCGGTGAAAATAAATATTACATTTACATTTTTTAAATGATTTTAACATTCAAATACCTATAAAATAAGTATGTGTTTATTTTTGGCCCCTTGAAAAAGGTTCACATTTATATCTAAAAATATTACATTTTTGTTTTAAATGTTTAATTAAAATATATTTTAATTCATTTTAAAAATTTAATGATTTTCTATTATTTCAGTGCTGTTAAAATGTATTTTTTAGGTGATTACTATTATAGTTAAGGGGATTCCATACGTAAATGCAATCGCCAGAAGCATAATGCGGATCTTCCTTTCTGATTGTTTGGGCTGGCGCAAATGATCAAAGGGAAACTTGAGAACTGCATGTGCCCCTGGGATACATGGGCATTTAAGCATGCCTGTGCATAAAGGCCCAGGAGCTTGACTCTCCCTGGATCTTGGACCATCAAGCAGGTACACAGTTTTATTGTGGTTTGGATGATCCATCCCTGGGAAGCCTCAGGGACACGGTACTTTTGAGTTACACAGATTTTATTTTTCATATGTGTCATGTCAACTAAATCGATTCTTCATTTTCTTTTGTAAAGTTTGGATACAGAGGCTGGGAGTGTGATGGAATACTCTCCACTTGCCTAGATAAGTGCAGCTCCAACAACACTCAAGAAGCTCGACACCATCCAGGACAAAGCAGCCCCCTTGATTTGCATCCAAAGCAGAGGCGGTCTCTCGAACGAGGATGACTTGCTTCCTCGTGGGTTCACAGATGTTTCAATGAAGGACCGATAGTCCTGTGCTGAACTCTAGGAGTGGAAGATGGCTGTGCGTGGATTTTTTAACGTGTGGTGGCCGTTGCACACCAGCCACCACACGGGCTTGACAGAGCTAGGCTTTTATCCAGTGGCACGGCTTAACCAGGACGACTGGAGACCTGCTCTGCTGAACGGACCTAGTGCACACACATATCGCAGTGTGGGCTGGGCCCGTGCTGCCCCTGGGCCCTCGGCTCTTCGGGCCCCGTACCCTCATATGTCACACTTCAGTCCCGATCTCTCACTGTTACTCTGCCACAAACATTTGCCACACCTCCACCACAAACTCTCTCCATTCCTCTACCACAAACATTCGCTACAACTCATATTCCTCCTATACTGAACTATTGTCCACCCGCCAATCACAGCAGCAAACCCTGCGCCGCTCACAGGGGTAAAGATATTGCACCCAATGCATCACGGTCAACATTCACTCCCTCCATCATCGACATACCGTGGCTACAGTGTTTACCAGCTACAAGGTGCATTGCAGCAACTCGCCAAAACTTCTTTGGCAGCACCTCCCAAACCTGCAATCTCCACCACCTACAAGGATAAGGGCAGCAAGTGCATGAGAGTACCGTCACCTGCAAGTACCGCTCCAAGTTACACACCAGGCAGACTTGTAAGTATATCTTCGTGCCTTCCTCATCGCTGGAGCAAAGTCCTGGAACTCCCTCCCGAACATCACTGTGGGAGTCCCTTCACCACAAAGTTGCAGCGGTTCAAGAAGACGGTTCACCACCACCTGTTCAAGGACAATTAGGCATGGGCAATAAATGCAGGTCTTGCCAGCAAAGCCTACATCTCGAAACAATTAAACAATTGTATTTGTATATTCGGGCACTTTTGAAATGGCACATAGTTGTACATCCATTTATTTTTTATTTGTTTGTTTGTAAGTAGCTTGGTATCAGCAAAGTATTGTTGGCAAATATGTTTGCCTGACTAATGTGACACTTAAGGGTTATTTAATCCCTACTTAAAACAATTTCCGCTGGTTAGCTACTGAGATGTATAAACAACCCCGGATCGACATACCTACGAAAAAATGAAAGAAGTTTCATTTCTACGCCGCACTTTATGCTGCCAGGACGTCTCAAAGCGCTTTACAGCCAATCAATTATTTTTTGAAGTGTAGTCAAAAGTGTAGTTTAAAGAAGGAAACTCAGCAGTTTGGCCACAGCAAGCCCGCACAAGCAGCAATGTGCTAATGACCAGATAATCGGATCAGTGATTTTGATTGAGTGTTAAGTATTGGCCCAGGACACTGGGGATAATTACCGAGATCTTTTTAGAAATAGTGTCATTTTACTTCCACCTGTTAGGGCAGGTTTAACGTATCATCCGAAAGATGGCACATGCGACAGTGCAGCATTCCCTCAGTACTGCTCTGGGAGTTTAAGTCGAGAGTTCCGTGCTGAAGTCTTTGGCGTGGGATTTGAACCAATATCCTTCTGACTCAGAAGCAAAAGTGTTCCCCACTGATCGGCTGACATCACCCTGCTCCTTTGGAGCATCTTACAGGGCGGGTATATGGCACTAGAATGTGACGCCAAGTAAACTGGGTGAGTTTCTGCACTGCACGAAGTACACAGTTCATACTTCTAGCACAGTGCACAAATGCTAGAGGGAGTGGTTAGTCAGTCGAATGATGAGTGAGGCCAGCGCCACGTGGCAGATCAAGCGAAATTTCGAGCTTATTTTTTTTTTGAGATGATCATAATCTAGAAATTCCTCGGCATGATTGCTACCAGCGCCACTCGATGTCGTAGTCAAGTGTTGGGGTGTAAATTTTGACTCAGCCGGGGGACATAATGCATGCGGAATCGCATCTGGGCCACAGTCAAATTTCAGCCCCTTGATGTCGACAGAACTAATTCTGTATTCCAGTAAGTGAGTGATGAAATTCGAACCAAAAATCATGTGACCGAGCCTGAGTTACATCCGAGAAACGGAAAAAGGAATTTCCTTTTGTTTTGCCAACTGACACATTCAGCCATTTCTACATATCTGGTTTAGACTGACCAGCAGCAAGCATGAAGAGTGTTATTTTCGGCTTCTCCCTTCTATTCGGCGTTCTAAATTCAGGTTTATTTTATATCAAGTATGCATTTTCTTCCATTTATATCGTGAAAGTCAATGGGGTTGATATTCGACTTGGTCGAGCCGCAAAATGGGCGGTTATGCCGCCCGATATTAAGGTGTATTGAAGTCAATGGAGCAAATTATTGGACGGTGCATATAACGGGCACCAGATGCAACACCGCCCGTTTTATGTTTCTGCCCATGTCAAATTGCACGCCTGTTCCTCGCCCAGTTCAGCGCATTCAGTGCAGATTCATCCGTGTTAAGGTCCCTCAATGCTTGAAATGTCCTGCCTTTTTGCCCGTTCTGATTAGCGAACGTGTAATAATATGCATGGAATTCCTCTCTGCTTCAGTTGGGAACTGAGTGAAAATGTGAGTTTGTTGATAAGACTGTGGGGCTGCGTAGAAGGTGCCCTTTAATACACCGAGTGTCATAAACTTTTCACCATAACGCGGTCACTCAGTTTCAATATTCTCCCAATTTATTAATACAAATACTTTGTCAATGAGGAAGCAACAAGATAAGGGCAGGGCGATGCATTGATCAAAGTATGTGAGAACAACAAAAAATAGGCAGGTCTGGAAGCTGGGCCTGGGATGAGTCTGCTGCGAGAAATTTGAACGCTGGAAATGATTGTATCAAGTTTAAATTTCCCATTATTATAACTGAGATTTTTTTTAATGGTTTAACGACTCTGTTCAATTATTGCACAGACTAATGTCTCATCAATAATCTGATCGCCTCCAGTATTATGCAAGCTGCTGCAAATATTCTGAGGCCGGCCTGGAGAGGTTTGCAACAGTCAAGTCTGAAGGTAACAAAGGCCTGGGTGAGGGTTTCGTCAGCTGAAGAGCTGAGGCCGGAGGTTGACGAAGAACAGCAATAGGAAACATTTTCAAAGAGTCCAGGTAAAATATATTCCTCTAAAAAGGAACAAACTAAACACTAATGAGGCACTGTGGATGAATAAAGCCATAAGGGAAATCGAGGCTCGGGAAAGAGGCATACATTAAGTACATGGGCAGCAGGGGAGAGCATGGTACAAGTGGATTCGACGAGGTTAGGAAAGAAGCAAAATAAAACAATTAGGAAGGAAAGAGGAACTATGAAATTAAAATATCAAGCAACATAAACAAAAGAGTAAAATATTTTACATGTACTGTGCTTCAATAAAAAGGACTGTCAGGATGGGAATAGGGCCATTGAATGATGGACAAGCTAATACCACAGGCAGCGATAGAGAGATGGCAGAAATATTACATAATTACTTTGCATCAGTATTTACCAGGGAGATAGTACAGGTGGGCATGATATCGAATGATGAGATTAGAAATGTGATGTGTGCATTTAAAATAAAAACAGGAGACATATTACATAAACAAATCAAACTCAAGGGGCTTAAAACCATTGATCCAGATTGATTGCTTCTGCACATTTTAAATTAATCTAGGGTTCAGGTGAGCAGGAAGTTTAAAGTGAAAGAGCAAGCAGAAGGCAAGACAGTAGGGCAACTGTGGGGGAAGTGATAACCAGAGTTTTACAGGAATGGAAAGAACGTACAAAAGTAAGTGTGTATCAGAAAGTGGGGTCATAGCAGGGAGAAATGGTAAAAAGAAAAAAAGAAAAGCTGTTTATCTGAATGCACATAGCATTCACAACAAGATAGAAGAGTTGATGGCACAAATAGATAAAAATGGGTATGATCTGATAGACACTACAGAGACGTGGTTGTAAGCTGACCAAAACTGGGAATTTAATATTCAGGGGTATTTGAAAATTAGGAAAGACAGACTGAAAGGAAAAAGTGGTGGGGTAGCTTTCTTAATAATGAATGAGGTCAGTGCAGTTGAGAGAAATTATATTAACTCTGAAGATCAAGATTTAAAATCAATTTGGGTGGAGATAAGAAGTAATAAGGGGAAGAAGACCCTGGTGCGCAAAACATATAGGCCCCCTAACAGTAGCTACACTGTTGGTCAGAGTATAAATCAAGAAATAATGGAGGCTTGTAAGAAAGGTATGGCAATAATCATATGCGATTTTAATCTACATATTGATTGAACAAATCAAATTGGATAAGGTCGTCTTGAGGAAGAGTCCATGGAGTCTATCCGAGATGTTTTCATTGAACAGTATGTTGCAGAACCAATCAGGGAGCATGCTATCTTGGCTCAGGTACTGTGTAATGAGACAGGAATATTACATTATCTCATAGTAAAGTATCCTCAAGAAAGAGTGGCCATAACATGGTTGAATTTCAAATTAAGTTGGAGGGTGAGAAAGATGGGTCTCAAACCAGTGTCTTGATCTTAAAGAAAGGCGATTACAAAGGTATGAAGGCAGAGTTGGCTAAAGCGGGCTCAGAAAATAAATAAAAGTGTAAGACGGTTGATAAACTGTGGCAGGCTTTTAAGGAGATATTTCATAACTCTCAACACGAATATGAGATGGAAAGACTTAAAGAGGAAGGGGAACCATCTGTGGTTAACCACAGAAGTAGGGGCCTGGTATCAAATTGAAAAAAGTGATATGCAAAGTTGCCAAGATTATTGGGAGCCCACAGGATTGGGAATTTGTTTTAACTCAGCAAAGGACGACTAAAAAAATTATAAAGCAAGGGAGGATAGAGTATGAGAGTAAACTAGCAAGACATATAAAACAGATAGTAAGAGCTTCTACTGGTATATGCAAAGGAAGAGAATAGTTGAAGTAAAGTTGGTCCCTTAGAGGATGTGACTGCGAATTCATAATGGGGAACAGGGCAATGGTGGACACTTTGAACAAATATTTTGCATTGGTCTTCACGGTAGAAGACACAAAAGGAATCCCAAAAATAGATAATCAAGGGGCTATCGGGAGGGAGGAACACAATCACTACCACTAAAGAAAAAAATACTCGGTAAAATAATGGGACATTCAGTGTATTCAGCATTTAGGAAGGATAGGCAGAGAGGAAAAGGAGGCGGGATGGCGTTTCTGGTTAAAGAGGAAATTAATGCAATAGTAAGGAGGCACATTACCCTGGACGATGTAGAATCGATATGGTTGGAGCTGCCGAATATCAAAGGGCAGAAAACGCTAGTGGGAGTTGTGTTCAGACCTCCAAACAGTAGTAGTGAGGTTGGGGACAGCATCAAACAAGAAATAAGGGATGTGTGCAATAAAGGTACAGCAGTTATCATCGATTACTTTAATCTACATATTGATTGGGCTAACCAAACTGGTAGCAATGCGCTGGAGGAAGATTTCCTGGAGTGTATTAGGGGTCGGTTTCTAGACCAATATGTCGAGGGACCAACTAGAGACCTGGCCATCCTAGACTGGGTGATGTGATGTGTAATGAGAAGGGTCTAATTAGCAATCTTGTTTTGCGAGGCCCCTTGGGGAAAAGTGACCACAATATGGTAGAATTCTTTATTAAGATGGAGAGTGACACAGTTAATTCGGAAAATAGGGTCCTGAACTTAAGGAAAGGTAACTTTGATGGTCTGAGGCGTGAATTGGCTAGAATAGACTGGCAAAGGATACTTAAATGGTTGAGGGTGAATAATCAATCACACACATTTAAACATTACATGGATGAAGTTCAGCAATTGTATACATCCCTGTCTGGAGTAAAAATAAAACGGGGAAGCTGGCTCAACCGTGGCTAACAAGGGAAATAAAGGATAGGTTTAAAACCAAGGAACAGGCATATGAATTGGCTAGTAAAAGCAACAAACCTGAAGACTGGGAGAAATTTAGAATTCAACAGAGGAGGACTAAGGGTTTACATAAGAGAGAGAAAATAGATAACGAGAGGAAGCTTGCAGGGAACATAAAAACTGACTGCTAAAGCTGCTATAAATATGTGAAGAGAAAAAGATTAGTGAAGACAAACATAGGTCCCTTGCAGTCGGATTCAGGTGAATTTAAAATGGGGAACAAAGAAATGGCAGACCAATTGAACAAATACTTTGGTTTTGTCTTCACAAAGGAAGACACAAATAACCTTCCGACTGTGCTAGGGGATAGTGGGTCTAGTGAGAAGGAGGAACTGAAGGATATCCTTATTAGGCGGGAAATTGTGTTTGGGAAATTGATGGGATTGAAGGCCGATAAATTACCGGGGCTTGATATCTGCATCCCAGAGTAATTAAGGAAGTGGCCCTAGAAATAGTGGATGCATTGGTGATCATTTTCCAACAATCTATCGACTCTGTATCAGTTTCTACGGACTGAAGGGTAGCTAATGTAACGCCACTTTTTCAAAAGGGAGGGAGAGAGAAAACGGTTAATTATTGACCGGTTAGCCTGACATCAGTAGTGGGGAAAATGTTGGAATCAATCATTAAGGATGAAATAGCAGCGCATTTGGAAAGCAGTGACAGGATCGGTCAAAGTCAGCATGGATTTATGAAAGGGAAATCATGCTTGACGAATCTTCTGGAATTGTTTGAGGATGTATGTTGCAGAGTGGACAAGGGAGAACCAGTGGATGTGATATATTTAGACTTTCAAAATGCTTTTGACATGGTCCCGCACAAGAGATTGGTGAGTAAATTAAAAGTGCATGGATATTGGGGTTAATGTACTGACGTGGATAGAGAACTGGTTGGCAGACAGGAAGCAGAGAGTTGGGATAAACGGGTCTTTATCAGAATGGCAGGCAGTGACTTGTGGAGTGCTGCAGGGCTCAGTGCTGGGACCCCAGCTCTTTACAATATGCAGTAACGATTTGGATGAAGGAATTGAGTGTAATATCTCCAAGTTTGCAGATAACACTAAACTGGGTGGCGGTGTGAGTTGTTAGGAGGAGGCTAAGTGTCTGCAGGATGACTTGACTGGTTCGGTGAGTGGGCAAATGCATGGCAGATGCAGTATAATGTGGATAAATGTGAGGTTATCCATTTTGGGGGCAAAACCACGAGGGCAGAATATTATCTAAATGGCAGCAGACTGGGAAAAGCGGAGGTGCAATGTAACCTGGGTGTCTTGGTTCATCAGTCATTGAAAGTTGACATGCAGGTACAGCAGGCGGTGAAGAAGGCAAAAGATATGTTGGCCTTCATAGCTAGGGGATTTGTGTATAGGAGCAGGGAGGTCTTATTGCAGTTGTACAGGGCCTTGATGAGGCCTCACCTGGTTCAGTTTTTGTCTCCTAATCTGAGGAAGGACGTTCTTGATATTGAGGGAGTGCAGCGAAGCTTCACCAGGCTGATTCCAGCGATGGCTTGACTGTCAAATGAGGAGAGACTGGATCAACTGGGCCTTTATTCACTGGAGTTTAGAAGGATGAGAGGGGATCTCATAGAAACGTATAAGATTCTGACGGGACTGGACAGGATATATGCAGGAAGAATGTTCCCGATGTTGGGGAAGTCCAGAACCAGGGGACATAGTCTTAGGATAAGAGGTAGGCCATTTAGGATTGTGATGAGGAGAAACTTCTTTACTCAGAGAGTTGTTAACCTGTGGAATTCCCTGCACCAGAGAGTTGTTGATGCCAGTTCATTGGATATATTCAAGAGAAAGTTAGATATGGCCTTTACAGCTAAGTGGATCAAGGGTTATGGAGAGAAAGCTGGAAAGGGGTACTGAGGGAATGATCAGCCATGAATGGCGGTGCAGGCTCGAAGGGCCGAGTGGCCGACTCCTGCACCTATTTTCTATGTTTCTATGTTTCTATGACTAAAGGTGGACCGGACCCCTCGACATCATGGCTTGCATCCTAGGATCTTAAAAGAAGTGGCTGCAGAAATAGTGGATGCATTGGTTGTAATGTACCAAAATTCCCTGGATACTGGAGAGGTCCCAGCGGATTGAAAAACCGCAAATGTAACGACCCTATTTAATAGAGTAGGCAGACAGAGAGCAGCAAACTATAGACCAGTTAGGCAAATATCTGTCGTTGGGAAAATGCTGGAGTCCATTATTAAGGAAGCAGTACCAGCACATTTGGAAAAGCATAATACAGTCAAGCAGAATCAGCTTGGTTTTATGAAAGTGAAATTAAGTTTAATAAATTTGCTGGAGTTCTTTCAGGATGTAATGAAAGGGTGGATGAGGGGGAACCAGTGGCTGTGGTGTATTTGGATGCCCAGAAGGCATTCTATAAGTTGCCACATAAAAGGTTACTGCACAACATAAGAGCTCGCGGGTTTGGGGGTGATATATTAGCACAGATAGCGGATTGGCTAACTAGCAGAAAACAGAGAGCGGGGATAAATGGGCCATTCTCTGGCTGGCAAATGTTAACTAGCGAGGTGCGCAGGAATCAGTGCTGTGACCTCAACAATTTACAGTCTATATTAATGACTTCAATGAAGGCACAGTGTGTAATTTAGCCACGTTTGCTCATGATACAAAGAAGGGAGGGAAAGCAAGTTGTGAGGAGGACACAAACAATCTGCAAAGGGCTATAGAGAGGCTAAGTTAGTGGGAAAACATTTGGAAGATGGCTTAAAATGTGGAAAAATGTGAGCTTATCCATTTTGGCAGGAAAATAAAAAAGCTAATTATTATTTAAATGTAGAGAAACTACAAAATGCTGCAGTATGATGGAGGGATCTGGTGGTCTTTGTGCATGACACACAAAAAGTTAGTATGCAGGAAGAGCAAGTAATCAGGAAGACAAAGGGAATGTTGGCCTTTATTGCAAAGGGATGAAGTATAAAAGCATGGAAGTCCTGCTACAATTGTACATGGTGTAGGTGAGGTCACACCTAGAATACGGTGTACAGTTCTGCTCTTCTTATTTAAGGAAAGATATATTAGTATTGGAGGTAGTTCAGATAAGGTTCACTAGGTTGATTCCGGAAATGAAGGGTTGACTTACAAAGAAAAGATGAGCAGTTTGGGCCTATATTCATTGAAGGTTAGCACAATGAGAGATGATCTAATTGAAACATATAATGTATTGCGGGGTTCAACAAGGTCGATGCAGAGAGGATGTGTCCACTCATGGGCAAATTTAGATCTGGGGGCATAGTTAAAGAATAAGTGGTCGCCCATTTAGAACTGAGATGAGGAGGAATTTCTTCTCTCAGAGAGTCGTAAACCTGTGGTATTCTCTGCCCCAGAGACCTGTGGACGCACGGTCATTGACCATATTTAAGGTGGAGATGGATTTTTGAGCGATAAGTAAGTGAATGGTTTTGGAAGTTAGCAGTAAAGTGCAGCTGAGTCCAAGATCAGATCAGCCATGATCTTATTAAATGGCAGAGCAGGTTCGAGTGACCAAATGGCCTAGTCCTGCTCCAAATTTTATGTTCCTTTGTTCTCAGCAGATAGCATTAATATTACTACATTGATTTAATAATTCGTTAGAAAAAGGTGTATAGCTCGAGGACTGGTGGATAGCTAACATAATACTCTGGTTAACAAGGGAGATAGAATTTGTCCATGGAACTATAGACCAGTCGGCTTGACGTCGGTGATAGGAGATATAATGGGATCACCACTAAGGGAGAACATAGAAAAACATCTAGAAACCAAAAATATAATAATGAATAGTCAGCATGGATTTCAAAAGGGAAAGTCTTGCTTCTTCAACCTGATTGAATTTTTTGAAGAGGTAACATAGAGAGTAGACCAGTGTAAGTCAGTAGATGTAATTTATCTAGATTTTCAAAAGATCGATATTGTACCACGTAATAGTCTAACGAACAAGGTCAGAGAATGCGGAGACTGGGACAAGTCGCAGACAGCTTAGTTAGTTGGCTTCAACGCAGAAACAAGAGAGCAGGGTATCTACTCGCTATTTACTGTGACAGTTGGTGCGTTGTGGTGTTCCACCAGGATAAGTGTCGTGACCACTGTTGTTTACAACTGATAAGATTACATAGGATATACGACACAGAAACAGGCCATTTTCCCCAACTAGTCCATGTCAGCGTTTATGCACCATTTGAGCCTTCTCCTGCCTTTCTTCTTCTGAATCTATCAGCATAGCTCTCTACTCCTTTCTCCCTCATATTCTTGTCCAGCCTGCCCTTAAATGCATCGATACTATTCGCTTCAACGTCTCCCTGTGGTAGCAAGTTCCACATTCTGACCACTCCCTGGATAAATAAGTTTCTCCTAAATTGCCCATTAGATTTCTTGTTGACTATCTTATATTGATGGATTCTAGACAGGCTTTTCCCGAAAAGTTGAAGCATTCTCTCTGTATCAACTCTATCAAAACCGTTCATGATTTAAAGACCTCTATCAGGTCACCCCTGAGCCTTCATTTTTAAGGGAAAAAGATCCAGCCTTTTCATCCTTTCCTGATACGTATACCATTGCATTTCCGGTATCATCCTTGTAAATCTTCGCTGCACACTCTCCAGTGCCTCTATATCTTTTTAATAATATCACGACCAGAACTGTATGCAGTACTCTGTGTTTGGTCTAACCAAGATTCGATACACGTTTAGCATAACGTCCCTACTTTTCAATTCTATCCCTGTAGAAATAAACTCTATTGCTTGGTTTGCTTCTTGATAACCTTGCTAACCTGTGTCTCAATATTTTGTCATTTGTGGATTTGTACTCCAAGATCGCCTTGGTCCTCTACCCCACCGAGACTGGCACCCTCCAAGAATTAAATGACATCCCAATTCTTCCTGCCAAACTGTAATACCTCACATTCATTCAAGTTGAACTTCATTTGCCACTTATATGCCCATTGTAAAGTGGTGAAGTTATGCTAAACTTATATCGAACCTTGCTCAGACCACTTCAAGTACTGTGTGCAATTCATACGCCATATAATAGAAAATAATATAAAGGCATTGGAGAAGGTGCAGATAAGAATTACAAGGACGATATCAGAAATGTGAGGGTACACATATCAGGAAAGGATGAGCAGGCTGCGTTTCTTTTATCTAGAAAAGGAAGGCTGAGGATTGGCCTAATAAAGGTCCTTAAAATGATGAAAGGTTTGACACTAATCAGAGAGAGAACGATTCCACTTCTAGACAAGAGTATAACTAGGTGCCTTCATAGTAAGATATTCACCACGAAATCAAATTGGAAATTCATAAGCAACTTCTTTAGCAAATGAGTGCTAAAAGTATAGAACTTACTACCAGAGGGAATAAGAACAGAAGAACAGAAGAAATAGGAACAGGAGAAGGCCATACGGACCCTGGAGCCTGCTCCGCCATTCAATAATATTATGGCTGAGCTGATCATGGATTCAGCTCCACTTCCCCGCCCGCTCCCCATAACCCCTTATTCCCTTATCGTTTAAGAAACTGTCTATTTCTGTCTTAAATTTATTCAATGTCCCAGCTTCCATAGCTCTCTGAGGCAACAAATTCCACAGATTTACAACCCTCTGAAAGAAGAAATTTAAATAGGCGGCCCCTTATTCTAAGGTCATACCCTCGAGTTCTAGTCTCCCCCATCAGTGGAAACATCCTCTCTGCATCCACCGTGTCAAGCCCACTAATAATCTTATAGGTTCGATAAGATCACCTCTCATTCTTCTGAATTCCAATGAGTAGATGCCCAACCTCCTCAACCTTTCCTCATAAGTCAACCCCCTCATCCCAGGAATCAACCTAGTGAATCTTCTTTGTACTACCTCCAAAGCAAGTATATCCTTTCGTAAATGTGGAAACCAAAACTGCACGCAGTATTCCAGGTGTTGCCTCACCAATATCTTATATAGCTATAGCAAGACTTCCCTGCTTTTGTACTCAATACCCGTTGCAATAAAGGCGAAGATACCATTGGCCTTCCTGCTCACTTACTCTATCTGCATACTATCCTTTTGTGTTTCATGCACAAGTACCCACAGGTCAGGCTGTACTGTGGCACTTTGCAATCTTTCTCCATTCAAATAATAACTTATTATTTGACTTTTTCTGCCAACGTGCATGATCTCACAATTTCCAACATTATACACCATTTGCCAAATTGTTGCCCACTCACTTAGCCTGTCTATGTCCTTTGCAGGTTTTTTGCGTCTTCCACACATATTGCTTTCCCTCCCATCTTGGTATCGTCAGCAAACTTGGCTATGTTACACTCAGTCCCTTCTTCCAAGTCGTTAATATACATTGTAAATAGTTTAGTTCCCAGCAATGATCCCTGCGGCACCCCACTAGTTACTGGTTGTCAACCAGATAATGAACCATTTATCCCGACTCTCTGTTTTGTGTTAGTTAGCCAATCCGCTATCCATGCTAATATATTACCCCCAACCACGTGAATATTTATCTTGTGCTGTAACGTTTCATGTGGAACCTTGTCAAATGCCTTCTGGAAGTTCAAATACACCACATCCACTGGTTTCCCTTTATCCACCCTGTTCGTTACATCCTCAAATAACTCCAGCAAATTGTCAAACATGACTTCCCCTTCATAAATCCATGCTGACTCTGCCTGACAGAATGTTGCATTTT
The DNA here is from genome assembly GCF_044704955.1 of Pristiophorus japonicus. Taxonomy (NCBI): domain Eukaryota; kingdom Metazoa; phylum Chordata; class Chondrichthyes; family Pristiophoridae; genus Pristiophorus; species Pristiophorus japonicus. Next base: position 22,613,407 of record NC_092011.1, on the reverse strand, counting down.
CCAAATGTCCTGCTACTTCTTCTTTAATAATGGACTCCAACAGTTATTGTTAGTATCCTCTACCTTAAAGACTGATACAAAATATGTGTTCAGAGTTTTTCCATCTCCATGTTCCCCATTACTAATTCCCCGGTCTCGTCCTGTAAGGGACCAACATTTACTTTAGCCACACTTTTCCTCTTTATATACCTGTAGAAACTCCTGCTATCTGTTTTTATATTTTGTGCTAGTTTACTTTCATACTCTATCTTTCCTTTAATCATTTTATTAGTCGATCTTTGCTGACTTGTAACAGCTTTTCAGTCTTCTATCCTCCCGCTAGCTTTGGCCACTTTGTATGCCCTTGTTTTTAATTGGATACCATCCTTTATTTCTTCAGTTAGCCACGGATGACTATCTTTTCTCTTGCACCCTTTCCTCCTCACTGGAATATATTTTTCTTGTGACTTGTAAAATATCTCCTTAAATGTACATCACTGTTTATCAACCGTCCTACATTGTAATCTACTTTTCCAGTCCACTTTACCCAACTTTGCCCTCATAACTTCATAGTGTCCTTTATTTAAACTTAATACGCTGGTTAGAGATCTAACGTTCTCAATCTCCAACTGAATTTTAAATTCAATGATCACTCATTCCGAGGGGATCCTTTACTAGGAGATTGTTTATTAAGCATGTCTCACTACACAGGACCAGATCTAAGACAGCCTGCCCCCTGGTTTTTCCTTTACATGCTGCTCAAGGAACCCGTCCCTTACTCTGATCAATTTGATTTGTCCAATTAATATGGAGGGTAAAATCACCCATGATTATTGCTGTTCCCTTTTTACAAGCCCCCACTATTTCATGGTTTATGCTCCGACCAACAGAGTTGCTACTGTTAGGGGGCCTATAGACTATGCCCACTAGTGATTTTTTCCCCTTATTGTTCCTCATCTACACCTAAACTGTTTCAACACCCTTATCAATAGAGCCAATAACATTTCTTACTCTCGCAGTGATTCCATCCTTTATCACTAGAGCTATCTCACCTCCTTTTCCTTTTTGTCTGTCCTTCCTGATTATCAAGCACCCCTGAATATTTAATTCCCATTCCTGGTCACCTTGCAACCACGTCTCTGTAATAGCTATCAGATCATACCCATTTGTCTTAATTTGTACCGTCAACTCATCTATTTTGCTACAAATGCTACGAGCATTGAGACAAAATGCCTTTAAGATTGTGTTTTTCACCCTTTTTTCCTGCTTGTTTCCTCCTTCAAACTCACTAACTTTATTTGTGCTTTCTAATTCCAGCTTTACTCCCCTCCCTACTGAATCTATTTTCAGGTTCCCATCTCCCTGCCAAGTTAGTTTCAACCCTCGCCAACAGCACTACCAAAACCCTTTCGAGGGTATTGGTCCCGGCTCTGTTCAGGTGCAACCTGTCCGGCTTGTACAGGTCCCACCTCCCGCAGAAGCAGTCCCAATGCCTCAGGAAACTAAAGTCCTTCAGCCTGCACCACCTCTCCAGGCACATATTCATCTGCTCTATCTTCCTATTTATGTACTCACTAGCTCCTGGCACTGGAGTAATCTGGAGATTTCTAACTTTGAGGTCCTACTTTTAATCTCTCTCCTAGCTCCCTAAACTCCGCCTGCAGGACCTCATCTCTCTTCCTACCTATGTCATTGGTATCGATATGGACCACGCCATCTGGCTGTTTACCCTCTCCCCCAAAAATTCCTTGCAGCCGCTCAGTGACATCTATGACTCTGGCACCAGGGAGGCAACATACCATCCTGGAATCACATCTGCGACTGCAGGAATGCCTGTCTGCCTCCCTGACTATTGAATCCCCTGCCACTATAGATCTTCCATTTTTCTTCCTCCCCCACTGTGCAGCTGAGCCACCTGTGGTGCCGTGGACTTGGCTCTGGCTGCACTCCCCCGAGCGATCATCGCCCTCACAGGTACTCAGAACAGATTACCGTTTCGAGAGTGAGGTGGACTCAGCGAACTGCTGCACAACCTGCCTAGTACTTCTCTTCTTCTGGCGGTCACCCACTCCCTCTCTGCCTGCACACTCTTAAGCTGTGGTGTGGCCGCCTCTAGAAACGTGCTATCCACGTTGCTCTCAGTCTTGCTGATGCACGCAGTGGCCCCAGCTGCAAAACACGTTGCTCGAGTTGGTGCAGCTGAAAATACCTGCCATACATGTGGTCGCCCCGGCTGCGTGAAAAACCTGGGACTTTCTACATGTCACAGGATGTGCAGTCGACGGGATTGAGCTGCCCTGCCATTCATCTAGTTACATTCGCAACTATCGAGTAGAACTAAATTCTAAAACTTAGCACAACACTCCCAGCCGCTACTCAGCAAACAGCTGATTTAATTAACTGGCTCTCCTTAAATAATTAAGATCGTATATATTCACTGCCAAATCCCACATTCAACAATGCCAAAGGTTTCCTACTGAAAAGAAAAAGAAAAATACTCACCTATCAACCATCCAATCACTTACCCGCTTGGTTGCGACGGCACTCTTCGATTTTTTAAAACTTTTTGTCCCTGCACCAGCTGGCTCCTCCCTATCTGCTGCTGCCCTTTTTATGGGCCACGACCTCCTGCTCCCGCTGCTGTGGCTCCTCCTGATTTGCTGCTGCACTTTTTATGGACCTCGACCTTTTGCTCCCGCTCCTGTCGCTCCTTCCGATTTTCTGCTGCCCTTTTTATGGGCCTCGGCCTCCCGCTCCCGCTCCTGTGGTTCAAAGGAATTGTGTGAATGCATTTAAGTGGTGGGGGGGGAGGGTAAAAGCATGTGAGGGAGAAACATAGTAACATAAGGACATAGAAAATAGGTGCAGGAGTAGGCCTTTCGGTCATTTCGACACTGCACCATCATTCAATATAATCATGGCTGATTATGCAATTCAGTACCCATTTCCTCCTTTCTCTCCATACCCCTTGATCCCTTTAGCCATAAGGGCCACATCAAACTCCCTTTTGAATATATCTGAGGAACTCGCCTCAACAACTTTCTGTGGTTTATAATTGCACATGCTCACAACTCTCTGAGTGAAGAATTTTCTCTCATCTCGGTCCTAAATGGCTTACCCCTTATCCTTAGACTGTGACCCCTGGTTCTGGACTTCCCCAACATCGGAAACATTCTTCCTGCATCTTACCTATCCAATCCCATCAGAATTGTATATGTTTCTACGAGATTCAATCTCATTCTTCAAAATTCCATTGAATATAAGCCTAGTCGATCCAATCTTTTTACATATGTCAGTGCTGTCCCGGGAATCGGTCTGGTGAACCTTCGCTGCACTCCCTCAATCGCAAGAATGTCCTTCCTCAGGTTAGGAGACCAAAACTGCACACAATATTCAAGTTGTGGCCTCACCAAGGCCCTGTGCAACTGCAGTAAGACCCCCCTGCTCCAATACTCAAATCCTCTCGCTATGAAGGCCAGAATGCCATTTGCCTTCTTCATCACCTGCTGTACCTGTATGCCAACTTTCAATGACTGATGTACCATGACATCCAGGCCTCGTTGCACCTCCCCTTTTCCTAATCTGTCACCATTCAGATAATAATCTGCCTTCCTGTTGTTACCACCAAAGTTGATAACCTCATATTTATCTACATTATACCGCATCTGCCATGTATTTGCCCACTGACCTAACCATTCCAAGTTACCCTGCAGCCTCTTAGCATCCTCCTCACAGCTCACACTGCCACCCAGCATAGTGTCATCTGCAAACCTGGAGATATTACTTTAAATTCCTTCGTCTAAATCATTAATGTATGTAGCACTGAACTCCTATACTCAAATTCTCTCGCTAGTGAATAGAGGATTATACTGATAGAGTTTGATGAGGAAAGATGGAAGGAGACTCGTATGGAGCATAAACGCCATCATGGACTGTTTATGCCAAATAACCCCTTTCCATGCCGTATATCCTATGTAATTTTATGTTGTTATGGAGATAGATGTTGGAATCAGTGCCAAGAGAACAGATTTTGTGGGTAAATGTGGATATTTATCCAATGTGTTCAATTAACTTTAATACTATACATGGCTCATTGCACAGGTGATGCTCAGGCTGGAGATGGTGAAAATATTTCGGAACTGGTTCTTTCGAATGGGTCCAGTCCTGTTTGACTGCCTTCTTGGGCCGTGTCTCCAACTAAAATTGAATTCATTCAGTTGACATTTGAAACTTTCACAGGAAACAATCAAATGAATCTTTATACACTTAATGAATTAACCACGCAGTGCCACACCCCGCATATAACACTGGCTGAGTCTGATGGTTTCTGGAAGTAGAATTACTCTCTTTGGTTCACAGCGATAATGGAAGATGTGGGAAATTACCGCTGATCTCTGCATTCTGCATTTTGAGTCGAGCTGGTGGACATCTGGCTGATAGTGATTCGTGATAAGTTACTCAAACCATTTCATCATACTGTTGTATCTGTATGAACGGCTTGACAAAAACTGATTCGCCATTTTTTGTATTTGCACCAATGTTCCTTTAAACCTCATTCAATTAAATATCAGAATTTTTGATCATTTGTTATGTGCAAAAGCGTAGCATTAAAGTGGTGTTGCTTACGTCCTGGACAGGTTATTTTATGCTTCAAAAGCAGCTATTGTAATATATTTTTAAATAATCAGTAATGTATTTATCTTTATTTGTGACAACTTTAAGAAAGTCCACAATAAACCCTCACCCAGCAACCATTGATACCATTTGGGGCACTTTCCAACACCACTTCTGCTCAACACCCATTGGATTAGAAATTGAGTTCAATGGAAGTGAATATTGGGTGCAGATTATAACATGTGGCCAATGCATTCAGGACAAGCAGGGGTGTCTCCGGTCTAACCAAAGTCCTTAATGGGAAAGCTTTTGGCCGCACTGACAAAAATAATGAAAGAATGGCTTGGATTTATATAGCGCTTTTCACAAAGTGCAAATCCCAAAGTGCTTTGCAGCCAATGAAGTACTTTTGGATGTAGTCACTATTGTAATGTGGGAAACGTGGCAGTCAATTTGCTGACAAGCAAGCTCCCACAAACAGCAATGTGATAATGACCAGATAATCTGTTTTTGTTATGTTGATTGAGGGATACATATTGGCCACGAAACCGGGGATAACTCCCCTGCTCTTCTTCAAAATAGTGCCATGGGTTCCTTTACGTCCATCTGAGGGATGACAGGACGTTAATTTGATCTTTCATCCAAAAGACGACACCTCCAGCAATAGAGCGCTCCCTCAGCACAGAACTGGAGGGAGAGCTTAGATTTACGTGCTCAAGTCCACTGCCCAATGATTGTCTGCTTAATCGCTTCCTCGACAACCCCTCCCAATCTACCGACACTCTCGGTCACCCCCTCTTCTTGCAAGACCGACCAGAGGGCTACTATCGGCAGTGCAGTTGAGTGAAATTTAAATGTAATTCACTGCCGAGCAGGCTGAGAAGGCCCAGCATCTGCCTGCAGCACATTGATATCGATGAGGATAAAAGCCCGATTAGCTTTCTCTTCTTCTTCTTAGGTAGTCCCTTGGAGTCCACACGAATATAAGTTCTCAGGTCACTGATAATTCCAATTCGGGACCTACAGCCTCTGTCACAGGTTGTGTAGATGGTGGTTGGAAGGACGGGTGGGTGGGGTGCTTGGGTTGTCGTGCTTTCCTTCCGCTATTTGTGCTTGGCTGCTGCATGCTCGCAGCGAAGAACTCGAGGTGTTCGGTGCCTTCCTGGATGCTTCTCCTTCACTTTGAGGGGTCTTGGGCTCGGGATTCCCAGCTGTCGGTGCGGATGTTGCAGGTTTTCAAGGAGGCTTTGAGGATTTCCTTGAAGCGTTTCCTCTGCCCACCAAGGGCTCGCTTGCCATATCGGAGCTCTGAGTAGAGCACTTGTTTTGGGAGTCTAGTATCGTGCATGCAGACGATGTGGCCTGTCCATCAGAGATGATCGAACGTGGTTAATGCTTTGATACTGGGGATGTAGCAGGAAACTATGGACCTGTTAGCCTAACATCTGTGGCTGAGAAAATGATTGAGTCCATTATTAAAGAAGCAGTAGCAGGATATTTGGATGAGCAAAATTCGATCAGGCAGAGTCAGCATGGATTTATGAAGGGGACGTCATGTTTCACACATTTGCTAGAGTTCCTTGAGAATGTAACAAACAAGGTGCATAATGGGGAACCAGTGGACGTGGTGTATTTGGACTTCCAGATGGCATTGGACAAGGTGCCACATAAAAGTTTACTGCACAAGATAAAAGTTCACGGGGTTGCGGAAAATATATTAGCCTCAATAGAGGATTGGCTAACTAACTTACTAGCAGAGGACAGAGTGTCGGGAAAATCGTTCCTTCTGGTTGGCAACCAGTAATTAGTGGGATGCCACAGTGATCAGTGCCGTGTCCCCAACTATTTACAATCTATGTTAACGACTTGGAAGGTGGGACTGGGTATAACATAGCCAATTTGCTGAGGATAAAAAGATGGGAGGAAAAGCAATGTGTGAGGAGGACACAAAAATCTGCAAAAGAACAAAGGCAGGCTAAGCGAGTCTAAAAATTTGGCAGATGGAGTATAATGTTCGAAAGTGTGAGGTGATGCACTTTGCCAGAAAAAAAATCAAAGAGCAAGTTATTATTTAAATGGAGAAAGATTGCAAAGTACCGCAGTACAGCAGGACCTGGGGGTACTTGTGCATGAAACACAAAAGGATAGTATGCAGGTAGAGCAATGATCAGGAAGGACAATGGTATCTTGGCCTTTATTGCAACGGGGATGGAGTATAAAAGCAGGGAAGTCTTGTTACAGCTATACACGTTATTGTTGAAGCTACACCTGGAATACTGCGTGTAGTTTTGGCTTCCATATTTGCGAAAGGATATACTTGCTTTGGAGGTAGTTCAGAGGAGATTCACTAGGTTGATTCCGGGAATGAGGGGGTTGACTTATGAGGAAAGGTTGAGTAGGTTGGGCCTCTATTCATTGGAATTCAGAAAAATGAGAGGTGATCTTATCGAAACGTATAGGATTAAGAGGGGGCTTGATAGGGTGGATGCAGAGAATATGTTTCCACTGATGGAGGAGACTAGAACGAGAGGGCATGATCGTATAATAAGGGGCCGCCAGATATGAGGAGGAATCTCTTCTCTCAGAGGGCTGTAAATCTGTTGAATTCGCTGTCTCAGAGAGCTGTGGAAGCTGGGACGTTGAATAAAATTAAGACAGAAATAGACAGTTTCTTAATCGATAATGGGACACGGGGTTATGGGGAGTGGGCGGGGAAGTGGAGATGAGTCCATGATCAGTTCAGCCATGATCTTATTGAATGGCGGAGCAGGCTCGAGGGTCTATATGGCCTACTCATATTCCTATTTCTTATGTGCTTATTTTCGTATGATGTTGGCCTGAGCGAGAACACTGATGTTGGTGTGCCTATCCTGCGAATGGATTTGCAGGATCTCGTGAAAGCAGCATTGGTGGTACTTCTCCAGTGCTTTGAGGTGTTTGCTGTACATAGTACATGCCTCTGAAGCATATAAGAGCGCGGGTATCACTACTGCTCTGTAGACCATGAGCTTGATACCGGGTTTGTGGACCCGATCTTCCAATACCCTCTTCATCAGGCGACCAAAGACTGCACTGGCAGCAGTGTTCCAGGCTATTGCATCCAGGGACACCGCCATGCATGAAATGTACTCGGTCATGTTGGCCAGCTGTCGGGATATGCCACCCCAATGCTTCGATGAGCTGGTCCCCAATGACTACTGTCCTCCTGGACAACAGTACTATCTCTCCGCTGTCATGTTGCGCATGTGGAACAGACCTGCCACGTCCACGAAGCCTCCTCGGGGACAGATGGGGAGCCCTTTGGAGAGGTGTTTGGGGCCTGTACCTCCAGAGTGGAGGCAGGAATGACCGGAGGACCGCGAGAAGGCCTTGGGGTGGAATGACTTCTGGAGCGTGGCGTTGCAGCTTCTTCGACATCCGGGCTCTCATCCATTGAGAACAGTGAATTGGTGGGCGAGAATCGGAGCTCCTCAATACCAAATGTAGTAGTTTCGTCTACCGACTCCTGCCCCGCGCTCCCACCTTCTGGATTCTGTTGTCTTGCCTGGAGCCATGCTGCTGTGTGAGCTGCAAAACACAAATAAGGTTATTAGAAGAGAACGGGGTGCTAGAGTGACAAGGTGAGTCCAGCGCTACACACAGCATATGCACGACAAAAGCACCAGAGCTCTCAAAATCATCACAGACATCACATTTCATGACCAACAACACACTGTGCATTGCAATGATTTTCATTAGGCCAGCATTATTTCTATGACACTTTTAGAGATCATCTATCATATGTGATTCCTCGGATATGAGTGGGTGTGGCATCTATTGAATTTACATCATGCAATGGTGTAAACTTTACTCACGTGGCATCACTTCAGGGTCTGCAGATGCATCCTTGGCTGACTGGGGGTGCTTCCCAACGAGTGCGAGCACTCGCTCCTCCCCCGTCGCCCCACCCCACCACCCGTTCGCCTATGCACGGACCTCATATTCGATAGCTTCATCTGCAAAAGGACAACATGGCATGAGATCAATGCGTCATATCATTGCCAGGAACTGTCACAGAGACTGATGCAACACATAGAATCATAGAAATAAAGAAACTATGTGCAGGAGGAGGCCATTCGGCCCTTCGAGGCTGCGCCGCCATTCAATGAGTTCATGGCTGAACATGCAACTTCAGTACCCCATTCCTGCTTTCTCACCATACCCCTTGATCCTCCTAATAGTAAGGACTACATCTAACTCCTTTTTGAATTATTTAGTGAATTGTCCGCAATAACTTTCTGTGGTAGAGAATTCCACAGGTTCACCACTCTCTGGGTGAAGAAGTTTCTCCTCATCTCGGTCCTAAATGGCTTACCCCTTATCCTTAGACTGTGACCCCTGGTTCTGGATTTCTCCAACATTGGGAACATTCTTCCTGCATCTAACCTGCCTAAACCCGTCAGAATTTTAAAGGTTTCTATGAGATCCTCTCTCATTCTTCTGAACTCCAGTATATACAAGCTCAGTTGATCCAGTCTTTCTTGATATGTCAGTCCCACCATCCCAGGAAGCAGTCTGGTGAACCTTCGCTGCACTCCCTCGATAGCAAGAATGTCCTTCCTCAAGTTAGGAGATCAAAACTGTACACAATACTCCAGGTGTGGTCTCACCAAGGTCCTTACAACTGTAGTAACACGTCCCTGCCCCAGTACTCAAATCTCCTCACTATGAAGGCCAACATGCCATTTACTTTCTTAACCGCCTGCTGTACCTGCATGCCAACCTTCAACGACTGATGTACCATGACACCCAGGTCTCGTTGCACCTCCCTTTTCCTAATCTGTCACCATTCAGATAGTAGTCTGTCTCTGTTTTTACCAGCAAAGTGGATAACCTCACATTTATCCACATTATACTTCATCTGCCATGCATTTGCCCACTCACCTAACCTATTCAAGTTACTCTGCAGCCTCATAGCATCCTCGTCACAGCTCACACTGCCACCCAACTTAGTGTCATCCGAAAATTTGGAGATACTACATTTAATCCCCTCGTCTAAATCATTAATATACAATGTAAACAGCTGGAGCCCCAGCATAGAACCTTGCGGTACACCATTAGTCACTGTCTGCCATTCTGAAAAGTACCCATTTAGTCCTACTCTTTGCTTCCTGTCTGCCAACCGGTTCTCAATCCACGTCAGCACACTACTACTAATCCCATGTGCTTTAACTTTGCACATTAATCTCTTGTGTGGGACCTTGTCGAAAGCCTTCTGAAAGTCCAAATACACCACATCAACTGGTTCTCCCTTGTCCACTCTACTGGAAACATCCTCAAAAAATTCCAGAAAATTTTTCAAGCATGATTTCCCTTTCACAAATCCATGCTGACTTGGACCTATCATGTCACCTCTTTCCAAATGCGGTGCTATGACATCCTTAATAATTGCTTCCATCATTTTACCCACTACTGATGTCAGGCTGAGCGGTCAATAATTCCCTGTTTTCTCTCTCCCTCCTTTTTTAAAAAGTGGAGTTACATTGACTACCCTCCACTCCATAGGAACTGATCCAGAGTCTATGGAATGTTGGAAAATGTCTGTCAATGCATCTGCTATTTCCAAGGCCACCTCCTTAAGTACTCTGGAATGCAGTCCATCAGGCCCTGTGGATTTATCGGTCTTCAATCCCATCAATTACCCCAATACAATTTCCTGACTAATAACGATTTCCCTCAGTTACTCCTCCTTACTCGACCCTCTGACCCCTTTTATGTCCGGTAGGTTGTTTGTGTCCTCCTTCGCGAATACCGAACCAAAGTACTTGTTCAATTCGTCTGCCATTTCTTTGTTTCCCGTTATGACTTCCCCTACGTTTGTCTTTACTAACCTTTTTCACTTTACATATCTATAGAAACTTTCGCAGTCTGTCTTAATGTTCCCTGCAAGCTTCCTCTCGTACTCTATTTTTCCTGCCTTAATCAAACCCTTTGTCGTCTTCTGCTGAGTTCTAAATTTCTCTCAGTCCCCGGGTACGCTGCTATTTCTGGTCAATTTGTTTGCCATTTCCTTGGCTTTGATACAATCCCTGATTTCCCTTGATAGCCACGGTTGAGCCACCTTCCCTTTTTTATTTCTATGCCAGACAGGGATGTACAATTGTTGTAGTTCATCCATGCGGTCTCTAAATGTCTGCCATTGCCCATCCACTGTCAACCCCTTAAGTATCATTCGCCAATCTATCCTAGCCAATTCATGCCTCATACTTTCAAAGTTACCCATCTTTAAGTTCTGGACCATGGTCTCTGAATTAACTGTTTCATTCTCCATCCTAATGGAGAATTCCACCATATTATGGTCACTGTTCCCCAAAGGGCCTCGCATAACGAGATTGCTAATTAATCCTCTCTCGTTACACAACACCCAGTCTAAGATGGCCTCGCCCCTAGTTGGTTCCTCGACATATTGGTCTAGAAAACCATCCCTTATGCACTCCAAGAAATCCTCCTCCATCGTATTGCTTCCAATTTGGTTAGCCCAATCCATATGCATATTAAAGTCACCCATGATAAATGCTGCACCTTTATTTCATGCACGCCTAATTTCCTGTTTGATTCCCTCCCCAACATCACTACTACTGTTTGGAGGTTTGTACACAACTCGCACTAACGTTTTTTGCCTGTTGGTGTTCTGCAGCTCTACCCATATAGATTCCACATCATCCAAGCTTATGTCATTCCTAACTATTGCATTAATCTCCTCTTTAACCAGCAATGCTACCCCACCTCCTTTTCCTTTTATTCTATCCTTCCTGAATGTTGAATACCCTTGGACGTTGAGTTCCCAGCCCTGATCATCCTGGAGCCACGTCACTGCAATCCCAATCACATCATATCAGTTAACATTTATTTGCACAGTTAATTCATCCACCTTATTACGGATACACCTTGCATTAAGACAGAAAGCCTTCAGGCTTGTTTTTTTTCACAACCTTTGTCCCATGCTCTTGTATGCTTCGGTGAATGTATTTGACGCTGGTTTGGAGTTCGATCTCCGAATGTGTGCAAACGCAAGCATTATCTGCATACTGTAATTCAATGACAGAGAATGGGATGACCTTGAATCTGGACTGGAGGCGACAGAGGTTGAACAGTTTCCCGTTTGGTCTAAAGTTTAGCTCAACTCCACCGGGAACTTATTGGGGGTGAGATGGAACATTGCAGCAAGGAAGATCGAGAAGTGCATTGGTGTGATAACAACAGACTTCCTTGACTCCTGTCCGCACTTGTATTGGGTCTGTGGTGGATCCATTGTTCAGGATCACGTCCTGCATATCATCGGGAAGGAAGTGGAGGATGGTGACGAATTTTTGGGGGCAGCCGAATTTGAGGAGGCCACTCCATAATCCCTCCGGTTCACAGTGTTGAAGGCCTTTGTGAGGTCAAAGGAGGCAGTGTACAGAGGTTGGTGCTGCTCCCTGCATTATTCTTGAATTTGACACGCGGTGAAAATCATGTCCATTCTTTCTCTTATTGGGCGGAATGCACATTGCGACTCTGCTAAGAGCTGTTCAGCAACTAGGAGAAGGCGATTGAGAAGGATTATTGCGATGGTTCTTCCTGTGGCAGACAGCAGGGAAATTCCTTCGTAATTGCGATTAGCCTACTCATTCAGGCACAAGGATCGACCTCTCTACAGAGTGGTGCCAGCCAGCCAGGGACTTCAAGTGCGGGCTTGATTGACCTCAGCAGAATGAATAAGCCACAGGCTGAAGAACCCAAGTCCATCAATACGCAGGGAGGCCATACTACCCGGTGTGTTTGTGCCAAATATAAATCTAATCCCACTGCCCAGTTGTCTTCCCTTTAATCTGTATCTTCTCAATCTTCCAATCTTTTTCCACTTTTCCCTTGACAAAAATCTCTGCCTCAACCACCCCATGGAAAAGAATTTAATGCACCAACAACTCTCTTTCTGCAGAAAGTGTTGTGTGCTCTCGCCTGATTCTTTTACAATTTTCTGATTCTCTCAGAAGAACACAAGTGCTCTTACCCCATGTACCCATTTAAAGCTCTTCAGAATTAAAAATGATTATTAATCCTTTATTGTCTTTCTTTGCTGCATAAAAAAGTGATCCCAGTATCCCAGGACTCTCCTCACTCTTTCTTCACATTTACCAATCATCTTGCTGAATCTATACTTTAATAGCTAGAATGCGAGGGAACACAATTTATGAAGAGAAATAGAGAAAAAGTGGCGACACTCAATTGAAATGATAGGTTGTTGTAGGAGACAAAGTGATCTAATGGGTTGAATATATCGGGGCTGAGGTCAATAGAAATAAAAAATCGGGAACTATAAAACAAGGAATGGCACAAACAGGATAAAGGGATATTTGGGTAATTTAAACAATTGCATGTAGTACAAGAGCAAATAGTCAATGATAAATTCGTACAAAGCCATGGTACGGCTACATCTGATATATGGTATGCACTTTCTGGGAAAACATTCAGGGCTTAAAGTATAGATTCTGTTTCTAGTAATTAAGAGCACTAATTAAGAATTGCTTTTGTGCAAGCAATTAGTGCCTGTCTATTGGTATCGTTTAGTGATCCATAAGCTTCTACAAAAATGTTTCCCAGTGGCTGCAGCTTGGAAGGAAGATAGTTCTTGTAGTTCCATTGGGAAAACTCCAGCTGATAATGCTGAGCAGTTCCGAGCAGCTCCATGCCCTCTGGACAGACAGCAGCATCACAGCTTTGGCAATTGCAGTCTGACCCAATTAGCCATGAGATACTAACACGAGCCAGTGGAGTCGACGTGGGGTGCAGACATGTTGCCAAAAGACAGTACAACATGGAGCCAATGTCACTCTCCCAGAACTGCACCTCAGCACTCCTGTGGCTCTGCATGTATCAGTTGCGTGATTATTTAACACTGTCCCCCAGAGACAAGGTGGCAACAGTGTTAGCCACCATAGCAGCATTGTGAAATCCCATTGAAGTTGTGAGATCTCTCAACAGAGGCTGGGCATGGTGGGTGAACATGACGTTTTGACGGAGTGTACCTGTCGACCCATGTTGCACAGAAGGTGCACCATGCTCTTCGTGATTCTTTGGCACAAACTGGAGACTGCCTCCTCCAAGCTCTGAGCCATTGTGCACACGTCATGACATACTCCCCAGTGCACCCAGTATTTCCTGGTGAATTGCAATCAGCCTTCCTTGGTAGCCTGGGCCCTCGAATTCAGCATTTCATGTTGTATTCCATGACTTCCTAGATAGCCTGGGCACGTAAAGTTAGCATGTCATGATACATGCCCAGCAGTCTACCTAGATTATCTGGCCCACGAAGTCACCATTTCCTGGAGTTTGCCCATCAGTCTTCTTAGGTAGTTTGGACACCGGAAGTCAGCATTTCAGTCCTCTGCAGCACAGCCGGTGTATGATCTCACCGTCTGGCGAGCTGGTACCTGTGACAATCTATCTCTATTCCCGTGCTTCGGCGCACTTGTACCATGTGATTCATTATTTGCAGATCCCCTCCTCTAGTCCTGTGACGAAACACTTGGTTTTAGTATCTGAGCAGCTGCGTGCTAGGGTTCGAACGTGTAATGGTACATCTTCATGGCTGCCCTCGTCCTGCTTCAGTGCCAGAGTTATATCCACTTTTTTTAACAGCTGAAATGAAATAGATGTGCTAATATAAACGGTGAAGGTACAGCAGAGGACGAAAGGGATGGTGAAAACGTTGCAGTTGGCCATGCAATGTATAGGGTGAGGTAAAAGTAAGAGGGGAAAATGGAATAAGGTGTGAAGAACCACTGTGCATTGTTTCCTCCAATGTTACCTGTAGACACAACCATGACTCGCCACCTGCCTATGATGGCCAACACTTTTACTCCCCTAGTGGTTACTTAGGGTTAAGGATATGCATCCGGGTTCATCCTTCCCCGGTGACAGCATCCTCGAATCGGTTGAGCGCAAATTCTCCTGCAGTAAAAAGTGTTAGTGACTATGGTGAGAGTGATTTGGTGATTGTGCCTTTCACGGTAACAACACGTATGCAGCATTTAAGATGTGAAGTGTGGGGAAGTGAACGTTGGAATAACTGTGTGTTTCTGAGTAAGAGGAAAAGGAACCAAAGTGTTGTGCTGCAGTGAGTTCCGAAGAGTGAAGAAAAGTGGGAATAGGGCATCGTGAGTTTTGTGAATTACGTTGATGCTGGTGGTGGAGGTGTGATCGGAACCAAAGGGAGCAGTATTGAAACCTTGACATCTATGTTGAGGCCACTGAACATCTTTCAGAATTACAGCTACATCCAGCAAGGTAAGCTCCTGGGATTGACCTCTTCGGCAAACTTTCCTCATTGCTTTCCAGACAGAATTGTTGCTGGAACGGTCTTTTGCCCCTGAGGTGAAAATTATGTCCCTCCTCTTGTTCACTGCCTAGATCAGTGGCCCCCAATGGGACACTGGAGATCAATGCTGACCCTGAATGAATTTCTTGCAGCAATATTAGACATTTGACAACATTTTCCTCTGGCTGTAGTCAGTGTGCACCTCCTATTTAAGAGTTTCTGCCTGCCTTTAAGGGGCGTCAGAGACAAAAGATTTCACACCCAACTCAAAGCAGGCATAATATCACCCAAGAGCCAGGGAAGCGCTGGCTACACGTGAATCCTTTTAATGAGGTTCGTGCACGAATTTACCGTGGTGTCTGGCACTATGTGGTGATGTGCGTGCAATATGTGCGTCTGTTCCTGTGTGCTCGTATTTGGCCGTGATCGAATTTCTAAGCCACAATTAAATGTTTTCTGGAACGTATTAGTTTAACCAGTTATCCCCTTTCTATAGTTTCTGTGAACCCGGCAAGCCCAATTCCCCTGGGAAGCTCAGTGAACCTGGCTTGTGAAATATCCGATCTGTCCTATTTCAAGAGCATAGCGTGGAAGATTGAACAGAACAGGGTAACTGGAAAAAGGATTGAAATCCAGTGGAAATTGAATAACATGTTGATTCATACGGACAAGTGGCACGAGTTCGATTCAGAAGTTTAACCATCAGCAATTTTCAATACAGTGATGCGGGACACTACTGGTATACTGTAAGACTGAAGAATGGAAAGGGTTGCTCTTATCGAAGTCTCTTGGAGACATCAGGTTAGTCCGCATCTCAAACAATTCTTCCATTTTCACGCGATGTTTTATCTCAATATCTCCCCAATTCGGAGTTGGCAGCCTGCTCTGTCCCGTGTGGTGTTGAGCTCTGCCAGTACTGCTGTAGCTGCACACAGCCGGTAGACTGGTGAGTCTTCCATTGCACTCTGCATTTGAGCAATATAGATGGTGAAATGTCTTAGAGAATCACCTCACTGTAGCCACCCTCTGCACTCCTCCTGGAAATATAGCTGCTTGTTTAAGATATTGATCAGTGATGACTCCTAAGAACATCCGGGGTCTCGGAAATGGTGTTGATGTTGTAGGTCAAGGGGCGACGATGGTTATTCTCTTGTTAAATTTTAATAGGTTAGTTAAATGATTGGACAGAGTTTTATTAATTAATGAATTTTGTGCCTGTAATGTAACATGCCCTGTTTTATGTTGAAATGTTCTCTCAGTTACCGTAGCACTGAGCTCATTTTAAACTCTATAGAGCACCTTGGAAATTTACCTACATTTTTTCCAAATCCAATCATTCCGATCCCTATCTCCAGAAATCAATGTTTATGTAATTGTTTTAGTTTGTTCTTCAGATGCAGATGGGTCTGCTAAGATCGCGTGTTGTTGACTATCCCGTGTTTTGCCGCAAAGGCAGTAAGATTCAACCCGTTGGTGTGGAAATGGAAGCACATATAGGCCGGGTCCTTCGGTGAACGACATGAGTCAATCATTTGAATTTTCATCATATACGGAGAACTTTCACCAGTTTCTGTCTGGTGTCAGGTGCTGCTCTGGTGTCGATGTTGGTCAAATTCTTATAATCACATTAGACTTTTCTTACTTGTTTGTAGGAACTACTACAACCTCTCTCCCTGAAGAGAATCTGCAGACAGGAACATCAGGTGAGAATTTCCATTCGTGAAATCCACTTTTACGTTTTGCTTCTGGCTGTGCTGCAGCGAATTACATCTGCAGAGAGCGGAGAGAAAATGCAGAGGTGATTTGCAGTGAACAGGTGGTCGTATTTACAAACTGTACCCAGAAGAAGAGTATACATAGGTGTTAATAATAAAGTGAGCAGAAAGGGATCAATCTGGAAAGAGAGAATTTCTACCATAGACTAGCTCGCTTAGACATGAACAGTTATGATGCTGGAGAGGAAATGGAGGGCAGAGAGAAGCCTGGCTTACTTCTGTTTTCTTTTACACTGTCAATTCATTGGCAAGAACTGCCTGGAGACAGACTTAGGCTCAATGTAAACACATTCACGTCTGAGTGGAGATCCGATCTATGATCTTTGAATTCTGAGTCGCCATCCAGCGCGATACTCGTGTGTTGTGGGCACGGGTGCCTGCCTCATCTTATGGTCAGTGATAACCGCATGGATGTTATTAGGGAGCTCGGAAATGATGGTGCTGCTGACGGTCATGGGCCGGCAAGAGTCATGCTCTTGTTGGTCATCGAGAGGCACTGCTGTGGGGCAAATCGTACCAGCCATTGCTGTAAGTGTGAAAGTAGCTGGCCACTGCAGAATGTTAAGTGAATAAGCCCACCCGCGATCCTATGCCACAGAAAAGATCCTTGATAAAACGTCGGCATGAAGGTCGGACAAGGGATAACTGACTGTGTTATTCCATTTAGCGCTGTGGTGCACTTCTTCGTGGAATGTTACATTCTCAAATGTCACTGTGCAGCAGCACGTGGTCAAACGAATATGTTGTTTTTTTTTACCTTCGTACACTTGTCTTGGAGACTAGCGTGAAGAAGTGGACAGATTCGCAGGCAGATTAACAGTCTGATAGGCCACGACCTGAGCATTCATTCCAGGGCTGTAACCATCCTTATAGCAGCCGGTAGGGACGTTAGTCCTGGAGGGCGAGGTCTTACGGGGCTCCCTAATGGATGAAGGGAAGCTACCCATACCCATCGGACCCGAGTATCCCTCTGTATGTCAAACAAGTGATACTCTCGCAAGGTTTAATCCCGTGCACTCAGAGGTCGGAATGTTACCACGAAGCGAAAGCCTCGCTCCCACCAGTCAAGTAACTGCAGAATGAATCAGAAGATGAGATAGTATGCAGCATTCTATGGTGGCATGTATGTGTGATGCAAGGGTCGGTGCGTTGTAAATACAGAGACATTTGTACCAGAATAATCGATTCTTTCACCAAATGGGCAGCAACTGCAAGCGGGAGCTGGTTATTGGTCCAAATATTTGGGGAAAATAAATAAATGCACTAAAGTAACGCCGCATGTGTGACTGTTTCTATAGAAACCATTGACACACTGACAAAACATGACTTATACTTGGGAAGATCACTTAAGACGGGGAGGTTTACCTTCTTTGTATGACATTATTTTGTTGAGTACTTCAACTTTTTTTTTTAATTGGCACAATTTGAACAGCTGGAATCACTTCCATTATATTATTGAACAGTGTAATGAAAATCAATGAGTTTCCCGCTCGTACTTGAAAATGTTTTTTTAATGTTCAACACTTTTCAGATACAGGCTAACATTCCCAGCATTAAAGCACTGACCACACTCGATCAGCTCCGCTAGGCAGGCCACATAATCCGCATGCCAGACACGAGACTCCCAAACAAGTGCTCTACTCGGAGCTCCTTCATGGTAAACGAGCCAAAGGTGGGCAGCGGAAACGCTACAAGGACACCCTCAAACCCTTACTGATAAAGTGCGACATCCTCACTGACACTTGGGACACTGACACTGACCTTAGTGGAGGAAGTGCATCCGAGAGGGAACTGAGCAGCTCGAGTCTCAATGCCGAGAGCATGCAGAAATCAAGTGCAGGCAGTGGAAAGAGAGTGCGGCAAACCAGTCCCACCCAACTCTCCAATCAACGACTATCTGTCCCACCTGTGACAGAGTCTGTGGCTTTTGTATTGGACTGTTCAGCAAGCAAAGATCTCACTTCAGGACTGGAAGCAAGTCATCGTAGATCCCGATGGACTGCCTATGATGATAAGCTCTAAGCCCGTTTCAAAATATGTTCGGCACCTATAATATATTTCCTACCAAACCTTCAAATGCATTAATTCCCAATAACTATGGCCAGAAACACTTACTTTTTGCAGTTTTATCATTAGATTCGAATAACACTGGTCAGACTGTGTTTATTACCCATCCCGAGTTGCCTTGAGGTCAGCAAGAGTCAAGCACGTAGTATGTTACAGGAGTCCCCTGTAGCCCAGGTCTCGCCCTGAAGGCTATCAGACAACTATTGGCGTTGTTATCACATACTGACGATATTCATCCATATTGTGTCAATATTCAGCCTCAGTATAAGAACATAAGCACATAAGAATTAGGAGCAGGAGTCGGCCATTTGACCCCTCGAGCCTGCTCTGCAATCAATACCATCATGGTTGATCTGATTATGGACTCAGCTCCACTTCCCTGCCCGCTCGCCATATTCCTTTACTCCCTTGTCACTCAAAAATGTGTCTATTGCCACCTTAAATATATTCAATGACCCAGCCTGCACAGCTCAATGCGGCAGATAATTTGATAAATTTGCAAACCTCTGAGAGAAGAAATGTATCCTCATCTCAGTTTTAAACGGGTGGCCCCTTATTCTGAGACTATGTCCCCTAGTTTTAGTTTCCCCTATGCGTGGAAATATACTCTCTGCATCCACCTTGTCGGGCCTGCTCATTATCTTTTTTTTCAATAAGGTCACCTCCCATTCTTCTGAACTCCAATGAGTATAGGCCCAACCAATTCAACCTATCTTCATAAGTCAACCCCCTCCTCTCCGGAATCAACCTAGTGAACCTTCTCTGAACAGTCTCCAATGCAAGTATATTCTTCCATAAATACGGAGACCAAAACTGTACACGGTACTTCAGGAGTGGCCTTAGCAGTACCTGTACAGTTATAGCAGGATTTCTCTGCTTTAATACTCCATCCCCCTTGCAATAAATTCCAACGTTCTGTTTGTCTTCCTGATTAATTTCTGTCCCTGCATACTAACTTTTTGTGTTTCATGCACAAGTACCCTCAGGTCCCTCCGTACTGAAGCTCTTTGCAATTTTTCTATTTTGATCATATTCCTTTATTTATATTAATTTGTTCTTACTTTCTGTAGGAACGGCACATAATTCTCACGCCACATATTATCCACTGGTAGGAACATGAGGTGAAAGTTTACCCTCATGTACTCTATGGTTCATGTTTGCTTATGATCGTCTTGCAGTTAATTACATTTAGGTAATGATGGGTGAAAAGGCTAAAGTATTTGCATTCAATGAGGGTTTGCATTCACGTAGAGTTCCTGAAGGAAGTGTGTCTGTGTGTGATAATGATGAAGTGTGCTGAACAAATGGGACATTCTACAATGGAAGGTACCCACTAGGCGGGAGCTGGAGTGAAGTGGAGGTTAGAGATATTTGCTTTGGCACCAGTTTGCCAGATTGAGCCTTGACTTAGTGGTAGCATCACGGCAAGAATCTGAGCCCAAAGATGTAGAGTTCGAGCCCCACTGGAGCGTGAAAACCTGAGATCTGGCTCACACGTCTAGGTTGATTATAGATGGATATTCCGTGCTCGCTGTATGTGGGCACCAAACCGCCATAGGAATGCCACCAAATCGGCTGGAATAAAAAGATTTAGGGTCATCGAAGTAATATACTGGAGGTGGCCTGTCAGAATCAGAAGCCGCCGATGAATCCTTCCAGTACTACGTATTATTCTACAAGAGAAGAGAGGGACAACTGCTTATTTGCTTCTGTTAAATTTGCATGGTGCAAACGAAAAGTCATAAACAAATATCTTCCTCCTGCATCCAAAATGTCTTTCTGTATGAACGCACATCAAAGTTGGCAGAAACTCCGGAGATACATTTAAAGCAGGAAACTTATTTCGGCCGTTACTGCTACACTTGTTAAAGTGGAGCTTTTAATCAAAAAACGAATGCAGTTCAATTTTTAACTTGACAGTGTCAATTTTAGATGACCAATGTAGAAGTTACAATTTTAAGTATAAGCATAGGTCGTGGCTATAATTGACGAATTTGTCAGAGAATTGCAACGTACACAATCTTTTTAAGGCCGTCCATCACTAGCTGTGTTTGCAGATCTCCCCGTGGTGTTGCTCACCAAATGTCAGTGGAGACAGTGGGTCGATGAAACGCTACCTAGTGGAAGCAACATGAAACTACAGTGCCATGGCACGTCCTCACACTGAGAATTCAGTCTTACTGGTCACAGAAACATTTCAATTTTAAATGATGAAACATATTTAAGCATAATAATCGTAATAGCATAAGCAAATTTTACCAACAGGAAGTCCACATTGACACAATGTTTTTAATCATTACTTTACATAAATTTCCCAATTTACTCTGAATTCGCATGTTGCTTTCTCAGATCCAAACCATAATTGGAAGAGAAATGTAATCATCACCGGTGCGGCAGTCGGACTGTTGGTATTTGTGCTTGCCATCGTTCTCATTGTTGTGCTGATCAAGAAAAAACTCAAGTCACTCGATAAATGTTGCAAAAAGTAAAGAGCAATCCGGCAAGAGCTCCATGTACTTCAACTCAGTGCAGATAATTCATAGGAATTACTTTACCTTTCCACCGTTCACCTTTCTTCGGATATTCACGTTCCTGGTTTCACTGAATTAATTTGGAATTGTCAGAGGTCCGCTACGGATAAAGCTTTGTCTCCTGAAAACAACGTGGTTTCATCACAGTGCCCAAATCTCCCTGGAGCACAAATAGCCCAGGTACTGAATGGAAGTCTCCGATCCAGGGTTGTTCCTCCACCTATTCCATGGATCTATTTTTCCCAATTCTAGCGCCAAGAAACGCACAGCATCCTCCCACAAACAGCAATTAAATAAATGGCGGGATCCTCTGTTGTAAGTGCTGAGTGAGACACCGGGAAAACGTCCCTGCTCTTCTTTCAATCGAGCTGTGAGAGCTTTGATGTTTACCTGAAAGGGCCTCGGTTTGTCTCATGCGAATCTGGATCAGAATCAATGAGCAGTATACTAAATGGCATTTTTCGGGCAGAACATGAATTTGCAATGATTCAACTCTGCTACTTTATCCTTTCAGAGGGACCCTACGTCAACGTACCACTTCAAAGGAAGAAAACTGAACAGGTGAATCCCATTGATAATTTGTCACTGAAAGCTTCCTTTTTGAATATTTCCAGACATGTCGACAAATTGAATTATGTGCTTCCAAAGTTTGACTAAAACTGATTCCCTAACCAGAAGCTCACGCTACGATCATTGTTCCAGGCATTAGTGTTCCAACTCTTAGCGCAATTAATTTAAGTGGGTTGGCATCTTAGTTACAATACCAAATAAGCCAACGATAATTGCGTGACGAAACGGCTTCCAGTGTTATTTCCGACAGTTGTAGCTGGCCTACATCACGTACATAAATTGCCCCTAAGCTTTTTAATTACTCTCTGTAATTCCTTACTGAAGACACATTAAATATGTTTGCTAGGTTCTGTCGAATGAACTACTGATCGTGTTTTTGTCTGTTTTTTTAAATCGTTGTACATTGGATAAATTCTAACCGCGTCTGTCCATGTGTAGATCGCCACTGATATTTGCTCACCCATCGATGCTGATGTCTGAATGCTGCTGCACGTAACCTTATTAATTTTATTTTCCAGGATGCATCTGATTTGGACGCCATTTACATGGTAAGTCTCTAAAAGACTCATACCATTTGCAGCAGAGCCACATTTTAACTCAGATTTATCAAGTGATCAAGAATGATCAATAATTGCGCCATCTTCTCACAGGGTTTGAAGATAGAGGAACAATCGGTTTACAGCCAGCTACAGAGGTAGGATTCAAACACTATTTAATTAATTGTCAGTCCACCTATGTCATCGATCGATCGATCTATCTATCTATCTATCTATCTATCTATCTATCTATCTATCTATCTATCTATCTATCTATCCATTTGGCGAGCTATCTATTTTTCCATGAATCTATTTATATATGTAAACATCTACCTATCCATCTATATATTGTTCATAATATTACAAA
This sequence comes from Pristiophorus japonicus, assembly GCF_044704955.1. Lineage (NCBI taxonomy): Eukaryota > Metazoa > Chordata > Chondrichthyes > Pristiophoridae > Pristiophorus > Pristiophorus japonicus. Next base: position 22,590,629 of record NC_092011.1, on the reverse strand, counting down.
CCTAAATAATCTGAACTGTTTATAAATGTCCATTCAAAACAATCTTTGCTCGTTTCCTGTTATAAGCAATTATTGCACTGTAAACATTTAGGTTACATACGTTGACCCTCTGGCCGTTACACAACAATTTTTTTTTCAGATAATGTGTTCACATGTTTTCTACGAAAGTAAGAAAATGCACAACTGAGCCACATCCCGGAGATTATTCCATCTTCCGCTGTTTCCCGTGAAATATTTGGCATTCTGTGGGTTCCATTATAGAAATTATATTCTAACGGACAATATATATCTCAGCACATATGTAACCAAACAAATAGAACAGATGTTGTCCGCTTAAATCTTAATGATAATGCAGCTTGTAGGATGTGTCATAAGTTGAGCTCATCAAAACTCTGCTGTACGTGTACTAATTCACACCAAGCCCCATATAGCCATGACCATTTATATTTGCTGTCATACATTTGCACTCGATTAGGCAATGCCTCGATTGTATAATTGTGATTCTTGTTTTCCGCACCCTCTATGGCTTCGCCCCGCCCTTTATCTGTAACACCCTCCACCCCTACAAACCTCTGATATATCTGTGCTCCTCCAAATCTGGCCTGCTGTGCAACCCGCTATTCGTTGCTTCACAATATACAGCACTGCATTCAGCTGCTCAGACATTGCCGCCCCGCCCCCTCATAAAACTCTCTACCATCTGCCTCTTTCAGATGCTCTTTAGAACCAACCTCTTTGAAAAGGCTTTGGACACCCGTCATCACATCACCTTATGTATTCCGCTGACAAATTTTGCTCTTTTTAGAGCATTAGGACGCTTTATTAATTTAAAGTCGCTATATGAATGCAAGTTATTCTTATGATACCCTATGAAATATATTAATATATTTAGCTTTAATGTGCGTATATGTTCCTGCAGCAAAAATGCAGTGACTGCATGGAAAAGATGTAATGAGTTGTACATGGTGCTCTGGAAGAATGTATTATATTTTAAATCGATCTCCAGTCTCCTCATTCTAGTTGAAACTGCACCAGTGGGTTGCTCTCTGAGGTAATGTTACGTGTACAAACTGTATGCGACAACTCGCTACTGAGGCCTCAGTAGTGCAGAGCCACAACCAATATCGAAGGAACCATTATTTTGTCCCCCAAATCATTCCTTAATAAATAAGGTACGCAAAAGAGATGGTGTAGCCCTCGATTGAAGTGAGAAGCAGCATAAAATTAATCTTACTATACAACAATCACACAATCCCAGGAGTGTCAGTCTGAGCCCTTCCAGTAAATACTGAACTCAGTTTAAGTTGAAAACAGTACAAGAACAAACCTCACTGATTGCACAAACCATTGCTCACCAACTACACATACCGGAGACGAAACATGTCAAATCAGGTCTGGTGCCCACTGAAAGGGAAATAATTAAAATAAAACGTTGCCAAACTCACAATAGACAATGGTTATTAAAGACTTTTCTTCAAAACATTTGAGGATTGTTGTATCAGGAAGTCTTGTTTAAGGGAATTGGCTTTGGAATAAACAAATACAAGCGTTTGCATGAATAGAATGTATTCAAAGGATTTGGGAATAGAACGGTCATGTTGTATTATCTATGGCATTTAACTTTGATATATGCAAAATGCGGTGTATAAAAAGAACATGGTTTCCTTCTTTTCTTCGGAGGATTCGAACGATAGAATTTTAAGCCAAAAAGCCACTCTCTGTATATAGTTATGCTGATCACCTTCATAAATCTTCATTTCGGAGTCTCCCTACTAACTAACGCCCAAGTTGAGAAATCAAGAATTAGATTAGACGCCCACGTGGTGGGATATAGCTTATAATGCCAGCCAGTATTCCTGGGCACGAATGGTACCAGCGGGATACCTTAGAACTAGCTACATTAGTCAAACGCTGATTGTGATTAGTCAATAAAGATATTTCCTTCTCAAGGAGATGTAAGAAATCGAAGCTGTATAAGACTATAAGCAATAGTCTTATACGGCTTCCGTAGCTCATCAGTTTGCCTAAGGTGATGACAGCAAAGGATTCCAATCATATCAGAAAAGGAATTATACAGAGAGATTAGTTACAAGGATATAACGCAAAAACGTGCCGTGATGCGACGTCTAGCTAGGAGTCTTGAGATAATAAAATATTACAAAAGAAGGTGTCATCTCATGTAAGGGGAGCAGTTTTCACCTCAGAGTTCAGATAAAGAGCTCGACATAACATTGGGTGTCTGATTTGTGAAGAAGACTTACATGTTAGAAAGCCATGTCTATATCCTAAACCAGGCACCCCTTAAAAGAGAATAAAAGAAAGATATCGAGAACTTATCATGGCAGACTGAGTGCTGAGAAGAACTGATATCACTGCCAGCCGTCTGTCCAATCAGAACCGACACCAGCTACTTGTCATGGTCATATGTCTAAAATTTCTATCCTGATTGTGTGTTGTCTTTGAATATATTTGAACTCCCGCTGTTTAATAAAATGCCTTATGACCCCTTATTACCTTTTCGGTTAATGGCCTATGCATCATAAGATCTTTCGGGTAATCTACGTGAGACTTGTTATCCAAATCTTACACTTTAAACGTATTGTTGTGAACCAGAGGAGGAAGGAAGTTGAAAGCTGACAGTGAGCATCTGACCCAACTTTATTTTTCTACATATTTCTTCAGCGGATGGTATTCACGTCATTCTGCTGCTTTTGAGAATCTCAGTGAAAGAGTTTGTGGTACAAAAAGGTACTGCCAAGAAAGCTTGTTGAGTTTCTGCACAGCAGCAAATACATAGTTCGTACCTCAGTCACAGTGGTAGAGGGAGTGCATAATCAGTCCAGTGGAAGTTGGGGAGATCAAACGAGCCGTTTTAAATTTGATTTCATGGAGCTTTAAAGTGTTAGGGCTGCAGCCATACAGGTAAGTCGGAATATTTCATCAAGCTAGTAATCAACAAGAAAAGAAATTGCATTTATATGGCATCTTTAACGTAGGATAACGTCCCAAGGTGCCTCACAGGAGCGTTATCAAACATAATTTCCACAACTGCATTAAATGGCAAACATTAAATTTTTCAAGGTACACCATGACAGATGATCCACACCGACGGGGAAATTCTCATTGCTCATGCAGAGCTGGGCTATGCCAACTGCCCAGCAATTAGATCCAAATATTTTATGGGTAGTGAAGGCAGGCCCAGTAGCCTGTGTACAGGAATCGATTTGTATTGAACATTGAAAAAGCAGCGGATATAGTTGTAAGCAATACTCTTGACAGATCACACACATCTGGAGGAAAGAGGTCATCTCAGGGCGGAGAGTTGGGCAATTTGCCAAACTTCTGCCCAGCGAATTCCCTTGAAATTGTTTCACCTGGTAACAGCAGGCGTTAGTCCTGCTTTTACCAGAGTAAGAGTTTAAAAAAATACAAAAATAAAATGTTATCACTCTTTATACGTTAAAAGCCCTGTCCACTGAGGTCAGTACATTGATAGTTTTGTTAAAATATATAGAAAAACATTCTAAAATAATAATTTTTGTTTTGACTTATTAATTAAATTCCATTTCGATTAATTTTAAATATGTGATTTAAAATACAGATATATTAAGTGTTAATATGTTTTGAGGTGTATTCCCATTCATACTTATGGTGATTCCCATCATGTTTGAATGGGAATATCCGTACTTTGATTAGTTTGGCCAAACCACATGATCCCAGTGACATGTACGAAGTGCTTAAATCCCTGTGATAATTGGGCCTCTACAGACGCCTTCGTGTCAAGGCCCAGGATTGCAATTCTCCAAAAGTCCCCAACCACCAGGTAAGTTCATAGAAATTCGTCAGGCTGGCAGCATCCGCCGATCGCAATTTCTGGACCATAAATATCTATCTGCGAGGAAGCAGACATTGTGACGAATACATTATACATAGTTGCCTATAAATTTCATGTGGAGTACGTGGAAAAACACAATTATTTGCTGCATTATTCAGCAAATGTTACAGTACATTGTTCTCTTTTCTGCACCCATTCTCATTGAAGGATCTTTTGTTTCTGAAAACCTAGTGGGAGTTTTTTGGGGTCGATAAACGTATTTTAAAAACAGCATTTTAAAAAACAACATTTTGGTATTTTGTGGCATACTTGTAAGAAATTGCTGATATATGCCATAAGTCCAAATAATAGTTTAATTAAATGTTTTTAAAAGCTTTTATAAGTTTTTAAAATGTAATTTTGATGCAAGAGACTGAAGGTAGTTTCTTTGGGCGTGGTATAGTTTTGACAGATTTTGTGGACGATTCCTCCCTTAAGTATAGAAAGTACATTGCACTCCTGGCTTTTGTAATGTAATACACTGCGCACAACTCTTCAGCGCAGAACAGCAAATCTATGTGCGAGGACTCCACACAAGGTAAGTTTGTATTCTTTTTGGAGTTCGGCAACGTACTCCGCAGCTTTGACAACAACAATAATTGTATTTATATAGCGCCTTTAACTTAGTGAAACGTCCCAAGGCCCCTACCCAGGAGTATTATGAGATAAGAAATTTGACACTGAGCTACATCAATAGAAATTAGTGCACGTGGTCAAAAGCTTTGTTAAATAGGTATGTCTTGATGGAGGTAAAAGAGGTAGCGAGGCAGAGAGGTTTAGACTAGGAGTTCCAGTGCTGGAGGCCTAGGCAACAGAAGGCACAGCGACAAATGGTTTAGCGATTAAAATCAGGGATGCTCAAGAGGGCAGATGGACGAATACTGACTTCTCGACAGGCTGTAGGGCTGTAGGAGATTACAGAGATGGGGATGGGCGAAGCCATAGAGGAATGTCACAAATAAGGATGAGATTGTTTAAGTCAAGGCTTTGCTTAACCAGAAGCCTCTGTTTGTCAGTGAGCACAGAGGTGATGGGTGAGCGGGACTTGGTGCGAGTTAGGACACCAGCTGCTGAGCTCTGGATCATCTCTAGTTTGTGTAGGGTAGAATGTGGCAAGGCCAGCGAGGATTGCATTGGAATACTCTTGTATAAAGTTAACAAAATCATGAATGAGGGTTTCAGCAGCAAAAGTGCTGAGGCAAAGGTGGAGGCGGGAATATGTTATGGAGGTGGAAATGAGTGGTCTTAATTATGCTGCAGATATGTGGTCGAAAGCTGATTTCAGGATCAAATATGACACAAAGTTTGCGATCAGTCTGGTTCAGCCTCAGACAGAAGTTGGGGAGACACAGAATAGTGTCTGGAGAATGGAGTTTATGGTAGAGACTGATACCAATTACTTCTTGCTTCCCAATATGCAATTGGAGAAATTTCTGATTATCTAGAACTGGATATTGGACAAGCAGTGTGTAATTTAAAGACCGTGGAGTGATCTAAATAAGTGGTAGTGAGGTAGAGCTGGATGCCATCAGTATCCATGTGGAAACTGACAATGTGTTTCCGGATTATGTCACCAAGGGTCAACATGGAGATGAGAAATAGAGGCGGCTAAGGATAGATCCCTGGGGGACACCAGAGGTAACGATGCAGGGGTGCGAAGGGAAGCCATTTCAGGTGATTCTCTTGCTATGATTAGATAGAAAAGAATAGAACCAGGCGAGTCCAATCCCACCCAGCTGGATGGTGACAGAGAGGCATTGGAGAAGAATAGAGTGGTCAACTGTGCCAAAGGCTGCAGACAAGCCAAGAAGGACGAGGAGGGATCATTTGCCTTGTCACAGTCACAAAGGATATCATTGATGAGAACCATGTCGGTACTCTGGCTGGCGCGAAAACTGAATTGGAGGGATTCAAACAAGAAATTGTGGGAAAGATGGGCACGGATTTGGGAGGCGACAACACATCAAGGAATTGGAGAGGCAAGAGAGGTTGGAGATGGGGCGGTCATTTGCGTCGACGGAGGGGGGTCCAGGGTTGTTTTTCTATGAGGAGAGTGATGATGATGGCAGGTTGGGGAGAGAGGGACAGTACCTGAAGAGAACGAACCATTAATGTCAGCTAACATGGGAGCCAAAAAAGGAAGTTGGGTGGTCTGCAGTTTGTTTTGCACAGGGTCAAGGGAGCAGAAAGTGGGTCTCATGGACAGAATGAGCTCGGAAAGGTCATGAGGGAGATCGGAGAGAAAGTAGAGAGAGACAAGTGAGCAGGGCTAGGGCAGGGGCTTATCTTAGAGGCCGTTTGGCCCGGTGGTCTACGGGAAGGAAGGGAAGATGCAGAGGCGGCCGAACGGATGGTCTCAATCTTTGAGACATATTGTCAGAGATGAGGATGGAGACTGAGGAGTTGAGATTAAAATCAGGGTTTATAGTGGTGAATAGAAGTCAGGGTTTATCTGTACATTCCAGAAAGATTCTGGAATAATGAGCGATTTTGGCAGATGAGAGGAGGATCCGACACTGCCTTCTGGGGTCCAGCCAGATCTGGATTGGCAGTTGTCCATCATGTTCATTCAAGTCTGCGTCCCTTGGAATCAAGGGAGCAAAAATCAGGGTTGTACCAGGGGAACGGCCAGGGTGAGAGAGAGAAATTGTTTTAACAGGGACTAGAGGATCAAATATAGAAACATAGAAACATAGAAAATAGGTGCAGGAGTAGGCCATTCGGCCCTTCTAGCCTGCACCGCCATTCAATGAGTTCATGGCTGAACATTCAACTTCAGTACCCCATTCCTGCTTTCTCGCCATACCCCTTGATCCCCCTAGCAGTAAGGACCTCATCTAACTCCTTTTTGAATATATTTAGTGAATTGGCCTCAACATCTTTCTGTGGTAGAGAATTCCACAGGTTCACCACTCTCTGGGTGAAGAAGTTCCTCCGCATCTCGGTCCTAAATGGCTTACCCCTTATCCTTAGACTGTGCCCCTTGGTTCTGGACTTCCCCAACATTGGGAACATTCTTCCTGCATCTAACCTGTCTAACCCTGTCAGAATTTTATATGTTTCTATGAGGTCCCCTCTCATTCTTCTGAACTCCAGTGAATACAAGCCCAGTTGATCCAGTCTTTCTTGATAGGTCAGTCCCGCCATCCCGGGAATCAGTCTGGTGAACCTTCGCTGCACTCCCTCAATAGCAAGAATGTCCTTCCTCAGGTTAGGAGACCAAAACTGTACACAATACTCCAGGTGTGGCCTCACCAATGCCCTGTACAACTGTAGCAACACCTCCCTCCCCCTGTACTCAAATCCCCTTGCTATGAAGGCCAACATGCCATTTGCTTTCTTAACCGCCTGCTGCACCTGCATGCCAACCTTCAATGACTGATGTACCATGACACCCAGGTCTCTTTGCACCTCCCCTTTTCCTAATCTGTCACCATTCAGATAATAGTCTGTCTCTCTGTTTTTACCACCAAAGTGGATAACCTCACATTTATCCACATTATACTTCATCTGCCATGCATTTGCCCACTCACCCAACCTATCCAAGACGCTCTGCAGCCTCACAGCATCCTCCTCGCAGCTCACACTGCCACCCAACTTAGTGTCATCCGCAAATTTGGAGAAACTAATTTAATCCCCTCATCTAAATCATTAATGTACAGTGTAAACAGCTGGGGCCCCAGCACAGAACCTTGCGGTACCCCACTAGTCACTGCCTGCCATTCTGAAAAGTACCCATTTACTCCTACTCTTTGCTTCCTGTCTGACAACCAGTTCTCAATCCATGTCAGTACACTACCCCCAATCCCATGTGCTCTAACTTTGCACATCAATCTCTTGTGTGGGACCTTGTCGAACGCCTTCTGAAAGTCCAAATATACCACATCAACTGGTTCTCCCTTATCCACTCTACTGGAAACATCCTCAAAAAATTCCAGAAGATTTGTCAAGCATGATTTCCCTTTCACACATCCATGCTGACTTGGACCTATCATGTCACCTCTTTCCAAATGCACTGCTATGACATCCTTAATAATTGATTCCATCATTTTACCCACTACCGATGTCAGGCTGACCGGTCTATAATTCCCTGTTTTCTCTCTCCCTCCTTTTTTAAAAAGTGGGGTTACATTGGCTACCCTCCACTCCATAGGAACTGATCCAGAGTCAATGGAATGTTGGAAAATGACTGTCAACGCATCCACTATTTCCAAGGCCACCTCCTTAAGTACTCTGGGATGCAGTCCATCAGGCCCTGGGGATTTATCGGCCTTCAATCCCATCAATTTCCGCAACACAATTTCCCGGCTAATAAGGATTTCCCTCAGTTCCTCCTCCTTACTAGACCCCCCGACCCCTGTTATAACCGGAAGGTTGTTCGTGTCCTCCTTAGTGAATACCGAACCAAAGTACTTGTTCAATTGGTCCGCCATTTATTTGTTCCCCGTTATGACTTCCCCTGATTCTGACTGCAGGGGACCTACATTTGTCTTTACTAACCTTTTTCTCTTTACATATCTATAGAAACTTTTGCAATCCGTCTTAATGTTCCCTGCAAGCTTCTTCTCATACTCCATTTTCCCTGCCCTAATCAAACCCTTTGTCCTCCTCTGCTGAGTTCTAAATTTCTCCCAGTCCCCAGGTTCGCTGCTATTTCTGGCCAATTTGTATGCCACTTCCTTGGCTTTAATACTATCCCTGATTTCCCTTGATAGCCACGGTTGAGCCACCTTCCCTTTTTTATTTCTATGCCAGACAGGAATGTACAATTGTTGTAGTTCATCCATGCGGTCTCTAAATGTCTGCCATTGCCCATCCACAGTCAACCCCTTAAGTATCATTCGCCAATCCATCTCAGCCAATTCACGCCTCATACCTTCAAAGTTAGCCTTCTTTAAGTTCTGGACCATGGTCTCTGAATTAACTGTTTCATTCTCCATCCTAATGCAGAATTCCACCATATTATGGTCACTCTTCCCCAAGGGGCCTCGCACAACAAGATTGCTAATTAATCCTTTCTCATTACATAACACCCAGTCTAAGATGGCCTCCCCCCTAGTTGGTTCCTCGACATATTGGTCTAAAAAACCATCCCTTATGCACTCCAGAAAATCCTCCTCCACCGTATTGCTTCCAGTTTGGTTAGCCCAATCTATGTGCATATTAAAGTCACCCATTATAACTGCTGCACCTTTATTGCACGCACCCCTAATTTCCTGTTTGATGCCCTCCCCAACATCACTACTACTGTTTGGAGGTCTGTACACAACTCCCACTAACGTTTTTTGCCCTTTGGTGTTCTGCAGCTCTACCCATATAGATTCCACATCATCCAAGCTAATGTCCTTCCTAACTATTGCCTTAATCTCCTCCTTAACCAGCAATGCTACCCCACCTCCTTTTCCTTTTATTCTATCCTTCCTGAATGTTGAATACCCCTGGATGTTGAGTTCCCAGCCCTGCTCATCCTGGAGCCACGTCTCCGTAATCCCAATCACATCATATTTGTTAACATCTATTTGCACAGTTAATTCATCCACCTTATTGCGGATACTCCTTGCATTAAGACACAAAGCCTTTAGGCTTGTTTTTTTAACACCCTCTGTCCTTTTAGAATTTTGCTGTACAATGGCTCTTTTTGTTCTTTGCCTTGGGTTTCTCTGCCCTCCACTTTTCCTCATCTCCTTTCTGTCTTTTGTTTTTGCCTCCTTTTTGTTTCCCTCTATCTCCCTGCATTGGTTCCCATCCCCCTGCCATATTAGTTTAACTCCTCCCCAACAGCACTAGCAAACACTCCCCCGAGGACATTGGTTCCGATTCTGCCCAGGTGCAGACCGTCCGGATTGTACTGGTCCCACCTCCCCCAGAACCGGTTCCAATGCCCCAGGAATTTGAATCCCTCCCTGCTGCACCATTGCTCAAGCCACGTATTCATCTGAGCTATCCTGCGATTCCTACTCTGACTAGCACGTGGCACTGGTAGCAATCCTGAGATTACTACTTTTGAGGTCCTACTTTTTAATTTAGCTCCTAGCTCCTTAAATTCATTTCGTAGGAACTCATCCCTTTTTTTACCTATGTCATTGGTACCAACGTGCACCACGACAACTGGCTGTTCTCCCTCCCTTTTTAGAATGTCCTCCACCCGCTCCGAGACATCCTTGACCCTTGCACCAGGGAGGCAACATACCATCCTGGAGTCTCGATTGCGGCCGCAGAAACGCCTATCTATTCCCCTTAAAATTGAATCGCCTATCACTATCGCTCTTCCACTCTTTTTCCTGCCCTCCTGTGCAACAGAGCCAGCCACGGTGCCATGAACTTGGCTGCTGCTGCCCTCCCCTGATGAGTCATACCCCTCAACAGTACTCAAAGCGGTGTATCTGTTTTGCAGGGGGATGACCACAGGGGACCCCTGCACTACCTTCCTTGCACTACTCTTCCTGCTGGTCTTCCATTCCCTCGCTGGCTGTGGACCCTTCTCCTGCAGTAAGACCAACTCGCTACACGTGATACTCACGTCATTCTCAGCATCGTGGATGCTCCAGAGTGAATCCACCTTCAGCTCCAACTCCGCAACGCGGACCGTCAGTAGCCGGAGGTGGACACACTTCCCGCACATGTAGTCGTCAGGGACACTGGTGTTGTCCCTGTGTTCCCACATGGTACAGGAGGAGCATATCACATGACCGAGCTGTCCTGCCATGACTTAACACTTAGATACACTTAAATTGCCGACAACAATGTTAAAAGTTACTGACTAATAAAGAAAAAGAAAAACTACTCACCAATCAGCAGCCAATCACTTACCACGTTGGCTGTGACGTCACCTTTTGATTTCTTTCTACTTCTTTTTTGCCTTCTCTCCCAGCTGGAGCTGCACCGGTACCCGGACTGCTGAGCCTTTTATAGGCCGCTGCCTCTCTCGACGCTCCCCGGACTGCTGAGCCTTTTATAGGCCGCTGCCTCTCTCGACTCCCGCCTCTCTCGACGCTCCCCGGACTGCTGAGCCTTTTATAGGCCGCTGCCTCTCTCGACTCCCGCCTCTCTCGACTCCCCGGACTGCTGAGCCGTTTATAGGCCGCTGCCTCTCTCGACTCCCGCCTCTCTCGACGCTCCCCGGACTGCTGAGCCTTTTATAGGCCGCTGCCTCTCTCGACTCCCGCCTCTCTGCAGGTGAGGGTGTGATTGAGCAGATCGGTAGCTGCAGAAATATCATAAGAACACAAGAAATAGGATCAGGGTTAGGCCATTTGTCCCCTCGAGCCTGCTCCCCCATTCAATAAGATCATGGGTGATCTGATCTTGACTCCCTTATCATTCAACAAACTGTCTACCTCCACCTTAAAATATTCTTGACGCAGCCTAGACACCGTGCGGAATAGACCTTTCAGCCATACCACAGTCACTCAGTTTCTTTATTCGCTAATTTTATTACTTCAAGTACTTTGACAATGAAGAAGCTGCAATGTAAGCTGTAACAAGTGTCATTTCCCTCTGAGGGATGGCCATCAGTTCCCACTGTAGGTTGGACAAGACAGCACATTGTGCAATCTGATCCGAGTCTGGGTTGCTCTATAACATTTATTGCAAAAACATAATGAAGGCGTGGAAATATATTTAAGGAAGTAACATTTTCAGCCAATCTTCGAGCCTCCTGGTTCGAGCCGAGGCCTGCCATGCTCAGGCGAGGTGGAATCACACTATGGGATAAAACATCAACATTAATTATGGGATAGCATCCTCTGAAATAGGGAGGCAAGGCATTTCCTAATAAGCGTTAAGGCGTTCGCTGATGCTCAATAGCGTGGTTTACAATTATTTTTAGCATAACTGTAGTGAATTATAAGTCTGCATCCGTTTTAATAAGAAAAATATTCCTGTCTATTCCCAGCGGGATCCATTTACAACTTGACATGTGTTTGCAAACATTTCCCTATTTGCACAGATCGGACCCAGAGCCAGCTGGAGGTTGGGAGCAGGTAGCTCTGCTTTACGTCTCCACCCATGTCGAATTTCACACCTCTCCCGCTCCCACTTAGGCATATGTCGCTGTCATTCTCGATGCACATTAAATCGTGTTAAGGTCCCTCAATACTTCAACATGCCCAATACTTCAACATCCGCCTTTAAGTTCCACCTCCTCTGAGAGCACAGGTCACAGCTCTCAGCAGCTGAGAAACTCACATTGAAGCACAATGTGCTACAGATGGTTCAATGTGCAACAACTAAATAAATAAACCAGATGAGTATACACTGGGACCCAGATGCAGGTGTATGTGTATAGGGGGAGGGGGCGGGTGTAGTTGCATACAAGGCGAATTTTGCTCTGTGAATATGGACCCTACGATCAAAACGCAGCCCTTCACAGGTGGGATGGCGCATTGCTCCAAATATGTGAGAGCAACAATACAGAGACCCCTCAAGAAGGTAGGACTGGGGCTAAGAAACTGAGCACACATGCTGCATTGCTGTACACAGGACTCTAACTCAAAGTAGATACCGGGCCACCACACATGGGATCTGGCTAATGCTTTCATCATTACGATACCCGGGTGTGTGATGAGGAGATCCGAGATGCACGTCTCCCTGCCCTTTTTTGGTCGCACTACATGGTTAACCCACAACAGGCAGTCTGCCTGAATGGACAGTTCGTCTTTTCGCCGCTGGAACGGCTTGATTAGCTCTTGCATTTCAACAGGAATGCTGGCCCACATTCCATGCAGTACACCATTTTTTACTACGGACAGCAGAGGATCTTGGCTGGTCCAAGTCCAAATCTGCCGGGCCGTGACAGGTGATTTATCATTTTCAAACGCTTCCACGACCATCAACAAGTCTGCGGGATGCGCCACCATCAACAAGTTTACAGGCTGCGCCATTTCCACTCCCGTGGTGGGCAATGGTAGCCAACTGAGATCATCCACACAGTCTTCGGTGCCTGGCCTATAGCGGATTGTATAGTTACATGCTGATAGTGCGAGTGCCCACCTTTGTATGTGGGCTGAGGCATTAGTATTTATCCACTTATTTTCGGTGAACAGGGATATGAGGGGCTTGTGATCGGCTTCCTGCTCAAAATTGAGGCCAAACAGGTACTGATGCATTTTCTTTACCACAAGCACACATGCTAATGCCTCTTTCTCAATCAGGCTGTATGCCCTCTCCGCCTTAGACAAGCTCTTCGAAGCATAGGCGACAGATTGCAACTTCCCCGCAATGTTAGCTTGTTGGAATACACACCCGACTCCGTACGACGACGCATCACTTGCTAGCACAAGTCTTTTACACGGGTTATACAATACAAGCAACTTGTTGGAGCATAAACTGTTTCTGGCTTTCTCAAAAGCAGTTACTTGGATTTTTTCCCCATACCCAGTTCTCACCTTTACGGAATAATACATGTAGAGGCTCTAAGAGGGTGCTTAACCCCGGTAGGAAGTTACCAAAATAGTTCAGGAGTCCCAGGAACGACCGTAGCTCCGTGACGTTCTGTGGCCTGGTTGCGTTCCTGATAGCTTCTGTCTTGGCGTCTGTGGGCCGAATGCCGTCCGGCACGATCTTTCTCCCCAAAAACTCCACTTTGGTTGCCGTGAAGATGCATTTCAACATCTTCAACCGCAGCCCTATGCGATCCAGTCACTAAAGGACCTCCTTCAGTGAAGGTTTTGTAGGTGCTCGACGGTGTCCCGACCCGTGACCAATATGTCATCCTGAAAGACCACCATGTGTGGTACCGACTTGAGTAGGCTCTCCATGTTTCTCTGGAAGATCGCTGCAGCCGACCGAATTCCAAATGGGCATCTGTTGTAGATGAACAGTCCCTTGTGCGTGTTGATGCAGGTGAGGCCCTTTGAAGACTCCTCCAGCTCCTGCGTCGTGTAGGCCGAAGTCAGATCGAGCTTGGTAAACGTCTTGCCTCCTGCTAGCGTCACAAATAGGTCGTCTGCCTTAGGTAGCGGGTATTGGTTTTGTCGCGAGAAACGATTAATATTTACTTTATAATCGCTGCAAATCCTGAGCGTGCCATCACTTTTGAGTACTGGAACAATTGGGCTGGCCCACTCACTGAATTCCACTGGGGAAATGATGCTCTCACGTTGCAGCCTGTCCAGCTCGATTTCCACTCTCTCCTCCATCATGTGAGGTACCGCTCGCGCCTCCTGATGAATGGGTCATGCCTCTGGGACCAAGTGGATTCGCACCATTGCCGCAGAAAGTTTACAGTGCCTGGTTCAAAAAGGGAAGGAAATGTGTTAAGAACCTGGGTACATGAGGTCTCATCAGCATGTGATAGTGCTCGGATGTCATCCCAGTTCCAGCAGATATTGCCCAGCCAGCTCCTTCCAAGCAGTGTGGGGCCATTGCCCTGGACAATCCAGAGAGGAAGTTCGTGCACCTTGCCCTCGTAGGTGACCTTGTCCATGGCTTTGACCAGGACAGTGATAAGCTCTTTGGTGTACGTTCTCAGCTTCATGTGGATGGGGCTCAGGGCTGGTCTGAATGCCTTGTTGCATAACAGTCTCTCAAACATTTTTTTACTCATGATGGATTGGCTAGCGCCAGTGTCCAGTTCCATGGCTACGGGTAAGCCATTCAATTTTACGTTTAGCATTATAGGTGAACATTTCATCGAAAATGTGTGCACACCGTGTACTTCAGCATCTGCCTCCTCTTACTGAGGCTCTAAATTGCTTTGATCCACCATGGACCGATCTTCCTCTGCCACGTGTTGGTTAGCAGGTTTTGCAGAGCTTGCAGCTCGTTCGAGATGCCCCATTGTTCCACAGCTCTTGCAAACATATCCTTTTAAGCGGCATGAATAGGCTGAATGGAAGCCTGCACAACGCCAACAAGGTGTGAATTGCCTTGCATTCATCCTTTATTGCGGACTCTGAGTCATCTGGGTCACCTGAGGCCTGCTGGCAGTTGCAGACTCGTGGGTTCTGCCGTGTACATTTCTGCTCGCAAACACAGTTCCAGTTAATTAATGAACATTGCTAGCACTTGTGTGCTGAGAGATTTGTTTGGTGTTATCACTGGTGGACATAAACGCCTGTGCTATCGCAATGGCCTTACTGAGGGCCGGTGTCTCGACAGTCAAAAGTTTTCGTAGGATGGTCTCGTGACCAATGCCCAGTACAAAAAATTCTCTGAGCATTTGCTCCAGGTAGCCATCAAACTCACATTGTCCTGCAAGTTGCTTTCGCTCGGCGATGTAGCTCGCCACTTCCTGACCTTCAGATCGCTGGCACGTGTAGAACCGATACCTCGCCATCTGCACGCTCTCTCTTGGGTTAAGATGCTCCCGAACCAGTGTACACAGCTCCTCATATGACGTATCTGTGGTTTTCACTGGAGCCAAGAGATTCTTCATGAGGTTGTAAGTCGGTGCCCCGCAGACCGTGAGGAGGACCACTCTCCTTTTTGCGGTGCTTCCTTCTCCGTCCAGCTCATTGGCTGCAAAGTATTGGTCTAGCCATTCGAAATAGGATGCCCACAGTATACTGCATCTTTGGGTTGGATTCATATACTCGTCGCCAGTTGTTGTGTTCCTAACACAGATGAGACTGCACACAGGGAGGTTAAAGTAACAGTGACCTCAGTCTTTAACAAGACACTCCAGAGTGAGGAACAGGCCTTAGGGGCCGGCTTATATACAGTGCTCCCAAGGGATGCTGGGATCCGTTGGGACTTCAGGGGATGAGCTCCCTGGTGGCAGAACATGGAAGTGCATGCTTTACAGATACACAACAGTTACAAAAATAGGCTGTGTGGTTGATAAAGAAGACGAATGCTGCGTAGTGCAGGAAAATATCAATCAAGTGGTCAAATGGGCAGAACAGTGACAAATGGAATTAAATCCGGAGAAGTGTGAGGTGATGCATTTGGGGAGGGATAAAACGGAAAGGGAATATTCACTAAATGGTAGGACACTGTGTAGTGTAGAGGAACAAAGGATATGGGAGTGCATGACTACGGATCCCTAATGCTAGCAGGTCATATAGATAACGTGGTTAAGAAGGCATACGGAATACCTGCCTTTATTACTCGAGTCATAGACTATAAGAGCCTGGGGGTTATGCTTGAACTTTACAAAAGATAGGCCAACGCTAGAGTTCTCGTCAGCACACTGCAGGAAGGATGTGATTACAATGGAGAGGGTACAGAGGAGATTTACGAGCATGTTACCGGGAGTCGAGAATTTTAACTATGGGGACAGATTGGATAGGCTGGGTTTGTTTTCCTTGGAACAGAAGAGGCTGAGGGGAGGCCTCATTAGCTGTTCAAAATTATAAGGGGCCTAGATATAGTGGATAGAAAGGGTCTATTCCCCTTAGCAGAGTGGTCAACAACCAGGGGGAATGAATTTAAAGCAATTCTTAGAAGGTTTAGAGTGGATGTGAGGGGAAATTTCTTCACACAGAAAGTTGTAGGGGTTTGGAACTCACTGCCTGAAAGGGTGGTACAGGCAGAAACCCGCACCACATTTAAAACGTACCTGGGTGTGTGCTTGAAGTGTCGTAACCTACAGGGTTATGGACCTAGAGCTGGATAGTGGGATTATGCTGGATAGCCACTTGTTGGCCGGCGTGGACACGATGGACTGAAATCGCCTCCTTCCGTGCAGCAAATTTCTCTGATTTTATGATTCTTTTGTGGGATTAATTCTCGCACTATTTTAACTGAACATTGATCACGTTCACTGCATGTTTTTGAACTGTCTGGCTACTCTTTTTAATTATTGGACAGTGTGATGTCACAACAATAAGTTGAACGCCTTTACTATAACACAGTCATTAATCCGTCCACTAATTTAAATGAACATTGACCTATTTTCTGCGTTTTTAACAGATTACCGACTCTCTTTAATAATTGGACAGATTAATGTTTAATTTGTGGGCTGATCGCCTCTATTAGAACCTTGGCTGCTGTAAGCCTTCTGAGAATTAGAGGCCTGCAAGAAGGGCATTGGAATAGTCGAGGCTGGAGGTAACAAAAGCAAGGGTGTAGTTTACAGCAGCAAATGAGGTGAGGCAGAGAGGAGTCGGGTGTGTTATGAATGTGGATGTTGGCGGCCTTGATGATGGTGAGGAGATGGGGTTGTAAACTCAGCTCCGGTTCCAATAGGATACCCTCGTTGTGAAAGGTCATAATCAGACAGTGGCCAGGGAGAGGGAAGAATCGCCGGATAGTGAACAGAATTTGAGGTTAAAGGCGGATATTTATCCAACCTTCTACAGTCTGGGTTAATATCACACTTTGCTCTCTGCGCAGGTGCCGCTCAGGTTGGAGATGATGCGGCCGAAATTCACTGCAGCCAGAAAACTGGTGCTGTTAGTCCTTTTTTCCCCGATTATCACCGCAAAGTTTGCGCTGGCCATTGGATCGAAATTCAGTGGTTTGACCACTAAAACGTATTCCAGTCCTAGTAGCCCTACAAACCTGAACGTTTGCAGTCTTAATTGGGGCGTTATTCTCACGGGAAATTCACCCGTAGGGTGATGTGGCACATTCCATTGCAGCACAGACGCAAGGGAACGACTGTACCGGTGCTTCTTTGGAGCGGATGGCCGCAGCTCTATAAGAGTCGACAGAGCATCTAAGACTTACCATATCTGGTGGCTTTCAAACTGTGGCTGCTCGCATGCAGTTTCAGTTGGAAGTCCCCCGAGACCTCAGTGTTGCTTTCACGGCTGAGTCCACCACAGGCCACGGGGAACTCGATGTGGCATCACAGCACTGACCTGAACTTCCTCCGATTGGTGGTGGTGGTATTGTGCTGATCCTGCTGAGTTATTCAGGCCCCTCGGGCCATGATACGGAGGATGCGCTTCCACCAGCTCGCAGCATTCCTGGCCCTAGATCTGTCACTCCACGAGTGCCTCCAAGCATAGTTTCACCCGAGCAAAGTCAGATTGAATTCACTCAGGAGGGTGTTGACCAGTCTCCAGCTGGCCGTTCCAGGCCCAAAGCTGCCCGAGGGCGTCCCAGAAGGTCATCTGCAGCTTCCACACAGGGAACACGGCAGCCTTCCCAGACCCAAAAGGAAGCCACAGGGGAGGCACTGAGGCGAGGTCGCAGGTTAGGCATACGTAACATCATCAGAGGCAGTCCCTCGCAGTCGAGGATGACTTGCTGCCACTTTAAAAGTGAGTTCCCAGGTGGCTGAACAGTCCAATGCAGGACCGACAGTGAATGTAAACATTTAGCAATTTATTGATCTTTATTTGTGCACACTATGAGAAATCCCACAGTAAAGCCTCATCCGGAAAATATTCGTTCCATTTCCGAAACTTTGCCTCAACATTTCTGCTCAATACTCTCTGGAGTAGAAATTGTCTTCAATGGAAATGAATATCAGGTGTGGTGGTATAACAGGCGGCCAATACATTACCGAACGTTCTGTGCTGTCTTTTAAGATGAATTTCCAGCACACAGGCTTGGTCTGCTCAGGCCCCAATATGGCAGGCAGGATACGTGTGTACATTTGTGACTGGCGGAATGCTGCCTCACATATTGAGTAAGACGAGACTAGAACCGTTCTTTATTCTGCCTGTAACAGGCATTAGGCTCTTTGCATGCTAATCTGAGGCCCCATTGTCTAAATGCGGTTTACAATGAAACAGCCAGGCCCCGTCCCAGATGCATTCTTGGAGATCAGCTGTAGGGATTTCCTGCAACAAAGAAGCCAACTAATGTAAGACCCCATATTAAAGGACCCTACTCCTCCCTCCTCCACCCCACCCCATATAGTCGCTCTAAATCCGTCGTGCAGATCCCGGGATCACTTACATAAACACCGCGATTCTTTGGCTTTGATCCCTGACAAAGTTAGTTCTCTGCTTTTCCCAGCTCTCTTTGCATAGACCTGTATCTATCATGGCTTCCAATATTTTCCACTTTGTCCTTAACAATAATGTCTATCTCAACCACTCCATGGAAAATCATTCAGTGCGCCAATAACACTCTGCCTTAAGTTAGTTCTCGTATCCTCTCGCCGCAATCTGATCGTTACAAATGTAGGTTGATGACCCCTGGCCTATGATTCTCCAACCAGAACAATTAAAGCTGTTCCTAATTAAAAATACTATTAAATATTTTATTTGCTTCCCCTGTGGACCCCCGTACCTTAAGATTATAATTTTTCTCCAGTCAGAGTTCCCATCATTTTGGCTAATGGAGGTGGTCTATTCCTTAAGGATATGACTTCTTTTCTATTTTGGGACACCAAAAATTGCATACTATATTCGAAAGGTAGATAAACCATTGCAGCCAGCATGGCCTGGAATATGACTATTAACCTCCCTCAAATTGAGCATCCAGCCTTCTGGATAAGAGCCAGTGTTTGACCTCGCCCTCCTGCGAACAGGTCCCTATGATATCCTATCTTCCTGTCCTCGCTTCCAGGCACTTGTGCCAGAGGATTCACCGTGTGAAGACCCCTCCTCTAGCCTAGTTCTAAATTGCATAATATCAGTACCTGAGCTGCAGCTTGTTAGAGTAATATCAATTGACTGTACATCTTCATGGCTGCTCTACTTTGTCCTTAACAAAATAATGGATGAAATGGCTGTTGAAATCTGCTATAGTATGTCATGCAGAATGTAGGGCGAGATAAAAGTAAGAAGGCAAAGGGGGGATATGGTGTGGAGAAACTCTCTACATCGTTTCCTCGAGTGTGATTATCATCCGCCTGCCATGGCCAAGATAGTCACTTCCCCAGGCAAAAGGATGTGCAGCCGGGGTCATCATCTCTAATGGCAGCCTTCTGGTACAGGTTGTTCAGGAACTACTCCTCCAAAAAAGAAGGAACTGTGTTAGTGACAGTCCTTTGAGGTGTCTTGACATTGTGTATATCATAGTAGAATCGTTGGTAAGATGTGAAGTTTAGAGAATTGAGGATTCAATAATGATGACTTTGATTGTGAGCAGAAGAAGGTGGAGTGAAGTTTGGTGTGGTGATTATTGTAGTGTTGTGGGGGAGCGGGGGAGGGCTCATTGTGAATATTCAGAGTGATGGAGGCGTTAACAGAGAGAACGAGCTCAGTATTGTTAACGTGACAATTATGATGAGGTAATTGAACTTTTTTCAATATTCCAGCCATGTCCTGGAAAATACGCTCCTGTTATGCACCTGTTCAGAGATCTACCCTCACAGGCGGAAGAGCTGCTGCCTGGAGGTTCTTCTAACCCCGAAAGAAACAGGGCATCCCTCCTCCTTCCCACGACCCGCGTCAGAGCCACCTGAGGTGATATTGGAGAAAAATGATGCTCTGGCTGGAACTTTCACGTTGATGTTACGCTTTGACACCGTTTCCCACTGTTTCAAGCCATATTGCACCTGCCCTTTAATAGTTTCTGTCTACATCGGAAAAAAGTAGAGGGCGAAATTCAGGCTCTCAGAGAAATCGTTAATGCCTGTTTGTGGCAGCCATGTGGCAGAATCCCATGATTGCCACGTTGGGGTCAACTGGCTGCCCCGACCCAAAGTCAAGTCGTGGATTTTTCAGCTTGGGCCCCATACCGACCGATGCTGATGATCACCGCAAGTACGTCATCAGTTTGTGCACCACTGCTTTGAATTAACTCTAAATCTTAACGACCGAAATTCACCATCATCGGTCGATCCCCCGCTGTGCGATGCCCTTGACATGTTTCTCTTTTGGTGCATTTTCTCTGCACAGAGTGTGGCTAGGCAGCGCGGCAGCTCTTAAAGGGGATGGCCCACTGCCGCGGCCGCTTTCTATTAATTTTTGATGGCCGACTTCCCAAGCGGCTGGAAAGACAATGCCCCTGGTTTCGGCCGGGCAGCCAATGGGCAGCCTGGCACCCCCTCTTAGGTGCCAGTCCACTGGTCCGCCTGGAACCGTCCCTGGTGGCCCAGTGGCCAAAGATAAAAATTAATGAATCTCTCCCCTTTAATGGAGGGGAGAGAGCATGGTGACGCTCATGCGCTGTGATGTCACCACTATTTAATTACTGATTGACAGGTGGAGTTCCGATCGCGCCCCAAATTCAACTCCTTCACGTCGAAGTCCCGCCCCCAGTGTGACCGATGTCAGTTGGGACGTTGAAAAAAATTCAAATTCCCAAAAATCAATCATCGGACCACTTCGGATCTCCCATCGGTAAGTACCACTAAAAAACTCGTATATACGCCAGCTTTCTGGCGCACCTGAATTACGGCCCTGTAATCTCATGGAACACTGGGATAAGTAGTGGCTGCACATGAATCATTTTAATGAGGTTTGTGCACGAATTTATTTTGGTGTCACGATTTAATCTAGCATGTATTTTTCATCAGTTCTACCGGTTTTACCAGGCAGGCCAGATTCCCCTGGGAATCTCCGTCAACCTGGACCCATTTTATTTTAATTGTACAGATTGGAGCAAGAAGAATACACGAATAACTGGGAAAGGGTTTGAAGTCGAATGGAAACTGAACAATGCGCTGATTCAACTGATTCAAAGAGACCAGCAGCACAAGTTCGATATGAGAAATTTAAACATCAACAATTTTCAACTGCCCGAATGGGGATGCTACACATATACTGTAAAATCACAGAATGCAAAGTCTTTCTCTCACAGCCATATCTTGGAGATAACAGGTTAGCCCACACCTGAAACAATACTTCCATTTTCCCGCGATGATTTATATCAATATCTTCCCATCTTCACTGTTATAAAATTGAAGTTCGCAGCTTGATGTATCCTGCGTGGTGCTGAGCTCCCCCAGTCGGACCACTGGTGAGTCTTCAATTGCACTCTGCACTTGAGCAATGAAGATGGTCAAAAGGCTTTGAGAAGTGAGGAGCTGATATTAATCACCGCCCAGTACCCAGTCTCTGCTTCCCTCCTGGATCGACAGTGGTTTGTTTAAACGTCTGGTCAGTGATGACTCCCAGAATACTATCAGGCGGCTCATAAATGGTGGTGCTTTTGAAGGTCATGCGGAGACGATGAGCATTCTCTTGTTCAATTTCAATATGTTTACACCTCAGTTATATAATTGGACAGAGTAATATGAATTAATGAGCTTTGTGCCCGTAATGTAACATGCGCTACTTTTTGTTGAAGTGTTCTCAAATTTAGTATAGTCCTGAGCGCGTTTTACACTCTATGGGCCCGATTGAGTGTGTTTTCAGAGAAAAAAATAAATATTTTCTACTGAGGTCAACAACAGGATGATTGGTAGTATTGCTCTGCTCGTAATGTACAGGAAAAATGGCCAAACCGTTAAAACCAACCTGGTAATCGCAAGGTTCCAAGTGCTTTATATATGGGAAAAACCCTTTATCCCCTATTATTTCAGCTGCCCATAATTATCCTAAGCCCCACTCTGACTTCCATACAGCCTCCTGTTAGGCCTTAATAAATTCAGAATTTTAAAGCGTTTGCTCCTGGGATGTAGGTGATGCTGGTCAGGCCGCACTTACTGTACATACCTAATTTTTTTTGAAGATAGCACCTCCTCGTTGATCCAGTGCAGTCCTTCTGGTGACGGTGCTCCCACTCTAGTTCGAGGTGACTGGCAAGGAATTTCAGGTAATTGACCCAGCGTCGATGAAGGAAGGGTGATGTATGTCCAATAAAAATTATTTTTGCCATGGAGGGGAATTTGTGATTCGTACTTTCCCTTAAATTTCGGAACCTGTTCCTCGCAGTGCCAGAGGCTGCAGGGGAGGGAGGTGCCATAGAACCAACATTTGAGTTATTACAGTGTTTCTTGTAAATCATCCCTACTGCTGTCACAATGCACCAGTGGTGGATGGAGTGGATGTTGAGTCCATGATCAGCCATGATCTTGTTGAATGGCGGAGCAGGCTCGAGGGGCTAGATGGCGTCCTCCTGTTCCTAATTCTTATGTTCTTATATGTTCAAAGGCAGGGCCATTGATCAGAAAACCGGTTCCGTACTAAGCCGTGATTAGCTTGTCGAGTGCTGAAGCTGCACGCACGCAAGTTAAAGATTAGAGTAGGATCACAGTCATGATTTAAGCCTTGAAGCTGTTGGTAAGGCATTAATTTGTCATGAAGCGAGCCATAGATCACAGCGTGTAAACACAGTGTTCTTATCCCTAGTACAGTTCTACTTCCGACTTATGGTGCTCCACAAGTTGTTGTTTGTGGGAAGACCCTGCGATGGTGTCGCCACTGAGGGTCATGCTGAAGATGTTTGATCTTTCTCTTATTCGAGATGGCCATTCATTAGCAGCTATGTGACATCAATGTTACCTTTCGTTTGTCAGACCAATAAGTTCTGCTACAGGCAGTCATGGGCTGCTTCATTATTGGAGGCGTTGTCATTGGGGCTAAACACTGTATGTTCTGAAAGTGAATAATTACACACCTGACATAATTGCAGGGGGATGGTCGTTAAAGTAGTTGCTGAAAATTGTCATGGAGATTGCCTTCAGAAACCGCTGCCATGACATCCCGGTCTGCCATGATTGGCCTATCACAGAGTTGGCCATCTTCTTGTGTGCCTGATATAAGACCAACAGCTGGGCGATTTCTCCTTGGCTCGCACTGACCTCCCTTTTTGCAGCACCGATTGTGCCATTCTTCGTGCAATGCTGCCTTGCTTTAAAGGGCAGTCACTGTCAGCAGTTTCGATGTGATAACCTTAACCTGTACTTCAATAACAATGGTAAGCTCACACATTCTGAGACACATCTGTGACACCCGTTCACAGTTAGAAATTGTAAACACCAGCGGGAAAATAACTGGATATGAATTGTGACCCACTGTGACCATAGCAGAGTTCAATCTCTCAGCGCGTTAGATCCCACAATTGTCCGCTGTTCTGTGGGTATGGGAAGTCCTCGAACCAGCTGCCTAGAGCCACTTTAAAAGCAAAATGGAGCAACAATAGATAGGACTGCCTCCGAACTTTTTAGATGTTGAATGCACAATCTATTTTTCATCCCTGGTTGACCTGAGGGTAGTAACAGCCAATCATGCACTTTAGAATTCTAGTCACGTGTAGGTCAGGTCCTCACTGAAGGATGCGCTTCAACCATTTTACTATTTATAGCTTACCGATATTTTTAATCAGTATTGTGTCAATTATCATCAGGGATGTCAATTTTCCTGAAATTCCTTTCCGCATCTTAATTTGTTGAATTTACTGCACTACTTGCACCAACGTCTCTCATTGGAGAGAATTCATCCGCTGTAGCATCAAGTGAAACGTTTCTATTATGAAATATTCTTGCTCTACTGTAGCTAATTGCACCTGGGGAGCGCTGAGTGAAAAGGCTGAGGTCATTTGTGTGAACAGAGGTTTGTATTCACTACAGTAATTCTAAAGCTGGGCGAAGGTGTATAAGAACAATATTGAATTTTCCACCCATTCTACTACTCGGCCTATTTCCCCTTTCATTGATATTAAAGGTAAAGAAAATCGCCCGCATAACACCATTTTCCACAATGAAAATTAACCCAGAATTACCCCCAGTATGCCTGGAACATGTTGCAGGCCCAATTTCGGGCTCAAATCAGAGCGCTCTGTTTGGGTACGCACCTCACAAGCATCGCTAATCTCAGCCCTAAAACGGGGGAGACTGACATCGATGCCACTGAATTCTCAGTATTAGCGTGCACAGAGACATCTTCAATGTTCATGTTGGCTTGATGATCAAGACCAGAAATCCTGACAAAATTGGTAAAATTAGTGCACATATACACAATTGAATGTGCACGGGAACATATATTATACACATGTAAACTTAAATATGGATACTTAGTTGGACTCTATGCTTTTTCTCACTGAGACCCTTCACAGATCCATCCTAGAATTCAAAGATTAACAGTCATAGCAGGTGCGATAGTCAGAGTGGCGGTGGTTGTGCTTGCAATGATTCTCTTAGGTTTACTGATCAAAAAAAAATTAAAAATCAGCAGGTAAATTTGGCAATATATAACTTATATTAGTATATAACAGTATATAACATTATATAACAGTAGCTGAAATTCCGACAAGTATTTCAAATCTGGGCCAGAGTGTAAAATGGGTGGTATTGAATTGGCCGCAGATCATGCACCCAGCTAGATTTTCCCTTCCATTGGACTCAACTGACAGGATAATCGAACGTGGTGTATTATGGATGACATGTTCGCTTTCACCCATTTCAGACTATCACCCCAAGTTAATATTTCCCACAGGTACAGATATTTGTTCATCTTGCTGATCGAGAGATGGTTCTGACGATAACCACTGCAGTGACTCATCTCCTAGGTTTCACTTGCTTTGATTGAGGTGGTTAGCATTGGTTCAATAGTTCGCCACAGTGGAAAGAATGGGTGCAGGAACTCCGACTCTGACCGGAACAAGAACTGCGCTTGACTGTGATCTTAGCTGTGCAACGTTGGGCTCGAACTTGCTGAAATACAAACAGAAATGTATCATCGAGTCTACTGGCAATGTGGATGATTCCAACCTCGCCTTAGAAATAGATATTTATGTTGCAGCTAAGAAGAAACAGGACCATGCATTATAAAATAGGTCAATGCAATATTTAGAGATTAATGTGTCCTTCAGTCTCACATTCACGTTGATATTGTATATCGCATTAGAAATTAATCACGATATCTAAAAAAAAACAACTAAAAATAACGGGAACATTTTATCAATTAATGATTATATTACATGGAGTTTAAAGCACAGAAACACGCCATTCGGCATAACATGACATATATCTGCTGGTGTTTATGCTGCACATGGGCCACATTCTACCCTATTTGAGCTCACCCTATCTACAACCCTTGCATTTCTTTCTCCATGCGTCATATCCAGCGACACCTTAATTCCCCTCAACCAGTGCCTGAGGTAAGGGAGTTCCACATTCTGGCCAGTCTGTGGCTAAAAAGTTTCTCCTGAATTCTTCATTGGAGTTATTGGTGACTATCATATATTTATGGCCCTGGGTTTTGGTTTCCCCCAAAATTATCAAAATACTTTCTACATGTACCCTATCAAACCTATTCTATAATTTTAAAGACCTGTATCAGGTCATCCATCAGCTTTCTCCAGTCTCGAGAAAGGCTCCCGCGGCTGTTCTATCTTTCCTTGTAGTTCTGGTATCATCCTTAGAATTTTTCTTTACGTTCCCAATGCCTTCATAGACTTGTCATAACATGGAGACCAGCATTGTGCACAGTACTCCAAATGTGGTGTAACGAAAGTTATATACAATTTTTACAACGCTTCCATCTTTTCAATTCTATTCTTCTGGAAATTAACCTAAACCTTTGTAAGCAGTATGTCTGATCAGACTTAGAGAGGGTGTAATGTTCTGAGATGGGTTCAAATACACAGATTACATCTTAATTTCTCTCTCATCTGTCTGTGACAACAAATCAAAATTCAGCTCCGATAATTTTTTTTCCATTTATATGTATCTTATAACTTTTCTAAAACTTAGATTAACTTATTGCTGATTATCTATGGTGTAAGTAAAAGTCGGATGAGATACAAACGCACGGGGATAGAATGAATCTTGGAAATACGAAATGTCAGAGAGTGTTGGATGGATCCAGTGAACCCATCTACCTTCTTCAACTCGGGAATAATTGTGACACCAGCAATAACTGGTCTTGGCTGCACCCTACAGATTTCACAATAATATCCGAGCAGCGACTCGCAATGACAGAACATATCAAGCTCATCATACAGAGCCTCAAACAGAATATTTTATGAAAAGTGTGGAAAATGTTTCTAATCTCGATCAGGGGCGTTCATATCCAGCGGTAACACTTTTAACTCTTATTCAATGCATATTATGACATATTTTCGAAAAGCAAGCTATAGTAGAAAATGTAAACATCTAAGCTGCCGATAACTATATGCAATAAGATGTCAATCTCCAAATTAGAGCTGACATTTCGATACACCACCTCTATGGCAATGATAGCCTTCCTCAGGTACGAAGTCCAACACTGTACTCCAGGTGTGGTCTCACGAAAGGCTTGTACAATTGCAGCAGGACCTCCTTGCTCTAACATCCTGGCAATAAAGGGCAACACACCATTTGTCTCCCTAATTGCTTGCATGTTAACTTTCTGTGTTTCTTGTACAATGAAACACAAATCACTCTAAACATCAACATTTAATAATTTCTCATCAATTAAAAAAATCTGTTTTCTTTTCTTGCTATCAACGTGAATAACCTCACAGTTCCCTACATTAAACTCCATCTGCCAACTTATTGCCCACTCATGTAGTCTTTCTATACCTCTTTGCAGTCTCTTTGTGCTCTCCTCACAGCTTATTTTCCCACCTAGCTTTGAATCGTCAGAAAACTTTGATACATTACACACCGTCCCTTCAGCTAAGTCATTAACATAAATTTTAAATATCTGAAGCCCCAGCACTAATCCTTCCGGCACCCCACTCGTTACAGCCTGCCAACCGGGAAAGAAAAACACTTGTTTGTCCCGACACTCTGCATTCTGTGTGGTTGCCAATCCTCTATCCATGCTATTATGTTGTCCCCAATCTTGTGTCACGAGCCCTATCTTCTGTAACAACCTTTCGTATGGCACCTTTTTTAATTTCCTTTAAAAAACAAAATTAACAACGTCCGCTGGTTTCCCTTTATCTACCGTTCTGGTTACAATACAACTCTAATAGAAATTTAAATGCAATTTGCCCTTCATAAAACCATTTTGACTCTGCCTAGTTATATCATGATTTTCTAAATGACATGTACCACTACCTTAATAATGGATTCAGTATTTTCCCGATGGACGATATCAGGCTAACTGGCCTGCAGTCCTCTGTTTTCTCTCTCTCACCTTTCTCCAATAGCGTTGTTACATTGGACCAGCGCCAATGAAGTCCATTCCATTGCCACAAAAGCCATGGCAACAACTTCAGTTTTGTTTCAGTTGAGGCAGTTCCACAACACCAGCGTTTCTTTGTTGTAGTGCATGACCTGCATTCCAAATGACCAGAGATTGCGACAAGTTCAGTGAACTCATCAACAATGTCACGATTCTGGAGCGTATGTTCACAAAGTGGGGCCTCCGAAGGTCATATTCACTGACAATGGACCACAGTTTGTGTCCGGCCAGTTTGCAGATTTCCTC
The DNA here is from genome assembly GCF_044704955.1 of Pristiophorus japonicus. Taxonomy (NCBI): domain Eukaryota; kingdom Metazoa; phylum Chordata; class Chondrichthyes; family Pristiophoridae; genus Pristiophorus; species Pristiophorus japonicus. The sequence goes on along the minus strand of NC_092011.1, from coordinate 22,562,660 downwards.
ATTCATCATGCTATTCAGCATCGGCTTACTGCTCGGTATAATCCTCAATGCAATGAAGGTGTTGAGCGACTTAACCATGTCATCAAAGAGGGTTTGAAAGTCAACCTCCCAGAAGGCCAAACATTCGACGAAGCAGTTGCAACCATTCTCTGAACATACCGTTCGACAACACATTCACTAACGGGGAAGACACCTGCTGAATTTATAATTGGGTAGAATATTCGCTGGCTACGGACATTCCCAAACACCCAGCCAAACCTAGCATGAAGATAACCACACTTGCATCCAAGATTTCGAACGCTAATGAAAAGTGAAGTTGTACACTGACAAAAAACGACATGCTCAAACGCCCCAACTGAAGAATGGAGATTGGGTCAGAGTTAAGCGCCCAAACCATAGTCATAAGCTTGCATCGTCACTTTCACATCCAAAACAGATCGGATGAAAGTTCAGCCCTCACACCTCCGAGCTCAATGATGGAACTCGATGGAACGCTCATAGACTGATCCCAACTCACAGGGCAACAGACCAGCAGGTTGGGAGAGAGGCATTGTTCTGTTTTCCAACTGATAACCTCGATCAAAATCGAAAACTCCATGCAAGTCTCAGCCTATCAGAACACGACATAACTATCTCAATGACTTTGTCTATACATAGATTGTGGTTTTAAAAAAGGCGGGAATATATTGTGTTCATTTGTTTGTTACAGCTCACGGGACGGGCATTACGACCCTGCGGGAGCCATTTACAGTTGCTGTACTCATGCTGGTTTATGCTAGTTTGAGACTCCATTGTGTGTTGTATAAAAGCACAGTTGACTTAAGTTACATTTCTCATAGCTCAGTTTGTCAGTAATTTACACGTACACAACGCAATCGTCACATTAAATAGGTTATGAACAGTGTGAAACTAACAAAGAAGGCTCCTTATTTCAATGGTGGCCATGTGGCGAGAAGGAGCGAGTTGATGCCTGAAAGTGGAGTGTTATCACTGAGCAACATGCTCTTGCTGACATTCTGGTGCCCCTGCTGTGTGTAAAGGCCCTCAGAACGGCGGCCAGAGTGCCTGCCTGCTTCCTGCAGGGCGCCTTTTGAAGATTCAATTCGGAGTTCTATGATGTACATAGAATCATAGAATGTTACAGCACAGAATTAAGCACAGAACCTGTGCCGGTTCTTTAAAAGTGTTGTCCAATTTAGTAACACGCTGCAGCTTTTTACCCATAACTCTGTAAATTGTTGCCCTTCAAGCACGAGTCCAATTGTCTTTTGAAAGTAAATATACTTTATGACAAAACCAACTGGCCGCTTCCCTCATTTCCTGTTTGTTGTGCCTCGGTGTGCGCAAAACGGCTGCCGTGCTGGGCTACATCAAGTCAATAAACATACTTCAAAAACGATGCCTGCTGGCTGTGTAGCAGCTTGAGCGGAGCCGATGAGGTCCGCTATAAATGCTAATCCCTTATTTCAGACAGTTTGCCCCATTTAGCTTGGAAACTGCTTCAAGCCTCTTTCTCATTTATGCCATCAGTTCTTACCGCTCAAGTAAAAAAATATGCTTAAAGAAATGGCCAGAAAAAAACAACGGGATGTGAGTCATTGTTTAGATTTCTATCGTTAACTGAATGTTCATCGTGAAGTTTCCTCATACCAAGCTTCCCTTTTTGCACGAGAACGCTGGTGAAATTCTCTGTTTAACCCTCAGTTTAGGAACTGATGTTTCTTTTAAACAAGAGTGACTTAGATTCTGAATTATTTTAATTAATGTTTGAGACTACGGAGTCTGATTGTGCGGCTGCAAAATGATGGCAGTTTAAGCGACAGGCCGTCACCTTCACTTGCTGTGTATTACATGGAATGACATAGAATAATAAACAGCACAGGGATAGGCCACCTGGCCCATTCAGTCCCTGTCGACCTTTATGGTCCATTCGAATCTCCTGCAATCCTTCCTCATCTAATATCAGCATCAACCTCTAATCCCTTCTCCTTTATATGTTTATCTAGTGAAACAGAATCGAGCGGCGAACTTTTAAACAACTTGAA